>NC_141537.1:27887500-28632500 GCF_021556685.1 Rattus norvegicus | reverse complement strand
CTGACATTTCTTCTTCACCTTTATTTTCCTGTTCTTTATGGGGTCAAAGGATTCCTGGTATCCATCTGGTGTGTTAAGGAATCAGGAATTGTACTCACAGATATTCCTAAATCAATTGCTCGATGTCAAGCTTGCGAAATGATGCAAATATAATGCAAAGAACACGTCTCTAAACACGTGTTTTGGGGCTGTGGAACTGGTTCAGTCATTAAAGTGCCTGCTGTGCAAGCATAAGAAGTTGAGTTCAGATCCCCAGAGTCCATATTAAGACAAAAAGCTGTAAATAGTGAATCAGGCCTGTAACGGTGTTTGGTGGTGGAGGTGGTGGAGTGTGGAGCGATGTGGCTTTGTGAAACTCATTAGCTATTACTCTAACCGTCTCTCTGAACTGTTGGCTAATTAGGAGATCCTGTCTCAGACACCCAATATCATTCTCTAACCTCTGTAAGTGTGCATATTCACACACATATGCACACTGCACACTAACAAGAATGTATGTCACATATATACCCATCACGCACCCCCACTATACTATCACCACAAACAACAACAACAACAACAACAACAGCAACAACAACAACACCAGCACCACCACCACCACCACCACCACCACCAACAACAACAATCGCAACAACAACGACAACAACCACAAGTTTTGAGTATGCAAACCTTCAAAAGATCGTTGGATCCTTGAACACTTTTATGTCGAGATATTTTCAAATTTTTCTCTCTTTTTAGAATCCAATTTTTTTCAAGGCTGTTTTTTTGATGTCTGTCTTTCTCATAGAGCACTCCAGTCTGTATTGTCAGTAGTGTTAATGATCTGGCATTTCTTTAAAGGATGCTCTATCATGGGTTCTCAGATGTTCTTTCAAGCCTTTGATGCCCACTCAGTATGTTTTGACATTGATGTTTTCACATTATTTTTAGAAAGTGTCAAAGGAAAGATTTCTGAGAATAAGCAGCAAGTGTGCTCTTTCCTCAAATCATCCCAGTGTTTATAACCAAATTGCTGAGCCGTTTCCTTTGCCTAGTCCTAGCATCAGGGCTGGAAACTTGAATTTCTAGTTTATGAGTAGACAGTTTATAAGTTATAGTTATAAGATGGTCATTGATATGATATTTAATTATATATGCAATGCCATGGTATGTCTTCCCTTTTGTTCTGGCTGCTCTTATGCCACTGAAGACCATTGTACAGCTTTCCTCATAGGGTTTTATATAAAACCTAAATGCTATCACATATTCTAGTTTGTTTAATGTTGCGTGTTTATATCTACTAGGTCCTTTCATAGGAAGAATTAGTATTGCAGAGATGCTAATATTTTCTCCATATGTGTGGTATATATGTGGATATACTTTGTAGTTCCATGTACATGTTTGTGTGAACATGAACATGGAGGTCAGAGGTCAATATTGGGTGTGGCTTCCCATTTTATTTTTTGAGATAAGGCATCTCCCTGAACTTGAAGTCATTAATTTAGCGAGACTAGCTTGCTACCTATTTCCTGGAACCCTCCAGTATCCATCGCTCTATAGCTGGAATGATACTACCATGCCTAGATTGTTGTTTGGGTGCTTGTAAATTGGCATCTAGATCATACTTGTGGAATAAGAACTTTTCTGACTCAGGTACCTCCCTAGACTTCTATGTTAATATTTTAAATTATTAGATAGGTCTAATGATATAGAAATGGATTCATGGTTGATCCCTTTAGTGATGCTTTAGCTTGGCAGTAAGAAATGTGTTGTTCAATTACTATCACTACTACTACTACTACTGCTACTACTACTACCACCAATAATAATACTAATAACAATAATACTAGATGTAGATGGGAGGAAACTTTGAGAGACGATGAGTGATGGGTATGATAGTTTCTCAGGTGCATACTGATCCTCAAATTATGCATATATTAAGTGTCTTCAGATTTTATAAGACATTTGAGGCTAAATTCAGTGGTTTAAAAACTAAGTAATCTTGTAGTGATTAGCTATGGAAAAGTACATTTCTGAATAAAATTGTATCAGTGCTCATATTATTGTGAAGACAAAGTGTAAATGAATGGAAAATGGAAAAAGGAAGGTACAAGTATTTTAAAAAGAAAGCTGTGGTCGAGCCACTTGGATGCAAAGGAAACTCTGTGGCCACAATTCCAATGAGGAGCTGTGAAGGGCAGCACTTTGTTTTGAGAGAAGGCCCTGCTGCACAGCCCGAGCTGGCCTGGAACTCACTCTGTAGACCATATTAGCTTCAAACTCTACTTCCTACACAATGGGGGTACAGGCACATGTTGTCACAGGCTGTTGTGACTCCTGGAGCCTGTCGAATGGTGAAAGGCACAAAATCAAATGAAGTGATAAAACAGAAAACTCACTGTAGTTCACCTTAGAAATGCTCAAAATGATACAGTAATACTAAAAATAGCAAAATGAAATGATAACCTTGGGAAAATGTAAGCAAACCACAGAAAAGAAGAGTCATGTGACCTAAACCATGTGAAGGTTCTCAATTTAATTCTCCATAAGCAAAATGAATATTAACACTACACTGAGATTTCATTTCTGTGAGATTGGCAAGGGTTCTGATTCAACAGCACACATTTTGGTCATGCCTGAGGGGAAACACATGCAGTCATATGCTAATGGTGGGAATACAGAACACGATAAGTATCATGAGGAGACGCTTTATAATTTCTAGAAAATTATGCATGTCTGTCTCTATTGTTTTGACCCAGGAATTCCTTTGATAGGAGTCTGTTTCAAAGTGATTTTAGGAAAAATACAAACTAAAATATTTGCATAGGAATATTGATGGCTTTGGGATTATGTAAAGAATATCATTGTCACGAAAATCAAATTTTATTCCATGACAGAGTGAGGAAATTATATATTACCACAGAGTCAAATCATCAGACAAGGAAAATGTCCCATCATAGCAGTGTTTTTAAATATTTAATTATGTATGAATATACTTCTGTGGTAAATGAATACATGTGAGTATTTATAAGAATGTAATTAACAGGTGGTAGACACATAAGTATAAGCCAAATTGCCACAAATATATTAGATTTTGAGAGTTTGATTGTGAATTATGAAAATCTACTTTTATATTTATTTAAAATTTACTACGGCAAACACAAAAGTAGGAACTTACAAATATACATAAATGTAAATAAAAAGTTTGTTACTTCAGTCATATGTGATGTATGGTGAGTTTAAATTCCAGTAAAATTGCCCTAAATCCCTAGTGAGTTATTCTTCAATAATAACATAATAGACTAAAATTTTAAAAATATTATAATTATATTGCTGTTGATATTCTCAGTAGTAGTATAAAAGGACCAAGATTTACCTTAATGTCATTAGGAGCCAAAATTTATCCCAATGTGGTAAAGAGAGATGAAAAGAATTCAAATTTGAAAAGAAATTATTGATTCAAACACTTATTCTTACTTTCTTTCTTAGGAAATACATTTTCCATGGACTTTACCCTTTTCAATACTATAAGATTAAGGTTGGAACACTGAACAAAAAAATGAGGCATGTAGATAGGTCTTTGAAACAGAGCCAAACTCTAAGTGGCTATGCAGAATAGATTATACCATAGCAACATCATCCCCCAAAAGGCTAGAACCACCAGTACATGTAGAGATGACTATTAATGGTCCTGATTCACTGTATTGACAGATGCATATAATTAGCTTGGAAAACTCTGTTTCATTCTACTGGATAACACTTAAAACTCCATTCAAGGACAGCAACAGAGAATAAACCCTAATTTGGAGCATTGGGGATTGACACATTCCTGGAAACTATTCTTTAAGCAATCACTCCTTACATGGTGTCTCAGTTAGTGTCTCTACTGTTAATGATGAAGCACTATAACAAAAGCAACTTGCAGAGGAAAGTGTTCATTTGGCTCACTTATCCTAAATCACAGTCCGTTGAGGGAAGCCAAAGCAATAACTTGAATTTGCAAGAACTTGGAGGCAGGAGCGGATGCAGAGGTCACAGAGATGTGTTGCTTACTGGTTTGCTCAGACTTCATATAGAATCAGGACCATCAACAAAGGCATGGTACCACCCACAATGGGCAGGTCCTCCAACATTACTAGTTAAGAAAATGTCTAACAGGCTTTCCTATAGTCAGGTCTTTTGGAGCCATTTTCTAAATTAGGTTTCCTCCACTCAGCTAGCTCTAGCTTGTACCAAGTTGATACAAAAACTCATAGGCAAGCACGAGAGTACTCCTTCCATTCATTTAAAGTTTGCCAATCAAATGCACTATACAAAACCTAGCAGTGGTATTCTCTTTTCAGAGGCCCACATTCATTCATTTGTATATACTGCTGTTCTTTTCTTAGTAGACTTCATTTTCCTTGTCAGAAAGAAAAGCAAGAAAAGGAAGGAATAAAGTAGACATGCATTTTCCTCGCTTTATCTATCAAAAAGACAAAAATCAAAATATCTTGGAAAAATATAAAAGAGTGTAAGAGAGCTAGCAAGATGGCAGTGGTAATGTCAAAACTTCAGAACTGAACATGAAGATATTCTTGGTTGAAAATGAGAAATTTTAGGCAGCCAGTGAGAATAGTAAGCAATAAACTGACACAATGAACAGAGGCACAGCAATAATTGTGAATTTTGGACATTAGAACACATTATTCCAACCTTTCCTCATCATTTACTAACTGTTTAATGAATATTCATTGTTCTCTTTTTAAACATTAAATAGACCATTATTCATCATGATAACTGTAAGTTTTTCTGGGCAATTTATTTTTAACATTTCATTTTCTCATTCTTCTTAAATTTATCTTTCTTTGGACTATAGCTCGTTGAAATATAAAAACTATTTAAAAGAGTTTGAAGGACTTAAGGAGCTAGAGAGATGGGTCTGTGGTAAAGGCATAGACTTCTCCTTCAGGGAACCAAGAGCTCTTCTGTACCCATGTCTGTAGCTCATAATTGCCAGACACCCAAGTTCCAGAAAATACACCATCTTCTGGACTTTGTGGGTGCATTTACTCATTTGCATATTACCTCCTGCACACTCAGAAATAACAAAAAATAATAAACGTAAAGAATTTTTTAAAGCATATGATCTAATGGAGGCTATAAATACTTTAAACATTAAATGGAAATGTATCCTCCCCAGGCCTGTAAGAGACTGGAAAATTATATACTTGACGTAGGATTTTTTGCTTCATGTCAGGGAACTTTTCTCATAGACTTCATTTCAGTGAGGAAATCATAGTCTGTGGTTTGAAGCAGTAGTAATTTACAGATTAATAGACAAGAAGATTTATTGAAATGAACAGCAAAAGGGAAACGTCATTTTATAATGCATGATAGAATAGTCTAACCAAAAAAATTGTTGTTTTCCTAACTCTATACATAAATCAGCACCTTATCATTTTTGTGTAGTCATGCTTAACATTTTTCATCTTGGAATTATGAGTAAAATCTTTGTAACTCAGGCTTCGAAATACATCTTTTATGCTATATCTAATAAGCATTTCAAAAATGTCATTCTCCTATTTTCCCCTCATTTTTATTCTGACTTTCTCTGTTAGATCTCCTGGTCCAGTGACTTTCTGCATGTCTAATAGATGGATCCTGAGCTGCCCTGTGTAGGCGGCTCTCCTGTGGACTAGATACCGAGCCCTATGTGAAGAATCAGAAAATCCCAAATAAATACTTTAGTCCCTTTGTTTCTGGGGCTCATTTTCTGTCACAGGAACTATGGTTGTATGACTCTTAATATTTTATGATTCAGAGATGGTTTTGCTAGTTTCAGTTTTATACGAAGGGCTAAGTCTTCAATGATCACATTTTCATTTTTCATTTTCTTCTCTTTATTTCTGTCCTTGTGCAACAGCCTCATCTCAGAAATTGCTCTTGATAAGAAGAGATGTATGAAATAGAAACTATCCATCTGGATAAGGTTAAGTGCATCACCATCGATTTTTTTTTTAAGTTCCAACATTGCTATGCAGTTGGGAAAAGCAGGGGGAATGTGAGAGACAAGTTGCAGGACTTCAGTATCCTCTTTATGCACAAGAAAAATCTGAAGTCTGGGGAATAGGAAGCGATGTTTCGGGAGAGTGGACATGTTTGTTTTTATGAATGAGGCTAGTGATTGGTAAAACAATTAATTTAAACCTGAAAGTAAGGCAGCTCAATTTAACTTTCAAATTGATGAGTTTTTTAAAGATAATAATACCTTTGGTAAAATATAAAGCATAAACTGTGTTTAGAAGGTGCCTATACAGCTTGAAAAGCAAACATGTCCATTTTCCCATGAACTACCATAGGAAACAAGATTTTTTTTTTCGGAGCTGGGGACCGAACCCAGGGCCTTGCAGTTGCTAGGCAAGCGCTCTACCACTGAGCCAAATCCCCAACCCCAGGAAACAAGATTTTAGCACCATAGAATATCCTAGAGTGATTCTCCAAGCTTCGGTCACCCACATTTTGTTTGTTAATCATCAAATACATTAATAATATCCTCTTTACTTTTTATTTTTATGAAGTGGTATAACTCCTAAAGCATTGCATTTATTTGGTCTTTAAAAATAACCAAACAAATGTAATCACAATGCGTATATTCCCTGTGCACTAATTTTGTTTTTCTTATTAATGGTTTAGCCCATTTACTTTTGCGTGAGTACAAAATCCTATCCTGTTTGTGTGTGTGTGTGTGTGTGTTCAAACTTGAATATACATATGTATATATTTACATAGCTTCATATACACTCATACCAGTGATAAAGATCTATAATTTCATGTTTGTTGTATGGTTAAAACTGCTCTTGTAGCTTCCAGTTTCTACCTGTCCCCAGAGCTGATCCAATGCCAAAGCTATCTGTATCCAGATCCTGAGGGATGAGAGCAGGACTCTCAGAAGTGCAGACGATCCTTATAGCACAGGGGAGAGCACTTCTGCTCATATGCCTATCCCCAGAGGAACATGGCTGGAGCCCTCTGGACACAGGAACCTAGGAGCAGTCAGGGCCAGGATGCTTCCAGTTTCCAGCTGCACCCAGAGCTGAAAGCTGGTCTACAGGAGTACTGACATAACTGAGAGCAGAGGTAAGACCACTGATACAGCTCTGAAGATACAGGAGCCCAGGAGTAGTCTGGGAGAGGATCCGTCCATTTTCCTCCTACTCCTGGAGCTCACTAGGTCTCACAGCTCTCAGCAACCAGATGCTGCTGAGGAGAGCTGACATACTGGCATACAAGAGGGTCAGGCCACTCTCAGAGACAGCAATACCAGCTAACACCAGATACAGCCAGATTTCAAGAAGCAAACCCATAAATCTAGCAAAAGTAACCAAGACTACTAGACATCGTCAGAGCCCAGTTCTCCCAGCAAATCAAATACTGGATATTGAAACACACTGCAAAAGCAAGATTTGGATTTAAAATCACATCTCAGGATGATGATAGAGGACTTTAAGAAGGATATAAATAACTTCCTTAAAGAAATACAGGTCAACACAGGTAAACAAGTAGAAGCTCTTAAAGAGGAAACACAAAAACCCTTTAAAGAATTAGAGTAAAACACAACCAAACAGGTTAAGGAATTGAACAAAACCAACCAGGATCTAAAAATGGAAATAGCAACAATAAGGAAAGCACAATGGGAGACAGCCCTGAAGATAGAAAACCTAGGAAAGAGATCTGGAGTCATAGATGCAAGCATCACCAACAGAATACAAGAGATAAAAGAGTGAATCACAGGGGCAGAGGATACCATAGAAAATATTGACACAACCATTAAAGAAAATGTGGAGCTCAAAAAGTTCCTAACCCAAAACATCCAGAAAATCCAGAAGACAATGAGAAGATCAACCCTAAGGATATTTATAAACATTCCAAAGCTAAAGGACCATCAAACATCTTCAACAAAATTATAGAATAAAACTTCCCTAACCTAAGGAAAGATGCCCATAAACATACAAGAAGCCTACAGAAATCCCAATAGATTGGACCAGAAAAGAAATTCCTCCTGTCAAATAATAGTCAAAACATCAAATGAACAAAACAAAGAATATTGAAAGCAGTAAGAGAAAAAGGTCAAGTAACATATAAAGGCAGACCTACCAGGATTATACCAGATACTATGAAAGCCAGAAGATACTGGACAGATGTCATACAGACTCTAAGAGAACACAAATGCCAGCCAGGCTACTATATCCAGCAAAATTCTCAATTACCATAGATTGTGAGACTAAGATATTCCATGACAAGACCAAATTTACACATTATCTTTCCACAAATCCAGCCCTACAAAGGATAAGTAATAAAAACTCCAACACAAGGAGGGAAACAGCACCCTAAAAAAAGCAAGAAAGTAATCTTCTTGCAACCAACCCAAGAGAAAAGAGACACAAAAACATAAGTCCACCTCTAACAACAAAAATAACAGGAAGCAACAATCACTATTCTTTAATATCTCTTAACATCAATGGTCTCAATTTCCTAGTGAACTGGCATAGACTAACCGACCGGATACACAAAAAGGACCCAGCATTTTGCTACATCCAGGAAGCACACCTCAGTGACAAAGACAGACGCTACCTCAGAGTAAAAGGCTAGAAAACAATTTTCCAAACAAATGGTACCAAGAATCAAGTTGGAGTAACCAGTATAATGTAGAATAAAATCGACTTTCGATCAAAAGTTATCAAAAAAGATAAGAAGGACATTTGATGTTCATCAAAGGAAAAAATCCACCAGGATGAACTCTCAATGATGAATATATATGCTCCAAATTCAAGGGTCCTTACATTACTAAAAGAAACCCTAACAAGTCTCAAAGCACACATTGCATCTCAACACCCCACTGAAATAAATGGACAGATAATGGAAACAGAACCTAAACAGAGACGCAGAGAAACAGAAGTTATGAGTCAAATGGATTTAAGGTATCTATAGAACATTTCACCCTAATTCAAAAGAATGTACCATCTTCTCAGCACCTCATGGTACCTTCTCTAAAATAGACCATATAATCAGTCACAAAAGAGATACAAGAAGATTGAAATAATCCTATGCATCCTTTCCAATCACCATGCACTAAGGCTGGCCTTCATTAACAACAAAAATGACAGAATACACATGGAAGCTGAACAGTGCTCTAGTCAATGATAACCTGGTCAAGGAAGAAATAAAAGAAGAAACTAAAGACTTTTTGAATTCAATGAAAATGAAGGCACAACATACCCAAACTTATGGGACACAATGAAAGCAGTGCTAAGAGGAAAACTAATAGCTCTGAGTGCCTCCATAAAGAACGGGAGAGAGCATACAGCTTGACAGCACACCTAAAAGCTAATACACCGAAGAGGAGTAGACTGCAAGAAATAATCAAATTCAGGGCTGAAGTCAACCAAGTAGAAACAAAAGGAACTATACAAAGAATTAAGAAAACCAGGAGCTGGTTCTTTGAGAATATCAAAAAGATAGATAAACCTTTAGTCAGATTAACCAGAGGGCGCAGAGAGTATATCCAAATTAACGATATCAGAAATGAAAAGGGAGACATAACAACAGAAACTGAGGAAATTTGAGAAAATAATCAGATCCTAACACAAAAACCTATATTTAACAAAACTGGAAAATCTGGATGAAATGGACAATATTCTAGACAGATACAAGGTACCAAAGTTAAATCAGGATCAGATAAACCATTTAAAAGTCCTTTAACTCCTAAAGAAATAGGAGCAGTTATTAAAAATCTGCCAACCAAAAAGGCCCAAGACAGAACTCTATCAGACTTTCACAGAAGACCTAATACTAATGCTGTCCAAACTATTCCACAAAGTAGAAACAGAAAGAGTACTACCCAATTCCTTCTATGAAACCACAATTACGTTTATACCTAAATGTCACAAAGACCCAACAAAGAAAGAGCATTTCAGACAAATTTCCCCTATGAATATTGATGAAAAAATATTCAATAAAATTCTTGCAAACCGAATTAAAAACACATCAAAATGATCATCCATCATGATCAAGTAGGCTGCATCCCAGGAATGCAGAAGTGTTCAACATATGGACATCCATCAATGTAATCCACCGTATAAACAAACTCAAAGAAATAAACCATATGATCATCTCATTAGATGCTGAGAAAGCATTTGACAAAATTCCACACCCCCTTCATGATAAAAATCTTTGAAATATCTGGAATTCAAGGTCTATTCCTAAACACAGTGAAAGCACTATACAGCAAACAAGTAGCCAACATCAAAATAAATGTAGAGAAACTTGAAGCAATCCCACTAAAATCAGGGACTAGACAAGGCTGCCCACTCTCTCCCTACTTTTTCAGTATTGTACTTGAAGTCCTAGCCAGAGAAACCAGAAAATAAAAGTAGGACAAAGGCATACAAATTGAAAGGAAGAAATTAAAATATCACTATTTGCTGATTATATGATAGTATACTTAAGTGATCCCAAAAGTTCCACCAGAAAACTACTTCAGCAAAGTGGCTGGATATAAAATTCAATCAAACAAATCAGTAGCCTTCCTCTTACTCAAAGGATAAACAGGCTGAGAAAGAACTCAAGAAGTTAGACCGCAGGGAGACAAATAACCCTATTAAAAACTGGGGTTCAGAGCTAAACAAAGAATTCACAGCTGACTGACCCTGGACTCTGACCTCATAGGTAGCAATGAATAGCCTAGTAAGAGCACCAGTGGGAGGGGAAGCCCTGGGTCCTGCTAAGACTGAACCCCCAGTGAACTAGACTGGTGGGGGGAGGGCGGCAATGGGGGAGGATGGGGAGGGGAACATCGATAAGAAAGGGGAGGGGGGAGGGGGATGTTTGCCCGGAAACCGGGAAAGGGAATAACACTGGAAATGTATATAAGAAATACTCAAGTTAATAAAAAAAATTAGGGAAACGACACCCTTCATAATAGTCAGAAATAATACAAAATACCTTGGTGTGAGTCTAACCAAGCAAGTGAAAGTTTTGTATGACAAGAATTTTAAGTCTCTGAAGAAAGAAATTGAAGAAGACGTCAGAAGATGGAAAAAAATCTCCCATGCTCATGGATTGGCAGGATTAATATAGTAAAAATTGACATCTTTCCAAAAGCAATCTATAGAGTCAATGCAATTCCTCTCAAAATTCCAGCTCAATTGTTAATTGTGTTAGAGCATTTTGAAAATTCATTTGGAATAACAAAGAACCCAGGACAGTGAAAACTGTTCTCAACAATAAAAAAAACTGCTGGGGTAAACACTATCTCTGACTTCAAGCTGTATTATAGAGCACTGTGATGAAAACTGTATAGTATTGGTGCAGAGACAGGCAGGTAGATCAGTGGAATAGAATTGAAAACCAAGAAATGAACCTATACACCTAGGGTCACTTGATCTTTGACAAAGGAGCTAGAAACATCCAGTGGAAAAAGGATAGCATTTTCAACAAATGATGCTGGTTCAACTGGGGTTCAGCATGTAGAAGAATGTAAATTGATCCAGTCTTAAAGCCCAAGTCCAAATGGATTAAGAACCTCCACATAAAACCAGAAACACTCCAACTAATAGAAGAAAAAGTGGGGAAGAGCCTTGAACACATGGGCACTGGGGAAATTTTCCTAAACAGAATACCAATGGCTTATGCTCTAAGATCAAGAATCTACAAATGGGACCTCATAAAACTGCAAAGCTTCTGTCAGGCAAAGGAAACTGTCATTAGGACAAAATGACAAACGACAGATTGGGAAAAGTTATTCACAAAATCCTACATCTGACAGAGGGCTAATATCCAATATAAACAAAGAACTCAAGAAGTTAGACTCCAGAGAATCAAATAAACCCTATTAAATAACTTATTAAAAATGGGGTACAGAAGTAAACAAAGAATTCTCAGCTGAGGAATATCAGATGACTGAAGTATCTAAAGATATGTTCAATGTCCTTAGTCATCAGGGAAATGCAAATCAAAACAACCCTGAGATTTCACCTCACACCAGTCAGATCAAATGGCTAAGATCAAAAACTCAGGTGACAGCAGATGCTAGAGAGGATACGGAGAAAGAGGAACACTCCTCCATTGTTGGTATTGTAAGCTGGTATAACCACTCTGGAAATCAGTCTGGAGGTTTCTCAGAAAATTGGACATATTAGAACCTGAGGACCCAGCCATACCAGTCTTGGGAATATACCAAACCAGTGCTCTAACATATAACAAGGACACATGCTCCACTATGTTCATAGCAGCCTTATTTATAATAACTAGAAGCTGGAAAGAACCCAGATGACCTTCAATAGAGGAATACATACAGAAATTATCATAAATTTCCACAATGGAGTACTACTCAGGTATTTAAAACAATTACTTCAGAAATTCATAATCCAATGGATGGAACCAGAAAATATCCTGAGTGAGGTAACCCAATCTCTCTCTCTCTCTGACTCTCTCTCTGACTCTCTCTCTCTTTCTCTCTCTCTCTCTCTCTCTCTCTCTCTTTCTCTCTCTCTCTCTCTCTCACACACACACACACATACACACACACACACACGCACACAGTATGTACTCACTGATAAGTGGATATTAGCCCAGAAGCTCAGATTACCCAAGATATGATTCACAAACCACATGAAGGTCCAGAAGAAAGACAACTAAAGTGTGGATGCTTTAGTCCTTCTCAAAAAAGGGAACAAAAATATTCCTAGGAAGGTATATGGAGACAAAGTTTGGAGCATAGACTGAAAGAATAGCCTTTCAGAGCCAAATACAGAGGCATTGAAACCAACCATGGAACTGAGAACGGAGTCCCCATTTGAGGAGTTAGAGAAAGGATTGAAGTAGAACCCCGTAAGAACAATACCAACCAACCAGAGCTCCCAGGGACTAAACCACCATCCAAAGTGTACACATAGACATATGTAGCAGAGCAAGGCCCTGTTGGGCACCAATGGGAGCAGAAGCCCTTGGTCCTGTCAGGTCTGGAGCCCCCAGTTTAGGGGAATTTTAAGGCAGGGAGGCATGAAGGGGTGGGTCATTGGGGAGGGGGAACACCCTTATCGAATAAAGGGGAGGGGGATGAAATTGGGGGTTTATGGACAGGAAACCGGGAAAGGGGATAACATTTGAAATGTAAATTAAAAATATGTCCAATAAAAAAAGAAAGAAACCTGCTCTTGTAAGTGATAACACTAATAGCTAAAGCTGGCATGCTCACATACTGGGCACTATTCTAAGCATCATATGTGTGTGTGTGTGCAAGCTTTGCATATTAGCTAGTGTGTGTTTTTACTCTCTTGAAAATCAATGTAAGCTTGTGCACTAGAAATTGTTAGTCTCAATGTGTGAATAAGGAAAATGGAGCATAAAATACTATTAAACTGGTGAGACACAGAAAAATGTAGCACATAGGCAGTGTGACCTGAAAACCCAGCTTCATACAGCTAATCACTGGCACCCAGTCTCTTGTTTCTTTCAACATTTCTAAAACATATGTAAGTTGGTACTCTCTCTGTTTATGACAGTGAGCGTTCTGAGTTGTAGATTTTGCATACATTCCACTTTACCAGGTAAGGGCCAATTTTCCTAAGAGGTCATTGAAACCTGATCATTAGCAATGGCTGAAAAAGCCCTAGCTTTATCCATTTACCTTCAAGTTCCTCAATTTCAAATTTCATAGCAGCTGAATAAGATTCTATTGTGTAAAATGCACCAAATTCTCATTCCTCATTTGATGGCCATTTGAGCGGCTTCCAAGTTCGGGTTGTTATGAATAGAACAGAAATGGACACGGATGAGCAAATATCCTCTTACCAAGATGTAGAATCCTTCGGGTATACGCCCAAGAGTGGTATAGCTGGATCTTGAGGTAGATTGATTTTCGGCTTTTGAAAGAACTGCCTCTCTGATTTCCATAGTGGCTGTACTAGTTTGTACTACCACCAACACTCTTGCCAACACGTACTGTCTTTTTTTAAAAATCCATCCTAGTCATTCTGACAAGGGTAAAATGAAATCTCAAATTAGTTTTATTTTGCATTTCCCTGATGGCTAAAGGTGTTGAACATTTTAAAAAGTAATTCTTGGCCATTTATGTCTCCTCTTTTGAGAACATTGTGTTTAGTTCTCTACTCCAGTCTTTACAGTTTGAGTCCTTGAGGTTCATTATTTTGTAATTCTTTATATATTCTACACATTGATCTTGTATCTGATTTAACATTAGTAAAAATATCTTTTCCAATTCTGGAATCTGTGATTTGTTGTGGTGTAGTTCTTTGCTCTGCAGAAGCTTTTTTAGCATCATGAGGTCCATTATCAATTGCTGGCCTCAATCACTGTACTATCAGGATCCTGTTCAGCAAAACCTTTCTCATAACAATATATTTAAACATATTCCCTACTTTCTCTATGTTGTACTTTTTTTAAATCTATTTTGATCTTTTTTTTTGAACGGGTGTTGAATGTTTTGACTGCTTTGTTAAAAAGCACTTGTCTGTAGGGATGTGGAATTATGTCTAAGACTTTAGTTTGATTCCATGGAGCATTGTGTCTCTTGTTATGCCAATACCGTGCTACTATTTGTTACCATAACTCTATAATGCAGTTTGAATGACGATAACCCCAGCAGTCCTTTCATTATTCAGGAAATTTTTAGCTCTTTTAGGTTTATTGTGTTTCCATATGATGTTGACGATTATTTTTAAAGAGCTGTGTTAGAATTTTGATGAGGATTGCACTGAGTCAGTAGATAGCTTACTAGGAGAGACATTTTCAGTATATTAATCATATTGTTGCATTATTGTGGTAGGTCTTTCCATCTTCTGATATTCTCTTCAATTTCCTTCTTTATATTTTAACATTTTTATTATGTAAGACTTTCACTTGTTTGGGTAGAGTTACTCCCAAGGTCGATTTCCTAAGACTGTTGTGGAAGGTACTGTTTTTATGATTTATTTCTTAATATGTTTACCAATTGTATACAGGAAGGGAACTGATTTTTTTGCATTAATTTTCTATCCTGGTACTTTAATGAATGCTTTTATCAGCTGCAGAAATTTCCTGGTAGAGTCTTTACAGTCTTTCATAGTGTTTTTTTGGTTTTGTTTTGTTTTTTTTTTGTTCTTTTTTTCGGAGCTGGGGACCGAACCCAGGACCTTGCGCTTCCTAGGTAAGCGCTCTACCACTGAGCTAAATCCCCAGCCCCGGTTTTGTTTTTTTAATAAACTTTGATGTCCTTGTGTTCAGTGCATAAATGTTTGAAATCATGGTGTTCTACTGGTTTATTTTTTCCTTTAAAGAGTATTTAGTGTCCTTCAACATGTCTTCTGACTTGTTTTGGCTTGAAGTCTAATTTGTTAGATATTAGGATAACTTGTTTCTTGTATTTCTTTGAAAAGATATTTGTTTACCATCCATCATTTTTCCTTAAGAAGATGTCTGTCCTAGATAATGAGGTTTGTTTCTTTGATGAAACAGAAAGTTGTTATGTAATTGAATCTGTGAGTCTGTGTCTCTCTATTGGGGAATTCAAACCATTTATATTGAGACTTGTTAGTGAGCAATGTTCAGTGATTTCTGTTTTATTGTTGTGATGGTGGTTTGGATTAATTTTTTTCCCATTTGATTTATGGTTCTGGGTTTATTTCTTGCATCCCATCCAGACTGAAAATTTCCTTCTAGTGCGTCATGTAGAGTGGATGGATGGACACATACTATTTATACTTTTTAAATGTAAAATATTTTCCTTTTTCCATTGACTGTGATTAATAGTTTTGCTGGGTACTGTTGTCTATGTTTCCTACTGTGGTCTCCTAGAGATTGTAGACCTTCTTCTTCTAGGCCTTTCTGACTTTCAGTTTCCATGGGAAAGTCAGGTGTTATTCTAATGGGCCTGTCTTTGTTGTGACTTTGTATTCCTGATTAATGTAAGGTATTTAATCATAAAACAATGCATTACTTATTCATTATTTTAGTTAACTAGAAAGCAGCAGGTGTTATTATGGCAGTACTTAGTTTAAAATGCCCATATTACTTGGACTATATACCCAACCCTTCTTGCTTTCATTCTACTTCTCCTGTCCACTTAAACCATGTCCTTTATAGTTTATATCTTTAAACGTTCAAATCATGTATTATATTTCTTCCTATCCCTTTCCCTTAAATCTTTTTTTTTCTCTGGCTCCATAGATTCCATCATGGCTGCCTGCCCTCCCTCTATACTTACTTCCATAAACAAAAATATATAAAAATTAGAATCTAGGATCTGTATGTGTGAGAGAACATGTGGTATTTGTCTTTTTGAGCTTGGGTTATCTCACTTAAATTTTCTAGTTCAACCCATTTTCTGGCACACTTCATAATTTCCATTTCTTTTTGGATAAGTAAAACTTTTATATTGTATGTGTACCACATGTCCTTATCTATTCAGAAGGTGATGTGTAGATAGATTGATTTTACCAACATCAATAAACATAAATGTGCAATAATTCTGTGGTAGGGTGTGGAGCTTTTTTATTAGGAGGGAGTGTACTCTGGAGATTCATAAAAGATATGATATGTTTAGAGAAATTAATGAGTAATTTATGTTTTTGAGAAACTTCCACAATCATTTTTCTAGTGATGGACAAATTTATACTCTTACTAACAGAGAAAAAGAATGTCTCTTTCTCCATATCCTCACCGGCAATTGCTCTCATTATTTTCATGATGATCACCATTTTGATTGGGGTATGATAGAATTACAATATAGTTTTAATTTACATTTCCCTGATGGCTAAGGATGTTGAACAAATTAAAAGTATATTTATTGGCCGTTTGTGTCTCTTTCAAAATCACTCCTTAGTTCCTCAGTCCAGTATTTAATTGTGCTGACTTCTTGTTTAGTTTATTTTCAGCTCTTTGCATATTCTAGTTGTCACTCCTTTGTCAGTGTGTATGTGGCAGTGATTCTATCCTATTCTGAAGACTATCTCTTCACCCAGTTAACAGTTTGCTTTACTGTTCAGAAGCTCTTTAATTTTGTGAGTTCTCATTGTCAATTGTTGGCCTCATTTCCCAGGTTGTGGAATCCTATTAAAGTTTAGCTGAGAATAGTATCATAAACATACCAAGTTTGTTAATTAGCCCAAATAAAGCAGGGAAAAGCTGGTGATTAGTAATCTCCGGCACTGATGATGTTGAGAGGATTAATTATTTCTTTTTGATGAATTCTTTTCATAGAGAATCAACCAAGAGTTTATATAAGTTTGCATTAGAGCATTTTGCTCTTGCCTAACAATACACTGAAATGCTAAGAAATGTTTATCATCCAGGAAAACTGTGAATTCCAATCATATCATGCTAATTTCATTTCCTTTACACACTTGCTCACATTTTATTTCAAGAGAAGCAGATGGTTGGGTTCTATTTTGCTTTCCAAGCATCAGTCGAGGTAATTGAAGTGAAAAGAAACTGTTTGTCCTGGCAGCTCTGGAAGGACCATGAGCATCTAATGGGATAAAAACATTAGCTACCAAGTCCAGGCCTGAAGCACCTTTATCTCACCTGTAATCAGACCCAGATAAGAACCACCAACCAGAGATAATGATTTTCCATCACTGTTAGTCTGGTTGGAGTCCAAATTGCTTTCCTGAAAGAGACATTACTGCAAATTATGTATGATCTTTCCACTGCTCCCTCCCTTCCTGGTCAGGTAGTTTTCATGCCATTCTGGATTTGTATGCTGCAGAGTCTATCTCTAGTAATCTCCTAAGTAAATAGCTGTGTTTTCCATTAAGAATATCTTTTTTTATGCTTCTAACATGTTTTATTCCCCTCCATTTTTGCTTTAGCCTTTAACAGTAATAAAGAAATTTTTACTTGTAGGATTTTAGTGGGGTTCAATATTTGCTCATTTTTGAAGTTGCATTATTCCATTGTATTTTTATTACTTGTAGAATCATTTATTTCATTTTCATATGCTGGGCATGCATATGTGCTCACTTGTGTACACATGTGCAAAGAGGTCTGAAGCTGAAGTGTTTTCCTGGATCCTTCTCCATTTCATTTACTAGGCAAGTCCTCTCAGTTGAACCCAGAGCTCTTTCATGATCTAGTCTAGACTGCCTGATTACTATTGATATCACCTCAGCCTGCCTTTCCAGAAACTACAAACAGCTATCATCCCAGCTCAGCCTTAATTTGGGTTCTATGAGCATAGATGAGTAGTGCCTCTTAGGCTGATAGGTACAGCAAGGGCTTTATCCACTGATCCATTTCTTCAGCCCCTGTACAGACATTAATTATTCAATCCATTAGCAAAGTTTAAACTGAGTTTAAAATGAGCATTGCAAAGGACCTTATGATACTTCTCACATTTATTCGTGACTGAAATTTTTCATTTAAATTTTATTAAGTCTGTGTTCTGTTTACACGAATTAAACACTCCTTGATACTATGGACCTGCTCTGAACAGAAATATGTGGTACATTTGCATGTTTTTCTGTAAAGAACATATGGGTAGAGTCATTTGTAGGAAGGTGTTTTGTTGAAGAAAACATATTCAACCTTTTAAAATTTAATCCATAAATTTCACCTTATGCTTCATATAATACACTTACAGGTGTTGGTCTCTTTTACAGCACAATTATTACAGCAGATTTAGTTCATAGAAGTGTTAATATCTTTTATAAAATTCATTTACTTGGCTTAAAATTGATTGTATAGATATTTTAAATGGCCTAAAGAAGAGGGGAAAACAATTAAGTAAAAGCTTTTTGATAAAAACAAAATTATTGTTGTAAGATTATATTAATTGGGTCTGTCTTTTACCCCCTCTAGATCAGTGCCCCAAGATATCTGCTAAATATCTTGCCAGAAGCACACATCCCAAATAGAAGGGAGGGCGAGGGGTTAGGGGTTGTTGGCCTGGAAATCGGGAAAGGGAATAACAATTGAAATGTAAATAAGAAATACCTATGTTAATAAAGATGGAGGAAAAAAAGAAATGTAAATAAAGAAATATATCTAATAAAAAATAAAATTAAAAAAGAAAGTGAAAACATCTCAAATTAAGAAATTTCTCAAAACCAAAGAGAAAGAGAGAGAGAGAGAGAAACTTTTCTCTCAAATATAAGGTGAGCACAATTATTATCATTTTGTAATTAATATCATAAAATATATCTAACACCCAGTCCAACACTTGAGTTAAACAAAGCATTTAATCATCCATTCCAGCTTAAGAAAGGCTTAAAATCTACTTTATATCCTGGCTAGCTTGTATACTATCTGATAGCTATCTAATAAAATGTGTTCTTTCAAAGTTAAATAGCCTGATAAGCTAAGAGACTACAATCAGTCTTCAGTCCTGTCAGAAATCTGAGAATGACCAAATATCTATATAAATAGGAAGCCTAAATGGCTTCCAGAACTGAGAGGTTGTAGAGACAAATCTCCACTAGCACAGTCCTCTGTTAGTAACATGTCAGCTCAAGTCTTCAAATCACCTGACAGACTCTTGAAATGTAGGTTTTTGAGGGGCTGATCACCCTGTTTTGGCAGAGCTTATCAACTATTCTGCATAATTTGTCCTTTTCTGGACAGAATTAGTCTGAAGATGGAACAGGTCATTTTGCCTAGTGGTTGCCTCAACGTGTTGCCTCACCTGGAGGTAGACATGTTCAATTTCTTCATTAAATATGTCAAAGGGGAACTGATAGGACCAGATATGACTCAACAAAAGATAAATAACTTTAAATCTCATATTTTGTGGATATCTGATGTTTTTGAAAAATATCTATCTATATAAGGTAATCTGGACTGTTGTCTTTATATCTTAAATATTATCTTGAAAGTACTCTCACAAACTCAGAGACATGAATTTGCTATTTGGCCCTTAACTTTCATGTGTAATCAACTCAGAAGTTTGTAATGGCATCAATAGAAGGACTGGCACTAAACCTTGTACCTTTAATTTTTTTTAACAAATAAATTCTATACCAAAGCAAAGATATGATTTTAGCTTAGCTACTGATTGAGATTATGACTGTACAACTCAATCTAGCTAATTCCTCCCTGTTAAATTACCATTTCTAAATTCCTCATAAAAACAACCTTAGAATAACCACTTTGAACACCCCCCCCAAAAGTCCAGGGAATTAGGGTGACGACTCTTCTATTCTTCTTCAAGCTGTACATGGGTGTTGAGATATCCTCGTGGATAGGGGTTAGGAAGAATGAATTCTGTAGCTGGATGTGTCCTGACTGGACCCAGCTGAAAGTCCTTGAGACCAGGAATCCAAGTAGGCACACTCTGCAAAATACAACTCTCAAGACAAAAGTTTAGAATCGAGATATCTTTTTGTTTGATTCTCTTGAATCTAGTTTTTCAGGCAGTCTTCCTCTCTCAAATCTGATCCGTATGACTCTGTGATGTTTCCAGAGCTAAATTACACTTTTTAAAAACACAAAGACAAAATCTTTCTCCCAAAATACTGTGTTCCTTAGTCTGTAACCAGAAAAATTTGTATCTTGCTCTCTCTCGCAGAGTAATAATATAACCATAAAACTCAAAGTCACGCCCATTATGAAGATTAAACAATTTTAAGAAAGAGAGTAAGTCAAACAATAGTGTTAAACAATGAGCCTGATAGGCTTTTGTAATCCGTACTATCAGTAAATTAACCCAAAATTCCCGTGGAACCCATGTTAAGAAAATCTGAGCTTACTGTTGTGGTAAATATCAAAAGTAACCACAAACCCTCGCTAGCTGGCATCAAGGAGCCATATGGTCTTTAGCAGGGTAATTCATTAAACAAACTAAATACCTTCTCTCAACTCTAATATCAATAAGCAACTTATCAAACCAGGACTTTAGGCCAAAATATATCCACCTGTTAAGTTCTCTACCCTGAACCACAGATTTTTATTTAACCTTAATACCTTGTAAATATCACAATTCTCTACCTGAAATCAGCGACTAAATTTTCCCTATCTAAGTTCTGAACCATGAACGAAAATTCCCATGTGATTCAGGTAATCTCTATACTCTCCTTAAAACAAACTGAATTGGGGTTGGGGATTTAGCTCAGTGGTAGAGTGCTTGCCTAGCAAGCCGAAGGCTAGGTCCTCAGCTCCGGAAAAACAAAACAAAACAAAACAAAACAAAAACAAACAAACAAACAAAAGAACCTGAATTACCTCCTAATAATACCTGTCATTAATAAGTAGTTTGTTTAAGTAGGATTTCAACCCAAAATTCCTGTGGAGTCCACATTAGAAGGAATATGAGTATCCTGAAAGACGTTCTAAACAACTTTCTTTAAAAAGCGTTTTTTAAAAGGAGCTGCCATTACTTATCACACAGCAGGGGACTTGCAGCCTGGCAGTCAAGGGTGCTTTTATGTTTCTTTGTTTAAAGCACCTGGGCTTGAGACATCACATGACTCAACATGGTGCTGGCCTCTCAATTCTTAGGATTACTAGTGGATTTTGACTACAGGTTGGTTTGTCATCTGTTGTTGTAAATTTGGGGCTGTCTTTTACCCCCGCTAGATCCAGTACTGCAGTGCCCCAAGATATCTGGTGAATATCTTGCCAGAAGCACACATCCCAATTCCGTGGCAGCCCAGTGTCTCTAGCCACCACACATTCTCTTTTTTTTTTTTTTTTTTTTTTTTTTGGTTCTTTTTTTCGGAGCTGGGGACCGAACCCAGGGCCTTGCGCTTCCTAGGTAAGCGCTCTACCACTGAGCTAAATCCCCAGCCCCTCTTTTTTTTTTTCTTTTTTTTTTCTTTTTTTTTTTTTATTAACTTGAGTATTTCTTATTTACATTTCGAGTGTTATTCCCTTTCCCGGTTTCTGGGCAAACAACCCCCTAATCACTGCCCCTCCCCTTCTTTATCGGTGTTCCCCTCCCCACCCTCCCCCCATTGCCGCCCTCCCCCCAACAATCACGTTCACTGGGGGTTCAGTCTTAGCAGGACCCAGGGCTTCCCCTTCCACTGGTGATCTTACTAGGATATTCATTGCTACCTATGAGGTCAGAGTCCAGGGTCAGTCCATGTATAGTCTTTAGGTAGTGGCTTAGTCCCTGGAAACTCTGGTTGCTTGGCATTGTTGTACATATGGGGTCTCGAGCCCCTTCAAGCTCTTCCAGTTCTTTCTCTGATTCCTTCAACGGGGTCCTATTCTCAGTTCAGTGGTTTGCTGCTGGCATTCGCCTCTGTATTTGCTGTATTCTGGCTGTGTCTCTCAGGAGCGATCTACATCCGGCTCCTGTCGGCCTGCACTTCTTTGCTTCATCCATCTTGTCTAATTGGATGGCTGTATATGTATGGGCCACATGTGGGGCAGGCTCTGAATGGGTGTTCCTTCTGCCTCTGTCCTAAACTTTGCCTCTCTATTCCTGCCAAGGGTATTCTTGTTCCCCCTTTTAGGTGTGTGGGTTCATTTTTGGGTCTTCAATTCTATTCCACTGGTCTATCTGTCTGTCTCTGTACCAATACCATGCAGTTTTTATCACTATTTCTCTGTAATATTGCTTGAGTTCAGGGATAGTGATTCCCCCTGAAGTCTGGCTAAGGGTTTATCTATCTTGTTGATTTTCTCAAAGAACCAACTTTTGGTTCTGTTGATTCTTTCTATGGTCCTTTTTGTTTCTACTTGGTTGATTTCGGCTCTGAGTTTGATTATTTCCTGTCTTCTACTCCTCCTGGATGTATTTGCTTCTTTTTGTTCTAGAGCTTTTAGGTGTGCTGTCAAGCTGCTGACATATGCTCTTTCCTGTTTCTTTCTGCAGGCACTCAGAGCTATGAGTTTTCCTCTTAGCACAGCTTTCATTGTGTCCCATAAGTTTGGGTATGTTGTACCTTCATTTCATTAAATTCTAAAAAGTCTTTAATTTCTTTCTTTATTTCTTCCTTGAACAGGTTATCGTTGAGTAGAGCATTGTTCAACTTCCACGTATATGTGGGCGTTCTTCCCTTATTGTTATTGAAGACCAGTTTTAGGCCGTGGTGGTCTGATAGCACGCATGGGATTATTTCTATCTTTCTGTACCTGTTGAGGCCCATTTTTTGACCAATTATATGGTCAATTTTGGAGAAAGTACCATGAGGAGCTGAGAAGAATGTATATCCTTTTGCTTTAGGATAGAATGTTCTATAAATATCTGTTAAATCCATTTGGTTCATGACTTCTCTTAGTCTGTCTATGTCTCTGTTTAATTTCTGTTTCCATGATCTGTCCATTGATGAGAGTGGGTTGTTGAAATCTCCTACTATTATTGTGTGAGGTTCAATGTGTGTTTGGAGCTTTAGTAAGGTTTCTTTTATGTATGTAGGTGCCCTTGTATTTGTGGCATAGATATTTAAGATTGAGAATTCATCTTGGTGGATTTTTCGTTTGATGAATATGAAGTGTCCTTCCTTATCTTTTTTGATGACTTTTAGTTGAAGCTGGAAAACAACTTTCCAAGAATATGGTCAGAAGAAGCAAGCTGGAATAGCCATTCTAATACCAAACACTCTCTTACACTTAAATTGCTACAAGAACACACAACACAATAACTTCTGATCCAATTGATAAGATGTAATTGCACACTTAAACATACAAAACCATACATCCATCCCTTAAGAACGTTCATAACAACCTGTAAAGGTACAGCATGAAATCTTAACATCAACTTCCATGTTGTCTCTCCACAGCTACTTTCTCAGTCTCCTCCTGTCTCTTCCACCTTTCCATTCCAGTCTCCTCCCCTTCCCTCAAACCCTTCTCCCATCCATCCTTCCTTCTTGTCCAATGACAGGCCTCATTCTACCCTGTACCAGCCCTCACCTGTATGATATCCTACACAAAATATTTCCCTTTGAAGAATGTTTTATTCAATCACAACTCTACCTTTTACTGAAGAGTGGAGGAGTACCTTATGGTTGCTGAAAATGAAGGCATGTACCAGTGTGTTCCAGTCTTATTGTTTTGCTTCTTAAGTTAGTGACAGGAGGCAAGCTAATTTTAAGTATTTATTCTCTCTCTCTCTCTCTCTCTCTCTCTCTCTCTCTCTCTCTCTCTGTGTGTGTGTGTGTGTGTGTGTGTGTGTGCATGTGTCTGTAGACTTCAACAGGTGCCCCTGGTTGTGAATCAGACTATGTGAGTGCTGTAAACCAAAGTTACTTTTGCCCTCTGCAAGAATGATGTACAACTTTAACTCCTGCCCATCACTCTATCATGGTAGATTTTTAAATCATATGAAGAATGAAAGTTTTATTGAAGGAAAATGAATGTATGTTGGGAGGAAGAAAGACATTAATGATTGTGCTGGTTAATCTTTCTCATCTTTATATAAACTACAGTCATTTGGGAAAAGGGGACTGTGGTTGAGAAATTGCTCTCATTACAATTTGCAGATATTTCTGTAGGGGTATATTCTTGATTGTCAATTCTGGATAGGTGGGCCCAACTATATTAGAAAGGTAGTGAGACACTAAGAAGAGATGTCCATGGTCTTTGCTTCACTTCAAGCCTCAAAGTTCATCTCTTGAGTTACTGTTGTGGCTTCCCTATAAGTGTGGATTATGACATAAACCCTTTCCTCTTCTAGGGTATCCTTTGGATATCTATATCTATCTAAATATGCATCTATTTATCCAACTATTGATATATTATCTATTTATGTTTCATCTATCATCTACAATGTACCAATTATCATCTATCTATCATCTATCTTATCATATATCTATCTATCCATCTAATCATCTATCTATCATCTATATATCATCTATTTTATATATCATCTTCCTATCTATTTTTTTGCCTATCATCTCTATATCCATATACTCTTCTTTCTTTTGGAAATAAGCAAAATAGATCTATATTTATATCTTATTCCTTTATATTATGACCAAATATTTTGCCTGATCAAAATTTCCAACAGGGTTTATAGAAATAGAGATACAGGATAAAAATACTGATAAAGATTCAGAAAGAGCAATACTGACAATCATGCAGAGTGAAGGTACTGTAGTTGCAGCCATTTTTCATGAAAGACCCAAGAAGGTGAGTGGATTTTGTGACTATTTATATGTTAGAGGAAAATTAAGTCGAGTCTGGTTTTGGACACATGTATGAAAAGTGTCATGATGTGAAATAAGGAAATAATGTGACTTTAGTTAGTAGTTTATGTTCTCTGGGATTCATGAAGAGCAGTGGTGTACTGATGGTCAGCAATGTTGGCCATCATCAAGATATATGTGCCACTATTTCATGTTTAAGGTTATTGTGCCATGCTGGTAATAATAGTTCATCATGCTGGTCAGCATCATAGCTGGATAAGACTGTTGGTTGCTTTTCTCCCTTGGAAACTTCCATGGCCCTTTTGTTTATCAGGAAGGGGGATTTCAGGTCAGTTCCAGATACAACTTATCTCAGGGAAGAGTTCCTCCATTGATTATCCAATATCAAATAATCAGCCTTGAAATCACAATATATACAAGTTACATTACATGAATTGAGAAAGTTTTATGTAAATATGAGTTTATATTTTATTTATATATGCACATGTATTTAAAAATGCATATCAACAAATAAAAGAATAAAGGTCATGAAATTGAACATAGGGAACATCAAGGACCAGGGAGTACATAGGAAGTGTTGGAGGGAGGAAAGAAAGGAAAGAATGTTACAATTGTATTTTAATTTTAAAAATAAAAAAACTAAACTAAAATATATTTGTTTCAGCTCATACAGTTTACTGGCATGTAAATTCATATTCTTATCTATTTCTGTTTGATTTCACATTCCACATTGCTTATTTTTTGAGTAGATATAAAAAGCACTTTTATTTAATAGCCAATAATTCTGGTCCTAAATAAATAAATGTTTCAAAGAATTTCCAATAAATAAATAAATGTATGAATAGAATACATTCTATGACACTTATAGAATCTCACACAAAGTCCAGACACAGAGTAACAAATGCAAATCCTTAAGTAAACATTACAATATCTAATGTTTTCTTAGAAAATAGATTTTTTCTTCTTTTTTTTATTGAATTCTTTATTTACATTTTTCACTCTAAAAACATGACATCTACCCCTGCATCTATGAGGTGTCCCCCCACCAACTCACCCACTCCCTCCTACCTCCTCACCCTGACATTATCCTACACTTGGGCATCAAGCCTTGACAGGAGCAAGGGCCTCTCTTCCCACTGATGCCTGACCAGGGCATCCTCTGCTATATATGCAGCTGGAGCCATAGGTCTATCACTGCGAACTTCTGGGATGGTGGTTTAGTCCCTTGGAGATCTGGGGCATCTGGTTGGTTGATATTGTTGTTCTTCTTATGGGGTTGCAAACCGCTTCAACTCCTTCAGTCCTTTCTCTAACTCCTCCATTGAGAACCTGGTTGTCATTTTAATGGTTGGCTGTGGCATCTGCCTCTGTATTTGTCAGGGTCTGGCAGAGCCTTTCAGGAGACAGCTATATCAGGCTCATCTCAACATGCACTTCTTGGCATCTGCAATATTGCCTGGGTTGGTGGTAGGGTATGGATCTCTAGGTGGGGCAGTCTCTAGATTGCCTTTTCTTTAGTTTCTGCTCCACACTTTGTCTCCATATTTCCTCCTCTGAGCATTTTTGTTTCCCCTTCTATGAAGGACTGAAGCATCCACACTTTGGTCTTACTTGTTCTTGAGCTTCATATGGTCTGTGAATTGTATCTTGGGTATTCTGAACTTTTGGGCTAATATCCACTTATCAGTGAGTACATACCATATACTCTTTGTGATTGGTTTACCTCAATCTGGATATTTTCTAGTTCCATCCATTTGCCTAAGAATTTGATGAAGTCATTGTTTTTGATAGCTTAGTAGTACTCCATTGTGTAAATGTACCACATTTTCTGTATCCATTCATGTGTTAAGAGAAATCTGGGTTCTTTCCAGCTTCTGGCTATTTCTGATTATTACAAATAAAACTGTTATGAACACAGTGTAGCATGTGTCCTAAATTGGAGCATCTTCTGAGTATATGCCTAGGAGTGGTATAGCTGGGTCCTAAGGTAGTACTAGGTCCAATTTTCTGAGGAACTGCCAGACTGCTTTTCACAGTGGTTGCACCAGTTTTCATTCCACCAAAAATGGAGGTGTGTTCTTCTTTCTCCACATCCTTGCTAGCATTTGCTGGACAGATGCTATACGGCAATTGTGATAGTTAATGAAATAGTTACAAATCTATCATCTCTATCCCAATGATGAAATGGTGTGAATGTTAGGATATAATGTAATTTGGTAGAGTTTCTTTGTTTGTTTGTTTTATAAGGGAGGGTTTCTCTGTGTAGTCTTGGTTGTGTTGGAACTTGCTTTGTAGAGCAGGTTGGCTTCAAACTCTGAGACTATCTGCCTCTGCATCCTGAGTGATAGGAGGAAGGCATGCACTACTACCAACTAACTTAGTGTTTGTTGTTGTTTATTTGTTTGGTTAATACACTATGTAACCCACAATAATCTGGAACTCACGGTAACTCTCATGCCTTAGCCTTCCAAGTAAATGCTAGAACCACAGATGTATGAGATCATAGTTGACTCTAATCTACTGTTGCTAATAATCATGATGGAGTTGGTACTGATGAATTATAATCATTATAATGTCACTATGCAAGTATATATGCACATATATATTTCAAATTATGCCATTTTATGGGATTCTACATGAATGGAAAATGAGAATTAAGAAAAGAGAGAAAGGTAGTCTGATAGTATATAAAAAGCAATATTTTGGGAAGTAAAGGGGAAATGGTGGTGTTAATTATATTTCCTTTGATCACTTTATGGGAACACATATGATCTGTGTTCCCTGAAAAATATGATAATCTAAAATGCAAGATTTGTCCTTTTTTAACATCTATTTGAATTTCAATGGGTTAGATTACTATCAACAATGATTAAGTAGTGATTTTATAATGAATATTTTATGTTAGTGAATAATCATTTAAAATTTAATTTTGCATCTTAAAATAGTATACATAATTAAATAGCCTGTATAACTCTTTCATTTCCTAATACTGATAAAATTAAACTCTGTCCCATCACCATAATAGTTATTTAAAATTAGGTTTTGTTTCTTTCAACTTTTCAATCATGACCATTTTAGATGTTTACTATTGAGAAACTCTGAAATTTCTATAATATAAGATTCATGTGAGTTCAATTATTCACCTTTATCACACAATCAATATGAATTAACAGAAAAGTCATAGGCAATCACAGCTCCCAAAGGTTCTGGAAAACTGCCTTCTGCTTTCAATGCTATGTGTCCTGATGCATAAAAACGATATAGGATACAAATTTCCAGGATAATCAGGATGTACAACTACTGAATTACTGGTTTTGTTAGTATCTATTAAAGAATGCTTTCTTGGTTATTTTATAATCCAAAAAATATTAGAACAAATATAATAGTCTCTCTCAAAATACAGTATATCTATGCATTTTTTGTGTATGTGGATGTCTTGGCCACATAAGGACAGATTCAAGTAGCATTATATATTACATATATATATATATATATATATATATATGATCTACCTATCTACCATTTTATATGCTTATAAATAAGCAAAGAAAAATGAACAAATACTGACAAAAAGGGGATCTTTGAGTCCTCATGAATTCATTTTCTCAAAGTGAAAACGATACAAAACCCTTTTCTGTAAAGGGTTTCTGCTAGAATTATACTCATCCCTCCTTTCATTATCTGTCAATTCACATCACCTGTGTATGAGTCTTGAGGAAAAACAGACTCATTTTCCCCACTTTTTACAGGCTGTTTCTTCTAATTTCGTTTTTTGTTGTCAAAAATCCAGATAAATTCTGCCTGTACTGGGTGTTTGTGTCTTTCTGATTTAGGGATAAAGTGGTTAGAAGCCTCTGGATGAAGGTTTAATTCCACATTCTCTAATCTACTTTGCCATCAGTAATAAAGCTGTTATTTAAACCTCTATTTCCTGTGCTTTAATTTTTCATCAGTTCTGGACCTAAGACAGGAAAGAAAAAGTATTATTTACCAGTGCCATCTGGTCCTAAAGGTGGTATTAAAGTCCCTGAAGCATATGTTTTGATGGCAAGCAGAAAATAATGCCACATTCTTATAAATTTAAATGAAGTATGACTAAAATTTAGCCAAGTTAACATTTTTTAAAACAAAGCTACATTAAAAAAATCTAAAACATATGGACTAATTAAATATCAACATCAAAAATAACTTTCTTTTGGTAGTCTTCAGCAAAATCAAAGATATAGGAACCATTCAATGCACAACTTCCACAGGTAATCATTTCAGGAATGCAGTATGTTTCACATGATTGAGTACTTCAGTCATCCAGAGAAAGCACCTTTGTTGCTTAAAATCCTGTTCTTTCATTTGTTCCTGTTGTCTTCTCCAGTGCCATGATAGCCTAATGTGTTATATAGACAAATAAGATCCACTTGAGGAATATTTTTGCTAGTGTTTTCAGGGGCCTTATATTGCATCGGTTTGAGTTTGGAATTGAGACATTATCTTGATGGATTTCAAGGAGTTTTCAAATTCTTTAAAGTGTTTTATGACTCATATTCAATGTCCTACACTCTAGAGAGAGCATAGATAGCTTTTCTGGTACTCCTCAACCCACTAAAGTTACTCACAAACTCAGGCTTACCTATTTTTAACCTGCTAGAAGTGAGTTTAAAGTTTTCTTTCTTGTTAAAGGTTTGACAAAGTTGTGATTGGATTTTACTTCGATTAAATTTCCAAACAATATATTCAGCATTCTCCTGGTAAAGAAAAGCATTTCGGATACTAGATTTCCATTTCGTTTACACAGATGACATACCATAAAGCATCCGAGTCACAGAAACCCACAGTTAGAATGTGAGGAATTAAATCCCCTTTGTAACATGAGTTTGTTATGATCGTTCAATAGAAATTTCCTTGGGCCCACTGTCTTGACCTCCTTCGGCACTAATTTTCTCTTTCTTACTATTGTTGTTGTCGTTATCATCATTGTTATCGTCCTCCTGCACCTCCTCCTCTTTTTCTTTCTCTTTCTTCTCTCCTCCTCCTCTTCCTCTTCTTCATGTATACCTGTGCTCATGTTCTCACTTTTATAGAGATCATAGGCTTATAACAGGTATCTTCCTCTGTTGTTGTCCTTGCATTGATTGAGATAGGGTTTCTCCCTGAACTTGGATCTCACTGATGACTAGGCTAGCTCGAGAGCAAGACCCTAAGAGAGGCTTCTTTTTTTTTTCTTTTATTGGATTTTTTAAATTGTATTTCTAATGTTATCCCCTTTCCTGGTTTCCCCTTCAGAATGCCCTATTCTATCTCCCCTCCCCCTGCTTCTATGAGGGTGCTCCCCCACACACCCACCCATTCCCTCATATCTACTCTTCATGTGTACTCTTTGGTTGGTGACTTAGTCCCTGGGAGGCCTGGGGTATCTAGTTGGTTGATATTGTTGTTCTTCCTATGGGATTGCAAACTCCTTCAGCTATTTCAGTGAGTGCATACCATGTGTGTTATTTTGTGATTGGATTACCTCAATCAGGATGATATTTTCTAGTTCCATCGATTTGCCTAAGAATTTCATGAAGTCATTATTTTAATAGCTGAGTAGTACTCCATTGTGTAAATGTACCACAATTTCTGTGTCCATTCCTCTGTTGAAGGACAGCTGGGTTCTTTCCAGCTTCTGGCTATTATAAATAAGGCTGCTATGTACATAGTGGAACATGTGTCCTGGTTATATGTTGGGGAATCTTTTGGGTATATGCACAGGAGTGGTATACCTGGATCCTAGGCAGTACTATGTCCACTTTTCTGAGAAGCCTCTAGATTGATTCCCACAGTGGTTGTACCAGTTTGCAATCCCACCAACAATGGAGGAGTGTTCCTCTTTCTGCACATCCTCTCCAGCATCTGCTGTCATTTGAGTTTTTGATCTTAGCCATTCTGACTTGTGTGAGGTAGAATCTCAGCGTTGTTTTGATATGCATTTCCCTGATGAGTAAGGTTGTTGAACATCCTCACTTGAGAATTCTTTGTTTAGCTCCGTATCCCATTTTTAAAAGGGTTATTTGAGTCTCTGGATCTAACTTATTGAGTTGATTTTATATATTGGATATTAGCCTTTTATCAGATGTAGGTTTGGTAAAGATTTTTCCCCCAATTTGTTGGTTGCTTCTTGTCCTAATGACAGTGTCCTTTGTCTTACAGAAGCTTTGTAACTTTATGAGGTCTTATTTTTCTATTTTTGATCTTAGAGCATGAGCCATATGTGTTCTGATCAGGTAATTTTCTCCTGTGCCCATGTATCTGAGGGTCTTCCCCACTTTCTCTTCCATTAGCTTGAGTGTATCTGGTTTCATGTGGAGGTCCTTGATCCACTTGGACTTAAGCTTTGTACAGAGTGATAATGTATTGATTCCTGGGCTGGAGAGGTGGCTCAGTGGTTAAGAGCACTGATTGCTCTTCCAGAGGTCCTGAGTTCAATTCCCAGCAACCACATGGTGGCTCACAGCCATCTGTAATGTGATCTGACGCCCTCTTCTGGTGTCTGAAGATAACTACATTGTACTTATATATAATAAATAAATAAATCTTTAAAAAAAAGAGTGTATTGATTCCTAAGTCCTGTTTCTGAGATTACAGGCTCCTGCCATGTGCCTTTTTTTATGTAAGTACCACAGATTTGATTTCAGATCCTCATTCCTGTGCATAAAGCTCTTTATCCAACATGTTATCTTCCTATCCCCTTAACATTTTTTTTTTAAGGATTATTTCACTCTATTTCTTTAGCTGAGACATTGTATGGCAGAAAGAGCAAATACTTTGGGATCAGAGTCAATGAGTATACACTTGGCACTGGAGAGCTAAAAGACTTGAGCAATTTCCTCTTCATTGCTCTAAATATCAATTGTAGTTGATGTTAAATAGAGTAAATAAGAACCATATCAGAGAAATGTTGGCCTATTTGAGAAATCTTTAGAAAAGTTTCTAGTAGGAATATTGTAATATTTTGAAAACTTTATAATAGCCTATGTTCCTTACAAAGGTGTCATAGACTTTGGGGAAAGCTGTGCTCTTGGGTTTAGCAATACTGAAGTAAATATCTGCTGCTGGTGATGATAAACATTCCCTTCACAGGAGCTCTGCCCTGGCAAAGTCTCTTACACAGGTTTCCAGTGATAGAGAAAACAAGAGTTCATCATGCTTCATTACAGACCTGATTATACACTATCATTTGGTTCCTTTAGTTTGATGAAGAATAATAAGGCGAAATAATAGGGACGTTTTCTGTTTTATGAGCTTTAGGCTCCCTGGTGTTGCCTGGAAACCATAGTTCCCACATCCCATGGCTTCTAGGATTCTACTTATATTCTCTTAATTTGAGTCTGTCATGAGGATACAAAGTGGTGAATAAGAACTTTACTAAGCCCCAGGTACTTGAACAAGTGCAATTCAAAGATAAGGATTTTGGCTGCAATATATTCATCTTTCCTAGAATCTGTGCTGATGCATACAGATGAAATTACTCAAAGCAGCTTCCCCATACTAGCACCCAAATTCTGGATATTCTAAAGACTCAGATAACATCATGGATATTATCTCTCTGATCAAGCTTTAAAAAGGATGTCTTGCATAGTTCAAATTGCTGTCTTATGAAACAACCATCCTAATGCTTGTTTATGTTTTTATTTATGTGCATATATGTATGCTGGTCAAAAGTTAGCATTTGGTCTCTTCCTTAATTACCTTCCATCTTTTTTTGTTTTGTTTTGTTTTTGTTTTTGTTTAGTTTTGTTTTGAAATTTGGTCTCTCACTGAACTCAATGTTTCAGCCAGACTTGCTTGTCAGCAAACTCCAGGAAGCCTCATGTCTCCATTGCCTCAGTGTTTGACTGCAGACTAGTGCAGCTGTTTCTGCATTATGATGTTGGTGTTAGGGACCTTCATCATATGAAAGCTTTACCAGCATTTCCAGGAACTAGGCTTACTTTTACTTATTTAATGCAAATGGCAACTAAGCTTGGTGTAGCTTCAGAAATTTGTACTAAAGAGAAAGAGAAAAAGGAGAGAGAAAGGGAAGAGAGAGGGAAAGGGAATTTAACATAAGTCCAGCTTTGAAGTGATGGTTTTTTATCTTACTATCTTGCACATGGAAATGAAAATGAAAGGTTTGATGAGTTAAATTTCCAAAAAGAAAATCACCTATTTGTTAATAAGACATTTGACTTTAATATTACAAGGCTCTGTCACTCATTTATTTTTGGTAAAAGTTATTTCAATTTATTTGAGAAACTTATTTTGATAAACACAAAGAATAGAAAATGTCCTTCAGCCCTGGTCTAGAACTCACATAGCCAGCCAGACGTATGACTATGCATCTATATATGCAAACTCTTGTGTCCATGGTGTCCATAATATATTTGTGATTTGTTAGGCCTCTTACACATCAGACAAGGGTTCTTTTGCTGGACTACATCCCCCTGCTTTGAAACTTATAATATTTACATAACTTTTATGAATTTGTTATTTTATGTCTCAAAATCTCTTTGTGATATTGGGAAGAAGGATATTCTCATCTTTATTGAAAAGTTTCAGAATATAAAAGTCACGACAAGTGAAATTATTTGCCCAGATTTCCCAGAAAAAAATGAAGGCAAATTGGGACAAAAATGAACATTCACTGATGTCCGTGCCTATGTGTATTCTAATGTCATTTATGATGCATTTAATCGGATTATCCCAATACCAGGCAGTAGAAGTGAGAAAATTGCATATACCGCTAACAAGTATTATGATTAATGCTATACAAATATAATATATACATTATATATACTATATAACTTTAGTAGTATTTAGTAATATGATTAATGAAAAAGATATCTAATTACAGGGGACATTAAAGTCATGAAGTCCTATATTCTAGATTTGTCTAAGCTCCAATGTCTTATTCTTAAATTTGGCCTAAGCTATGCAGTTACTGTTCAGGATCCAGGATAAATGACTTCAAAGAAGCTATCAGCCGTCTGGCATGGCCTTTTCACCAAACTGATCCAGCAAATACATGCCAAGCTATTTGTACCATCTGCTGGGCATGAATCATAGAGAAGGACGAAGGGACAGCTGGAGCTGTCATCTTTGAAATGCCACTTATGAGAAAATATCAGAATTAACAATCAAAAGGCAAAAGACAAAGTACCCTATGAGTCCTCAAAAAGACTGGTGAAAATATGGTGGCATTTCTGATGGAGATTTTGTCTCTGACACTTTGGAACCTCTTTATCTTTTCCAGCTTCCTTTTGAGGGACAGTTTTGTTGTAGCCTGTGAAAAAAGACATAATCAGAAAAAAATTCGGTTAAGAATGCAGGAAGAAACCAAGGGGAAATAATGTCTTATGGTTTATTTGGTTAGTGAAGGGGTCTGGAAGCAGACCTAAAACTTCTGGTATTTTGTTTGTAGTTATCAATTTTAATCCACTCCTACATAATTCATTCATTCATTACTCATTTATTAAATTCTAATACTCCAAATTCTAGGAGATGAAAGGGAATATAGCTAGGTGCTTACTATGTGTCCTGTATAATTGTATTAACTAGTCTACTTTCTTTAGTTTTACAAGATTCCATTGGTATAAGAAATAATGTCTTACTGTAGCTTGGGAAACTAAAATGAGCAATGATTTGTTCAAATTTATCACATAATAAAAGGAGATCTCAGATCAAAAATGCAGTGTTAAAAATTCTTTCAAGTGCACACTTTTTAAATTACTCCTTTCTCCTCTCTTCATGAAATACACCAAGGTGGTTCTTAAATTTTGTAAAAAGCCCTAAACATGGAAAAATCAATATAAATAAAAAGAAATGGTGAATCTCTTACCAGTTAGAGTCATATAGTACAACACTCAGACCAATCTATTTTTGGCATGGTGATATTTGTTTAAATTTCTAATTTTTTCCATTTTTGTACCTCAAGATCACTTTAAACTGTGATAATTATAGGAAACGGGAAAAAGAAAGTCTGAAAATGTTATGACATTTATTTTCCTCTCCCTTGTATATGCTTTTTCTCCTTTTTTGTTTTATTGTATTTATTCCTTATTTAGTGATGAAGTCTCATTTATAATGCCAAGGCAAGTCTGAAATTCACTATGTAGGCCAGGCTGGTCTTGAACTCACAGAGTTCCACCAGTCTCTGTTTAGTAATGCTGGCATAAAAGGCATACATCATATCATCTGGCTTATTCTATTTTCTTTAATGTACTTTCTGTCAAGTATCAAATCAATTTTTTTCACTCTATAATGGTGGCCTAAAAGAACTTACTGTGACTCTAATCATTGATCCAATTATTTTTGATACTGTTTCATTTGTTAACCAGATAAATGTTGTTGTGGTTTGCCCTGAAGTTACTGTATTTTGATGCTAATTCCACTGCCCCAAGGACAGCTGCCTAGTCAAGGACTCAGAACTCAGGTGATTTCACCAGAACCACCTTTCCATTGAATTTGTAAAGTACTGGTGAGGGGCAGGTACAGGATAGAAGGAGGCCTGTCATTGGAGGAGAAGGAAAGATGGGCGGGAGAGAAGTTTGAAGGAAGAGGAGGAGACTAAGAGAGAGGAGGAGACAGGAGAGAGAGAGAGAGAGGGGAGAAGCCATGGCAGGTGATATTAAGATTCTGCTCTGTGTATTTACATGTTGTTATTAATGTTCTCAAGGGATGGATGGTACCGGGCTTTGTATGTTTAAGTGGGCAATTATATCTTACCAATTGGGTCAAAGATTATTGTGTTGTGTGTTCTTTTATGTGAGGGTTAAAGTGTAGGGAAGTGTGCTGCTGGGATGTGTTTCCGCCAAGATATCTAGCAGATATCTTGGGACACCACGGTACAGGACCTAGTGGGTAAAAGACCACAATACATTTTTATTTTTATATTTTTACAACAACAAAAGGTAGCAAAGGCCATTCATAAAATTTTCAGACAAATGGATGGAAATAGAAAATATCATCCTGAGTGAGATAACCAAGACCCAAAAGAACATGTATGCTATATACTCATTTATAAGTGGACATTAGTTATAAAGTACAGGACACTGTGCTACAACCCACAGACCCAAAGAAGCTAAATAACAAGGAGGGCCCAAGGAGGATGGTTGACTTCTATTAGAACAGGAAATAAAATAGTTATAGGAGGTGGATGGAGGGAGGAAACTGGGTAGGAGAGGATCTATGCGGGGGATACAGTATATGAGTTGTGGTATCAGGTGTGGGGAGAGCCCAGGGAAAAAGAGCTGGGAGAGTGAATGGAAATCAGTGTCTGGAATGGGGGTTATACATGTCTAAGACCTACCAAAGACCAGGGATTGGAGAAGCTCCAGGAAGTCTATGAGGAGCTGACACTCCTAGCAATCGAGTATATGAAGCCTGAAGTGGCCACTTTCTGAAGCCAGGCAGGACTCCTAGTGAAGGAAAAAGGACAACAACAAACCCACAAAACCCTTGACCCAAAATTTATCCTGTGCAGTGACAAAGATAGAGCAGAAGCTGAAGAAATGGGCTACCAAAGACTGGCCCAACTTGAGAACCATCTCATGGGCAGCAACAAATCCCTGACACTATTAATGATACTCTGTTATGCCTACAGACAGGAGCCTAGTATATCTATCCTCTGAGAGGCTCCACCAAGAACCTGACTGAAGCAGATGCAAAGGCCCACAGCCAAATATTAGATGGAGCTCAGGGAGACTTATGGAAGAATTGAGAGACCCGGAGGTGATAGGTATCCCACAGGAAAAGTAACAGAGTCAACAAACCTGAACCCCTGGGGACTCCCACAGAGTGACCCACCAACATAGAGCATACATGGACTGGACCTAACCCCCTCAGTCCATATATGTAGTCCCTAAGAACTGGAAAGGGATTGTCCATGACTCTCTTGTCTGCCTGTGAATCCTGTTCCCCTGTCTGAGCTACCTTGTCTGGCCTTAGTGGGGTAGGATGTTTCCAGTCTTCCAGTGACTTGATGTGTCAGTGTGGGTTGGTACCCAGGGTAGGCCTCCCCTTCTCAGAGGATAAGGGGAGGAGAGATGGGAGGAAAGGCTCTTTGATGAGGAGACTAGGGGGAAAGTGGGGATGAGATCAGGATGTAAATTAAATGAAAAATCAATCGATAAATAAATTAATGGAAACAATAAAAAGTTAATAAGTGTATTCCTCAGTCTACAATATTAGCATCACCTGGACCTTGTGAGATATGCACATTTTTGTATCTATCTTAACTTTATGGCTCCCAGAATATAGGATATGATATATCCTTTCAATTCATGCTGATAATGTATAACAATAACCATGTATAATTACTACTTTCTGTTGGAAACCTTCAAATTTTCCTGGACTATGGTTATATTTTTTTACAAGACATTGGAATGTTTTCCTATTATCCAGGCACCTCTATGAACACACTTCCATCTCCTCTCTACTTTTCCCACAGCCAACTCTTCCCAGGCTCTAGTAACCATGTTTCAGTTTTCTACTTCCTCAAAGAATATTTATTAGAAGTTGAAATAGCTAAAGAAATTTTAATATCAGAAAGAAATATTTATGGTATATGCATGTTATCATGAGTTAGGAAAAACAACATACAGTGTAAAATTCAGGACATTTCTAATATATCAAATAGCAACATTCAAAATGCAGTTCCTCCAAAAGTATTTCTATTTTTCTGCTAAAGGAATATAATCATAAAATGACTCTAAATGACATATTAATATACACATATATCAGCAAGTCACTCCACTCGTACAGAGAAGTTTCCTATGGATGGTAATTAGTAGAGAGTCACAACTAGACAATGTGCAGAAAGTAATAGACTTAGGAGCACTTAGACCTAAATGGACTATTTTTATTGAAGCGATTCTCCTCCATTCTCAGGGACCTATGCAGAACAGGAGGCTAAAAGATTGTAAGAGCAAGAAGTGATAGATGCCTCCTGTGAAACTGTCTTATTTGTTTGTTTGTTTGTTTATCTATTTGTTCTTTTACTGGATATTTTCTTTATTTAATTTCACATGTTATCTTTTATCACTGCTCACTCTCCAGCAACCCCCTATTCCATACTCCCTTCTCCCGCTTCTATGAGGGTACAACCCCATCCACCCACCTAACTCCTCCCTCCTCCCCACCCTGGTATTCCCCTACACTGGGGCATTGAACCTTCAAAGGACCAAGGGCCTCTCCTCCCATTGATGCCCGACAAAGCCATTCTCTGTTACATATATGGCCAGAGCCATGTGTACTCTTTGGTTGGAGGTTTAGTCTCTGGGAGTTCTGGGTTATATGGTTGGGTGATATTGTTGTTCTTCCTATGAGGCTGCAAACCCCTTAAGCTCTTTCAGTCCTCTATCTAAGTCCTTCATTAGGGACCCTGTTCTCAGTCCAATGGTTGGTCGTCAGCATCTGCCTCTGTATTTGTCAGGCTCTGGCAGAGCCTCTCAGGTGACAGTTATATCAGGCTACTGTCAGCATTCACTTCTTGACATCCAGAATAGTGTCTGGGTTTGGTGATGGTATTGGGATGAATTCAAGGTTGGGCAGTCTCTGGATGGTTTTTTTCTTCAGTTTCTGGTCCACACTTTGTCACCATATTTCCTCTTGTGAGTATTTTTGTTCCCCCTTCTAGGACTGAAGCATCCACAATATGGTCTTCTTTCTTCTTGAGCTTCATGTGGTCAGTAAATTATATCTTGGGTATTTCAAGCTTTTGGGCTAATATCCACTTATCAGTGAGTGCATACCATGTGTGTTCTCTTGTGATTTACCTCACTTAGGATGATACTTTCTAGGTCCATCCATTTGTCTAAGAATTTCCTGGAGTCATTGCTTTTAATAGCTGAGTAGTACTCCATTGTGTAAATGTACCATAGTTTTTGTTTCTATTTCTCTGTTGAAGGACATCTGAGTTCTTTCCAACTTCTGGTTATTATTAATAAGGCTGCTATGAACATAGTAGAGCATGTGTCCTTGTTATACATTGGAGCATCTTTTTGGTATATGCCCAAGAGTGGTATAGCTGGTTCCTCAGGTAGTACTATGAAGAAAGAAGTCAAAGAAGATCTCAGAAGATGGAAAGTTCCCCCATGCACATGGATTGGCAGGATTAATATAGTAAAAATGGTCATATTGTTGAAAGCAATCTATGGATTCAATGCAATCCCCATCAAATTTCCAACTTAATTCTGAATAGAGTTAAAAAGAGCAATTTGCAAATTCATTTGGAATAACAAAGAACCCAGGATAATGAAAACTATACTCAATAATTAAAGAACTTTTAGAGGAATCACCATCTCTGTCCCAGAGTTGTATCACAGAGCAATAGTGATAAAAACTGTATGGTATTGGTACAGGGACAGGCAGGGAGGTCAATGGAATAGAATTGAAGACCCAGAAATGAACCCGCACACCTCTGGTCACTTGATCTTTGACAAAGGAGCTAAAACCATCCAGTGGAAAAAGACAGCATTTTCAACAAATGGTGCTGGTTCAAATGGAGGTCAGCATGTAGAAGAATGCAAATAGATCCATTCTTATTGCCTTGTACAAAGCTCAAGTCCAAGTGGATCAAGGACCACCAGTTAGAACCACATACACCGAAACTAATAGAAGAGAAAATGGGGAGGAGCCTCGAACACATGGGCAGTGGGAAAATTTCCTGAACAGAACACCAATGGTTTATGCTCTACAACCAAAAATCGATGAGTGGGACCTCATAAAATTGCAAAGTTTCTGTAAGGCAAAGGATACTGTCATTAGAACAAAATGCAACCAACAGATTGTGAAGAGATCTTTATCAACCCTACATCTGAAGAGGGCTAATATATAATATATACAAAGAACTCAAGAAATTAGGCTTCAGAGAATCAAATAACCCTATTAAAATATAGGATACAGAGCTAAAGAAAGAATACGCAAGTGAAGAATATCAAATGTCTGTGAAGCACCTAAAGAAATGTTCAAAATCCTTACTCACCCAGAAAATGAAAATGGAAACAAAGCTGAAATTCCACCTCATGCCAGTCAGAATGCCTAAGATCAAAAACTCAGATGACAGCAGATGCTGGTGAGGATGTGGAGAAAGAAGAACACTCCTTCATTGTTGGTAGGATTGCAAACTGGTACAACCACTCTGGAAATCAGTTTGATGGTTCTTCAGAAAATTGGCCATATTTATTTATTTTTACACTCCAGATTTCATTTCTCTCCTGGTCAACACCCCATAACTGTTCCATATATCATACCTCCTTCCTCCTCCCCATGTCTTCATGACAATGTCCCCTTCACACACACACATTCCACCAGACCTCTAAACTCCCTTGGGTCTCCAGTCTCTAGAGGGTTAGGTAGTGCTTCTCTGACTGAACTCAAAGCCGGTAGTCCTGTGCTCTATATATATTGGGGGACTCATATCAGCTGGTGTATGCTGCCTGGTGGATGATCCAGTGTCTCAGAGGTCCACGTTAATTGAGACTGCTGGTCCTCTGACAGGGTTGTCCTCCTCCTCCTCAACTTCCTCCAGCTTTTCCCTAATTCAATCACAGGAGTCAGCAGCTTCTATTCATTGGTTGGGTGCAAATATCTGCATCTGAACCTGTTTCTTTACATGTATTATTTTGGAAATATTTGAGACCTTTATCGTGGGTTGGGTTACACACACACACACACACACACACACACACACACACAACTAGAAAATAATAAACTAAATTATTTAGTATGATATACTTTTGTTATTATTTTAATAGAATTGGATTTTTAAATTTTTTATATCTTAAATATTTCCTCAAGAGATACTTATTTCACTATGTGAAGACTGTATTTTAGGAAATTCAGACAATTAAATAACGTCAAAATGTACACTTTGCTGAAATATTAAATATTAGAAATTAGATATATCAAATTTTAACACTGTCATAACGACTATAAATATACATATTATATTGAATTATTTTTAAATTATGTTTTGTGATTATATTATATCAGTTGTCCATTATCTTTTTTCCTCCAAAACCCCCATATATGATTCTCCTTTCTCTCTCTTTGTCCTTTTTGTAAACATTTTAATTATATGTACTCTTAAAAACAAAATAGGGTGGTGGTTAATTTTTATTAAAATGGCATGCCAAGTACATCTTTCCAGTTGAATACAATTTAGTTATTCAACCCTTTTATAAGTTGCACATTTAGTATGTCATAAGTACATCCCATAATTTTTAGTATTATTTTATTATAATGGTCATCTAAACTATTTTAAATTTCTTGCCTTTATAAAACAATGCTACAGTTGAAAATTTGTCTTTATGATATCTCTAGTAATAGTTTGGTATATAATTGACAAAAATCTCATACATTCTCATGTGTGAATGTATTTGCTTAAATCAGTGTTTACTCAGTGCTGTGAAAGTTTTATGTGCCAGTATCCAATAAAGAAAAGCTGAGTTAATGCTCAATGACAAGTGGTTGGGTACATTCACAGGGCTCCTTTAAGAATTAAATGAGGGAGGGGCTGGAGAGGTTGCTCCAAAGTTATAAGCACTTGTTGCTCTTGCAGAGGACATGGGCTCAGTTCCCAGAACCCATATCACAGCTCACTATTACCTGTGACTCTTGATTTGGGAGATGTTTTCTGGCTCCCTTGGACACCACACATGCACATGGTGCACATTTATATGCATTGAATTATTGATTCCATATGTTAACCCAAAAGCTGTCATAGTGGAAGAAAGGTAAACAAAGTTTGTTGCGTGTCAGAATTCCTGTTTGTTTGTATTAACTGAGTAAATTTGATGAATTGAATCACACAAGAAAACCAAAACATATGTTTAGAATCAAAATGAAGCTCACTAAAACAATTTCCTATAAAAGGCATCTAAAGGACTTTTTTCAGAAGAAATAATTTCATAAGGAAAGTGTTAATTTGGAAAATTTTTAAAAATTATAAATTTGCCATTATTTGTTGACCTGATATAAATATATACCTTGTCAGATGCTCATAATCTCATTTTGTTAGTTTTTGCCTCTAGTATATAATTAATGACATTGTTTATTAAGCATTCATTCAATGTTGGTATGAAGTACTTGATGAAATGTTTAATAAAAGCTTCCGATTAGTGACTATTCTTTGTAAAATTGTAGTACAAAATCATTATAAATATGTGTACAAATGTATTTGTCATTTGAAAATCCTCTAAGGTAAATCTTCTTACAGCAAGACAACTTATTGTATTGAAATGCTATTAGAATATGACTTAAGTATAAGCCATATTCATTCAATTATTTCAAGTGGTATTTAGGTTAGTGAAATTATATGTTAAACAACAAGAAAAGCTTTCATCTTTCTGTTGTGCAGCAATAAAAGCAATGTTTTAGCTAAAAGAAAAGAAATTAAAAAGATTGAAAATGAGAAGAGTGATAAGAGCCTCTTGTTGCATTATCTCCATCTTAGATATTTTTCATCCTAACAAATGGGCAGTGTCTCACCCTAGTTTGTCCTTTTGTTCTATTACATGATGTGCCTGGCATTCTCACTTATTGTACTTATCAGATCAATTTTAATCATTGCAAGTGCTCTGTTTTCTGTTTATCCATCATTAACCTAATGCCGTGTCTTTATGATTGGGCATTTTTCATACTTCTTTTTCACTCCCAAATGATGTTGAGATGGAAATACTCACGTACACATTGTTTTTGCTTTTCTAAGTTATTTTCTTAAGCTATGTTATTTGAACCTAAATTTCTGAATTGTAAGGAATGGACACAAAACATTTTATTGATTAACATTTGTAACTAAAAATAAAAGAATATCCAGTATAAAACTGTCAAACTCCTATACTAATATGTATATTAGTATAGACATATTTACATACATTCAAATAAACTTGATTTTACTATATAAATTATGAATATCACTTGAATAAATGAAATGATAAAGTTAGAGAAGTCAAGATATAATTTTGATACCTTCCAGTTTCTATCTGCGGCCAGGAGCTGACCCTGTGCCACATCTCTCTGCACCCTAATCCCAGTCACAGAAAGCTTGTCTCACAGGTTTGCTAACACACCTATCCTCACAGGTGAGGCCACCACTACTGTCTCAATACCTGGTCCAAGTGGGACCAGCCCAGGGCTCCAGAGGCCCCAGGGACCTCAGTGTAGGCAGGGACACGATCCTTCCCGTTTCCATCTGACCCGGGAGCTAATGCTCTGCCACAACTCTCTGCACCTCAATGATGGCCACAGAAAGCATGATGCCCAGAAGTTCTGACACACCCAGGCTCACAGGCTCACAGGAGTGAAAGCTCCAGTCAGAGACAGCAAGATCAGCTAACACCAGAGATAACCAGATGGCAAGAAGCAAGCTCAAGAATATGAGCAACAGAAATCAAGATACTTGGCAACAACAGAAAACAGTTCTCCCATCACAGCAAGCCCTAGACACTCTAACACACCTGAAAAGCAAAATCTTGATCTAAAATCACATCACATCACATGATGATGATGATGATGATGATGAACTTTAAGAAGGATATAAATAACTCCCTTAAATACTGGAAAACACAACCAAACAGGTAAAAGAATTGAACAAAATCATCCAAGATCTGAAAATGGAAATAGAAACAATGAAGAAATCACAGAGGGAGACAATCCTGGAGACAGAAAACCTAGGAAAGAGATCACGAGTCATGCAAGCATCACCAACCGAATACAAGAAATAGAAGAGAGAATCTCAGATGTAGAAAATATCATGGAAAACATTGTCACAACAGTTAAAGAAAATGCATAATGCAAAAAGCTCTTAACCCAAAGCATCAAGGAAATCCAGGACACAATGAAAGACAAAACCTACAGATAATAGGTATAGAAGAGGGCAAAGACTCACCACACGAAGGGCCAACAATTTTCAACAAAATTATAGAAGAAAACTTCTGTAACCTAAAGGAAAATATGTTCATAAACATACAAGAAGCCTACAGAACCCCAAATAGATGGGACCAGAAAAGAAATTCCTCCCATCTCATAATAATCAAACCACAAAATGCACAGAACAAAAAAAGCACATTAAAAGCAGTAAGGGAAAAATGTCAAGTAACATGTAAAGGTAAACCTATCAAAATTGCAACAGACATCTCAACACAGACTCTAAAAGCCAGAAGGTCTTGGGAAGATCTCATACAGATCTTAAGAGAGCAAATATGCCACCCCAGGCTACTATTTCCATAGTAAACTCTCAATTACCATAGATAGAGACACCAAGATATTCCATGACAAAAACAAAATTTAACAATATCCTTCCATAAATCCAGACCTATGAAGGGATAATAGATGGGAAACTCCAACACAAGTAGAGAACCTGTACCCTAGTAAAAGGAAGAAAGTAATCTTCTTCAAACTAACCCAAAAGAAGATAGCCACGAAACACAATTCCACCTCTAACAACAAAAATATCAAGAACCAACAATCACTGGCCTTTAATATTTCCTTACATCAATAGACTCAATTACCCAATAAAGAGATATTGGCTAACAGACTAGGTCTATAAACAGAACCCAGCATTTTACTGCATACAGGAAATGCAACTCAATAACAAAGACAGACATTGCCTCACAGTACAAAGCTGAGAAAAAAATTTCTAAGTAAATGGTTCCAAGAAACATGCAGGAGTAACCATCCTAATATGCAGTAGACTTTCCATGAGAATTTTTGAAAAATATGTGGAAATAGTGTATACTCATCGAAGGAAAAGTGTATCTAGATGAACTCTCAATTATGAACATCTTTGCCCAAGGGCACCCACATTTGCAAGTGAAATATTCCTAAGGCCCAAAGAACACATTGAACTTCATACACTAACAGTGGGAGACTTAAACACACTACTCTCACCAATGTACAGATCACAGAAACAGAAAATATACAGAGATGCAGTGAAACTAAGAGAAGTTATGAACCAAATGGTTTTAACAGATATCTAAAGAAATTTTCATCCAAAAATAAACAAAACAAAACAAAACAACTATTGCTGATGCTAAAAATCCATGCTGTCAAGAATGTGATATAGCTGTCTCCTGAGAGGCTCTGCCAGAGTCTGACCAATACAGATGTGAATGCTTGTAGCCAACCTTTGGACTGAACACAGAGACCCCAATAGAGGAGTTAGGGGATGGAAAAAAGAAGCGGAAGGGGTTTGCAACCCTATAGGAAGAACAACAATATCAACCAACCAGACCCCCCAGAGATCCCAACTACTAAACCACCAACCAAAGAGTACACATGGAGGACCCATGGCTCCAGCCGCATATGTAACAGAGGGTGACCTTATTTGTCCTCAATGGGAGGAGAGGACCTTGGTCCTGTGAAGACTTGATGTTCCAGTGTAGAGGAATGCTAGGGTAATGAAGCAGGAGTAGACGGGTTGGTGGGGGAGCATCCTCATAGAAGCAGTGGGAGGGGACATGGGATAGGAGGTCTGTGAAGTGAAAACAGGGAAGGGTATTTGAAACATTTGAAATACGAATAACCAAATAATTAAATAAAGGTATAAGTTGGATATCATAACAATCTTTGCTTGCGTAATAATACACACAAAGCCTGGCATAGATAAGCTTTGTGGGTAGAAGCATGTTCTCTTATGTTTTCAGTGTGAATTGAATTCCTGAAAACCACATAGTTTTCTTTATACTCTAAGGAAAAAAATTTATTCCTGAAAATTTTCTCCTGATCTCCACGTGTGTGTGGCAAGCATGTGTGTGACACACACACACACACACACACACACACACACACACACACACGGATTCTAAAACTAAAGAGTCCATAGTAGACTTAAAACATTGCCTAAGGAATGGCCATCCAGAGTCTGCCCCACCTGGGGATTCAGTCCATATGCATATAGCCACCAAACCCAGACAATATTGCGATGCCTAGCAGTGTACGATGACAGGATCCTGATATAGCTGTCTCCAGAGAGGCTCTGCCAGAGCATGACAAATACAGAGGCAAATGCTCATAGCCAACTATTGAACTGAGAATGGGGTCCCCACTGGAGGAGTTAAAGGATTGAAGGAGCTGAAGGTGTTTGCAACCCCATAAGAACAACAATACCAACCAAGCAGAGACCCCAGCTTCTAAACCACCATCCACAAAGTACACATGGACAGACTCATGGCTCCAGCTGCATATGTATCAGTGGATGGCTTTGTTGTGCACCAGAAGAAGGAGAAACCCTTGGTCCTGCCAAGGCTTGACCCCCTCCAGTGTAGGGGAATGTCAGGGCAGGGAGGAGGGAAGGAGTAGGTGGTTGAGTGGGGGAACACCCTCATAGAAGAAGGGGAAGGGGTGGGATAGGTGGTTTATGGATCACCTCCATGTATTTTAGGAAGTGTCCACTGTACGAGGTTTTCATATCCTTCCTTTGATGCTCCTCAATTTCAGCTGTCTTTTCATGTATTCTCTCACTCTACCATATCTCCCCTTCCGCTTCTCACCTGCTCCTCCTGTTCCAGTTAATTTTTAAAAATCTGTTCTATTTCCCTTTCCCAAGGGAATTAATGTTTTCATCCTAGACCTTCCCACTATACTTAACCTCTTTTGGTCTACAGATTGAAGTTCTGTCATCATTTGTTTAATGCCTAACAATCCTATAAGCAAATGTATACCATATTTATCTTTTGATTCTGGGTTACCTTACCCAGGATGAATTTCTTCTAGTTCCATCCATCTATTTGCCTGTAAATTTCATGTTATTCTTTAGCAGCTGAGTAATGCTCCACTGTATAGATATACCATATTTTCTATTATTTTACTTTACATCCTGATCACAGCTTCCTCTCCCGCATCTCCAAGTCCTTCACTCTCATCTTGCCTCTCCGCAGCATCTACCCCATATACACCTTCTCACAAAAGCATAGGTCTCCCATGGATATCAACAAACCTTTGCATATCAAGTTGCCCTAAGATTAGGTTCATTTTCTTCTGTTGAGTCTAGACAAGGCAGTCCTGTTCTGGGAAAGGGATACAAAGGCACACAATATAGTCAAAGACAGCACCTACTCCCACTTTAGGAGTCTCACATGAAGACTGAGCTGCGTAACTGTTATATAAGTGCAGAGGGCCTAGATCCATCCCATTAATGCTTTCTGGTCAATCAATCTCTAGGAGTACCTATGGGTCCAGGTTACTTGATTCTATAGGTTTTTTTTTTTTTTTTTTTTTTTTATATATTGAACCTACTTCATTTATTATTCCCCTCAAGCTGCTGAAAATTTTTTTATCTTTATTAATTGGGTATTTCTTATTTATATTTCAAATGTTATTCCCTTTCCTGGTTTCCATGCCAACATCCCCCTAACCCCTCTCCCTCCCCTTCTATATTGGTGTTCCCCTCCCAATCATCCCCCCATTGCCACCCTTCAACCCAAGAATCCCGTTCACTGGGGGTCCAGCCTTGGCAGGACAAAGGGCTTCCTCTGCCATTGGTGCCCTTATTAGGCTATTCATTGCTACCTATGCAGTTGGAGCCCAGGGTCAGTCCATGTATAGTCTTTGGGTAGTGGCTTAGTCTCTGGAAGCTCTGGTTGGTTGGCATTGTTATTCATATGGGGTCTCAAGGCCCTTCAGCTCTTTCAGTCTTTTCTCTGATTCCTTCAATGGGGTTCCCGATCTCAGTTCAGTGATTTGCTGCTGGCATTCGCCTATGTATTTGCCATATTCTGGCTGTGTCTCTCAGGAGAGATCTACATCCGGTTCGTTCCTGTCAGCCTGCACTTCTTTGCTTCATCCCTCTTATCTAGTTTGGTGGCTGTATATGTATGGGCCACATGTGGGGCAGGCTCTGAATGGGTGTTCCTTCTGCCTCTGTTCTAAACTTTGCCTCCCTATTCCCTCCCAAGAGTATTCTTGTTCCCCTTTTAAAGAAGGAGTGAAGCATTTGCATTTTGGTCATCCTTCTTGAGTTCCAAGTGTTCTGTGGACCTAGGGTAATTCGAGTATTTGGCTAATATCCACTTATCAATGAGTGCATACCATGTGTGTTTTTCTTTTTTCTTTTTTTTCTGTTGTTTGCATAGTTTAATTCTTTTTTTCCTCCGTCTTTATTAAATTGGGTATTTCTAATTTACATTTCAATTGTTATTCCTTTTCCTGGTTTCCAGGCAAACATCCCCCTAACCCCTCCTCCCCCCCTTCTATATGGGTGTTCCCATCCCCATCGTTCTCCCATTATCACCCTCCCCACAACAATCTCGTCTCTGTGAGGGGAGCAACCAGAAGGGCCTGCCCTGTCTTTTCTCGGGTCTCTGCATACAGGGGGTCCAGATGGTGTTAGCTGTTTTCCTCTAGATTCAGAAATGTGGGCAGAGTGTAGTCTCTTCTGACTTTTCAGGCTTGTCTGCCCTTCTTAAAGGTTTAGCTCTTCTTCCCACAGGATTTGGGTGCAGCGAGCTGTTCACCGGGTCCATTCAGATCTGGGTGGTGTCTCTATTTCTATCTTTCTGTATCCGTTGAGGCTTGTTTTATGACCGATTATATGGTCAATTTTGGAGAAAGTACCATGAAGTGGTGAGAAGAAGATATATCCTTTTATTTTAGGATAGAATGTTCTATAAATATCTGTTAAGTCCATTTGGTTCAAGACTTCTCTAATTCTGTCTATGTCTCTGTTTAATTTCTGTTTCCATGATCTGTCCATTGATGAGAGTGGGGTATTGAATCTCCTACTATTATTGTGTGAGGTACAATGTGTGCTTTGAGCTTTAGTAAGGTTTCTTTTATGTATGTAAGTACCCTTGGATTTGGAGCATAGATATTTAGGATTGAGAGTTCACCTTGGTGATTTTTTTCCTTTGATGAATATGGAGTGTCCTGTCCTTCCTTATCTTTTTTGATGACTTTTGGCTGAAAATCGATTTTATTCGATATTAGAATGACTATTCCAGGTTGCCTCTTCAGATTATATGCTTGGAAAGTTGTTTTCCAGCCTTGCACTCTGAGGTAGTGTCTGTCTTTGTCTCTGAGGTGTGTTTCCTGTAGACAGCAGAATTCAGGGTCCTCATTGCATATCCAGTTTTTTAATCTGTGTCTTTTTATTTGGGAATCAAGTCTATTGATGTTGAGTGATATTAAGTAATAGTAATTGTTGCTTCCTGTTATGTTTATATTTGGATGTGAGATTATGTTTGTGTGCTTTTCTTCTCTTTGTTTTGTTGCAAGACTATGAGTTTCTTGTTCTTTTTAGGGTGTAGCTTGCCTCCTTGGTGTTGGGCTTTACCATTTATTATCCTTTGTAGGACTGGATTCGTAGAAAGATATTGTGTAAATTTGGTTTTGTCATGGAATATCTTGGTTTCTCCATCTATGTTAATTGAGTGTTTTGCAGTGTACAGTAACCTGGGCTGGCATTTGTTTTCTCTTAGTGTCTGTATGACATCTGTCCAGGATCTTCTGGCTATCATAGTCTCTGGTGAGAAGTCTGGTGTAATTCTGATACATCTGCCTTTATATGTTACTTGACCTTTTTCCCTTACTGCTTTTAAAATTCTTTCTTTGTTTTGTGCTCTTCATGTTTTGACTATTATGTGACGGGAGGAGTTTCTTTTCTGGTCCAATCTATTTGGAGTCCTGTAGGCTTCTTGTATGCGTATGTGCATCTCTTTCTTTATGTGATGGACGTTTTCTTCAATGATTTTGTTGAAGATATTTACTGGTCCTTTGAGCTGGGAGTCTTCACTCTCATCTATACCTATTATCTTAGGTTTAACCTTCTCATTGTGTCCTGGATTTCCTGTATGTTTTAGACCAGTAGCTTTTTCTGTTTTACATTATCCTTAATAGTTGTGTTGATAATTTCTATGGAATCTTCTGCTCCTGAGATTTTTTTCTTCTATCTCTGGTATTCTGTTGGTGATGCTTGTATCTACGGCTCCTTGTCTCTTCCTTTGGTTTTCTATGTCCAGGGTTGTCTCCCTTTGTGTTCTCTTTATTCCTTCTATTTCCATTTTTAATTCCTTCACCTGATTGATTGTGTTTTCCTAGAATTCTTTCAGGGATTTTTGTGACTCCTCTCTATAGTTTTCTACTTGTTTATTTATGTTTTCCTGCGTTTGTCTAAGGCAGTTCTTTATGTCTTTCTTGAAGTCCTCCATCATCATGATCAAATGTATTTTAAAATCAAGATCTTGCTTTTCTGGTGTGTTTGGATATTCAGTGTTTGCTTTGGTGTAAGAATTGGGCTCCAATGATGCCCTGTAGTCTTGGTTTCTGTTGCCTCTCTCCATCAGATTGTCTGTGGTGTTACCTTGTTCTGCTATTTCTGACAGTTGCTCGACCTGTGTGTCAAGAGTGCTGTAGACCTCTTTTCCTGTTTTCTTTCAGCCAGTTATGCTTTCAGGCGTGTAGTTTTTTCTGTCTACTGGTCTTCAGCTGTTCCTGTGGGCGTGTGTCCTGAGTCCACTAGGCAGGTCACTTGGAGCAGAAAAGTTTGTCTTACCTCTGGTCTCAGGCATGAAGTTGCTCCTCGGGGCCTGCATTTCAGCTCTCCTTTAGGGCAGCAACCAGAAGAGCCTGCCCCACCTTTTCTCGGGTCTCTGTGCACAGGGACCCAGATGGCACTAGGCGTTTTCCTCTAGAGTCAGAAATGTGGGCAAAGTGAAGTCTCTTCTGGCTTCCTAAGCATGTCTGCACTTCTCAAGGTTTAGCTCTCCCTCCTACGGGATTTGGGTGCCGAGAGCTGTTTGACCAGGTCCCTTCAGATCCCAGCATTGTCTGGACAGGACGGGACCTGCAGCTTGAGTGCCCCTATCTTCCTGTTCCCAGAGGCCCTATACAGTTTCCTCTTGGGCCAGGGACGTGGGCTAGGGTAGGCAGTACTAGAGGTCTCTCCTGCCCTAGAGTCCCAGGAATGCCCACCTATCTGGGTGATGAGCTATCTCTCCCACGGGATTTGGGAGCAGGGAGCTGTGGGCTGGGATCAGTGAGATTCGGGTTCAACTAGAAACTGGAAGTCTCTGGTCGCAGAGGAATTTTGCCTCTGTGTGTCCTGAAACCACCAGGCAGGTCACTTTGAGCAGAAATGTTGGTCCTACCTCTGGTCCCAGGCCTGAAGTTGCTCCTCAGGGTCTGCTTTTCATCTCTCCGTGAGGGCAGCAACCAGAAGGGCCTGCTCTGCCTTTTCTCATGCCCCTGTGCACAGGGGTCCCAGATGGCATTTTCCTCTAGAGTGAGAAATGTGGGCAGAGTGTAGTCTCTTCTAGCTTCCCAGGCATGTCTGCCCCTCTTTTTTTTTTTTTTTTTTTTTTTTTTTTTTGAGCTGGGGACCGAACCCAGGGCCTTGCACTTCCTAGGCAAGCGCTCTACCACTGAGCTAAATCCCCTACCCATGTCTGCCCCTCTTAAGGTTTAGCTTTCCCTCTCACAGGATTTGCATGTAGGGAGCTGTTTTTCATGTGTGTTTTTCTGTGATTGGGTTACCTTACTGAGGATGATATTTTCCAGTTCCATCCATTTGCCTATGAATTTCATAAAGTAATTGTTTTTGATAGCTGAGTAGTATTCCATTACATTTTCTGTATCCATTCCTTGTTGAAGGGCATCTGGGTCTTTCCAGCTTTCCAGCTTAAGGCTACTATGAACATAGTGGAGCATGTTTTGGGTATATGTGCAAGAGAGCTGGGTCCTCAGGTATTGCAATGTCCAATTTTCTGAGGAACCTCCAGATGGATTTCCAGAATGGTTGTACCAGTCTGCAATTCGACCAAAAATGGAGGAGTGTTCCACTTTCTCCACATCTTCTCCAGCATCTGCTGTCGCCAGAGTTTTTGATCTTAGCCTTTCTGACTGGTATGAGGTGGAATCTCAGGGTTGTTTTGATTTGCATTTCCCTTATGACTAAAGATGTTGAACACTTCTTTAGGGTGCTTCTCAGCCATTCGGCATTCCTCAGCTGTGAATTCTTTGTTCAGCTCTGAACCCCATTTTTAATAGGGTTTTTTGTCTCCCTTCAGTCTAACTTCTTGAGTTCTTTGTATATTTTGGATATAAGCCCTCTATCAGTTGGAGGATTGGTAAAGATCTTTTCCCAATATGTTGGTTGCTGTTTTGTCCTAACAACAGTGTCCTTTGCCTTACAGAAGCATTGTAGTTTTATGAGATCCCATTTGTCGATTCTTGATCTTAGAGCATAAGCCATTGGTGTTCTGTTCAGGAAATTTTCTCCAGTGCCCATGTGTTCAAAGATCTTCCCCACTTTTTCTTCTATTAGTTTGAGTGTATCTGGTTTGATGTTGACGCCCTTGATCCACTTGGAATTAAGCTTTGTACAGGGAGATAAGAATGGAACGATTTGCATTCTTTTATCTGCTGACCTCCAGTTGAACCAGCACCATTTGCTGAAAATGCTATCTTTTTTCCATTGGATGGTTTTGGCTCCTTTGTCAAAAATCAAGTGACCATTGGTGTGTGGGTTCACTTCTAGGTTTTCAATTCTATTCCACTGGTCCATCTGCCTGAATCTGTGCCAATACCATGTAATACTGCTTGAGTTCAGGGATAGTGATTCCCCTGGAAGTCCTTTTATTGTTAAGGATAGTTTTTTGTTATTCCAGATGATTTGCAAATTGTTCTGGCTAACTGTATGAAGAATTGGATTGGTATTTTGATGGGCATGGCATTTAATCCATAGATCGCTTTTGGTAAAATGGCCATTTTTAATTATATTAATCCTGCCAATCCATGAATGGGAGATCTTTCCATCTTCTGAGATTTTCTTCAATTCTTTCTTCAGAGGCTTGTTCTTATCATACAGATCTTTCACTTGCTTGGTTAAAGTTACAGCAAGGTATTTTATATTATTGGGGACTATTATGAAGGGTGTCATTTCCTTAATTTCTGTCTTGGCTTGTTTGTATTTTGCTGATATATGCTCTCTCCTGTTTCTTTCTGCAGGCACTGAGAGCTAAGTGTTTTCCTCTTAGCATAGCTTTCATTGTGTCCCATAAGTTTGGATATGTTGTACCTTCATTTTCATTGATTTTTAAGAGGTCTTTAATTTCTTTCTTTATTTCTTCTTTGACCAGCTTATCATTAAGTAGAGCACTGTTCAACTACCATGTGTGTGGGGGAGTTCTTTCCTTATTGTTATTGAAGACCAGCTTTAGCCCGTGGTGGTCTGATAAAATGCATGGGATTATTTCTATCCTTCTGTATCTCTTGAGGCCTGTTTTATGACCGATTGTATGGTCAGTTTTGGAGAAAGTACCATAAGGTGATGAGAAGAAGCTATATCCTTTTGTTTTAGGATAGAATGTTCTATAAATATCCGTTAAGTCCATTTGGCTCATGACTTCACTCAGTCTTTCTATGTCTCTGTTTAATTTCTGTTTCCATTATCTGTCTATTGATGAGAATGAGGTGTTGAAACCTCCTACTATTATTGTGTGAGGAGCAATGTATGCTTTGAGCTTTAGTAAGGTTTCTTTTATGTATGTTGGTGCCCTTGTATTTGGAGCATAGTTATTTAGGATTGAGAGTTCATCTTGGTGGATTTTTCCTTTGATGAATATGAAGTGTCCTTCCTTATCTTTTTTGATGACTTTTGTTTGAAAATCGATTTTATTCGATATTAGAATGGGTACTCTAGCTTGCTTCTTCAGACCATTTGCTTGGAAAGTTGTTTTCCAGCCTTTCACTCTGAGGTAGTGTTTATCTTTGTCTCTGAGGTGTGTTTCCTATATGCAGCAAAATTCTGGGTCCTCATTGTATATCCAGTTTGTTAATCTGTGTATTTTTATTGGGGAATTGAATCCATTGGTGTTGAGAGATATTAAGGAATAGTTATTGTTGCTTCCTGTTATCTTTGTATGTGGAGTTAAGATTATGTTTGTGTGCATGTCTTCTATGTGTTTTTGTTTTTTATGAAACAATTAGTTTCTTGCTTTTTCTTGGGTCTAGCTTGCTCCTTGTGTTGGGCTTTCCCATTTATTATCCTTTGTAGTGCTGGATTTGTAGAAAGATATTGTGTAAATTTGGTTTTGTCATGGAATATCTTGGTTTCTCCATCTATGTTAAGTGAGTGTTTTGCTGTGTACAGTAACCTGGGCTGGCATTTGTGTTCTCTTAGAGTCTGTATGACATCTGTCCAGGATCTTCTGGCTTTTGTAGTCTCTGGTGAGAAGTGTGGTGTAATTCTGATAGGTCTGCCTTTATATGTTACATCACCTTTTTCCCTTACTGCTTTTAATATTTTTTCTTTGTTATGTGCATTTGGTGTTTTGACTATTATGTGACAGGAGGAGTTTCTTTTCTCGTCCTATCTATTTGGAGTTCTGTAGGTTTCTTGCATGTTTATGGGCATCTCTTTCTTTAGGTTAGGGAAGTTTTCTTCTATGATTTTGTTGAAGATATTTACTGGTTCTTTGAGTTGGGAGTCTTTACTCTCTTCTATACCTGTTATCCTTATGTTTGATCTTATCATTGTGTTCTGGATTTCCTGTATGTTTTGGGCCAGTAGGTTTTTCCATTTTCCATTGTCTTTGACAGTTGTATCGATGATTTCTATTTAATCTACTGTTTCTGGATTCTCTCTTCTATCTCTTGTATTCTGTTGGTGATGCTTATATCTACAGCTCCTTGTTTCTTCCTCAGGTTTTCTATATCCAGGATTGTCTCCCTTTGGGTTTGCTTTATTGTTTCTATTTCCATTTTCAATTCCTTCACCTTTTTGATTGTATTTTCCTGTAATTCTTTCAGGGATTTTTGTGTTTCTTCTCTAAGGGCTTCTACTTGTTTACTTGTGTTTTCCTGCATTTCTCTAAGGGAGTTTTTTTCCCCACCTTTATTAAATTGGGTATTTCTTATTTACATTTCAAATGTGATTCCCTTTCCCATGCCAACATCCCCCTAACCCCTCCCCCTCCCATTCTATATGGGTGTTCCCCTCCCAATCCTCCCTCCATTACTGCCCTACCCCAAGAATCCTGTTCACTGGGGGTCCAGCCATGGCCTGACCAAGGGCTTCCCCGTCCACTGGTGCTCTTACTAGGCTATTCATTGCTACCTATGAGGTTGGAGCCCAGGGTCAGTCCATGTATAGTCTTTGGGTAGTGGCTTAGTCCCTGGAAGCTCTGGTTGGTTGGCATTGTTGTTCATATGGGGTCTCGAGCTCCTTCAAGCTCTTTCAGTCCTTTCTCTGATTCCTTCAATGGGGGTCCTGTTCTCAATTCAGTGGTTTGCTGCTGGCATACACCTCTGTGTTTGCTGTATTCTGGCTGTGTCTCTCAGGAGAGATTTACATCCAGCTCCTGTCGGCCTGCACTTCTTTGCTTCATCCATCTTGTCTAATTGGGTGGGTGTATATGTATGGGCCACATGTGGGGCAGGCTCTGAATGGGTGTTCCTTCAGTCTCTGTTTTAATCTTTGCCTCTCCCTTCCCTGCCAAGGGTATTCTTTTTCCTCATTTAAAGAAGGAGTGAAGCATTCACATTTTGATCATCCGTCTTGAGTTTCGTTTGTTCTAGGGATCTAGGGTAATTCAAGCATTTGGGCTAATAGCCACTTATCAATGAGTGCCTACCATGTATGTCTTTCTGTGATTGGGTTAGCTCACTCAGGATGATATTTTCCAGTTCCAACCATTTGCCTACGAATTTCATAAAGTCATTGTTTTTGATAGCTGAGTAATATTCCATTGTGTAGATGTACCACATTTTCTGTATCCATTCCTCTGTTGAAGGGCATCTGGGTTCTTTCCAGCTTCTGACTATTATAAATAAGGCTGCGATGAACATAGTGGAGCACGTGTCTTTTTTATATGTTTGGGCATCTTTTGGGTATATGCCCAAGAGAGGTATAGCTGGATTCTCAGGCAGTTCAATGTCCAATTTTCTGAGGAACCTCCAGACTGATTTCCAGAATGGTTGTACCAGTCTGCAATCCCACCAACAATGGAGGAGTGTTCCTCTTTCTCCGCATCCTTACCAGCATCTGCTGTCACCTGAGTTTTTGATCTTAGCCATTCTCACTGGTGTGAGGTGAAATCTCAGGGTTGTTTTGATTTGCATTTCCCTTATGACTGAAGATGTTGAACATTTCTTTAGGTGTTTCTCAGCCATTCAGCATTCCTCAGCTGTGAATTCTTTGTTTAGCTCTAAACCCCATTTTTTAATAGGGTTATTTGTCTCCCTGCTGTCTAACTTCTTGAGTTCTTTGTATATTTTGGATATAAGGCCTTTTTTTATGTCTTTCTTGAAGTCCATCATCATGATCAAAAGTGATTTTAATGTGCTTTTCTGGTGTGTTTGGATATTCAGTGTTTACTTTGGTGGGAGAATTGGGCTCCGATGCTGCCAGGTAGTCGTGGTTTCTTTTTCTTGGGTTCTTGCCTCTCTCCATCAGGTTGTCTCTGGTGTTACCTTGTTCTGCTATTTCTGAGAGTGGCTAGACTGTCCTATAGGCCTGTGTGTCAGGAGTGCTGTAGACCTGTTTTCCTGTTTTCTTTCAGCCAGTTGTGGGAACAGAGTATTCTGCTTTCAGGTGTGTAGTCTTTCCTGTCTACTGGTCTTCAGCTGTTCCTGTGGGCATGTGTCCTGAGTCTACCAGGCAGGTCACTTTGAGTGGAAATGTTGGTCTTACCTCTGGTCCCAGGCCTTAAGTCACTCCTCGGGGCCTCAGTTTCAGCTCTCTGTGAACACAGCAACCAGTAGGACCTGCCCTGCCTTCTCCTGGGTCCCTGTGCACAGGGGTCCCAGATGGCACTAGGTGTTTTCTTCTAGAGTCAGAAATGTGGACAGAGAGTAGTCCCCTCTGGTTTCTCAGGTGTGTCTTCCCCTCTTGCTCTCAGAGAATTTGGGTGCTGTTTGACTGGGTACCTTCAGATCTGGATGTATTCTAGACCACAGGGCTCCTGCAACTTGATTGCCCATATGTTCCTATTCCGAGAGGCCCTATACAGTTTCGTCTTTGGCTAGGGATGTGGGCAAAGGTGGTCAGTACTGGCGGTCTCTCCTGCCCTGCAGTCTCAGGAGTGCCCACACATCTGGGTGATCAGCTCTCTCTCCCACAGAGTTTGGGATCAGGGAGCTGTGGGCCAGGATCAGCAAGGTTTGGATTCCAGCTCGGATTCTATAGGTTTTCTTGTGGTTTCCTTGAAACCTCTGGCTCCTTCAGTCTTTTCTCCCTCTATTCCACAGGATTCTCTGAATTTCACAGAATGTTTGGCTGTGGGTCTCTGCATCAGTTTCCATCAGTTGCTGGGTGAACACTCTATGATGACATTTATAGTAGGATTTTGTCTGCAGGATAGCAGAATATCATTGGCGGTGTCAGGTATGTTCCCCCTCTCATGAAGTGGGTCCCAGGCTGAGCTAGTCATTGTTTGGCTAGCTGTTCCATGTTTTACATCTGCACAATTTGCGGGCAGGGAAAATTGTATGATTAAGGTTTTGTGGCTGGGCTGGTGTCCCAATCCCTCAATTGGAAGTCTTGCCTGGTTATAGGAGATAGCCAGTTCCAGCTCATATCCACCATGCATAGAACTTAGCTAGAGTCAACCTCATAGATTCCTGGGACCGTTCATTGTCCTGGGTTTCTAGCTTATCACAGAGATACATTCTCCAATCCTATTGTCTTTCCAAGGATTCTTTTCCACCATCCTCCTAATACCTCATCACTTTTGCTCCCAATCACCCCCATGAGTACTATCCATCCCTAATGTCTAAATGATTTTCCCTTCTCAGTGAGATTCTAATATCTTCCCTTGGGCATTCTTCTTACTTAGCTTCTTTCGGTCTGTGGATTGTAGCTTGATTATCCTGTACTTTATAGTTAATACCCAATTATAAGTGAATAATACCATACTTATTTTTATGGGTCTTGGTTATCTCACTCAGAATGATCTTTTACAAGTCCCATAAATTTACCCATAAATTTCATGATAGCACTGTTTTTCATGGGTGATTAATTCTCCTTTGTGTAAATGTACCACATTTTCTTCATCTTTAGTTGAGGGACATCTAGGTTGTTTCCAGTTTCTGGTTATTATGAATAATAGTGTTATGAATACAGTTGGCCAAGGGTTCTTGTGGAAGCATGGAATATCCTTTGGGTATATGGCCATGTGTGTTTTAGCTGAGAATTGAGGCAGACTGACTCCCAACTTTCTGAGAAATTACCATACTCATGTCTGTACATGTTGTACGAGTTAGCACTCCCCAACAACAATGGATGGATCTTCCCCTAATTCTTGGTCCTCACCAGAATGAGCTGTCCTATATTTGATTGACAGTAGCTATTCTGAAAGGTTTAATATGGAATCACAAAGTAGTTTTGATTTACATTTCCCTGATGCCTACAGATGTTGAACCTCTCTTTAAGTATTTCTTGACCATTTGAGAGTCCTCTTTTGAAAAGTCTCTTTCTCTGCACCCCATTTTTAATTGGATTATTTGCTTTCTGTAATATCTAGTTTCTTGAGTTCTTTATGTACTTTGGATCTAAGTCCTCTATCGGATGTGGAGTTGGTAAAGAAATCTTTTTCCACTATGTAAACTGCTATTTTGTTCTATGTCATGCTATTTTGTGTTAGTTTGATTATCCTTTGCCTTATACAAGCCTTTCAGTTTCATGATGTCCCATTTATTTATTGTCAATCTTAGTGCCTATGCTATTGGTGTTTTGTTTAGGAAGTTGTTCAGGAATTTTCTCTTCTATCAATTCAGTAGATCTGATTTTATATTGAGGTCTTTGATACACGTCATCTACATGTAGACATCCAGTTTGATTTAGCACCATTTACTAAAGATGTTGCCACTTTGTATTGTGTTTTTCTGGCTTTTTAATAAAAAATTTTTTGTTCATAGGTGTCTGGATCTTTTTCTGGGTCTTCAGTTTTATCCCATCGATCAACATGTCTGCTTTCATGCCAAAACCATGCATTTTTAAAGTTACTATACCTCTGTGCTACAAATCAAGGATAATGATAGATCCTGCTGTTTTTTTATTGTTCAGGATTATTTTAGCTATCCTGTGCACTTCATTTTTCCATATAAATTTGAGAATTGTCCTTTCAAGATCTGTAAAGAATTGTGTTGGAATTTCCATGGAGATTTCATTGCAGCTGTAGGTTAAATTTGGTAAGATGGCCACTTTTGTCATGTTTATTCTACTGATTCATGAGCAAAAACGGTATTTCCATCTTCTGATATCTTCTTCAATTTCTCAACAGACAAAGTGTTTCTCATACAGGTCTTTTTCCTTTCCAGTGTCTTAGTTCATGTTTTATTGCTGTGAAGAAACACCATGAGCCAGACTACTTTTACAAAGAAAAGTAGTTAATTGGAGCTTGCTTGCAGTCAGAGATTTAGTCCATTATCATTACGATGGGCACCATGGTGGTGTGTAGGGAGACATGGTGCTAGAGGATCACTTAGAATTCTATATCTAGATCAGCAGGCAGCAGAAAGAAAATATATCACTGGGACTGGCTTGAGCATTTAAGATCTCAAAGCCCACCCTCAGTGACACATTGCTGTCAACAAAGCAAGACCTACTTCTCTCAGTCCATACCTTCTAAAAGCACTCTCTATGGTCCTAACAGGTCCATATTTCATTTGTATACAGGAAGGCTACTGATTTTTTTTTGTAGTTAATCTTGAATCTAGACACTTTACTTAAATTTATCAGCTGTAAGGTTTCCCTGGTAGAATTTTTGGGTTTGCTTATATATACTATCAAATCATCTGCTAATAATGGTACTTTGACTTCTTCATTTTCAATTTGTACTACCTTGATCTCCTTTATTTACCTTATTTTTCTAGCTAGAACTTGAGGTATTATATTGAGTAGATATGGAGAGAGCAAACATACTTATAATGTTCATGATTTTAGTGGAAATACTTTAAGACCTCTTCCATTTAGTGTGCTCTTGGCTATAGGTTTGCTCTAAATTGCCTTTTTTATGTTTAACTATGTTCCTTGTATTCTTAATATATCCAAGATTTTTGCCATGAAGGAGAAGTAGATTTTTGTCAGAGCCCTTTTTTGTATCTAATGAGATGATCATGCTAATATAGCGAATTACAGTTAATAATTTTGGTATATTGAATCATCTTTGAATCTATGCAATGGTGCTTAGTTGATCATGGTTGATGATCTTTTTAAAACGTTCTTGGACTCAGTGTGCAAGTATATTATTTACTATTTTTGCATCTATGCTCATAAGAGAAATTGATATGTAATATTTCTTTGTTGAGTCCTTATATGCTGTGAGTATCAGAGTAACTGTGACCTTATTAGAATGAGTTACCCAATGTTTCTTTGATTCTATTTTGTGGAATAATTTAGGAGTATTTGTATTAACTTTTCTTTGACAGCCTAGTAGAATTCTGTGCTAACTTCATCTTGTCCTGCTCCCTCCCCTTGTGGGAGACTTGTTATGACTATTTCTAATTTACTAGGGATTATAAGTGTTTTAATTTGTTTACCTGATCTTGATTTAACTTTGGTAAGTGGTATCTATTGAGAAAATTAACCATTTCTTTTAGATTTTGCAATTTGTGGAGTATAGGTTTTAAAGGTAGATACTTACAATTCTCTGGGTTGTCTCAATGTTTATTTTATGCCCCCCTTTTCATTTTGGATTTTGTTAACCTGTGTATTCTTCTTCTACCATCTAGTTAGTTTGGATAAACATTAATTTATCTTGTTGATTTTCTCAAAGGATCAACTCTTGTTTCATTGATTCTTTGTATTGTTCTCTTTGTTTCTATTTTATTGATTTCAGCTCTCAATTTGAGAAATTCTTGCTGTCTACTTCTCTTAAGTGTGATTACCTCTTTTTGTTCTAGAGCTTTCAGGTATGATATTAAGTTACTAGTATAAGAACTCACCCCTTTTTGTTTGTTTCTTTGTTCATTTGTTTGTTGGCTTTTGTATTTGTTTTTCATATAGGTACTTTGTGCTATGAGCTTGCCTATCAGAACCCACTTACATTTTGTCTTAAACATTTGGGAATGCTGTATATTCGTTTTCATTGAACTCTAGAAAGTCTTGAATTTTCCTTCTTTCTTTCTTTCTTTCTTTCTTTCTTTCTTTCTTTCTTTCTTTTGTCTTGACCATTTTACATTCAGTAGAGAGTTGTTCAGTTTCCATGAGTGTGTAGGTGACCCGTCCAGGGGGTCCAGTTATTCAGGGTCCCGAAGAGGCTTTCTACCTGTGGGTCAATGGGGGTGAAGAGAAGAAGGAGACCAAGCAAAGTTCTGTTGTCAAGGTCTCGTTTATTGGGGTGAACGTTACAGCTTTTAAGGCTTTCAGGTAAGGGGAGTGACCTTTGTGAAACACAAAGGAAGGAGGGATGAGGGTAGTCTGATAGCAGGAGGTGAAGAGGTCATGCGGTGGAGACACTGGGTGTTTGCTCAGGAGACATCTGGTATTTGCTCGGGCTGAAGCATTCCGTGATTGTTATCTTCCTGTGCCATAAATTCATGGGAGAGGCTTTTGTCTAATAATCTCAAGACATTATGGCAGTCATCTTAGGGGCGAGTATCTGTGGCCATACAGCCTAGAGTCACGTGGCCATACAGCCTAGAGTCACGTAGCCACTTTGAACCATACAGTCACAAAGTGGCTAGGCCCAAATCCAATACAGCTCCCTACATGTAGGCTTTTTGTTGTATGTAGCTATCTTTAATTCATGTTAGTCTAATAAGATGCAGAATGTTATTTCAATTTTCTTGTATCTATTGTTATTTTCTCTGTGTCCAAGAATGTGGTCAGTTTTGGAGAAAGTTCCATGAGGTACAAAGTAGGATGTATGTTCTTTTGTACTTGCATGGAATGTTCTGTAAATGTCTGTTTTATGACCTCCACTTGAATTTCTTTAAAAGGTTTATTCATTTCCTCTAATTGTGTTTCTTTTTCTGTAGTTTTTAAGGGATTTACTCATTTTCTCTTTAAGGACATCTATCATCTTCATACAGTTGGTTTCAAGGATTTTGTTTTCTTCTTCAGCTATGTTGAAATAGTCAGGACTTGCTACATTAAGAATCTGTGCTCTAGTGAAAACTATTGCTGTGGATGTTACTTATTGTATTTTGATGTCTAGGCATCAGGGTTTGGGATTATTATTTAGGTCTGGGTGCTGATTTCTGGAATTGTCTTTGTTGGCTTGTTGTTTTGTCCATGGTTTCTGTTTCTTTCTGGATTTTTTGGAGAGTTTGGTGGATGTTTTTTAGGTCTATTCGGTTGGTACATTCACAAAAAAATTCCTGTTGGTATTGGAGGCTGAGATGAGTTGGGGAAGGAAGGTTGGAATGTAAGGTCTTTGTAATCTGCTGAGCATGGGGTCAGGGGAGAAAAGGAGACCACAGCAGGTTTCCTTCTACAGAGCTGTGGATGAGACTGGGGTTATTGAATCTCAGGAACAGTAGGAGAGATGTGGACTTGCATGCAGTCTACTTGTTGCCCTGGGAAGAGCTGCCCTTTGGTTAGCAGGGAGTGCTGCTCAGTTTGTAATCTAGTACACAACCACCAAAACTGACAGACCAGGGTTGTGATTACAGACTCTGGAGTTGGGAGCTGCAACCTGGAACATTTCTCAGGGTCAGCTTAAAAAGGGTAATCCTGGAAAAATCACAATGAACTCATATGCAGGTATAGGAAGTGCTGCCTGGTAGTTGGCCCTAACTGTTTTAAACATAACAGTTTATGCTGACTTTTAATTTGATGGTTCCTAAGTGAAGCTTATGGTTGTGGTACAGAAGATAACAGGCTATGTGAGCAGCATAAATCTGCTCTGAGTCAAGTTATTTTTCTGTGTCAATGAAATTGCAAAATGACTACAGTTATGTTTAGGAGCAGGTCTCAAAAATCCCCCCTTTCAGTTCTTCTGGTAAGTCAAATAATTGATTTAAAAATTTCTTCTAAGACCAGGGGGTTCTTTTTGACTTAGCATTTCAACCTGTTAGGTGAAACAATGAACAATATATTCTGGGATCAATAGCTTGCAGCATAAGTGTGATGCCTAGAGGAAGTCTTTCGACCAGGTAAAAACATGTTGAGATATATATCGAGAGAGAGAGAGAGAGAGAGAGAGAGAGAGAGAGAGAGAGAGAGAGAGAGAGAGAGAGAGGGGCTGAGACTAGGGACAAAAGTTAAATTTTTCTGGCAATTGGGGAAGGTAAGGAATCTCAAGACCAAGGAGAAACATCTCATTTTTAAGAACAGATGTGTATTCTTATCTGAAATCCATTTTATCCGTGGCAGAAGGATCCAAGTCTTAGGACTTTTTTTTTTCTTTTCTATTTTTTGGAGCTGGGGACCGAACCCAGGGCCTTGCACTTGCTAGGCAAGTGCTCTGCCACTGAGCTAAATCCTCAACCCCATGACTTTTTTGGTTCCCTGTAGCTTATGTGAATTTTAGTTTACAAAAAGGATGTATATCAGTATTACCATTGCATTAAAATCCATAATTTAGAAAAGGCAGTTAACATGTATCTTTAAGACAAGTAAGAGTAAACTCATGGCTTTGAGACATAGTAAAAGCTGTAAGTTTAAGTTAAAAAGCATGAATGTTCTTTTCTCAGTCTAGAGGGCTAGATATATAGATTGAACAGAGATGTTTTTATCACGATAAGAAGTACCCTATATTCAGAAGACAACCAAATAATAAAGAGTTAAATTAAAATCTGTTTATCTTCCCTGTGAGCAAGTCAAACTGTTTCCCCTTATTAATGAGAACTAGTAATTTTTAATTAACTAATGAATTGACTAATGAAACAACTGGTGGATTACCTTGGGTTAAGTAGTTAGTTGACTATTATTCTCCCACTGTCAAACTATGGTTAGCTTAGCTCTCAATATAATCAGAAGGTAAGTTGAATCTAAATAGCATATGCATCAATTAAAATGGCAGAAATTACTCCATGTTTTATTACCTAGACAGTAGTTGTCTTAATTCAGCCACTTTTTTCTAAAAGTCCTTGAAACGAGTTAAATCTAAGTCAAGGAGTGAATGGTCATCAGATGAAATTTTAACCATTTTTCCCTTTGAATATGAAACAGAGCAACAGTCAAGCAACTAAACAAAAATGCAGTCATTGACATACATAGACAGAGTGGCACACCAAAGACAACCAATGGAGTTGGAGAGGAGAGGGAAGACAACCTGTCCTACCAAAGGGACCCATATATCCCACAGTAAAGGAGTTAAAGGTTAAGTAGAGGAGAAAGCACCAAAAAACAAAAACAAAAACAAAAACAAAAAAACCCTAAATGAACAAAAAACCCAAACAAACCAAAAATAAATAAATAAATAAACAAACAAACAAAACCCCAAATTGTAAGTGTAATACAAACAAACAAAACCAAGTTTTAAAGATAGACAATCCTGGGTGTTGGGATTCTTATCTAAGAGTGTCCACCAAGTCCAAGTTCAAGTCTGAAGGCATAGATTTTACTCCATTCCCCAAAACCAAGAGGAGAAGCAGGGCATCCCCAGTCATGTGACCCAAGGGCAGTTTTGCATCCAACTGCCTTTACTTGAGTCACCAAAATGTAGCAGATGCAAGACCAAACCGAGAAAAAGAATTGTGCAGATCCAAAACAACTTATCTCATTAGTTTACATCCATTGTCAGTAACTGACAGGCGGTTGAGGGTAGCGGGGATTCCCAGTCAAACGGTGTGGTTCAAGAAACACTGTACCAACCATTCAGGCACTGACTTCAGTTAAACAGGGCTGGTTTTCAAGACTGATCAATCAGGGCCTTAGCAAAACTCAAGAGCTGGGAGGTGCAACCTTGGAAAGGTTGCAATAAGTAGGGACATTGGAAGGGGAAGGCCTGTGCGATTCACCGGAAATGGGAACAGGGGTAGGAAAAACTGCCTCTGATCTTTTGTAGCAGGTTCAGATAAGACAGAGGGATTGCATCTGAGGGAACATAGGGAGAAGAGAAGATCTGCCTGGTTTTCTGGCAGTGATGGGTTGTGGGTTAACAGGGGATACCTGTTGGGATTGGAGGTGGGGATAAAACAAAGCACGGAGGGACCAAAGTTAGAAGGGGACGGTCTGTATGTGATCTACAGGAGGTATGGGCAGGGGAGAAAGGACTGCTGCTGATGTTCTGTTGCCCTGCTAGGGGTGAGAATAGTGGGTGGGATTTAGAGGGAATGGGGTGGGGGTGATGAGAGTCCTCAGTTGGCTTATCTGTTTTCCTGTCCTGCTCAGCTGTTGGGTTCTCAGGTGCCAAATGTAAAGGTAGCTTTTATTTGATGAATATAAATATCATCCATTTTGGAAGCTTAGTGCTGAGTAAGTCCACCAGTTCTAGGTCTTTCTGAACTGTGGCTGGCTGGTTCAACTCAGGTTTTTCTGGCTCAAATTCCTCACCAATCTGACTGATTCAGCTTGGTGTCTTGCTCTGCTTGGCCTCAATCTAAGTCTGGCAATTTGTTCTAATCTTCGGGCTCTTTTTTTATTTTTTAACTTCAACTTTCTCTTCTTACCTGCACTGATCCACAAGAACTCAGAAACTCAATTCCACTGCATTGTCCACACTGCACACCCTCAAACATGGCGGCTTCCCTCTACAAACTAACCTTACCTACATTGTACAAGAATAAATACGGGGAGTCCCAAACCCGCGGATCCCGGCCCGCAGCAGCTCTCTGCTCCCAGACCCCGTGGGAGAGAGACCTCACCGCCTGGTCAGGTGGGCACTCCTGAGGCTGCAGAGCGGAAGAGACCACCAACACTGCCCACCCCTGCCCACATCCCTGGCCAAAGAGGAAACTGTATACGGCCTCTGGGTTCCCGTGGGGGAGGGCCCAGGAGCGGCAGGACCCCTGCGCCTGAGACACCACTGGAACCTGAAAGGACAGACCAGATAAACAGTTCTCTACACCCAAATCCCGTGGGAGGAAGAGCTAAACCTACAGAGAGGCAGACACGCCTGGGAAACCAGAAGAGACAGCACTCTGCACACATCTCTGACACCAGAGGAAAACACCCCACGAGCAAACTTGAGCCTCGGGACCACAGGTAAGACCAACATTTCTGCTGCAAGTGAGCTGCCTGGTGAACTCCAGACACAGGCCCACAGGAACAGCTGAAGACCTGTAGATAGGAAAAACTACACGCCCGAAAGCAGAACACTCTGTTCCCATAACTGGCTGAAAGAAAACAAATGGGATCTCATGAAACTGCAAAGCTTCTGTAAGGCAAAGGACACTGTGGTTAGGACAAAACGGCAAACCAACAGATTGGGAAAAGATCTTTACCAATCCTACAACAGATAGAGGCCTTATATCCAAAATATACAAAGAACTCAAGAAGTTAGACCGCAGGGAGACCAATAACCCTTTTAAAAAATGGGGTTCAGAGCTAAACAAAGAATTCACAGCTGAGGAATGCCGAATGGCTGAGAAACACCTAAAGAAATGTTCAACATCTTTAGTCATAAGGGAAATGCAAATCAAAACAACCCTGAGATTTCACCTCACACCAGTGAGAATGGCTAAGATCAAAAACTCAGGTGATAGCAGATGCTGGCGAGGATGCAGAGAAAGAGGAACACTCCTCCATTGTTGGTGGGATTGCAGACTAGTACAACCATTCTGGAAATCAGTCTGGAGGTTCCTCAGAAAATTGGACATTGAACTGCCTGAGGATCCAGCTATACCTCTCTTGGGCATATACCCAAAAGATGCCCCAACATATAAAAAAGACACGTGCTCCACTATGTTCATCGCAGCCTTATTTATAATAGCCAGAAGCTGGAAAGAACCCAGATGCCCTTCAACAGAGGAATGGATACAGAAAATGTGGTACATCTACACAATGGAATATTACTCAGCTATCAAAAACAATGACTTTGTGAAATTTGTAGGCAAATGGTCGGAACTGGAAAATATCATCCTGAGTGAGGTAACCCAATCACAGAAAAACACACATGGTATGCACTCATTGATAAGTAGCTATTAGCCCAAATGCTTGAATTACCCTAGATGCCTAGAACAAATGAAACTCAAGACGGATGATCAAAATGTGAATGCTTCACTCCTTCTTTAAAAGGGGAACAAGAATACCCTTGGCAGGGAATAGAGAGGCAAAGATTAAAACAGACACAGAAGGAACACCCATGCAGAGCCTGCCCCACATGTGGCCCATGCATATACATCATCCAAGATGGATGAAGCAAAGAAGTGCAGGCCGACAGGAGCCGGATGTAGATCTCTCCTGAGAGACACAGCCAGAATACAGCAAACACAGAGGCGTATGCCAGCAGCAAACCACTGAATTGAGAATAGGACCCCCGTTGAAGGAATCAGAGAAAGAACTGGAAGAGCTTGAAGGGGCTCAAGACCCCATATGTACAACAATGCCAACCAACCAGAGCTTCCAGGGACTAAGCCACTACCTAAAGTCTATACATGGACTGACCCTGGACTCTGACCTCATAGGTAGCAATGAATATCCTAGTAAGAGCACCAGTGGAAGGGGAAGCCCTGGGTCCTGCTAAGACTGAACCCCCAGTGAACTAGATTGTTGGGGGGAGGGCAACAAGGGGGGGAGGATGGGGAAGGGAACACCCATAAAAAAGGGGAGGGGGGAGGGGGGAGGGGGATGTTTGCCCAGAAACCGGGAAAGAGAATAACACTGGAAATGTATATAAGAAATACTCAAGTTAATAAAAAAATAGAATAAATACATTGTATGAGAATAAACCAATGGCATGTTTGTATTCCAGCCAGAGGGATTAACGATGTGTCGTTCCAGCTAGTGATCACAGACCTAGGAATTCTTTGGGTGTGATCTCTTGCCAGAGCAAACATGTTGCTGGATTACAATTTCTTTGTTCCAGTTCAGTTCTTATCAGAACAATGTCAGATGACACTCTTATTATTTCACTCTTATGGATAAGGAAACTGAGAAGCCCAAAGTTTAAAGAAGTTGCAAAATGGCCACAATGCTACCAATCTGTAAACTAGGGAATTCAATGCTAGCAGTTCAAGCCCAGAGAGTACTCTGGCTAGGGAAGCCAGTAGGTTAACTGCAGATATACACATTCTCCTTTTCTCCAAACCCAGTGTTCCCAGTATCATGTCCAGTTTGGTAGCAGACAACTTGATGTGGCCTCTTCCTCCTCTCTGCCCTCATGTCCAGCCAATTGTGCAGATGTTCTTCTCCAGCCCTCCTTCTCACTCAAAGCTTTGTGTCATCACCCAACTCTAGCAGGCATCCCCTGAGAATACTTTCCACCCTCCCCTCTGCTCACCAAGCCTGCCAGAGAAGCAAGTAGGTCAGTTAAACAGGTAGGTTAGCCTCAGAGCTTCAATCTTCCTCTTCTCCAAATTCAAGTCTCAGTCTTATCCCCAGCTCTGTAGCAGACTACCTGCTGTTGCTTCTCCTCACGCACTGATGTTAGAGTTAGGCAGAAACAGCCTGCAGTGGCTATACCTGTCAGAATCCCAGAAGTATTTGTTAGATCAGCCTGACTCCATTTTAAGTTTAAATCTCTCTTGTTACAGGGTCAAAATAATTTCATTCTAGTCTTCAGTAAAATGTGGGTTTGACCATGTCTTGACTCATTTTCTGGAACTTTTCCATGTTCCACACCCTATACCCTGACTTGCACCATGGTAAAGTATACGTTCTGCCAAATAATTTTGAGATATTGTCCTAAATTCTCACATAACCCAAATTCCTCTGTAAATCCCCCTCTTTGAAAAATCTCATAGTCCTAGAGTTTTTGAATAAAACAAATCCAACTTTCTCCATGTTCAATGCTATTTTCTCAAACCCTGCTTTAGGGAGATAGCCCTGTTTGATAGAAAATGAAGCTTGTTTAGTTTGTCAAAAAAATGGAGTCAGTCATATCTTACCCTTGTTTGGTGGGATTAAAACATTCTTTACCAGTCAATATACAGCCACCTCATTCACATAAAAACCAGAGAGGGAAACAGAAGTCAAGAAACAAAACACCCACCATATCAGAAAAGATATTAGCACTTTGAATTACAATCTTCCTAGACTCAGATGCCTAGATGTCAGCACAAAAACACAATAACAGCCAATTTTAGAGCCCACCAACCCTACCACCATAGCCACAAAAAACAGAACATGGCTGAAGCACAAGAGAAGGATCTTAAAATTCCCTTTATGAATATAATAGAGGACTTTAAAGAGGAAATGAATAAATTCCTTGAAGGAATCTATGGAAATACAAACACACAGTGGAAGGAAATGAATAAAATAGTTCAAGACCTGAAAATGGAAGTAGGATTTAAAAAAAAATTGAAACTGAGGAAAATCTAGAAATGAAAAATTTGGGAGCTCAAACAGGAAACTCAGAGATCAACAGAACACAAGGTATGGGAAAGAGAATCTCAGACAGTGAAGACAGGACAAAAATTATGTTTGAGAAACAAAGAATATGTGTGATTAGTATAAAAATGGTACCTATTGGGCAGTGATTTTTGAACACTGGAGATGAAATCAAATGTCATCTAATTCACAAGCTGTATTTTTTTTCATTTTGTGACAGTTTTCACTATGTAAATCAGCTGGCACCAGGATGAATTCAGTCTTGAACAAGGAATCAAGGAGATAACTCAGATTTTAATGTTTATTCTAAATATATGTCTCTTAAAACAATTGCATGCATGTATGCATACTGTATAATGTTCAGCATTACTTTTCTCTTGACCGCACAACTTACACAGACATGGGTCTTCCCTGTTGTCTGTTTCAAGTGTAAAACTACTGCAGGTCAGCAGCCCAGAGCTATGCAATTAATTTTCTCAGCACTGAGAGCTTCATGCATGATTAGGTGTTTAAATGATTTTTCATTTTAAGGGTGGTACTGGTGAAGTTTTCCTATAAATTTGATTGATGGTCTAAACACATTACGCTTGGTTTTACACAGATTATATTAATGGCTGTATTTAATATAGTGAAAAGGAGATTTTATTTGTAAGCTTAAATTCTAAATACCAGTGAGAAATCCATGGATGGCACACATTGTCTTTTTGTTATATGTTTGACCATATGGTCACAAAGGCTTAACTGTTTCTGGCTAAAATCTGGGACATGAAATGAAGGTAGAGATCATAATCTCCTGTTGAGTCAGGCATAGCATTGGTAGGGACAGAATGATGTGGGTCTTGCCCCTGGGATAGGACCAGTAGGCATGGACCTGCACAAGTGTTAATGTCTGCTTTGGGCATAAGGCTTGTTTGTATAATAAGGTACTTATCTTCACATTCTACTAAGGAATGTCCTCCCTGTTAATGTTACAGACTCCGTGATATTTTTCATAAAGTATAAATCATTTATTTTCCTTCTAATTCTTTGCTCAGTACATAGATGGTTTTCTTCATCCTTTGGGTTGACAGTTTTCTCTAGGTCGCTGATGATGATGTGATGAAGCTCCGTATAGCAGTCCCTCAGGCCCAACACCATGGCCCTAAGTGCCTCATAGGCTGTGTCATCTCACTCGTGCACCAAGGCCCAGTAATCCACTACATGGGGGTCCTTGGAGACTGTGGCTACAGCATCCCCATGTTCTGAGAAGTACTTGGAGATGGTTGTCTGGAATGCTTCCACTTTGGTCTTGACAGCATTCCCTCTCTCCAGAACCGTCTCTTGAATTGCCACCCCCAAATCATTTCCATCCTCAATCTTGGGGGGGATCAGGTGCTGGATCCATGGGATTACCAGAATGCACTTCTCTTTGAGAGTCCAGACTTCTGGCTTAACCAAGGCCAGCAGGGCCAGAAGTTTCTCGTTCCCAGGGAGAAAGCCACACTTAGGGACTTCTTTCTTCTCCTGCTTGTCTGTTCCCATCTCATCATCCTTGGGTGGGGGATCTGGGATAGTGATGTCCAGAGGAGCCCAAGGGAAGAGAGGTCAGTCACACTGAGGGAATCCTCTTGCAAGAGCTCTCTCAGGGATATCATTTTCCATGGCAAGAAAGTGCAGAGAAAGTCGTCAGCCTCCTGGAAGATTTTGTCTGAAGACATCCACCTGTTTACGGGCTTCTCCACTCAAGTGAACCCCACAGGGCTTAGCCATGCTTCCCCAGTTGCCAGCTCTTGAGTCTTCAGACTCCATTATTATCAGACAGCATGAGTTGGGGAAGCAAAGTTGTGGCTAATGTTTCAGTCAAATGGTAAATGTTTGGACCTTCAGGGCAGCCCTTAAAACTGTAGAAAAATACTCCAAAAACATAAGTTCAACAATATATAATTTCTGAATTATTCAAAAATAAAGGACACAATATGCATTCTATAAGGGGTTTCATATATGTAAAGAACAGAGACAGAACTGTGAGCCAGCTAGTTTCTGCTCCATCCCTGATCACTGTATTTCTTGTAGACAGGATAAATTTTGGGTCAAAAGTTTTGTTGGTGGTTTGGGGCCCTATAGCTCCACCTGGATGCCTGCCAGGCCATAGGAAGCAGCCTCCCCAGGCTCCATATTCCCGATGCTGTGATTCACAGCTAAGAACACCCCCATTGATTCTAGGTTGCTTTTATCCAAGGTTTTCATCTCTTCCTAGAGATGCCCCTACCCCCCTCTCTGTCAGTTGGAGATTTCCATTCATTCTAATGGCCATCAGGATATATCCCTGCCTCTCCCCACACCTGGCCCTGAACCCTGCCACATGTCTCTGGATCCCTTCTCTTCCATCCAGTTCTATCCCTCAATCTACCTTCCTTGACCATTCCATTCCCCCTTCCAAGTGAGACTCAAGCATCCTCACTTATACCATCCTTCCTGCCATGTGTTTGGATCAGTGGAGTGTAGTATAGGCATCCTGTATTTTATGGCTAATATCCATCTAGAATTAAGTAGATGCCATGTCTGTCCTTTTGGGACTGAGTTACCTCATTAAGGATTATATTCTCACCACCATTTGCCTGCAAAATTTTATGAGGTCTTTGTTTTTCATAGCTGAATAGTAGTCCGTTGTATAGATGTATCACGGTTTATTTATCCATTCTTCAGTTGAAGGACATCTAGCTTGTTTCCAGTTTCTGGCTTTGCAAATAAAGCTGCTATGAGCATAGTTGAGCAAATGTGGGATGGTGGCACATCTTTCCTGTATATGCCCAGGAGTGGTATAGCTATGTCTTAAGAAGAACTATTCCCAGGTTTCTGAAAACTGCCAATTGATTTCTAGAGTGGTTGTACAAATTTGTACTCCAACCAGCAAGGGAGGAGTGTTTCTCTTGCTCCATATCCTTGCTCTTATCATTTGAGTGTTTGATCTTAGCCATTCCAAGATCAACTATGCCAACTATGTAAGATGGCATCTTAGAGATGTGTTTTCACTTCCCTGATGAATAAGAACTTTGATCAGTTTTTTAGGTACTTCTTGGGTATTTGATGAGAATTCTGATACTCTGTTTATCTCTCTGCTCCATTTTTAAATTGTTTTTTTTTTGGATTGTTGATGTTTAACTTCTTGAGATTTTTATAAATGTTGGATATTAGCCCTCTGTCAGATAAAGGGTTGGTGAAGATCCTTTCCCAATCTGTAGGCTGCCAATTTGTCCTATTGACAGTGTTCTTTGTCTTACAGTTTCATGAGGTTGTAACTGCCTTACAGTTGCATGAGTTCTTTGCAGTTTCATGGGTCCCATTTATTAATTGTTGTTCTTAGAGCCTGAGCCACTGGTGTTCTGTTCAAAAAATTATTTCCTGTATGAATACATTTAAGGGTATTTCCCACTTTCTCTTCTATGAGATTTATTATACCAAGATTTATGTTGAGGTCCTTGATCCACTATGACTTGAGTTTTGTGCAGTGTGACAAATATGGATCTTTTCTTTCTTTCTCATGTAGACATCTTGTTAGACCAGCACCATTTGTTGAAGAGGCTTTCTTTTTGCAACTGTATAGTTTGACTTCTTTATCAAAAACTCAAGTGTCCATAGAAGTGTGGGTTTATTTCTGTGTTTTTTATTTGATTCCATTATCCAATGTGTCTGTTTCTCCATATAAAGTTGAGAATCTTACTCTTTCAAGGTCTATAAAAACTGTTGAAATTTTGATGGGGAGTGCATTGGATCTATGGATTGCTTTTGGTAAGATGGCAATTTTCACTCTTTTAATCCTACCACTCTATGAGAATAAGAAATCACTCCATCATCTGATATCTTATTCAATTTCATTTTTTCAGGCACTTGAAATTCTTGTTATACAGATCTTTCATTTGCTTGAACAGACTTGTACCAAGACCTTTTGTATTATTCGCAGCTATTTGGAAGGATGGTGTTTCCCTAATTTCTTTCAGTTTATTATTTGTATAAAGGAGGAGTATTGATGTCTTTGAGTTAATTTTGTATGCAGCCAGTTTGCTGAAGGTATTTATCAGCTTTAGGAGTTCTGCAGCAAATTTTTGGTTGCTTATGTATACTATCTTAGCAATAGCAAATAACAATACTTTGCCCTTTTCTTTTCCGATGTGTAGCCCCTTGATCTCCTTTAGTTGTCTTATTGCTCTAACTAGAGCATCAAGTACCATATTGAATATATAGGAGAGGATGGGCATCCTTGTCTTGTCCCTGATTTTAGTGGCATTGCTTTAAGTTTCTCTTCACTTAGATGTTGTCTATTGGCTTGCTGTGTACTGCTTTGTTTATGTTAGGTATGTGCCTTGTATCCCTGATATCTCTAAGACTTTTAACATGAGGGGATACTCGATTTTGCCAGAGGTGTTTTCAGAATCTCATGAGAAGATCATGTGTTTTTTTTCTTTCAGTTTGTATATATGGTGAATTATGTTGATGAGTTTTTTGTATATTGAACCATCCTTGTATCCCTGACATGAAGCCTACTTGATCATGACGGATGGATGATGTTTATGATGTATTCCTGGATTTGGTTTTCAAGCAATTTGTGGAGTATTTTTTATGTCAATATTCATAAGAGAAATCTGTCTGAAATTCTTTTCCTTTGTTGACTTTTTTAGGTAAATACAAATAGCAGGGTGACTATAGCTTCATCGAATGAGTTTAGCAGTGTTACTTCTGTTCTATTTTGTGGATTGTTTGAGGAGTATTGGTATTAGCTCATCCTTGAAAGTATGGTAGAATTCTGAACTAAAACCAGTCCCAGGCTTCCTTTTTATTTATTTACTTTTTTGGTTTGAAGACTTTTAATGACTGCTTCTATTTCTTTAGGGATTATAGGGCTGTTTAAATAAGTTGGCTGATCAAATTTAACTTTGGTAAGTGGTCTAGAAAGACACTCAATCTGTAAAGATTTTCCAATTTTGTGGAGTACAGGCTTTTGAAGTAAGTTCTAATGATTCTTTGAATTACCTCAGTGTCTGTCATTATGTCTCCCTTTTCATTTCTGATTTTGGTTATTTAGATATTGTCTGTATGTGTTTTGGTTAGTTTCACTAAAGATTTGTCTATCGTGTTGATTTTCTTAAAAAAAAAACAGCTCTTGTTTGTTTTTGATTCTTTGTATTGCTTTCTTTGTTCTAATTGATTGATTTCAAACCTGATTTTAGTTATTTATTGCCTTCTTCTCATCTTTAATGTGCTTTTTTGTGTGGTTGGAATGGTAATCCCAGGATGGGTCCCACCCAGTTAAATTTACAAAGGCTGGCAGATCTTTCAATTCTTTTGCGTTGTTAAAAAGGAAAAAAAAATACTGGCTGTCCTTTTCTTTAGAGTCCCAGGACTCAGGTTATGGAATGCTGAGTAGTTGGATGGTCAAGTGGAAACCTGGAATAAATAACTGAATTGATATGTAAATAACAATGGGCTTTTGGTGTATGTACGAGAAGCTAGCAGAAAATGATAGCATTCTCTTTTACAACTTTTCTCTAGCAAAAGCTAAACTGTCTGTAGATCTTTGGAGAGTGAACACAGCTCTTCAAGAGTGTTTTCTAACATGATTTCTGACTTTAGTTGGAAATTCCATGGAGAGCTAACACAGCTCTTTTAGAATTTTTCATAACTCTTTAAAATTTTTTTCTAACAGGATTTTAGACTTGGTTGGAAGATCCAAAAAAAATTTTTAGCAGTTTTTCTAACTTGTTTGGTCAGAAAACCCATAGAGCTTTTGGAATTTTTACTAGCAGAGAAAGCTGTCTGGAGCAGAAAGCTAGCTGTTTCAACCATAGAGGTTTTAGAAGAGCAAGAAAAAGCTGTCTAGAGCACAACAGAACACACGGAGAGAAGGCACTCTGGAAAGTCCCCTCAGCAGAACATAGGCCAGCAGCTCAGACCCATGATTGGACTTTGAGTCATGTGTTTCACTAGTCCCAGACACTCCTCTCAGAACTTGGATCAAGCCAAGGCTGATCCTTGGCAATCACCAATGTTCAATGTGGATTATTAGAATGATTCATTAAATAGACATTAATGTTTTACAATTTAATAAATGTAATAATGTATAGAAAATCATTTATTAAAATCTTATAATTACCTGGAAAGGCATAATGAAGACTATTTCTAAAGATTTTCTATGTAAGCTACAAGAAAGCTGAAATCATATTTATAATCCATAGCAACCTGATAAGTCAAATCCAAACTAACTTGTTAAACATATCCTAAGACTATTTTTGCTTTTTAAAAAATTAGAATTTATTGTATTTAAAAGGGAATTAGAATCTGTGGGTCAGGTGACTATTAGTCAGTACGTTCTGTGGTTTTTCAAGAAAGTCCCCACTCCTTCCGAGAATTGTGGGTGGAGAATAGAACTTGGCCTAGCCTTGACCCAAGGTGGGAAGCTGGCTCTTGGCCTAATCTTGGCCTGAGGCAATGAGTGTAAGACTGGCAAAAGCCCCTAGGGTCCTTCACAGGAACTCCATAACCTACCTACTTTCTACCAGGTCAGGCCTCTTAATAGCTCTTACACTTCAGTAAGCTAGGATTCTTCAATTATATTTCGCTCATATTCATTCTCCTCTCTCACACCCTCATTAGTATCTTTTCTTACCCCAAATAATCATGTTTCTGTTGTCATATTTTACCTATAGTCTATAAATATATGTTATATTTTTATATTATACATTTATATATTAAATACTATATACTTATATATTTATATTTATTATATATTATATATGTATATTTCATTATTTCTGTCATATCACACACGCACGCGCGTGCGCGCATGTGCGTGTATGTGTGTGTGTGTGTGTGTGTGTGTGTGTGTGTGTGTATTTCAGTTCTCCCAGTTTTCCTCTGTCACATTTGATTTTGCATGGAATTTACATTGTTTAACATGATTATCTCCAATCTATCAATTCTTGTACAAAAGGTATGATTTTTCCATGTACTGGATGGGTACAACTTCATTGTGAAAATTACCATATTTTCCTTTTTTTTCTTTTTATCTATTGATGGAGGTGTAGGTTGTGCCCATTTTTTTTGTTAATAGTGCATCAGTAAATATGTATTGAATCTATTTCTAGTATATGCTGAATACAGTCCTTCAGGTATACAAAAATGAATAATATACCTGGATTATCTCTTATTTTTAGTTCTATATTTGGTTTAGTTACTTTAGGATATCCCATTCTGTTTACATTCCTGCCAACAATGTGCACTTTTCTTCTTTATCATTAACTAAATTTTTTGGTGGTTTTGCTTTTGTTTTTATGTTTTTCTTTTTTTTACGTTGCTGTTTTGCTTTGTTTTTAGTTACCAGACATTCATGACTGGTGTGAAATTGAATTTCAATGTATTTTTTAAGTTGCATTTTCTTATTAGCTGGATGTTGATATTAATTTTTTCACATATTTGTGGGCTACTGTTCCTTATTGTCTAGACATTTCCTATTAATTTGTGAGCTGAAGTGCTGATTTTCAGACAACACAGATGGGAATTGCTCTACAGAACCTCTTTAAACATGTCCACTTTCCTGGTATCCTCTCTTTCCCACTACCTCTGTTGGGTGGTGGGCTACAAGGGAGGTTAAAGTATTTGAAAAACATCATTAAGAATAGGTGTTTGAAAAAAATTAAAGTTACTGTTTGTGCAAAGGAGAAAGCAAGAAGAAATTAAACATCCAGACAGCAAAGATTGAACTTGGCCCAGGGATCACGATGCCCCTAATCAGCAGGAAGTAGTTTAAGGACAACATGGTCTCCTCTCTGATCCCTGACTTTATTCAGAGATCTTTTTCTTTGCCTCATTATCCTTTTCTTAGTGTTAGGGGGTTATAAAGGTGGAAGAAAAGGGGTGAGAAAGGAGCAGAGGAAAGAAGAACCCATAAAGTAGCAAAAACTAGCTGAATTTCCAGAACTGATGGAACATTTTCAGAAAGTCCTTGTCTGTGTCTATATATTGATGTACTTTACCCTTGCTATTTCACAGTTTAAGATCTTATACTAAAATTTTCGGTCCATTTAACGTTGATTATTTTATAGGTGAAGAGACTGGATTGTAAGACCCCCGTGGGTCAGTGGTACTTACTTCGAGATGACCCCTGAATGAGACACTGAGATGCAGATCAAGGCAAAAGAAAGGTTTGTTTTCAGGTGCGTAGGGGTCAACCATCAATCAGTCCCTTGAGGTATGTAAAGAAGGCAACCCTGAATGCCTATTACAAGCAGTTTTTATACTTTTTAGAGGCACAAAATTACATCAGCAAGCTTACAGTTCAAACTTATTGAATAAGCATATTGACCTTTAAATGTATTGGCTACCAAGCATAAGTCAGTACATTTTGAGAATTTTCTACTCCAGAATGTCCTGTTGGTGGAGAATGGAACTTGGCCTAGCTTTGACCCAAGGCGGGAAGGTGGAACCTGGCCTAGCTTTGACCTGAGGCAGCTGGGTGTAAAGCTGGTGAAATCCCCTAGGGTTCTTCAGGATTCTTCTCTTTTTCTACTTGTAGGTCTCCCCATTTTGCCTAAATCCAATTGTTGAAGGGACTGTCTTTTGTCCAAAAGATGTTTTTGGAAACTTTTTCAAGAATCAAAGTGGTCCCATCAAACCCACAGTAACTGAGACTATTTCCAAAATTATTGTTTACTCTCCACAAACTGATCGTAAGATTCCATTGCCAGAAACATCACTTACATATAGTACTGAGAATGGAGAAGTCAAGCTGGTGCCTAACTAGAGCTTTCATATCTCCTGACTGGTGTTCATGGTTTTGGACTGTACTCTCCATGACACAAGAGAAGAAAGGTAAGTAGTTGCAAACCTTTCAATTTATAATAGTGACCAGCCTACATGATATACCGCTATAATAGTGGCCCAAAAGCTCTGGCAATAACTATCCAGTATCTTATTGGATTTGAGCCTCACTCCATGAGATGGTACCCATGCCTCATACTGCTTGGTGGGCAGGAACCTGGGACTAGATAGACCTTGGGCCTAGGAGAAAAGTCAACTACGTTTGTCTCTGCTAAAGGAATATAGCAATAACATGAAGCCTAATGAGACTCTGCTAAATTCATACATCAGTGTCTCATTCAGCCATCACCAGAGAAGATTCCTCCTTCTGTGGATGGGAACTAATGCAGAGAACCATAACTGGAAAAAGTGGTAGACCTTGAAACATTTAGTCCAAAATAGAATGTTTCATCAAAACCTTCCTCTCAGGGCTTAGCGAACTATGTATAAGAGAGGGCAAACACTGGGTCAGCCTGTGTTCATGCCAAATGGAGTTCCAGAACTGAGAGAAGACTTGAACATGGACCACATCACTCACCCAGAAGCGATCTTCAATTGATAGCCCCTTGCAGATAAAAAATTAGTTTTCTCCAAAAGGGTATCACAGGATATACAAACCATCTTAAAGACTGGCCCCATGTCTAGCAGAAGATGACCAAAATCAACACCAAAATAACTCAACGGCATTTCTGGAGATTCTTTGTCTCAGGAATATATCATTTCTTAACAGTCTTTTGTCTATATATTATGTTTTGTGTTTTTATGGAATTTCTGCATGTACAAGCCTCTGTATCTCTAATTTATGTATGATTCTTGTGTGTTTTTCTTTGGCTCTTTTTTTTTAGATTGTTTTGTTTTATTCTCATTTGTATGCTTTTGTTTTACATTATTTTTTTTTTTTTGGTTCTTTTTTTTTTCGGAGCTGGGGACCGAACCCAGGGCCTTGCGCTTCCTAGGCAAGCGCTCTACCACTGAGCTAAATCCCCAACCCCTGTTTTACATTATTTTACCTCAATTATTTTTAGGTGCCTTTTGTTTTATAATGACAAAAGGAAAGGGTGTGGCTTTGGATGGGAATGGAAGTAGAAAGGAACTTTGGAAAGTGTAATCAAAACATATTATATGAAAAAATACCCTACTTTCAATAAAGGAAAAAATAGCCACCTGTATCTGAAAAAAGAAAAAAAAGTAGATGAACAGAAGTAGAGAAAGTAGGCACCCTGTCTCATTTTACATTTTAAGTTGAAGGTTCTTTGTTGTCCATTTAGTAATAGGTTGCTTTAGGCATCTTAATTATAGATATTACTCTGTTAAGGTATATGCCCTAGTATATAACCTAGTTTCTTTAGCATGAGGAGTATTTAACTTTGTTTAAAATATTTTCTTCATAAACTCAAATTATGTAATTTCTCTCCACGAACCTACTTCTAGGTTGAATTACACACACACACACACACACACACACACACACACACAGACACACACACAGACAGACACACAGACACACAGACACACACACACATACACACACAGACACACACACACAGACACACACACACAGACACACACACAGACACACACACACACACACACACACACACACACACACACACACACACACACATTTCCACCAGATTTGGTTTATGTTTTTTGTGGGGAGAGACATCAAAGCTAGTGATTCCTGAATTTAGCCAAACACTCTATTGTAGAGAAATTTCCCTTAATTAATTGATTGGATAATAAGATGACAGGAAGTTAATTGCTGGGCAGAAAGGAGGAGGCAGACCTTTAGGTCTGGGAGAGGAAGGAACAGCCCCTTTTATATGGTGAGGTGGGAGCAAGAGGAAGCAAGATGATAGATTCTGTGCCTAGAGATTGTTTCATCTGTTGATTTTAAACTACGATGGTCTGTTTTATTACATTCACAGACTCAGGTGGGCCGGAGGGAAAGAACACAGCCAGGGCAGAATTTGGCCAGGCTTTGGAACAGGAAGATTGGGCAAAGACAGAGCTCTGAGAGAGAAACTGCAGTGGTGTGTAGGCTGTGAGAGCACTCCCACAACTGGCCACTGGATTGAGAGAGCAATGGAGAGGCAGAGTCAGTGTTGTCTAAGAGAAATAGGCTTAGCCAGAGTAACATGGCTGTTTTTTGTAACTACAGCTTACATTCTATCAGCTGATCTACAGTCTTAGCCCTGTGTTTAATGCCTATTTGATTTAATTTTGATCTGTCATGTATATCTAGGACTTCAATTATTTCTTATAGATTGTCCAGTTCTTTCAAGTACAAATGTTCCAAATTATTCTCTAATGATCTCCACATTGTTCTGTAATTTGTTGCAAAATTCACTTTTTATCTCTATTTTTATTTATTTGGGTCATTTTCTTCTTCCCTGATTTTGACTGTGATTATTTATTTTATAATATTTAACTTTTTGAAAAACGTACTGTTTGATCCATCGATCTTCAATTATTATCAATTATTCAATTAATATCTGGCCTTATCATTTTAAAATATTTATTTTGTATTTTAATTTTACTTGGTTTTGCCCTTAAATTTATTACTCTTTTCCATAAACTTATTTTGGGCTTATAGTGTTCTTGAGTTTCTATGAACTTGTGTGTCATATTTTTTATTGGAGTTCTTTTTAATTTGTTTTTATTTAATTAAAACCTAATCACATAATTGTTAGTATAATTTTAAAGGTGATTATTTTTCTTTATTCTGATAAGCTCTCAAATAAATGAGAGAAATTTTATAAGATTTATTAATCAAGCTTTATGGTACAGTAGCCAAGCAGTTATTAAGCTTTCTTAACCCTTAAACTAACTAGGCTAGCTACCTGCCAATATCCCTGAGAGCCTTTCATTTTAGTCTTGGACTTGCTCTCTCTGCTCCAGGTGTGTTCCAATGGTGACTTATGGACCCCGTTCTCTGGCCAAATTCTCTCTCTTCTCTCTTTCCCTCTCCTTTGACTGGTATAGGAAGTCCAGTCATATTCTCTCTTCTGTTCAGCCACTGTCTGACCAGCTTTTATTGACAAATCAGAGAATAAATGGGAACAATGTTTACACAACCCTGAGACATGAAATTCATAGAATAAGCATTATAATGCCATGTTCGGATTGCAACCACATATGGGGGCAGAGAAATCAACATTTGAAAAATACAAAGATAACCTTTACACAGTGCACAATAACATTGTGCCAGCACATAATTTTTTGACTTCTTTTCTTCCCTCTTACCCTTCCCATTACCAACCACCTCCTTCTAAAGTTTTGACCACCCCCTCTTAATCTTGTTATTATATACATATAAACTAATCGACATATAATTATAACTGCTGATTCCTTTTAGTTTTGCATCCATGTAAATTTTTCTATGGCTTACTACTCTATTTGTGATATCCAACTAGGATGCTTATCCCTGAGGAAGACTAATCTCCCAGTTTAACCATACATATTTGCTTCCACCTCTACATTTGGGTGTGGGTCTCCATGAGATTTTCTTCATCTCCATTGGAATGGGGACTGTTGGGATTTTCTAGATTTGATTTAGGCAATAATGCTTTTGAGATTTCATGATTCTTAAATTTAATCACTCAGTATTTTATACTGCCCTCAAAACTACCTCTGTATTGTGCTTTTTAGCTATTTTATTGGACTCTTATATCTCTAACTCCATTGCAACCCTTATACCATCCAAATCCCTCCCACTCCAAGATTGGGAAGGAGAGAAGGAAGGTGAGATGGGAAAGGGGACATAGACTTCTTTTGGTCAACAAAATAGACCACTTCCTGCTGATTAGGGTCATTATATTTCTTGGGGTGAGTCCAAGCTTAATTGTCAGAATATCCAGCAGTCCACAAAACAGCAACTCAGCAATCCAGCAACAGCAGTGAGGGAAACAGGAAAGGGGAGCAGCAACTGCCACAGGCCCTCTTGAGACTGAAAGACCCTCAGAGAGAATCTTCCTCTCAGGAGGGAGATCCTCAAGCCCAATGACCAGTCCGAGTCCACAGGCTGCAATCTGCAAAAGGGTTTATTTTGGGGTACACAGGTACCTGCAGGCATCCCAGTCAGCTCTAGAGGACTGGTGCGCCTAGCAGAACCAGGGACGGGTTTTTATAGGGTATTGGGGAGCAGAAGCAGGCTTACAGAAGCAGATGCATGGTTGGTGGATTCAAGTGAGGCGCGGATGTATGGTTACACCCAATTGGCTATTTTAAATATATTCAAATGAGGTTGCCACACAGCAAGAGAATACGTGCAGGTTGGGGCGTCCGGAATGTCAGGGGCTAGGGGCTTATCTCTTGTTAGGTGGCCCATAAAGCAATACCAATAATTTAGACTGGTTTTTGTATTTTGTTTTCTTTTATGGTCTGTTTCGTCTAAATGATGGGTCAGCTTGTCCCACAAAGCTTGGACACATCTGAACTTTCCCAGGCTTATTTTAGTTCTGAGTCTGTGTATCTAAAAACTTACTTTTTACTTCTATAGTTGAGGGCCTTGGGCTTGTACAATTCCCTTTTTAGGAGGGGGTCTTTCAAGACTTTCACATTTACACCCTCTCCTGAGTCTCCAGAATTAAACTATCTGCGGCTGTCAAGAACCATGCTCCATGTAGAGCATGAGATAATCATACTTAATAGCTATGGAGTGGCCCATATCCTATACCTGAGATTAAAACCAAACATATTCATACAAAATAACTGATTTCTTTAAGAAACCAAAACTCTGACTACACCTTTGCTGCATTCCCAAGTTTTAATAAGTTGACTCTTTCTCTTCCTTTGATTCTAGGCGGTTCATAATGTCTATCATGATTTTATCAACGGCTCAATAATCCAAAGTGTAAAGTCCACACCTATTTCTATAGATTTTCTTGATATTTCTTACTTTGTTGCATTATTATCTAATAATATATAAGAAATTAAGTTTGTTTATTATTTTCATTGACTCATTTTATGGTAGTACTTATGTCAAGTTGACACACACATTAACGTTATCTGAAAAGAGAGAGCCTCAAGTGAGATATCGCCTCTAGGAGACCTGACTCTTAGGGTATTTTCTCAATTAGTGTTTGATGGGAGAGGCCCTAGAACATTGTGAGTGGTGACATCCCTGGACTGGTAGCCCTGGATTCTGTAAGAAAGCAGGTTGATTAAATCATGGGGAGCAATCCAGTAAGCAACACTCCTTCACAGCCTCTGCATTAGCTCCTGCCTCTACATTCCTGTCCTATTTCGGTTCCTGTCCTCAATTCCTTCAATAATGAACAGCAATATAGATGCATAAAGCAAACAAACCCTTTCTTCCCATTTTCCTTTTTTGGTTTTGGTGATTCATTGCAGCAATAAAAACCCGTAATTAAATAGTGACCTAGAATGTGATCTATTTTAATGAAAATTTCATAAGCTGGTAGATCTGAAGACAAAGCAAATATAGGATATCTTATGTATTTCTGTTAAGTTTATTTGATCTATGGTGCAGTTTAAATTTCCTTTGTTAAATTTTGTCTGAATCATATATCTATTGATGAGTGGGACATTAAACTCACCCACTATTAATGTATGTTTCTTTCTGTTTTTTTTTCTGTCCAGTAGTATTTTGTTGTTATTTTTGAAATTGGTTGTACCAGTGAGAATGCATTAATATGTATTGACCATCTTTGTTTCTTTTGACTAATTTTGACTTGAAGTTTAGCGTTGAAATTTAACTTGAAGTCAGCACTTACTGACTTGGTATATAGATTTGCATCATCTTCCTTTCAGTCTGTGTGTGTGTCCTTGCCAAAGTATCTCCTGTAGACAAAAATAATTATATATCATTCTTAATCTCACCTGAGCCCCATAGAGCTGGATACTTGCTGATATGGGAGCTGATCTTCAGGTGATCTTCTTTGCCACAGAGAGTAGGGCAACTGACCACCAAGCCTCCAAAGCCCTGCCCTCCTGCACCTGATGGCCTGTCTCTGCTCTTCTCCTTTGCTTTCTGTTTTGTCCTTTGTTCAGAGACTGGAAAGAAGCACTTAGCCTTGCTGACTTGGAAGTCCTCCCATTTTGCAGGTCTCAGGGGGAGTCTGGAACAGTATTTGAAGATGTACTTTTAAACAATAGTTCTTCTCTTCACACAGGAAATACTTGTATCTCTCTGAAATATGGAGAATGGCAAAGTAGATTTAATTTTCAGAGCTGCCCTGTCACCACTCTCCCACCATATCTCCCCTGTACATGTGGGCCAGTTTCTAGGTCTGGTAATCTTCCTTTTACCTAAGACACCCGGGCTTCCATCTTTTTTCTTTTCTCTTTTTAAAGCTTCTCTGTCTCTGCAGGCATTAAAGCCACTCCAACATCTGTTTAGTGATTTCGTATAATCTGTCTTTCTCTCTTCAAAATAGCCTATCTTTTTTTAAACCTGGATTCATTCTCTTTCACTGCACACATGGATGCAAGATCATTTTTATGATAGTATTAGCGCTATAATTTGTTTATATATTATGAATTTTCTCTAAACCTTGGCACAGGGTTATCTACTGTAGCGATTTTTAGAAGGCATTCAGGCCATCTTTCAAATCTGCCCCTTTGAGATCTGTCACTGCTTTCACTGTACCTAAAAATTGCCGCTTGCAGTTCACATTGCTGACATGAGATGTTAGGGTAACCTTGAAATCAGTATTTGAAGTGAGAAAGAAAGATGCACGGCATTGGGTCTGGAAATATAAACAGATACTAAAATGAGGAACAAACACATTTCTCAAGGAAAATTAGAAAAAGTACTCCAGTGAGTAGGAATTAGGTGATGGAAACATTTAAATAATTGGAAGTGTCAGAAAATTGGAAATAGACCTACCTAAAGACCCGGCAATACCACTCATGGGAATATACCCAAAAGATGCCCCACCATGCCACAGGGGCACATGTTCCAATGTTCATAGAGACCTTATTGTGATAGCCAGAAGCTGGAAACAACCCAGATGTCCACGATGGAATACTACCCAGCTATTAAGAGCGAGGGCATCCTGAGTTTTGCAGGCAAATGAATGGAACTAGAAATTATCATCCTGAATGAGGTAACTCAGATCCAAAAGGATATGCATGGTATGTTCTCACTAATAAGTGGATATTAGAAAAAAAACTAACTAAACAAACAAACGAATTAAAAACTACAGAATACCCAAGATATAGTCCACAGAACTAAAAAAGTCAACAAGCTGAAGGGCCCTAGTGAGGATACCTCAGTCCCACTTGGGAGGGAGAAGAAAACAACCACAAGTGAGGAGGTAGGGAGGGACATGGGAGGGAAAGGCGGTGGGGATTTGGGGAGAGGGGAGCATGATCTGGTTTTGGGTAGGAGAAAAGGACTGAAGCCCTGAGTGCTAGCAGTAAGAATGGAAACTGGAGATCTCAGGAGGAAGGAGGTTGGGAGGACCCTCTAGAATGTACCAGAGACCTTGGATGTGAGAAACCTTTAGGAATCAAAGGGGGAACCCTGTATGAAATGCTCTATAGTGGGGGAGGGAACTTATAAAGTTTACCTCCAGTAGAAAGACAGGACATCAAGTGAGGGATGGGGTAGCCACCTTACATTCAAAGCTCTGACCCATAATTGTTCCTGTCTGAAAGAACTACAGGAATGGAAATGGAGAGCCAGAGGGAAAGACATTCCAGTGACAGGCCCAAAGTGGGATGTAGCTCAGGAGGAGGCCCCAGGACTTGACACCATTACTGAGGCTATGGGGCATTCACAAAAAGAGACCAATTATGACTGCTCTCCAAAAGACTCAACAAGCAGCTGAAAGAGTCAGATGCAGATATGTGCACCTAGCAAATGAACAGAAGCTGCTGATCTCTTTGGTTAAATTATGGAAAAGTTGGAGGAAGCTGAGGAGGACGACAACCCTTAGAAGGAACAGCAATCTTAATTAACCTGGACCCCTGAGATCTCTCTGACACTGGATCACCAACTAGGCAGCATACACCAGCTGAGATGAGGCCTCCAACACATATACACCAGAGGACTCCTGGGTCTGGGTTCAGTCAGAGAAGGTGCACCTAACCTTCAAGAGACTGGAGGCCCCAGAGAGTTTATTATCTCAGTTGTCAGTCTCATGGCATAATTAAGGATCATTACCAAATGTATCTAAATTTAAAAGGTCAGCTAGATACGGTGTAGTTGTGAGTTGTGAGTTGGTTAGATTTATAGTCATCCTAAAGACACTCCTCTGAGAAGCATCATCCTGTGGTCTGGGGTTCTAGACTGAATATTCTATCCCCTTTGGCGAAAGAAAAGTTAAAGCAAACCACAACAGCATTCATCTCTGTCTGCTTCCTGACTGGGGACACAATGTGACCAACTGCTGTGTTCTCTTACCATCACAGCTTCCCTTATTTCTGCAATGTTTCCCTTGTACATGATGCCTGTATCTCTCAGAACTTTGAGTCAAAATAGATCTTCATTTGCCTAAGTTGCTGTACTGAAGTATTGTGTGACACCAATATGAGAAGAGTTGCAGATACCACTAAGAATGAGAAAATGTGTAACAGTATAGAGATTTAAATCACACCTACACAGGATGCAACATTTATATCGTTGAGCTTGTAAGTCAAAAGATTTATAACACATTTCATTTTTGAAGAGAAATATTTGAATGCTAATTATTTCAATGAATAATTCATGCTTCTTTTACAGACTTGTGTATTATAAATACAGCTAAAATATTTTGATTATTCTTAACCACTATGCCTTATCTCCACTAAAGATCATATTTATGTTCACATGTATCCATCATTCTATCTCATATGTATTAATTCAAAATACATTCAAGCACACTATTAAAATTATATATAAATTATATTATACATATATTTAACAAATTAATTCTTTGACCAGATATTATCATGACCTTTCTCTGTCAGTAGATTTTTCAACTATTGTTTAAATTAGATATACTGCTGAATTATATTTTTCTCCCTAAGGAGAAAAAGGGCTCCTCCATTGACTGAACATTTGATAATCCCAAATAATATTTTTTTGTAGAAAATTAAGATCACTTTATTATTCTGGTCTGGGTATTTATGGCTGACCTGAATGGTTGTATGGTGGAATACCCATTTCATAACTAATCCCCTCAAGTTCTGAATAAATACCTATTATTATTTCAAATTATATAATAATAGATTTTCTCAATAAATATTTCTAATTGTCCTCAGTACACATTTTATGGTTTTGTTTTCACTGAGTTTTCTTTTGCAATTCAAAGTAAAAGTAAATGAACACAATAATTATAACTGTGTTATCTGGTATTTGGAAAATACTTTGGGATGCTGAACAACTCATATCTTTCATATAAGATCTCAAGGCTGATTATTTATTTTGTCCAATAAATGCTAAAGTACAGCATTGAAAATATTTTTACTTTTTAAAAAATTATGAAATCAGTTAAAATTTCAAAACCAAAGTTTAAATGCTAGTTTCTTCAAATAACTTTTATTTTAAGTTAAATTATAATTTGCACTTTGTTTTAATATTGGTATTTACTTTTAAGTGTTATAAAAGTAAAGTAATACTTCAAATCTAGATATTTTCATTTGATTATCTACATTTATAGTAACTGTGTACTTTTGGTGTAAATATGTAGGAAAGAATTAGACCATTCTTTTACACTGGATATAATTGCACTTAGTTTTAATTATTTAACAAATAATAAATAAGTTCCTTTAATAAGAAAAACTTAAATTAGAATGAAAAAAGTAGTATAGTTGAAAAGAAGAAAGCAAAAATTTTTAAGGAGTCAATTTAATTTATTTTGATAAAATGTAGAAACAATAAAGTAAGAATTTATACTGGTAAGCCTACAACTCATAAAATTTGCAAGTATAACAAACCACACATGCTAGTCTTTGAATGTTAATTTCTGACAAAAACAATGAGTGTGAAAAATGAAGTTTATCAGATCCAAACATATACTTTATGCAAATCAGATAAAATCACTCCAATTTTATTCATTATATATTTTATTCTTTAAACATTTTTAACTCCTGATATAAATTGTGAGAATAAAAACAATAATAACTCATGTTAATTTAAGAAGAATCAATAAGCAGTGATAAGACCCAATGGAGATGACATTTGCTGAAATACCCAACAGAGGGAGATAGAACTTGTAAAGACCTCCTCAAGTACACAGGCATGGCCCCCAATTGAGGGAAGGGGCCACTCACCCATGTAAAAATTTTTAACCCAGAATTGTTCCAGTCTAAAGGAAACACAGGGACAAAAAATAGAGCAGAGACTGAAGGAAAGGTCATCCAGAGATTGCCCCTCCTTGGGATCCAGCTCATCTGCAGACACCAACCCTAGACACTATTGTTGATGCCAAGAACAGCTTGCAGACAGAAGCCTGGTATAGGTGTTCTCTAAGAGGCTTTGCCAGCACTTGACTAAGACAGATGCAGTCAACCATTGGACTGAGCCCAGAGATCACAATGGAAGAGTTAGGGAAGGACTGAAAGAGCTGAAGGAGATTGCAACCCCATAGGAAGAGCACCAATTATCAACCAAACAGAAACCCCAGAGCTCCCAGGGACTAAACCACTAACCAAAGAGTATACATGGGTAATTCTATGGCTTCTGCTAAGCATGTAGCAGAGGACTGCCTTATCTGACATCAATAGGAGGGGAGGCGCTTGGTCCTATGGAGGCTTGTTGCCCTAGAGAACGGGGAGGCTAGAGGAGTGAGGCAGGAGTGGGTGGGTGGGTTAGAGAGTACCCTCTTAGAGACAAAGGGAAGAAGAGATGGGATGGGAAGTTTGCAGAGGGGAGATTGGAAAGGGACATTTGACATGTACATAAATAAAATAATCAAAAGTATATGTTCTTAAAGAGAGAAAAATAAAAATTACAATAGAGTTGGCAAATAAAAGAATGATGAGGGCATTTTCCTTTGTTTTTGGAAGATGATCCTGAAAGATGGTTGTCAAGGTTTTTCAGAATCTGAACATATTTATGACACAAGCTATAGCCGAAGACAAAGTCCAAGCCAAATTAGAATTTAATTACCTATGCTTTTCATTTACTCTAATGGATACATAAAGGATAAAATTAAACATAATAGTGGGATCTCTTGTAAATATGTATCAAACCAAACATGTATTATTTCTTTACAGTGAAGCCTTCAAAAATATTTCCTTTCCTTCTCTCTGACTGAAATATGCTGAGTGTTATTGCATTCTATAGTCAACCTCGCATCCCATAGCACCTCAGAGCTTGTGTTTCTGCCACTTGTAACCCACCGCTCCTTGATCAAACTCTCCCCATCTCTCTCCAATCCCTTCCCATCTTCTGGTAATTAACATTGTTCTCTCAACTTATATGAGACAATTTTTTAGATTCCACAAATAAGTGAGAGTATGTAGAACCTGTAATAATATGTCTGGTTCATTTAACTTAGCAAAACATAGGGAACACCCATATGTGTTTGCAAGTGAGACGATTTCCTTCTATGTTTTGATGGAAACAGCATCTGTGGAATATGTGCATTTCTACTTTATCCATTCATCTGTTAATGAGCACAGGTTGTTTCATTTCTAGACTATGAAGAAGTGCTATAGGCATGCAGACAGCTCAAAGAATTTTTTGGCTATTTGTGGAGAAAAGGTTCTAGTGGGTTCTGTGACTGTAATATACACACACACACACTCACACACATATACTCTCTCTCTCTCTCCCTCTCTCTCTTTCTTACACACACACACACACACACATACACACACACTCAATACTTATTATATCTTGTCTTTATGAGGCAGAAGTGATGTATCTCAGTTATTTTGATTTGGGTTCCTCTTGCAGTTAATGAGACTGAATATCATTTGATAAACCTATTAGAAGTTAAAAGGAGCATTGTTTGAAATTTATTTTTTATATATTTAGGCTTGGAGGCTTGGTGCAAATGACACCCCTATTGTGGAAATTTTTGATTCACTATTAAATGTTTTCATGTCCTTTACTAACTTTTAATATATATATATATATATATATATATATATATATATATATACCTGCTATCAAGTTTTGTGTGAATTAAAAATTTATAAATATCAAATATTATGGCCTTATCTAAATATTGTTTATAAATACAAGAAAATATTACATATACTCTGAAATGGAAATATTTCTGACATATGCTACAACATATAATCATGTCTAGAAAAATATTGCATAATTTCACTTATATTTGGAATCTTAAAAAAGTCAGACCTCAACAGATATAAGAAGATTGAAAGAACCCCACGCATCCTATCAGATCACCACGGACTAAGGCTGGTCTTCAATAACAACAAAAATGACAGAAAGCCACATACACATGGAAGTTGAACAATGCTCTACTCAATGATAACCTGGTCAAGGAAGAAATAAGAAAGCAATTAAGGATATTTTAGAATTTAAAGGAAATGAAGGCACCCAAATTTATGGGACACAATGAAAGCAGTACTAAGCGGAAAACTCATAGCTCTGAGTGCCTCCAAAAAGAAAATGGAGAGAGCATATTCTAGCAACTTGACAGCATACCTAAAATCTCGAAAACTAAAAGATACAAATACACCCAAAAGGAATAGACTTCAGGAAGTAATCAAACTCAGGGCTGAAATCAACCAAGAAAAAACAAAAAGAACTAAACACATAATCAGCAAAACCAGGAGCTGGTTTTTGAGAAAATCAACAACATAGATAAACCATTAGCCAGATTAACCAGATGGCACAGAGATTTTCCAAATTAAGACAATCAGAAATAAAAAGGGAGATATAACAACAAAACTGAGGAAATTTAAAAAAAATCATCAGGTCCTAATACAAAACCTATATTCAATAAAACTGGAAAATCTGGATGAAATGGACAATTTTCTAGACAGATTCCAGGTGACAAAGACAAATCAGGATCAGATAAACCATCTGAACAGTCCCATAACTCCTAAAGAAACTGAAGCAATTATTAAAAGTCTTTCAACCAAAAAGGGGCCAGGACCAGATGGGTTTAGTGCAGAATTCTGTCAGACCTTCATAGAAGACCTCATACCAATACTATACAAACTATTCCACAAAATAGAAACAGATGGAGTATTGCCAAATTCCTTCTATGAAGCTACAATTATGCATATACCTAAACCACATAAAGACCCAACAAAGAAAGAGAACTTCAGACGAATTTCTCTTATGAATATTGATGGAAAAATACTCAATAAAATTCTCACAAACCAAAACCAAGAACATATAAAAAAGGTCATCCATCATGATCAAGTATGCTTTACCCAGGGATGCAGGGATGATTCAATATATGGACATACGTGAATGCAATTCCCTATATAAATAAACTTTAAGAAATGAACCACATGATCATCTGATTAGATGTTGAGAAACCATTTGACAAAATTCAACATCTCTCCATGCTAAAAGTCTTGGAAACATCAGAAATTCAAGGCCCATAGCTAAATATAATAAAAGCAATATACAGCAAACCAGTAGCCAACAACAAACTAAATGGAGAAAAACCTGAAGCAGCCCCACTAAAATCTGGGACTAGACAAGGCTACACATATTCTCCATACTCAAAGTCCAAGCCAGAGCCATCATACAATAAAAGAAGGTCAAAGGAATACAAATTGTAAAGGATGATATCAAAATATCACTATTTGCAGATGGTATGATAGTATACTTATCTGACCCCAAAAGTTCCACCAGAGAACTACTAAGCTTGATAAACAACTTCAGCAAAGTGGCTGGATATAAAGTTAAGTCAAACAAATCAGTTACTTTCATCTACTTAAAAAAATAAGCAGGATGAGAAAAAGATGGAAATAAAACCCTTCACAATAGTCACAAATAATATAAGATGCCTTGGTATGACTCTAGCCAAGCAAGTGAAAGATCTGTATGATAAGATCTTCAAGTGAAGCAAATAATTGAAGATCTCAGAAGATGGAAAGATCTCCCATGCTCATGGATTGGCAGGATTAATATAGTTAAAATGACCATTTTGCCAAAAGCAATCTACAGATTCAATGCAATCCCCACCAAAATTCCAACTCAATTCTTCATAGAATTAGAAACAGCAATCTACAAATTCATTTGGAATAACAAAAAACCCAGGATAGCCAAAACTATCCTCAACAATAAACGAAATTTTGGGGGAATCATCATCCCTGACCTCAAGCAGTATTATAGAGCAATAGTGATAAAAAGCTGTATGGTATTGGTACAGAGACAGACAGGTAGATCAATGGAACAGAATTAAAGATCCAGAAATGCACCCACACACCTATGGTCCCTTGATCTTTGACAAAAGAGGTAAATCCATTCAGTGGAAAAGAGATAGCATTTTCAACAGATGGTGCTAGTTCAGTGGGAGGTCAGCATGTAGATATTGCAAATTGATCCATTCTTATTGCCCTGTACAAAGCTCAAGTCCAAGTGGATCAAGGACCTTAACATCAAACCAGAAAAACTCAACCTAATAGAAGAAAAAGTGGGGAAGAGCTGAAAAACGTGGACACTGGGGAAAATTATTTTAAAAGAACAACAATGGCTTTTGTTCTAAGATCAAGAATCTACAAATGGAACCTCATAAAATTGCAATGCTTTTGTAAGGCAAAGGACACTGTTATTAGGACAAAATGACAACCAACAGATTGGGAAAAGATCTTTACATCCAACAAAGGGGGTAATATCCAATAAATACAAAGAACTCAAGAAGTTAGACTCTAGAAAATCAAATAACCCTTTTTAAAAATGGGCTACAGAGCTAAACAACAAATTCTCAACAGAGGAATATTGAATGGCTGAGAAGTACCTAAAGAAATGTTCAACATCCTTATTCATCAGGGAAATGCAAATCGAAACAGCCCTGAGATTCCACCTCACACCAATCAAAATGGGTAAGATAAAAAAGTGAGGCGATGACGCCAAGAAGTGCATGCTGACAGGAGTCTGATATAGCTGTCTCCTGAGAGGCTCTGCAAGTGCATAACAAACACAGAGAAGAATGCTCTCAGCCAACCATTAAACTGAGAACAGGGTCCCCATTTGAGGAGTTAGGGAAAGGATTGAAAGAGCTGAAGGGACTTGCAACCTCTTAAGAACAACAATACCAACCAACCAGAGCTCCCAGGGACTAAACCACCACCCAAAGAGTACACATGGACAGACCCATGGCTCCAGATACATATGTAGCAGAGGCTGGAATTGTTGAGTACCAATGGCAGGAGAAACCCTTGGTACTGCCAAGGCTGGACTCCCCACTCTAGGGGAATGTCAGGGCAGGGAGGTAGGAAGGTGTGGGTTGTTGTGGGGTGGGTAACACCTTCATACAAGAAGGGCTAGGGACATGGGATAGGGAGTTCATGTATGGGAAACCGGGAAATCAGAGAACATTTGAAATTTACATAAAAAATCCAATAAAGCAAACAAAATGACTACAAATTGTGATTCTTAAAAAATACATTAGAATTATTATAGTAGTTGCAAAAGTCTCTCTAACTGACATTGTCTACAAAAGAAACAAGGGAGATTAAAAAATGGGCTATACTATACCATATTTCACTTAATAATTTTATTGAAATGAGAATAATACAAATTATAGATATAGAGTGTATTGTATAATAATTTGTAAATAATTATGCACTTGTATTATTGTTTAAGTAACAATAATAGATTCAATGATTAAGAGATGTTTGGCATTGTAAATTGTAACTGACTTATTGGTTGATACTTTCTTACTTTCACTGAAACAAAAGCTTATCTTCTCATAAATTTCAATTTTGAGATTTAAAATATATTTATACCTTCCTCATTTTTCTATTTCTCCCCTCATGGCAGGTGCACCCTATTATCCTTCTCCTGAAGTTATTCCTTCCTTCAACACAGTCTCTTTTACTTCACTGGTTTCTGTGGCTAGTCCAGGTGTTATTCTCACATGTAACACTCAGACCAAAGATCCACAAGCAAGGGAACATGGGGAAATTGTCTTTCTGGGTCCAGGTTGCTTCATTTGGTGATATTTTCTAGTTCCATTGATTTATCTGTAAATTTTATGACATCATTTTCTTAGAGATGAGTAGAATTTTCTGGTGCATATGTACCACACAATCATTAGCTAAACCAACTTTATGTTATTTCCATTTCTGAGCTGTTGGGATTAGAGCAACCGTGAATATGTTTGAATACTCTCTGTCACTTAGGACATCAAGTCCTTTGTTCATATACCAAGTGATATTGTTGGGTGGCCTGGTAGACCTGGTTTTATCATTTTGAGATTTCTCCAAAGCAGCTCCTGAGCAGCTGGAAAGGTGTGCAATCCTCCAGGCAGTGACTATGAGTGTCTTTCTCTGCACATAATCACCCATATTTGATATCAACTGTTTTCTTGATCTTTGTCATTCTTACTAGGGTTAGATAAAACTTAAAAGTAGTTTGAACTTACATTCCCTGATTTCTAGGGATGCTGACCATCCCTAGAAAAAGATGTCAGAGCCTCCTGGGTCCCCTGCAGTGTCTCAACCACCTTGTCAGAACCTTCTGGGTCCCTTGCAGGGTCTGACCCCTGCTGAGCCCTGAGGATGGGTGTGGAAGCCTTTTGTTCCTAACAAAGGAGCAGTCTGGCCCGGTAAAGGACAAACACATACACACACACACACACACACACACACACACACACACACACACACACACGCGCGCGCACGCACGCGCGCACACACACACACACACACACACACACACACACACACACTCACACACATAGGCGATGGTCTCAATTCGTTCCTGTCTTTTGTTTTTGAGATTTAGGTTGGTCTTCCTGGATTTCTCCCCAGTAAATTGGGGGCACATATTTGGTCTTTTGTTACCGAAGTGCTTTCTAGATTTTTCTACCTGGTCAACTTGGGGTATATATTCGGAAAATAAAGTTACAGAATGGGCATTCTTTCTTAACACGAATAACCCACATGTGTGTGTGTGTTTTTTAATCCCGCAGGCTTATGCCCGATTCTCGGTGCCGTGTCGGTGTGGGCCTCGACAAAAAGATATTTCTTAGCCATTGATATTTTCATTTGGGAATTCTCTTTTCAGATTCATAAACCAATTAGGTTATATATTTCTTGAGTTCTTTATGTATTCTGAATATCAGTAATCCATTGCATATATAGCTGGCAAATATTTTCTCCCAGTTTGTGGGCTTTCTCTTCATTTGCTTGACAGAAGGTTTTGAGTTTTATGGGCTCCCTTTTTCAGTTGTTGGCCTTAATTCTGCAGAATACAGAGTTCCATTGAGAAAGCCCTTTCCTCCACTTATATCTAGTAGGGTTATGGCCTCTATTTTCCAAGGAATTTCAACATTTCATTAAGGTTTTTGATTTATTTGCAGTTGGTTTTTGTTCAGGGCGATAAATATAGATCTATTTTTATTCTTTTACATGTAATATCCAGTTTTTTTAGCACACATTTCTTAAGATGCAGTCTTTTCTTTAGCTTATAGTTTTTCACACGTTTGTCAGATACTAGATGTCTACTGTTATGTTCATTCACGGTTAGGGTTCTATTTTGTTTCCTCAATCTACATGTTTCCTTTGGTGGTAGTACCTAAAGAGACAGGGCTGCCCACTACCTGCATTAATTTTCAATTACAGTGTTTGAAGTGCTAGCTAGAGCAAGAAGACAGAGGAAATTAAAGAGAGTGAAGAACACGAATAGAAGTCAAATTATCTTTATTTGCATTAGATTGCATACTATATAAAAGTGGTTACCAAAATTCCATGAGAAAACTTCTAGAAGTGATCTACATTTTCAATAAAGTTACTAGTAGAATAGAAAAAAAATCAGCTTACGAAAGTCAATACACTTTCTCCGGGGAGGGCTATTTCTTCCACTCTCAGCATTCCTTAGTTGCCCATAGCTTGATTGGGCTGAGGACTGACGAGCTTTCTTCCATCACTATTTACATGTCTACTGGTATGTTCTTATTCAGGTCATGTTTAGGCATCTATGTTGGTGAAACTTTACGAGTGTAGCTTCTGATATTTCTAAGAGACAAAAATCTCATCGCAAACTCCCTACTTCTTTGGTTCTTAGGATTTCCTCTCCTTTCATCCCTTTCTACAACTGTCCCTAATCCTTAGGTATAGCAGATGTCTTGTAGGTGTGTCAGTTGGGGCCACCCACCACAACTGTGCATTTTCATCAGTTGCAGGTATTTTGTTTGCTCGTTTGTTTGTTTTGCAATTATATTCCTCTTTTCCAAAGAGAAATTTCTTGATGTGTGGTGAGTATGACATTTATCTGTGGGATTAAGCATTAACATATAGAATGTAGTTAGGAATTTTGCTGGTAAAGTGGTGGTTGTAGTTTTCTCCTCCGAAATCCATTATTTTGTTATTCCTGGATCTAGTTACATATATCAATTAGTTATCCACTATCAATGGTTAGCTCTGAAAGCATATACGTACAAGTAACACTATAAAAACTGCATAGATTGCATTTATGTGTGTATATACATGTATCACATATAGACACATAAACACACACACACACACACACACACACACACACACGGTGTAATGATCTCAGAACCTATTAAAGACATAAAATTTCATGAAAAAAATCAGTAGCTTGAATTTCTCTAGATGGCATAGTATATGACTATTAATTTTGAGTTTGATGGTTGCAGCCTACTTATGTAGAATAATGTCATTATCTTCAAAAAATGCAGTATATTTACTTTTTAAATCACACATATTGGGTGGCTATTGGCTTCACCTTACAACGTAAAAGGGATCCTCAGAATCCACATCATAACAAAGAACTGACTCCAACAAGTTGTCCTCTGATATCTTCCAATATTTCATGGAAATATGTATAGAAAAGAAATAAATAAGCATTAGAAATTCTTTAAAACAGAAATTAGGTATATAAAAATATACTGAGGAACCTAGGCATCCATGATAACAGGACCTAAGAACGCTAACTTTTTTATTACATGCCTTAGGAAAAACAAAATCTATTTCTTCTTTTCCCGGAATATTCTATATCTTGGGATTATTTGTGATAAAATAAATAACAATGTATTTTATATCACATATAATAGCTAATGTGTTCTGAATACTTTCCCAAGTCTATTAACACATTCAGTCCTTACTGTAAATTAAAAAGGTGGGATCCATTACAATCTCTTCTATATGGATCTAGAAACTGAAAAAGAAAACTTAAGTAATTTCTCAGTTATATTCCTAGGAAGCGATGAATGATGTTTTACATGAAGGTATTCATATGAGTGTACTTTCCAATGTAACTATTAGGATTCCTTGATATTCTCCAATTGAGAGATAAATATTTCTAAAAGTATTCTATATTAGTTTACCTTCCATTTTTTAGTCATACCATTTGAGTCAGAGCCGTATAAATATATTAAGGAATGTGTATGATGGTTAATTTTAATTGTGAACTTGGTTAGATTTTGAAATTTTGAGACATTATTTTTAAAGATCATACTTTTTGGGGTTCCTGAGATGTCTTTTCCAGAATGATTAGACCACAGGGTGTCTTAAGTAAAAAGCTGATTCCTTCATGGATTCACAGTAGATACATTACTGAGAAATGATAAAAGGGTAGAGTTTTTTTGAATTGGAGGAAGTATGTCACTGTGGATCTGTCTCTGTTTTTGCTCTTGACCTATGGCCCATCATGTATTCAGTCATCTCTGTTTCCAGGATGACCTGACATGTACTATGTCCAACATGTCTTCACCACCACGAGAACTGCACCTACAAAATCACAAAGGAGAATAAAATCTTTTCTTACCTCAAGTTATCCTCTTTGATATTTTTGCGGTGTGAGGTGACCAGAGACAGTCATTAGCTTATGTGACTATTAAGAAACACAGTAGACATTGCTTACCATCTGCTCTGAACACAAGAGTCTGAAAGAAGAATAAGAATCTGCTCTTTTTCAGCCTTTTTCTCTCTTAGGGGATGAAAATAAAATCTTCCCTTAGGCATAAATGCATGGATTTGTTCATAGATATTCTTCAGAATGCCTGTAAGTGACATTGGAAATGAAAGACAAATCTATTTGATTTCTAATTAGCTGTTCTTTTTTTCCCCTCTGATCCCATGTTATGGTGGCAAACAAACTACATTTATTCATGTTTCTGTATATGCACATATGTATGAAGCATAAATAGTTGTGGAGATTTTTGTTTATAAAGACAAGACATAGTTTTATGGTTGTAGCAGTTTGAATTATGATGTTTTTGCCCGTTGACAAATAGCAATATGGAACTTCGTAAAAGTACAAAAAGTATTACACAGTAAAATTTTGTAGACCTGAGAATGTGTTCCAGTGTTATCGTGATGGAGTTATTTCCTTTCAGAGTATAATTTGGTCGAGAGTCACAATTTCTATTAAGCAAATGTTCAGAGAATCCTGCATCCATCACCTTAAATCCATTTAAAAAGTTTTCTCTCATCCTAGCATGTAGGAATAGCTGTTATATTTAATATGGAAATGAATGTTGATGTCTCCCCTGATATGAAAATGAGAGGTCTAATTTTAACTAATAATTCTGTCAGTGTTACAAAATGACAAAGGGGACCTGGCTGGTAATGAACATTATCCAGGGCTGCTGCTGAGTAGGAATTTTTTTCTTATAACTTAAATGTTAATGTTTCTCTTTTTTTCTATTGAAATTTTCAATAAAAAGGCCAACACATTTTTAAAAGGGTACATTACAAATAAATAAAATGCAAATATCCTTGCAATCTGGTAGAAGGGTCAAATCAAATATTTTCAGATATATATCTATATTGATGCTTATCTGGGAATTGTAACTATTATGTATCAATAAATACTGAATTGTTAGTAAAATTTCTTCCTACAAACCTGTCATTTCTTTCTAATGAAGTAAGAGAGATAAGATTAACTATTATATATATATATATATATATATATATATATATATATATGTATACTGTTTAAGAGAAATAGCTAGCTCAACAATATAAATTATGTGAAGAAATTGGCAAGGAGTATAAAGGAATCTGATAAAAATAGGTCATCTCGTAATTTCTTTCTGAAGTGTCCACACTAATTGTATTCAGGTAAATGTGCTTTCTTGGAATCTCATTTCCCTGCACAGGCTGTACCTTGATGTGGACAGTGAGGAAAAGCCACTTAATGTCATTTATTCACACGTTATTGTCTTAGCCACTGCTAAGTATCAGAGAAACAGTTATATAGAAACCAGACATTGTTCTTATGCTCAGACATCCTATTCATCTCACATTGGAGATGAATAGATTGAAGCAAAGAGAAAACTGATGCAGGATAAAAATACCAGGCCAAGAGGGACTTAAGGGTACCAGCGGTGCCAGCATAAAACTATTAAATACCATCATAGCAAATTGCAAATATCTAGAAAAAGGAGGACAGAAGTGATGAGCAGTCTGTCTTAAGTAGCAGCATTAATTAGTTGAGAATAAGAGACATATCTCATAGCTATCAGTCAAGAGTACACAGAAAACTCAGGACCTCACTCACCTCTATTTTCCACACCTTGAATGCGCTCTACCATTCCACTTTCCTTCATTGTAGCAGGCTTCGTTTTCCACTGGGCTTGTGTCTCATGGGACTAATCTCATCACAAGAAAATGTTTAGTTCATCTAAAATCATACAGGATTGCATAGTCTGATGCCGAGAGGCCAGGCTCCTTTTCATCATTATGGGAGCTGTAATGTTTTTCTTATTGATTGTCCTAATTATTTTAATTGAGGTTCTCCTATGCCATTCTTGAAATAATCATGGAAGACATAACTGCACACAAAGTCCCATTGTCTCCCCTGTGCTCATTTCTTTCTCTTTCCTTCTCTGACTAAACTGCTTGGTATAGAATCTGTATAAAAGGGTTGGTGAAATGATAACATCAAATAAATAATCTATAAAAATTTCCACTAAAATTTAATTATCTGATGTCTTCAGATGGGGTATTATTTCCTAATGTACTTATTAAGTAAACATTGCTGCAACAGGTCCACAGGTTGCTAGCCAACTGTGGCTTCTAAGAGCTGTGGATAATGTCGGTTGACATCTTTTAATTTTCATGTATGAAATTCTGGGCATCTTCAGAGAAAGATTCCCCTTCTTCACAGTGCTTTTAGTGTCCATACTTCCCCACTATTCTGGGTGAAGTTCTACTTCTTGTTTCAGTATTTCCCAATTCTTCCATGGTGACAAAGGTGTCACAGATGATTGTTGGAAACTCCCAAACAATTCCTGTGACATGTGCTGGGGATGGGGATACCAACTACACTTTCCCTTATCATAGATAGAACTATAAAAGTGTTCTCCTATTGTTAACCATGGAGGAATGAATCATGAAGAACTTCATATTATTGGATATTTTGGCTGCTTCGTCAAAGCTCTGATTTAGCTTGTCAGATATTTATTGTTACTTTGTCCTCACTCTATGTTATGTTGTGCCAACAATTTCTTTCCTAATTTCAGATAACTTTTTTTATATTTGTCTTGCTATGGTTGACGATATTCTAAAACTATGATTTCTTCTAATTCTGAAAGTAAACTAATAATTTGCTGCCATGCCACTGGTATTGTTTAAGAAACTGAGCTTTGTACATCCATCAATTTTTATCCAAGATTCTGGTCACTAAGATCAGCACTGCAGTGTCATAGGTCATACTCTGACCATAGCATTAATTTTATTACAAGTTTGGTTTAATAACTGTTTGGTAGAACCAGTGACATTCATTTACAGGAAGCTAAATAATAAAGGGCTGGAAAATGGGTGGGAGTGGACTTCTGGATTTTTCTAGTGATCTAGATGAATATCTGCAACACATTTTTTAAAATTATCTACCCCTCATTTTTTCTTTAAGAATATCTCTGTTACAAATCCCTTTCCTTAGAAAATAGAATGAATCAATTATCCCCAACTTCATGTTATTAATTGTAGTCAATGATCTCAAGGTACTTTGTGTATTTCTCAAGAAATCCTGTAGGGAACAGACTGCAAAACAACCCTTGCCAAAAACAAGGTAAACAAAGCTATAAATATAAGGTTCCCTAGCTACCTTTTTATGGCTGGGATCGAATACCCTGATAGTAGCAACTTACAAAAGAAAACATTTAATTTGTGTTTTACTGGCTTACAGTTTCTGAAGGTGAGTTCATGATTATCATGGGGAGGAACATGACAGTAGGCAGACAGGTAGGGAACATGGAGCAGTAACTGAGTTCACATCTTGAAACATAATCAGAAGGCAGAGAGAAAAAGAAACGTTAAGGGACATTTTAAAGCCCCCCCCTAGTGACATACCTCCCCGAACAAAACCCACACCCCCTAATCCTTCTCAAACACTTCCACCAACTGGGGATTGAATATTCAAATATATAAGCCTATGGCATCACTTTTGTTCAAACCTCCACATAATTTTCACCATTATTTTGGGGAAGGGTATCTTGGTCTGTCATGTATGCAAAGTTTATGAGGGTTTTCCTTCTGTATATAGCTCAAATTTGTTATGTGGTACATAGGATGGATATGCTGTGGATACAACACGTTTAATTCTCAAAATGTCCACTTCTTAGAATTATACCAGACCATGATATATGTATGTATGTGTGTGTGTGTGTGTGTGTGTGTGTGTGTGTGTGTGTATATATATATATATATATATATATATATATATATATATATTTCTAGGATTGGTTTGGTTTGTTTATAAACCCCTGTTAAACATAATTTCCAGTTGCAAAAGCACTACTCTCCTGTATAACAAGTAAATTCAAATGGATTTCATCTAGGAAGACGGAAATGTAAATATCTCCACAGCCTTATGAGGTTGAACCATTGTTCCTTCTTAATTGGTGGAGCTGCCTCTGGTTGCATAACCTTTAGACAATGAGGTGAACATGGAGGAAGAAGTGAGGGATGGATGTTTAAGTTGATAGCTTGACCCTGCTTCTAGATCTCATTCTTTTTCTCAGCTTCACCATCTACCTAAACCCAAGTGGTGTCTGTTGCCCTGCTTTCCCTGCTATGGTGGACTTTATTGCATCAAATTTTGAGATAAAATAGATTCCTTCTCTCCTAAGTTGCCTCTTTCAAGACGTAGTATAGAAAAACATTGTCGAGCAGTGTCAAAGTCAACTATGACCACTATTCCCAGAGGTAGTACATATTTCCTGACTCTTCTTCCCATTCTAGCTCTAGGATTACATCAGTCAGTTCCCTTGTTTTTTTCCCTGGCTAAGTAAACCATCTTTCTATGGCAAGTGTGTTGATTTCAGGAGCCGTATCCTAAAACCACTGCCTCTGATAAATGAAAGTGGTGTCATGGACACTGAGATTTTACTGATTGTGTTTTGCAGCCATGTCTGTGAACTAAAGGTTTTCTAGTCAATTAGAACACTAATTCAATGAGTTCTCTTCATGTATTTTGGAAATGTGGTATGGATTTAGGCACAGCCCAGTAGTTTCTTCCCTACAACAGCAGCCGTTTCCCTGGTTTGCACATTCATTCCACAGTACAGATCTCATGTAGTTCAGACTCAATATTGTTGAGACAATTTCCAGGAATTAGAGCAACAGTACATCTACATCTAAGCTAGCTTTACTTGGTGGGGACATTCTTTTAGTGTAGGTTATAGTATGCTATATTCATCTTCATATTGTTTGATTCTTCCCAGAGTTCACATAACTAGACAGAGAGGGTGCTTCATTATCATTCAGTTAGCTTAATAACATTAGAGAAAAAAAAACAGAAAGGAAAAATGTTTAGTTTATTTCCTCTATGTAATTAGTTTATAATATGGTTATTAATATATTCTTATGTAAATGTTTAAATTCTTATATAAATGTTTAAATTTATTTGGTGCATAATTGTTGTAATTGTGTATTATATAAATTGTTGTACTTTGATATATAGTATATATATATATATATGTGTGTGTGTGTAATAAATGTAACAATCACACCAAAATAGTTTTCATATTTACAATTCAAAAGTTTATCATTATTTTGCATTGGAATCATCTCAGGTACTTTTTTTCTACCTACCTTGAAGTAGACAATAAGTTCCTGTTAATGTAGCTACACAAGATTAGAACTCATTCTTCTTATCCAGCTCGTGTAAATATTTTATGTGCTGGGCTTTTGCATAGCCTTGTCTTGAGCTCTCGACTTTTGCAAACAGAGTGAGAGTCTGTCAAGGGTTTGTCATGGGAAATAGAAGTTAAGAGCAAACTTATTTTCACTTTCCACTTGAGCTTGGATATAAACACAGACCTCATGGGGTACAGTCAGTAATAGCTCTCACTGAACTGTAACCCCTTCTTTGATAAAAGTTAATAAAGCCCAAGTTTATATCATCCTTTTGAAAAATTCTTACTTATTTATTTCTTTACATCCCAATGCTGCTTCTTCTCCCAGTCCTCCCCTCACAGAGTCCCTCTCCCATCCCCCAGTCTGTTTGTCTCTGTGAGGGTGCTACCCCTTCCCTATATTCCCTCATTATGATGAATCAAGTCTCTGCAGGATTATGTTCATCCTCTTCCACTCAGGCAGGACAAGACAGCCCTCTGCTACCTATGTTCCAAGGGCCTAGTATTTCATTCTTTTTTTTCTCCATCTTTATTAAATTATGTATTCCTTATTTACATTTCAATTGTTATTACCTTTCCTGGTTTCCAGGCAAACATCCCCATCCCCCTCCCCCTCCTCTTCTATATGGGTGTTCCCCTCCCCATCCTCCTCCCATTACTGCCCTCTCCCCAACAATCCCATTCACTGGGGGTTCAGTATTGGCAGGACCAAGGGCTTCCCCTTCCACTAGTGCCCTTACTAGGCTATTCATTGCTACCTATGCAGTTGGAGCCTAGGGTCAGTTCATGTATAGTCTTTGGGTAGTGGCTTAGTCCCTGGAAGCTCTGGTTGGTTGGCATTGTTCATATGGGGTCTTAAGCCCCTTCAGCTCTTTCAGTCTTTTCTTTGATTCCTTCAATGGGGGTTCCAGTCTCAGTTCAGTGGTTTGCTGCTGGCATTCGCCTATGTATTTGCCATATTCTGGCTGTGTCTCTCAGGAGAAATCTACATCCGGTTCCTGTCAGCCTGCACTTCTTTGCGTCATCCATCTTATCTAGTTTGGTGGCTGTATATGCATGGGCCACATGTGGAGCAGGCTCTAAACGGGCGTTCCTTCAGCTCCTTAAGCATGCGTTTATAGCTAGACATCGCTAGTGAGTACCTATGGAAATGCTACCATTTATGGAGATCTTAGAGGGATATTATAGACCACAGGATAGATTTCAACCTTTTCCAGTAAATTTGTTGCTTCACCATTTTGGTTCTTTTCATAAAAACATACAATCTCATAGCACAGGTATGGAATATACGTGGAAAAACGTAGGATTTGCTTTTTGAAGTTTTAATTAGTGTATACACTGACAGATTTGTTTATTGTTACTTTCCTATGCTCAGATCTTTATTGTGTGTTCTAACACACAATAATTAAAAAAAAAACTTTTGCTATTTTTAAACTGTTTCGTGTCACAAAATATTTCTGTTCTCTAAGTAGAACGACATAATTTCAAATAGTAGAATTATTTTACAAATAAAAATCATTAGCAAATAATGTCTAAGCTAGTCCAATAACTGATAATCAACATTATCTAAATTTATGGAAATATCATAATTAAACAATGTTTGTATAACTAATGTACACCAATAATTTATGTATATGTGTCTCCAATTACAGTATCCAAATGTAATGAATAGTTCCTATGGTCCATACATTTAAAAAGAGGCTTAGATGGCTCTATTATTTCTATCAAGAAAAATAAGTCAACATTTTTCTAACATCTCCCTATGACCACATGTTTGTTGTAATCTCTGCAATATTAAAAGGATTTCAAGATAGCTTTGAAAAGAGATTTGTTCTCACCCTAACTAGTTATATCAAGAGAAGTTCTGGGCAGCAAAGCCATTTAACGAATCCCAAACTCATCTAATGAAAGCACGGCGAAGCTTCTAGCAATGACATTCTTTTTCCTTCTTTCTGCTCTCTAAAGCAGTGTGTATCACTATTTCTATATCCAGCTGTTGCTCCTATGGAAAAAAAAAGAAATAATGTTTCAGTCATCTACTGGCACTTTTATGTTTTTAGTTTGTGGCAAGAGTCTTGAAGTAGTCCCTTAAAATTATCCTCAAATATAATATTTGGCTATACATTACTTATACTGATGAATCATACTGGAACATAAAACTAATTTAAGTATTGAAACGGATTCTCTTTTGTTATTTATGCAATTTGGGAGCATGGGAGCAGTAAATCTAAAAATTTCTCAACTTAAGTAAAATGAATATATATATGTATATATATATGTATATTTTTCGGTAGTATTCTTACAGAATTGTGTGTCTCTTGAGAATGATATCAAGGAATTATGCCCTGTGTTCTCACACTTAAATATATATAAGATCTTAGAGTACAATCGAGTAGCACTAACAGGTTTGGGATACGATACTACTGGATTAAGCCAGAGGACTTACCTATAATATATATAGTAAACTCTATTGGATATCCCTTTCATAAATTTTTGTATGCTACCCCAAAAGTAACAAATTATAAATCAATAAGCATGCATTTGATATTTTATATGTTTATTTGATACTTAGCAGAAACTAAAATACCCCTGGGCCACATTAACTCAAAAATGACAAAATTGTGTCTAATCATCTTTGCTTCTGTGGACTTGATGATAATAACAAGAACCGTTATTTACACTGCACTGACTTCCCAATTAGAACAGGAGGGAAGGAAAATGCCATTATCTAAGAGGAAGGGGAAAAAAAGGCATAGTGGCATAATGTAATTTTCTATTAAAATTATAATTTTGTAGCACCATAAAATCCATTTCTAAGGTGCCATTATCTTTTGAATCACCTGCCCTGTGCTATCAGTTGTGATGAGAGTATAATCTGCTTAATTGTCATTTCACTGCACAATGGGTTTATAAAACAATAGAATGCAGTTTCCTTCATCATTCCTGCTATCAAATACTCTGGTTTTTGGCAGTCAAGCCATGTGCTGAGAGGGCGGCGACTTGATGTACGGCATCTACCAGATGTGATGCTCGTTGTGTTTGACTGTGCAGCCAAATCTGGAAGATTACTCACAGGAAATTAGATTGTAAATGCAGATAGGATTTTTAATATTCCTGCTGTCCACATTTTTTCCAATTGTATAATGGGATGATAAGTAAGCTTGGGACAATTCAGCCCTTAGTCATCATCATATAGACAACCTTGAAAATGAGAGATGAAGAAGTCATTTCTGTCCCCTGTGCATCCCCAAGGAGAGTAAGACCAGCGCAAATGGATTTGCAAAATGGTTCAGGTTCCTCCATGCTGGCAGCATAATTGCTTCGGTAGTATTCTTGCAGAATTGTCTGTCTCTTGCAAGAATGATATCAAGGAATTATGCCCTGTGTTCTCACATTTCTAGTGTATTTTTAAACTGTGTTACAATTCAGGAAGAATAATTCAAAAGTGTGATGATGGCTACAGGGTTGGCTACAGGGTCTGTTGTCTTCTCTGCCAATCCTTTGTTGCCCTAAGTTTGCACTGTTTCTTCATCAGCCCTAATTGCCAAATACCAAACACTCTCCATACCCAACAACACATTATGTTAATCATCTTGTCATTCTCTGACGACAATCTTCATTTGGTTTTTACAAAGCTACAGCTTTGCTGCATTCAACTGTCTTTGTCATAGGGTGAAGGTTATTAATAAATTATAGCAATTTTCACATGAGACTTTAACAGGTTTTCATATTCACAAACTTCTATGCTATATGAATCTAATTAAAATTTATAACTGTTTTCTGAATGATTAATTCTATTTAATATATGCACTTCCACTGAACATCGCCACTTTGAAAATTGCATCTTGAAATTTATTTTTATCCTTGTTTTTGCTGTTGTCGTTCTTCTTTTTGAAAGCACTAGGGAACGCAAATGTAACCCAGATCTTTTCTGCAGCAATATTGCTATCTTTTTCATAATGTATACTCTACATTTGTTCTGAGGTAGTATAAACATCTATTTACAAAGGCACAGAACAGCACAGAGTTTCCAGTTCAGAGCCTCCTTCAGATTTATGATCTGGTCACTTCATTCTTGTAAACAAGGAAGCAGGAGTATCAGGTAGTGGTTTTGAGGACCTTGCTATACACCATTTTTCTTCTCACACTGCATTTTCCCCTGTTCTGGTGCCTGAGTAACAGTGTTGAGTGATGTACAGTTTGGTGTCAGATGGATTAAATATGAGAAGTAGTTGAACGGAGAGCTCAGAGGAGTTTGGTGTTTGGTTTATCTTGTCTGGGCTGGGAGTACCTATGTGTGTTCTTGATGTATAACTTCCGACCCACGTTTGTTGTAAAGATGAAAATGGAGCGAGAACTTTGTTTCACAGTCTTTCTCTCTAGAGTGTGGAGAAAATTGTATTGGTAATATGTCTTTTAAGTTTGTTACGTTAGAATCTTACTCCTTTGACCTCAAAGTATTTTGAATATCTTTCGTGTCTTGATGGCTTAACCAGTGAAGGAGTGTAGTCAGTTCTAGGGCACTCGCCTATCTGAATATTTTCAACTGTGCGACATTTCTAAAACCCTCTTGATAACAATTTAATTTACATATTTAGAATATACTTATTAAATATGTACAAGATACAGTCTCTACTTCTCATATTTGCTTCCTGCCCTCCAAGACTTTTCATTCTTGTATCATCAGTGGGCATGAACTGACATACAGGAGAAGAAATACCTAAACACTTGGGGACACTAAATGTTGCAGGAACTTCAATTGTATTTGTAGATATATATTTCAAGAGGTCCTAAATCAAATCATAAGAGACATTTTATTAAACATTTAATTTTTTGTGAATCATTTATAAACAAAGAAGAAACTTTTAGGAATGTTGTTGTGTTATAATTTCAAAATCAGGAGACAGAAGCAGGAGGATCATTTGCAAGGTTGAAGTCAACCTGGTCTACACAACAAATTCTAGGTCATCAAGAATGAAGAGTATGACTTGGCTTAGTTCTCCTATCAAAAGGAAAAAAAATGGTGGAAAACATATCCAATATTTTCTGTTTACTTCAACATCTATTTACTTATTATTGCTTAACCAATTAACTGATTATTTGAACTGATCCTTCATTAGATCAAATAATGAAAATATAAATAAATTCCCTTAAAAACATATCGGTTCTTGAGAAATAGTGAATAGATAATAGTGAAATATTTTAATGTAGTATGAGGTAAATATCTTTGCTTGGTGAGGCTTTCCATTGATTGGCGTGGCCATTTTCCTGAAATAAAGCAGTGCAGTGAATCAGAATGAAGGCTGAGAAGAGAACATGTGCACAGGCTGGACACTAAGATAGAGAGCATGGAGTAGATGGGAGTGAGACATTGTTCCAACAGTGTTTACACTATCAGAGAAGCACTAAATGCAAAGTCTATTCCCAGAGCAGCCTTCCTCTGGGTAGCTATCTGGTGGTCTTCCTTAATCTAACAAGTAAGGACAAAGAGAAAAAGGACCAATTAAAGATTCAATAAATTATTGACTCGTTTTAACTGACCCTTTTTCTTTTATTGTCAATGCTGATGGGCATGCAGGTTTTGGCTGACACAGCTTTATGCTATAATTATACTGTTTCTTTTCTTTATTTTTTGAGATTTATTATCATTTTTTATCTTTATTAACTTGAGTATTTCTTATTTACATTTTAGTTGTTATTCCCCTTCCCGGTTTCCGGGCCAACATCCCCCTAGTCCCTCCCCCTCCCCTTCCATATGGGATTCCCCTCCCCATCCTCCCCCCCATTACCGCCCTCCCCCCAATAATCACGTTCACTGGGGGTTCAGTCTTAGCAGGACCCAGGGCTTCCCCTTCCACTGGTGCTCTTACTAGGATATGCATTGCTACCTATGAGGTCAGAGTCCAGGGTCAGTCCATGTATAGTCTTTGGGTAGTGGCTTAGTCCCTGGAAGCTCTGGTTGGTTGGCATTGTTGTTCATGTGGGATCTCGAGCCCCTTCAAGCTCTTCCAGTCCTTTCTCTGATTCCTTCAACAGGGGTCCCGTTCTCAGTTCAGTGGATTGCGGCTGGCATTCGCCTATGTATTTGCTGTATTCTGGGTGTGTCTCTCAGGAGAGATCTACATCCGGTTCCTGTCCGCCTGCACTTCTTTGCTTCATCCATCTTATCTAGTTTGGTGGCTGTATATGTATGGGCCACATGTGAGGCAGGCTCTGAATGGGTGTTCCTTCTGCCTCTGTTCTAAACTTTGCCTCCCTATTCTCTGCCAAGGGTATTCTTGTTCCCCTTTTAAAGAAGGAGTGAAGCATTCGCAGTTTGGTCATTCCTCTTGAGTTTCATGTGTTCTGTGCATCTAGAGCATTTCAAGCATTTGGGCTAATAGCCACTTATAAATGAGTGCATACCATGTGTGTTTTTCTGTGATTGGGTTACCTCACTCAGGATCATATTTTCCAGTTCCCTCCATTTGCCTATGAATTTCATAAAGTCATTGTTTTTGATAGGTGAGTAATATTCCATTGTGTAGATGTACCACATTTTCTGTATCCATTCCTCTGTTGAAGGGCATCTGGGTTCTTTCCAGCTTCTGGCTATTATAAATAAGGCTGCTATGAACATACTGGATCATGTGTCTTTGTTATATGTTGGGGCATCTTTTGGGTATATGCCCAAGAGAGGTATAGCTGGGTTCTCAGGTAGTTCAATGTCCAATTTTCTGAGGAACCTACAGACTGATTTCCAGAATGGTTGTACCAGTCTGCAACCCCACCAACAATGGAGGAATGTTCCTCTTTCTCTATATCCTTGCCAGCATTTGCTGTCACCTGAGTTTTTGATCTTACCCAATCTCACTGGTGTGAGGTGAAATCTCAGGGTTGTTTTGATTTGCATTTCCCTTATGACTGAAGATGTTGAACATTTCTTTAGGTGTTTCTCAGCCATTCGGCATTCCTCAGCTGTGAATTCTTTGCTTAGCTCTGAAACCCATTTTTAATAGGGTTATTTTTCTCCCTGCAGTCTAACTTCTTGAGTTCTTTGTATATTTTGGATATAAACCCTCTATAAGTTGTAGGATTGATAAAGATCTTTTCCCATTTTGTTGGTTGCCGTTTTGTCCTAACAACAGTGTCCTTTGCCTTACAGATGCTTTGCAGTTTTATGAGATCCCATTTGTTGATTCTTAATCTTTGAGTATAAGCCATTGGTGTTTTGTTCAGGAAATTTCCTCCAGTGCCCATGTGTTCGAGATGCTTCCCCACTTTTTCTTCTATTAGTTTGAGTGTATCTGGTTTGATGTGGAGGTCCTTGATCCACTTGGACTTAAGCTTTGTACAGGGTGATAAGCGTGGATCGATCTGCATTCTTCTACATGTTGACCTCCGGTTGAACCAGCACCATTTGCTGAAAATACTAACTTCTTTCCATTGGATGGTTTTGGCTCCTTTGTCAAAGGTGTGTGGGTTCATTTCTGGGTCTTCAATTCTATTGCAGTTGTGTATCTGTCTATCTCTATACCAATACCATGCAGTTTTTATCACTATTGCTCTGTAATACTGCTTGAGCCAGGGATAGTGATTCCCCGTGAAGTCCTTTTATTGTTGAGGATAGTTTTAGATATCCTGGGTTTTTTGTTATTCCAGATGAATTTGCAAATTGTTCTGTCTAACTCTCTGAAGAATTGGATTGGTATTTTGATAGGGATTGCATTGAATCTGTAGATCGCTTTTAGTAAAATGGCCATTTTTACACTCTTCCAAAGCATCTGTCTTCAGTGTTAAAAACATGCTTGACTGGCTCCAGGTATGAGTACATTAAGATCATTTATCAGTCTCCTGAAACCATGTTTTTCTAAATTCCTGATTTCATAAAGTGCAGTGTTCAATGAAATGTTTTGAGTTCTTTGTAAAGGTTGGGGACTCATGAGTTTTCCCCACCAAATTTGGTATGTTTATTGGTATCATCCAGCTCACGTTTGTGTAGTGTGTCGTTGAGACTTTACAGGTGAAGAAGCTTCTGATGTTGCCACGGACTTTATATGTCTATGCAAATCCATATATGCATGCATTAACAATTGAAGAAAAAGGAGGCCATGAATTGGAAAGGGGTCTCACGAAGGTTTGGTGGAGGAAAATGGAAAGTAAAAATATTGTAATTAAAATACAATCTTAAAAGTAAACAACAATAGTTTTATTTTTTAAATCGATGTCATGTAATACAACTTAAGTTTCCGTTTGCTTGCTGCCTTTTAGATTGATTGTGTACACTGCTTAACACACCAATCCTGGTGTAGCACTTTGTATTCATTTGCTAAGCATCCTGTTTCATTTCTGAGACCCTCACAAATGAATTTGGTCTCCTGCATAGGCTTTTCAGTGAGAACAGTAGCAGTCACTTGTGCATCTTTTCAGGGATTTTTATACATTTTTATGGCAGGCTGTAATGGCCTGCCAGGGTTAGCTAAGTGCTTCACTATCATTAAAGGTAAAGTCATCTGGGATGCCTACTGGCCTGAACTGTGGGGAGTCAGCAGCTTTGGAGTCAGTAAGTCAAGGCTCTGTTTGAGAGCTCCAAGGAGGCTAAATATTTTATTCACAGAATTATTCTGTGTGTATCTAAGCACTTCTTCCTAAAGGATGCCTACCAGGAAAATGCTGATTATAAAGTATTAGCAAGAAGGGAAGCAATTTTAGCTGCATGTATCTCTGCCAAAGTGAGTTGGCCAGTGTCCTGTCAGATATGTTTAAAGCATACAGAACAAAACCAGTCTTTTATACAAAGGGAACAATGTGACTCTTCATTTGAAGCTAAAAGCTAAGCACTGTGACTTTTCTATCTTGCAGAACCCATTTTCTCCTAAAATTATAGTGTGAGGAAAAGTTTAGCCACCCAAGTGATCTGATAGACTAACTGTCTAAAATAATTTTAAGTGCTCTGTAATAGCTGTGGATTTCAGGACAAATCATACTCATTTCGAGTTCAAAATATCTCCTTTTCCCCACCTACATGAAATTTACGTTTGAAATTTTAAAATACTGTTATCTCTGTGGCTAGATAAACTAATTGAAGAATTTGGCTATGGTGTCTCAAAGTATCTTAAATAAAAAAATACTTTTTATTCTTTTCTTAAGTTATCATTAGATGTTTATGAAAAATTTTCAATATTGAGGACAAAAAGTTATTAAATATTTTTCTAAAATAAAATAAGTATTCATTTTTATATAGGGCATCATGTCTTTTTATGGGGGAGGGGGTTTACTTAACAGTTGTAACCAGGGCTCAGTATCATCATTGGTTGTACTCAGAAACCACTTTGGTTGCTTTCTCTGGACCACAAACCCAGGTTTCCAGTTTATCATTGTGAGGTATGCCTTGATCATGTATTGACTAAGGTAAGAGAATTTCAGAGTAACATTCCAACTCTTACAGTTTTGACCCTTCTGTTTGGAGTACCATGCATGTCCCCAAGCAGTATGACATTGGAAGATGGAGAATATTCTTAAATGTTAGAGAGGGAGGAGCTTTGTCACTTGTGAGTTCTTTTTTTTTTTTTTTTTTTTATTAACTTGAGTATTTCTTATATACATTTCGAGTGTTATTCCCTTTCCCGGTTTCCGGGCAAACATCCCCTTCCCCCCTCCCCTTCCTTATGGGTGTTCCCCTCCCAACCCTCCCCCCATTGCCGCCCTCCCCCCAACAGTCTAGTTCACTGGGGGTTCAGTCTTAGCAGGACCCAGGGCTTCCCCTTCCACTGGTGCTCTTACTAGGATATTCATTGCTACCTATGAGGTCAGAGTCCAGGGTCAGTCCATGTATAGTCTTTAGGTAGTGGCTTAGTCCCTGGAAGCTCTGGTTGCTTGGCATTGTTGTACATATGGGGTCTCGAGCCCCTTCAAGCTCTTCCAGTTCTTTCTCTGATTCCTTCAACGGGGGTCCTATTCTCAGTTCAGTGGTTTGCTGCTGGCATTTGCCTCTGTATTTGCTGTATTCTGGCTGTGTCTCTCAGGAGCGATCAACATCCGGCTCCTGTCTGTCTGCACTTCTTTGCTTCATCCATCTTGTCTAATTGGGTGGCTGTATATGTATGGGCCACATGTGGGGCAGGCTCTGAATGGGTGTTCCTTCAGTCTCTGTTTTAATCTTTGCCTCTCTATTCCCTGCCAAGGGTATTCTTGTTCCCCTTTTAAAGAAGGAGTGAAGCATTCACATTTTGATCATCCGTCTTGAGTTTCATTTGTTCTAGGCATCTAGGGTAATTCAAGCATTTGGGCTAATAGCCACTTATCAGTGAGTGCATACCATGTATGTCTTTCTGTGATTGGGTTAGCTCACTCAGGATGATATTTTCCAGTTCCAACCATTTGTCCACGAATTTCATAAACTCGTTGTTTTTGATAGGTGAGTAATATTCCATTGTGTAGATGTACCACATTTTCTGTATCCATTCCTCTGTTGAAGGGCATCTGGGTTCTTTCCAGCTTCTGGCTATTATAAATAAGGCTGCTATGAACATAGTGGAGCACGTGTCTTTTTTATATGTTGGGGCATCTTTTGGGTATATGCCCAAGAGAGGTATAGCTGGATCCTCAGGCAGTTCAATGTCCAATTTTCTGAGGAACCTCCAGACTGATTTCCAGAATGGTTGTACCAGTCTGCAACCCCACCAACAATGGAGGAGTGTTCCTCTTTCTCCGCATCTTCGCCAGCATTTGCTGTCACCTGAGTTTTTGATCTTAGCCATTCTCACTGGTGTGAGGTGAAATCTCAGGGTTGTTTTGATTTGCATTTCCCTTATGACTAAAGATGTTGAGCATTTCTTTAGGTGTTTCTCAGCCATTCGGCATTCCTCAGCTATGAATTCTTTGTTTAGCTCTGAACCCCATTTTTTAATAGGGTTATTTGTCTCCCTGCGGTCTAACTTCTTGAGTTCTTTGTATATTTTGGATATAAGGCCTCTATCTGTTGTAGGATTGGTAAAGATCTTTTCCCAATCTGTTGGTTGCCGTTTTGTCCTAACCACAGTGTCCTTTGCCTTACAGAAGCTTTGCAGTTTTATGAGATCCCATTTGTCAATTATTGATCTTAGAGCATAAGCCATTGGTGTTTTGTTCAGGAAATTTTTTCCAGTGTCCATGTGTTCCAGATGCTTCCCTAGTTTTTCTTCTATTAGTTTGAGTGTATCTGGTTTGATGTGGAGGTCCTTGATCCACTTGGACTTAAGCTTTGTACAGGGTGATAAGCATGGATCGATCTGCATTCTTCTACATGTTGACCTCCAGTTGAACCAGCACCATTTGTGAGTTCTTATGTGAAAAACTATGTTCTTTCTCCTATACTATGAAGCCTATGAATTCATAGCCATTATGGATAACTATGTAAGTAATCTAAAAACAGTGACAATTTTAGAGTCCTAATATAAACAATAATAGGTCAGTACATAAATCAGCATATGAGGCATAATCACCTTTGAATCTCTTGTGCTTCTATAAGTCTGTTAATGAGGAGGAGTTGACCTTTTTTGTCAGTGTATTTGTATAATAAATAGCCTTAAAATATACAGTTGCTCCAAGAATTTACTCATGCTTCCATAGATGGTCATATTCAGAAATGTATTGGCAGTGCTAAGTTAGTTATAAAGTGTGGGCTGAATATTATGTAAACAAAGCACATTTTCTGCATCCATTTTTCAGTTTAGGTATATCTGGGTTGTTCCAGCTTCTAGAAATTACAAATATGGCTGCTATGAACATAGTGGAGCATCTGTCCTTGTTGTGTGGTGGAACACCTTTGGGGTATATACCCAGGAGTGGTATTAGCTGGGTCTTCAGGTAGAACTATTTCAAATTTTCTGAGGAACTACCAAATTGATTTCCAGAGTGGTTGCAGCAGTTTGCAATCCCACCAGCAATCGAGGTGTGTTCTTCTTTCTCCAAATCCTCACTTGAAGTTTTGATTTTAGTCATTTTGATTGGTGTAAGATTCTATCTTGCAGTCCTTTTGATTTGCATTTCCCCGATGACTAAGGATGTTGAACATTTCTTTAAGTGCTTCTCAACCATTCAAGATTTGTCTGTTGACAATTCTCTGTTTGCTCTGTATCCCATTTTTTAATTTGATTTTTTGATTTTTTTGAGGTTAAATTCTTTAGTTCTTTATATCTTTTGGACAATTACTTTTTATCAGATAATGATCTTTTCCAATCTATAGGTTGCCCTTTTGTCATACTGATGATGCCCTTTGCCTTATAGAAGCTTTTCAGTTTCATGAGGTCCTATTTATCAATTGTTGATTTTAAAGCCTGAGCCATTGGTGTTCTGTTCAGGAAAATTTCCCTTGTGCCAAGGGATATGGAATGGTTCTTGGTCAGGGAATCCCCTTTCAGAGACAAAGAGGAAGGGGAATAAGATGTAGAACTGTGGGAGTAGGGACTGGAAGGAAGGTAATGTCTGGAATATAAATAAATTAAAGAATTTTTTAAAAAGCATAATGAAATGATGGAATAGTAATACATTAAATGCTGGAGAATACCAGAAAGAGTAGAGGGGGAACTATTATAAAAGTTTTCAGGATATATTTTATAAGAAAGGAATGCATTTTCTGAAAAAGGAAAAGGGCAGAAAAGTAGGGGCACATTACATTGAGAGGAAAAAATACTAGTGGGATATGTGAGGATTTGAAGATTAGAGCATAGATGTAGGACTGATCAAGGAATATGTATGCATGAAATTCTTAAACAATAAAAAGATGGAGACAACATCTTCCATGTGAAACAAAGATAAGTTATGTTTACTATCTATTATACGTCACTCTCCTAAGTTACAGTAAATTGAAATAGATGAAAATACAGGTTGATAGTTATATAAAAGAAAGCAAGTGGTGATTGTCACAGAGGTAAGAAGTTGGAGAAAATCTGAAACCAAATTTTAAAAGGTTTTAAGACACTATGAAATGTCTTAACAAAAATGGTAAATATTCAAGGCTAGAGAGGTGATAAAATATATTTTATATATAACCTGATAATTCTTATAGATAATATGTTTCCTACTTTCATCAATTATAAATTCTCTTATAAGTAAGATAGGAAAATAATCACCTAACTACAAGTCATCAGGCATGGTTTTCTGTATTATGTAAAAACAAACATTCGCAAACTCCTGGGTAAGTAGTTAAATTTTTAAGAGGAAGGAAAATAAAGCAAGTCATACCAGTCAAAGTAACAAGAGATGATTGTTTTTAACCAGTCTTGCCATTTCAAAGTAGAATTAGTTAACAAAGAAAGAATCAAGGTCTCTTTTATTTTGCCTCTTAATATAGAAAATAAAATATTTTACTGGCATATTTCTGTTGTATCTTATTAATACTCCTTAATGCTATGCTGTATTGTTCTCTGAGATGTAGGCCTGTAGCATTTGAAAATCATCTGGGAACAGGATCATTCTGGTTTCCATCTTTACCATGGAGATAACCCTGTGCCATAGCTCTCCATACCTAAATTCTGCCCAGAGAGAGCTCTTCTTCCAGGAGTCTCCCAGGAGACAAAAAAGGACAAGGTCATAGATGAGACCACCACTGTTGCTCCAATATCTGTCCCAAGAGGAACCCGCCAGGTTCTACAGGATACAGGATCCTCCAAGCAGCCAGGGACAGGATCCTTCTGGTTTCCTTCTGCTCCCCAGAGACAGCTCTCCCTGTGCCACAGCTCCCCATAAACAAATACTACACAGAAATGTTGACACACCTTAGATCACAGGTTCTCAGGCAGGACAAGCTCCAGTCAGAAAGCACGGCCAGCTAATATCAGAGATAACCAGATGGTAAGAGGCAAGCACAAAAACATGAACAGCAAAAATCAAGGCTACATGGCATCATCAGAATCCACTTCTCCCACAACATCAAGTACTGGATACCCCAATGCACAGGAAAAGCAAGATTCTGATTTAAAATCACATCTCATGATGATGATAGAGAACTTGAAGAAGGACATAAATAACTCCATTAAAGAAATACAGGAGAACACAGGTAAACAGGTAGAAGTCCTTAAAAAGGAAAAACATAAATCCTATAAAGAAATACAAACAAACAGGTGAAGGAATCTAAAAATGAAAATAGAAACAAGAAATCACAAAAGAAGACATCCCTGGAGATAAAAACCCAGGAAAGAGATCAGGAGTTAGAGAAGCAAGCATCACCAACAGAATACAAGATATAGAAGAGAGAATCCCAGGTGTTGAAAATACTATAGAAAACATTGATACAGAAGTTAAAGAAAATTCAAAATGCAAAAAGCTCCTAATGAAAACATCAATGAGAAGACCAAACCTAAGGATAATAGGTATAGAAGAGAGCAAAGATACCCAACTTAAAGGGCCAGTAAATATATTCAACAAAATTATAGGAGAAAACTTCCCTAACCTAAAGAAAGAGATGTCCTTAAACATACAAGAAGCCTATAGAACTCCAAATAGATTGGACCAGAAAAGAAATTCCTCCTGTCACATAATAATCAAAACACCAAATGCACAAGAAAGAATTTTAAAAGCAATAGTGGAAAAAAGTAAAGTAACATATAAAGGCAGAACTACCAGAATTACATCAGACTTCTCACCAGAGACTATGAAAGCCAGAAGATCCTGGGCAGATGTCATACAGACTCTAAGTGAACACAAAAGGCCAGCAAAACTCTCAATCAACATAGATGGAGAAACCAAGAAATTCCATGACAAAACCAAATTTAAACAATATCTTTCCACAAATCCAGTCCTACAAAGGATAATACATGGAAAACTCCAACACCAGAAGGGAAACTATGCCCTAGAAAAAGCAAAAATTTAATCTTTTTTCAACAAACCCAAAAGAAGTCAGCCACACAAGAATTCCACCTCTATTAACAAAAATAACAGGATGAGCAACAATCCATGGTCCTTAACATCTCTAAACATCAATGGACTCAATTCCTCAATAAGACACAGACTAGCAGACTGTATACTTAGACAGGACCCAGCATTTTGCTGTATACAGTAAACACACCTCAGTGACAAAGATAGACACTACCTCAGTTAAAAGCTTGAAAGAAGTTTTCCATGGAAATGTTCCCAAGAAACTAGCTGGTGTAGCCATTCTCCTGTTGAATAAAATTGACTTTCCACTAAACCTTATCATAAAAGACAAAAAAGGACACTTCATACGCATCAAAGGAAAAATGTACCAAGATAAACTCTCAATTCTGAGCATCTATGCTCCAAGTGCAAGTGCCAGGGGTCCAGCACTGGAGGATGTCTTCTTTCTTGTTGGTTCTTCTTGAGGCAGTGGAAGGGGGAAAGCATTGTCAGAGGGTAAGATATGGTCTTACCAGATATAGGAGTAAGACTTTGTCTTATGAGGTATTTAGGCTTGCTGTATAATAATAAAAAGTTCACTTTTCTAACTGTAAGTTACTATGCTATTATATCTGACCTGCCTTCTGTGTTCCTTTGAGGCCAGAAATTGCAGTTTCTGGCAATTAGCACCTCTTCCTCAAACAGCAAAGGATTAAATAAATAGCCTTTGTACTATCTGAGCAGGAACTGCTGGGCTCTAACTTTCATACTGCTAGTCAGAAGTTGCAGGAAGAAAAAGGGACACTTAGAAAAGTGATTATAGTGTTTATTATTAAGTTGTAAAAAGTTTCCTATGAAAACTATTTAAGGGGAAAAGCAGAAAGATCCTAAGCAGGGAAAGGGAAAAATTCTTCTTATTAGGGAAACAGAAAAATAATTTTCTAAGGGGGGAAGCAAAAAACTCCAGTAAGAAAAAAATTCTTCCAGGAATGGCAAAGGAAAAAATTTTACTCTCTTCTCTTTTTCCTCAGTACTGATACATCTTTTGGAATACATGATTACGTGTTACAAAGTTCACAAGTTCACACAAAAAAGTCAAATCATAAACTGAAATAGAAGTTTACAACATACAGTGTTTACATGCATATCCATTAGGAGTAACTATCTGACTAGACATCCATCACCTGTCACAGCTCCACAGGTTCACTGAAGGATAAAAACTGTAACTAAGTTAATAGTGAAGTTTTGTATATATAGACCTAGTAAAGATTATTTCTTCTGTCCTAGCACATATAATAAATCATTAGTTCCATTTTTATGACCTTTTGTTAATTGTTTTACAGCCTATTGGAATGTGTTCTGAGTAGGAGAAAGTCTGGTTACTGCCCAAGAGCAAATAACTTGGGAGGCTGGCAGAGTTCTCCTTGCAATTTTGACTCTCAGGAAAGTATCTGATAGCAATCCCATTATTAAAAAAGTGTAATAATCACTTTTATGATTTTAGGAATTCTTATAGGGTCATCATTAAGACTTAAGAAGTCATATATTTGTCTATATAGCATCATTACTAGACAGTACATCTTCATAGATCTTCAGAGATCTGTTACAAAGGGGTAGCCTAATACCTAGTTACTGTTATATATGTTAAATAATAATAGGAAAAGCATATTAATAGCAGGAATCCTTCCTAAAATGAATTCTCTTACAGCATTGCCTAATAAAAGTGAATCTGTTGCAGATTATATAATAATCTAAAGCAGGCCATCTCAGGAAGATCACCTGTCAGTTTTTAGCTTGTCTTCTGACATGCATGGCTCCTGACATGCAAGGGCACCAACATTTATAAAAGAAGCTTTACTAAATTTCAAAGTACATATTGAACATCACATAATATCATCAATGGACAGATCATGGAAATAGAATCTAAACAGAGACATGGTGAAACACACAAAAGTTATGAACAGATATCTATAGAACATTTCATCCTAAATCAAAAGAGTATAATTTCTTCTCAGCACCTCATGGTACTTTCTCCAAAATTGACCATATAAGCAGTCACAAAACAGGCTTCAACACATAAAAGATTGAAATAATCCCATACATCGTATCAATTCACCGAAGATTAAGACTGGTCTTCAATAACAATAAAAACAACAAAAAGCCTACATACACATGGAAGCTGAATAACTCTCTACTTAATGATAACTTGGTCAAGGAAAAAATAAAGAAAGAAAATAAATACTTTTTAGAATTTAATGAAAATGAAGGCATAACATACTCAAACTTATGGGGCCCAATGAAAGCAATGCTAAGAGAAAAACTCACAGTTCTGAGTGTTTCCATAAAGAAATTGGAGAGATAGTACAGTAGTAAATTAACAGCACATCTGAAAGCTCCAGAACAAAAGGAAGAATATACACACAAGAGGAGTAGACATCAGAAAATAGTCAAACTGAGGGCTGAAATCAACCAAGTAGAATCAAAGAGAACTATAAAGAATCAGCAAAACCAGGAGCTGGTTCAACAAGATACATAAACCCTTTACCAGACTAACCAGAGGGCACAGAGATGGTATTCAAAATAACAAAATCAGAAATGAAAAGGGAGACATAACAGAAACTGAAGAAATTCAAAAAATCATCAGATCCACCTACAAAGGCCTATACTTAACAAAACTAGAAAATCTGGATAAAAGGATGATATTCTAGATAGATCCCAGGTACCAAATTTAATCAGGATAAGATAAATCATCTAAACAGTTCAATAACACCTAAAGAAATAGAAGCAGTCATTAAAAGTCTCCCAGAAAATAAAAAGCCCAGGGGCAGGCAGTGTTAGTGGTGAATTCTATCAGACCTTCAAAGAAGACCTAATACCAATACTCTTCAAACTATTCCAGCGAAGGAAGTAAAAGCTCTGTATGACAAGAATTTCAAGTCTCTGAAGAAAGAAATCAAAGAAGATCTCAGAAGATGGAAAGATCTTCCATGCTCATGGATTGGCAGGATTAATATTGTAAAAATGGCCATCTTGTCAAAAGCAATCTACAGATTCAATGCAGTCCCCATCAAAATTCCAACTCAATTCTTCATAGAGTTAGAAAGAGCAATTTGCAAATTCATTTGGAAGACCAAAATCTCAGGATAGTGAAAACTTTACTCAACAATAAAATAACTGGGGGAATCCTCTCAAGCTGTATTACAGAGCAATAGTGATAAAAACCTGTGTGGTATTGGTACAGAGACAGGCAGCTAGATCAATGGAATAGAATTGAAGACCCAGGTATGGACCCACATACCTATGGTCACTTGATCTTTGACAATGGAGCTAAAACCATCCAGTGGAAAAAAGACAACATTTTCAACAAATGGTGCTGGTTCAACTGGAAATCCATATTTAGTAGAATGCAAATCGCTTCATGCTTACCTCCTTGTACAAAACTCAAGTCCAAATGGATCAAGGACCTCCACACAAAACCAGATATACTCAAACTATTAGAAGAGAAAGTGGGGAAAAGCCTCAAACACATGGGCACAGGACACCAATGGCTTATGTTCTAAGATCAAGAATCGACAATTGACGCCTCAAAATTGCAAAGCTTATGTATGGTAAAGAACACTGTTGAGAGGACAAAATGACAACCAACAGCTTGGGAAAGGATCTTTACTATCCTACATCTGATAGAGGGCTAATATGTAGTATATACCAAGAAGTAAAGAAGTTAGACTCCAGAGAACCATATAGCCCTATTAAAAGTGGGGTGCAACACTAAACAAATAATTCTGAAGTGTGGAATTTCAAATGGCTGAGATGTACAACATCCTTAGTCATCACGGAAATGCCAATCGAAAGAACCCTGAGATTCAACTTCACACAAGTCAGAATGGCTAAGATCAAAAACTCAGGTAACAGCAGACTCTGGCAAGGATGTGGAGGAAGAGGAACACTCCTCCATTGTTGCTAGGATTGCAAACTCATACACTCACTTTGGAAATCAGTCTGGTGGTTCCCTCAGAAAATTGTACATAGTACTATCTGATGACTCAGCTATACCACTGTTGCGCATATACCCAAATATGTTCCAACATATAACAAGGACACATGCTCCACAATGCTTATAGCAGCCTAATTTATTATAGCCAGAAGGTGGAAACATCCCAGCTGTCCTTCAGCAGAGGAATGGATACAGAAAATGTGGTATGTTTACACAATGGAATACTACTCAGCTATTGAAAACAATGACTTCATTAAATTCTTAGGCAAATGGATGGCACTAGAAAATATTACCCTAAGTGAGGTAACCCAGTTAGAAGAGAACACACATGCTATGTACTCACTGATAAGTGGATATTAGTCAAAAATCTTGGAATACCCATGATACAACTCACAGACCAAAGTGTGGATGCTTCAGTCCTTCTTAGAAAGGGGAACAAAAAAAAAACCTCACAGGAGTTTGAGGGTGGGAGGGATTTGGGATGAGGAGAGGAGGAGGAGGGGAACACAGTGGGCAGGATCATGTATGGGAGGAGACAATGTTGATATACGGGGGGTAAGGGAATTGAACAGAGGTGTATAGCAATGCAGGATAGGGGACTGCAGGTAGCCAGCAGAAAATCCCAGATGCTAGGAAGCAAGAGTCTCTCATGACTCAAAATGAATAAGATTAGCTGAAATGCCCAACTAAGGGGAGAGAGGACCTGTAAGGACCATACCCAGAGGTTAGGCAAGGGCCCTGGTTGGGAGATAGGGCCACCCACTCATCTCCAAAATTTTAACCCAGAATGGCTCCTGTCTAAAGGAAATACTGGGACAATGTGTGGAGCAGAGACTGAAGGAAAGGCCATCCAGAGACTGCCCTACCTGGGATATCCCATATACAGACACCAAATCAGTCACTTTTGCTGATGCCATAAAATGCTTGCTCACAGCAGCCTGATATAGCCTTCTAAGAGGCTCTGCCAAAGTCTGCCAAATAGACATGGGGATGCTCAGATGTTTGCAGTCAACCGTTGGACTGAGCACAGGGACCCCCAGTGGAGGAGTTAGGGAAAGGACTGAAGGAGGTGAAAAGCTTTGCAACCACACAGGAACAGCAGTATCATTCAAGCAGACACCTCAGAGCTTCCAGAGTCTAAGCCATCAACTAAAGAGTGTACAAGGAGTGACCTCAGCTCTGGGTGCACATGTAGCAGAGGATTGCCTTATTTGACACCAGTGGGAAGAGAAGTCCTCGGTCCTGCCAAGCCCAAGTGTAGAGAAATGTCAGCTCGGGGAGGAGGGAGGTAGTGGGTGTGTGGGTGAGGGAATACCCTCATGGAAGGGGGGAGAGGGGGTATGGAATGGGGGTTCTGGAGTGGAAATCTGGAACGGGGATAACATTTGAAATGTAAATAAGAAAAATACCTAATAAGAAAGAAGGAAAACCACCTGACAGACAGTGGCTTCCAATTTCATGTTGCAATGTTTGGCTGGTGACTTGAGGGACTTGCTACCTGGATTTAGCTTGGGCAGGTGCCTGCTCTTTGAAGACTCTTCTACAAGACCTATGCTCTGAAGGAAATACAATCTTGCTCTCTGAGACATGGCTCATGGAAATGCCTGTGGAAATGCAGTCCCTGCTGGATTTTCAGTGACAGACATGCCATAATTTAGTATGACTGTAAAACAGGAGTATTGTTGTCAAAAATTAGTAAAAACATACAATTTTGATAACTTGACAGGTCCTAGCAGTGATGCTAAGAAGTTTCTTAAAGTGGTGGGGTTTTTTTTTTGTTGTTGTTGTTATTTGTTTGTTTGTTGGGTTTTTTTTTTTTTAATTTCTGTGGAAGCCAAGAGCTTTTTGGAAACCATTGTGGTGAATTCACCTTTGGCAGGAGAGGTTTCTGAATAACCGTTTTACGATCAGGTATTTTCACATAGCTGTTCCTTAGTTTAGCAAACATACAGAAATATCTGTGAAGAAGTATCTTGTCACTTTGTGAAATGCTATTTCCATGGTGGAACCTCTGTCCATATTACAACCTTATTCCAGAGTTGTGATAAACAAAACTCCAAAGTCCCTATTTACCACAGTATAATTCCCCCAGGCAGGCACTCAAAGACACCTAACATTAGGTCACAGTGTACTTCCAGACTACATACATTCTACACTGACTTTAAGCACAGTGTTACTGGGTTTAAAATTATATAGACTTTTGACATATTATTTACATAGATCTGTAGCTTCAGAAAAGGCTTGAAATAGAGATGTGTTGTGCAGTGACAATCTTCTCATAGTAAACAAATGAAAATGATTATATAGAATTAATTACTGCATTGAATTTCTTCCATTATATTCAAGATAAGAGACAGTTTGATTTCTTATAATATTATAACTTTAGTCAGTGAATTTTCTTGTATTTACTGTGTGTCAGATAATATTTCAGATTGAGTGAAATCTTCAAAGGGACTGGATGAATCTCCCTGGGATATTAACACTGTTCTTAATTGAATTGAAAAAAATATCACTTTTAAAATAGGCACATTTTCATTAAAAGTGGAAGAAAGAAAAAAAAGTGTAGAATCAAAACAATCACACACACACACACACACACACACACATACACACACACACACACACACACGCACACACATTTACTTCTGAATTTTCATGCAATGTATTTGAGGCTTTCCCAGTTCCTCCCAGATCTTCCACACCTCCACACCATCACAACTTTACGTTCTCTGTATCTTGTTCTCTATCAGAAAAAAATCAACAAAGAAACAAAACAAATTACCAAATAGAGAAAAATTAACCAATATTAACAAAAACATGGAGTCTGTTTTGTATTTGTCAGCTACTTCTGAGCTTGATGCCTGACTTGAACAGTGGCCAACATATCCAGTGTTACTCTGTTGGTGAAAACATTTCCTTCTTCCACTGGAATCAATTGCATAACTTCTTGTTTTAGGACAGGAGCTTTGTTCCCACTTCTACTTCTCCATGTTGGGATTTTTCTCTGATTGGAATTTGTGAAGTCTTGTTCATGCTGCCATGGTTTCTGTGAATCAGCCCTGTTGTGTCTAGAAGTTTCTCTGAAGTTGCATCCCACCTCTGGTTCTTATAAACTCTCTACCACCTCTTCAGCATAGATCTCTGGCCTGGAAGGGAGGAATGTAATATCTACATCCTATTTAGAGCTGAGTGCTTTGGGGTCTCTCACAGTCTGTATGTTATCCCGCTGAGCATCTCTATGTTAATTACAATGGACTACAAGAAGAAGCATCTCTCATTACAGGGAGAAGGACATCACATATTAGCATCTATACAATAGAATATCTATGGAATAAATTTCTGTATGCCCTTGTTTAGTTAGAAATTAGACTATTCTCACTTAAAATGAGATTTTTTTCTGCATGTTCGTTTCTAGTCATATGACAACCTTTAAGGAAAAATGTGAATGCTGCTATTTAAAAACAAACAAATAAACAAACAAAACCAAAACAACTGAGTAGTATAATTACTGTAAACTCTATAAACTATGACAGCAAGGATTATTTCTAATTTAGCTGAAATAGAATTATGTCACTTTCCTCCCTCTCCAGCGCCTTGTGATAGCCTCTTTTTCTTTGATTATCATCATTAAATAAAAATATGTCTGTCAGCCTGTATCTGTATGTGTGTGAACACATACTTCATGCCTTCAATACTAACACTCAGGAGGCAGAAGAGGGTGGGTATTTGTTTTGTTTTGTTTTTGGTTCCAGACAACCTGATCTACATAGCCAGTTCCAGGCAATCCAGAACACCAAAGAAATGAAGAAAGAAACAGTAAGGATGCTTTCAAACAGGGAGTTCTTATAAGTTTAGGATGATCATTGGTATTTCTTCTTTCTCTTTCAGCAAAACTAAGACCTGATATTTCAGCAAACACTGCCAGTGATTTTTAAGGACTGTTGACACCAAAATGTTTGAATCTTCTATTGAATCTCAATGTATAGTCCAGCATGAAGTATGATTAAGGTTTAGAAGCCTCTAACTTCTCTATACTTACCCAAGTGGATGTTCAAAGACTTTTTGATTTCTAAACCAAGCAAAGGAAAGGGTATGAAATTTAATAAAGCTTTAAAGTAAAGAGTCCTGAAGATGAAAATGAACGGCTCTTCTTAGTCCACCGAGTTTCGTAGCCAAAAGCAGCATTATTTACTAAATTACAGGTCTGGGCTCTTTTGCCAGCATCTCAATCCACTTGGCTACCTGAGGAAATGTTAACAGTTTCTTAATGGCTCCCTTCCCTGGGAAAATCATATATATTTACAGTAAATAATAAGCTCTTCAGTCTCTCTCTTTTCTTCTGTCAGTCCCTCGTTTAAAACCATCTTTCACAGGATTTTGTAGACTCTGCTCTTCATATCCACAGCTTTACCTCCTGTTGGTCGAAAATATCTGAAAACGAAATCTGAATCTTTATTAAAATGTGTACAGATCCCTTCATATTAATTCCTTAACACAACTACAGGCTAACAGTTGCATTTCTCATATGAATCATCTGGAGTTGATTGCAGGGTACAGATTCATAAGGTTGTGCTCATACTGCCTGCCTTCGTCTGCTTTTGTGTGTGTGTCTGTAGGAGAGCTACCAATCAATGCCTCATGGATACCACAAAATAAATACTTATTAAGACTCCCAAAGCTGGGACTGAAATTGGAAAATATTTTGTGCCTAAGCAAGTATCTGAAAATAGTCTTTTGCATTGAGCATTGTAAATTAATTGACAAAAAAACAAAAAAAAAGTTTTTTTTCACTTCCTTTTTTATCAACTATAGAGAAGTTCTATACATTCATGTGGGTACACAAAAGTTAATTGGGAAGATAAAATGTGTGGCAACTCCTCTCACAAAATTATAAATCCACATAGCTTTTCTTAAAAAGAAATAATACATTTTCATAGATAAAATTGCATATAAGTGAAATATTATTATTACATACTCTTAGGATATCATTAATTTCTCTTTCAAATTCTGGTGAGCAGTTAGAATCAATCCTCAGAGCTGTAAAATTAATTAATTAACCAATTAACTAAAACAAGAAAGAAAGGAAAAAATTGAAAATCTACATCCAAAAAATCATATTCCTTATAATAATATTTTAAAGTTTAAGAAAAATTATTTTTCCAAGGCAATAAATATGGTTTTCTGGATGAGTAGTATTTAGAACTAGAAACAAAGCTAATATTGTAAGTTTAGGTATAGAAGAGTGTTCTGCTATGGCTCAGCTCTTGAAGTAGGAAGAACCTTTCCTTTCTCTTGTTGTAGCAATAGATCACAAGATGTGACGATGTATCTTGTACATAGACTACTATCCTTGTCAATCTTGGGGAGATCATTCTCCTGCCCAGAGGTTTTGTGAAACATAAAAATGCATTGTGTCACCCATTGTAATTTCCTAGATCAGCTGCTGACACATTGCTGTTCACATTAAAGTTTAATTGTGTTAGTATAGACATATTTCAATGTTTTGCTTATAATTTAATTTTTGATGTAACCCAGTGACCTTTTTTACAGTCACAAACTCGTTTATCAAAATCACTATGTAATTATAGGATATTTTAATCACTCTCAAAAGAAATTCTCTTCCCAATAGTGTCATTTTTTCTAGCATTCAGCTCCACCCCTAGGAAATACTAATTTAATTTTTTCCTCTGCATGTTAGGCAATCATGGAGCCTCACATAAATGAAACATACTAGATCCTAGGTCTGGCTTTCTTTCATTTAATGGAATGCTTTTGGGGTTTTCTCATTGAGTATAGAATATGCGGTATCATCTATCAATCTATCTACTCTTGTACAGATGGGGAGCAGGCAGTATATGTCTAATGTTTCAGCATTCAATCAGATTTGCGGCTCCACATGTATGCTAAACTCTTGGGAAGGGGATCAAGACAAACTAGCTCTGGTGCCTTCCTGGAAGTAAGTGGTAAATATCCACTTCCCTGGAACTCGTGAGCAGGGGAGTGTGCCTAGTTGCATTCAATGCCCCAGAAAAGAACAGTAGCAATACGTGTTTTAAAGAACATAATCTCTTTATGGTACTTGGTAGTATAAGAGTTAATTGGCAGACCTAATGACAATAGCTACTAATTCATATAACATGTGATTTCTGATTTTAACCTACTTGCCTTCAGCAAGAATCCTGCCAGATTGGATTAATCTCAACCCCAAATCTATGATACTTCCTCTCAGTCATTTTCTGTATACTGACCTCTAGTTTGTTACCTAACTATATACCTTCACCTATCCCTGCTATATTTGGAATGACGAATGGTAATATATAGTAGTCTATACCCTCGTACTGAAATAGTTCCTGAATAAAATCCTTAACTAACACCCAATCTTGTTTTCTTTTGACATAGATAAACTTGAAAGTAACTCAATATATATTTGTCAAACGCCATTCATTATATCCTTAATCCACAGAATTGAGTATTATTAGAGAGCCAATCTGAATCCGTTGCCCTGTCACATCGTACTTACCAAGTTATATTTGATTGATTTCAAGGATGCTCATGGTCCATGCATTAAATATCAGGTAAGGAAAGATGTGAATGAAGTTCAGAAAAAAAAAAGAATATCTTCTTTCAGTAAACACTATTTTGAAATTGGTAAATGACTAAACCATATTGCTTAAAACCAGAGATGTGAAGCCCAGTTTTGTGTGTGTGTGTGTGTGTGTGTGTGTGTGTGTGTGTGTGTTTTCTTTCCCTTAGGTTTTATTCACCAAGGTTCTAATAAACCCCATCACTGCCATGCTCTTACTGGGAAATAGAATGAAAGAGAACCACCAAGGGTCAGGAATTGGCCCAGCTCGAACTTATATAAACAGATGTGCAAGCACTCTTCTGTTGCCATAACTGAATATAGATCAGGGTACACATTGGCATAGTAATTAAAATCTTAACATGAGATAATATTTTGATCATCAAGGTAGAAAACATAAAAGTCTAACTTTAGAGTATTTCCTCTAGACCAGCTTTCTACTGGATGTCAAATAAGACATTTCTGCTTCGAGACTGTTTCTAGGTATAGGAGAAACAACTTATTTTGATTAAAGATCTCTGATGCTTTAGGTCCAGTTGCGGTGCGTGCAAACAATCAGAATGCAATTTCTATGATGCCCTTGGGCCTCTGTGTTCACATTAGCATGATGGGAACTCTGTGAAAGGTATATGTTTTCATCAGACATAACCGAGAACCTTGCAGATGCCACTCAAGAACTGCTCACAGTGATGTGCAGTTGTGATTACAGTTTGACTGGAAAAGAAACAACAAATAAATTAGAAAATGAGACACATCATTATTAACTTTTCAAATAGCTGTTTTTAAAGTAATAAAACAGGGATTTGGCACAATAGTCGTAGTGCCCACTCTCTGATGAGAGCATGAGTCTAATAATGCTTCTGAGAATTTGGGATAAGTAGTGACTTACTATGTAGCCTCTTCCTTTCAGCCATTTAAGTAAGGGCATCCCTGATGGTAAGTATGTCATAAAGTGAGGGTTGTCAGATGATACTGTAGGAGGTGAAAATTTGGTGATTAAATCCTTAATGATTAACAATAAACCGGTGATAATATATATGAACCTTCATTCATATCTTGTAGATGAACAGGAGAAATATATCAATAGGAGAATGTAAGTACACCAAAGATGACAACACACACACACACACACACACACAAACACACATACACACACACATACAGACACACACAAACACACATACACACACACATACACACACATACACACACACACACACAAACACACATACACACACACACACACACACCTGAATAAAGTTTCATTTGAAATCACTAGTCTCATTAATGTTTTTGGCAACAATTTAGTTTGTCAGCTGTTTTCTTCAATTAAAACACAATCTAGTATGTAAAGGAAGTGTCTCTCTGGAGTTTATTTACATTTTATTGCATAGATAGAAGCCTTTGCCTATTTCCTTAAGACAAAGGGGACCATTTAAAGATATTGCTTATATCTATTAAGGGAAATAGAATAGTTATTACAGTTGAAGTGCAATTAGATTGCTCTTCTTTTATATAATAGATACAACAAAAAGTTTTCTGTCCTAAAATAAAAATAAAAGTATATTCACAATATGAAAATTGCCAAAATCATCTTTAAATGTTAATATAAGAAAACAGGGGTGCACTGAAGCTCCCGGAAGGGGCGGCACAGGTCTTCCTGGTTGCTGCCGCTGCAGAGAGCCCCTGGGCAGCACCCCACGAGCGAACCTGAGCCTCGGGACCACAGGTAAGACCAAATTTTCTGCTGCAAGAAAGCTGCCTGGTGAGCTTGGGACACACGGAAGCAGAATTTCTCTAGGACCGGGCACGTTCTGTGTTTACCGGAAGTCCCACACCCGCAGATCCCGGCCCGCAGCAGCTCTCTGCTCCCAGACCCGGTGAGAGAGAGACCCAACCGCCTGGTCAGGTGGGCACTCCTGAGGCTGCAGAGCGGAAGAGACCACCAACACTGCACACCCCTGCCCACATCCCTGGCCCAAGAGGAAACTGTATAAGGCCTCTGGGCTCCCGTGGGGGAGGGCCCAGGAGCGGCAGGACCCCTGCCAGAGACACCGCCGGACCCTGAAGGAAACAGACCGGATAAACAGTTCTCTGCACCCAAATCCCGTGGGAGGGAGAGCTAAACCTTCAGAGAGGCAGACAGGCCTGGGAAACCAGAAGAGACTGCTCCCTGCACACACATCTCGGACGCCAGAGGAAAAAGCCAAAGACCATCTGGAACCCTGGTGCACTGAAGCTCCCGGAAGGGGCGGCACAGGTCTTCCTGGTTGCTGCCGCTGCAGAGAGCCCCTGGACAGCACCCCACGAGCAAACCTGAGCCTCGGGACCACAGGTAAGACCAAATTTTCTGCTGCAAGAAAGCTGCCTGGTGAACTCAAGACACAGGCCCACAGGAACAGCTGAAGACCTGTAGAGAGGAAAAACTACACGCCCGAAAGCAGAACACTCTGTCCCCATAACTGACTGAAAGAGAGGAAAACAGGTCTACAGCACTCCTGACACACAGGCTTATAGGACAGTCTAGCCACTGTCAGAAAGAGCAGAACAAAGTAACACTAGAGATAATCTGATGGCGAGAGGCAAGCGCAGGAACCCAAGCAACAGAAACCAAGACTACATGCCATCATCGGAGCCCAATTCTCCCACCAAAACAAACATGGAATATCCAAACACACCAGAAAAGCAAGATCTAGTTTCAAAATCATATTTGATCATGATGCTGGAGGACTTCAGGAAAGACCTGAACACACTTAGGGAAACACAGGAAAACATTAATAAACAAGTAAAAGCCTACAGAGAGGAATCGCAAAAATCCCTGAAAGAATTCCAGGAAAACACAATCAAACAGTTGAAGGAATTAAAAATGGAAATAGAAGCAATCAAGAAAGAACACATGGAAACAACCCTGGATATAGAAAACCAAAAGAAGAGACAAGGAGCTGTAGATACAAGCTTCACCAACAGAATACAAGAGATGGAAGAGAGAATCTCAGGAGCAGAAGATTCCATAGAAATCATTGACTCAACTGTCAAAGATAATGTAAAGCGGAAAAAGCTACTGGTCCAAAACATACAGGAAATCCAGGACTCAATGAGAAGATCAAACCTAAGGATAATAGGTATAGAAGAGAGTGAAGACTCCCAGTTCAAAGGACCAGTAAATATCTTCAACAAAATCATAGAAGAAAACTTCCCTAACCTAAAAAAAGAGATACCCATAGACATACAAGAAGCCTACAGAACTCCAAATAGATTGGACCAGAAAAGAAACACCTCCCGTCACATAATTGTTAAAACACCAAACGCACAAAATAAAGAAAGAATATTAAAAGCAGTAAGGGAAAAAGGTCAAGTAACATATAAAGGGAGACCTATCAGAATCACACCAGACTTCTCGCCAGAAACTATGAAGGCCAGAAGATCCTGGACTGATGTCATACAGACCCTAAGAGAACACAAATGCCAGCCCAGGTTACTGTATCCAGCAAAACTCTCAATTAACATTGATGGAGAAACCAAGATATTCCATGACAAAACCAAATTTACACAATATCTTTCTACAAATCCAGCACTACGAAGGATAATAAATGGTAAAGCCCAACATAAGGAGGCAAGCTATACCCTAGAAGAAGCAAGAAACTAATCATCTTGGCAACAAAACAAAGAGAATGAAAGCACACAAACATAACCTCACATCCAAATATGAATATAAAGGGAAACAATAATCACTATTTCTTAATATCTCTCAATATCAATGGCCTCAACTCCCCAATAAAAAGACATAGATTAACAAACTGGATACGCAACGAGGACCCTGCATTCTGCTGCCTACAGGAAACACACCTCAGAGAAAAAGACAGACACTACCTCAGAGTGAAAGGCTGGAAAACAACTTTCCAAGCAAATGGTCAGAAGAAGCAAGCTGGAGTAGCCATTCTAATATCAAATAAAATCAATTTCCAACTAAAAGTCATCAAAAAAGATAAGGAAGGACACTTCATATTCATCAAAGGAAAAATCCACCAAGATGAACTCTCAATCCTAAATATCTATGCCCCAAATACAAGGGCACCTACATACGTAAAAGAAACCTTATTAAAGCTCAAAACACACATTGCACCTCACATATTAATAGTGGGAGATTTCAACACCCCACTCTCATCAATGGACAGATCATGGAAACAGAAATTAAACAGTGATGTCGACAGACTAAGAGAAGTCATGAGCCAAATGGACTTAACGGATATTTATAGAACATTCTATCCTAAAGCAAAAGGATATACCTTCTTCTCAGCTCCTCATGGTACTTTCTCCAAAATTGACCATATAATTGGTCAAAAAACGGGCCTCAACAGGTACAGAAAGATAGAAATAATCCCATGCATGCTATCGGACCACCACAGTCTAAAACTGGTCTTCAATAACAATAAGGGAAGAATGCCCACATATACGTGGAAATTGAACAATGCTCTACTCAATGATAACCTGGTCAAGGAAGAAATAAAGAAAGAAATTAAAAACTTTTTAGAATTTAATGAAAATGAAGATACAACATACCTAAACTTATGGGACACAATGAAAGCTGTGCTAAGAGGAAAACTCATAGCGCTGAGTGCCTGCAGAAAGAAACAGGAAAGAGCATATGTCAGCAGCTTGACAGCACACCTAAAAGCTCTAGAACAAAAAGAAGCAAATACACCCAGGAGAAGTAGAAGGCAGGAAATAATCAAACTCAGAGCTGAAATCAACCAAGTAGAAACAAAAAGGACCATAGAAAGAATCAACAGAACCAAAAGTTGGTTCTTTGAGAAAATCAACAAGATAGATAAACCCTTAGCCAGACTAACGAGAGGACACAGAGAGTGCATCCAAATTAACAAAATCAGAAATGAAAAGGGAGACATAACTACAGATTCGGAGGAAATTCAAAAAATCATCAGATCTTACTATAAAAACCTATATTCAACAAAATTTGAAAATCTTCAGGAAATGGACAATTTCCTAGACAGATACCAGGTATCGAAGTTAAATCAGGAACAGATAAACCAGTTAAACAACCCCATAACTCCTAAGGAAATAGAAGCAGTCATTAAAGGTCTCCCAACCAAAAAGAGCCCAGGTCCAGACGGGTTTAGTGCAGAATTCTATCAAACCTTCATAGAAGACCTCATACCAATATTATCCAAACTATTCCACAAAATTGAAACAGATGGAGCCCTACCGAATTCCTTCTACGAAGCCACAATTACTCTTATACCTAAATCACACAAAGACACAACAAAGAAAGAGAACTTCAGACCAATTTCCCTTATGAATATCGACGCAAAAATACTCAATAAAATTCTGGCAAACCGAATTAAAGAGCACATCAAAACAATCATCCACCATGATCAAGTAGGCTTCATCCCAGGCATGCAGGGATGGTTTAATATACGGAAAACCATCAACGTGATCCATTATATAAACAAACTGAAAGAACAGAACCACATGATCATTTCATTAGATGCTGAGAAAGCATTTGACAAAATTCAACACCCCTTCATGATAAAAGTCCTGGAAAGAATAGGAATTCAAGGCCCATACCTAAACATAGTAAAAGCCATATACAGCAAACCAGTTGCTAACATTAAACTAAATGGAGAGAAACTTGAAGCAATCCCACTAAAATCAGGGACTAGACAAGGCTGCCCACTCTCTCCCTACTTATTCAATATAGTTCTTGAAGTTCTAGCCAGAGCAATCAGACAACAAAAGGAGATCAAAGGGATACAGATCGGAAAAGAAGAGGTCAAAATATCACTATTTGCAGATGACATGATAGTATATTTAAGTGATCCCAAAAGTTCCACCAGAGAACTACTAAAGCTGATAAACAACTTCAGCAAAGTGGCTGGGTATAAAATTAACTCAAATAAATCAGTTGCCTTCCTCTATACAAAAGAGAAACAAGCCGAGAAAGAAATTAGGGAAACGACACCCTTCATAATAGACCCAAATAATATAAAGTACCTCGGTGTGACTTTAACCAAGCAAGTAAAAGATCTGTACAATAAGAACTTCAAGACACTGAGGAAAGAAATTGAAGAAGACCTCAGAAGATGGAAAGATCTCCCATGCTCATGGATTGGCAGGATTAATATGGTAAAAATGGCCATTTTACCAAAAGCAATCTACAGATTCAATGCAATCCCCATCAAAATACCAATCCAATTCTTCAAAGAATTAAACAGAACAATTTGCAAATTCATCTGGAATAACAAAAAACCCAGGATAGCTAAAGCTATCCTCAACAATAAAAGGACTTCAGGGGGAATCACTATCCCTGAACTCAAGCAGTATTACAGAGCAATAGTGATAAAAACTGCATGGTATTGGTACAGAGACAGACAGATAGACCAATGGAATAGAATTGAAGACCCAGAAATGAACCCACACACCTATGGTCACTTGATTTTTGACAAAGGAGCCAAAACCATCCAATGGAAAAAAGATAGCATTTTCAGCAAATGGTGCTGGTTCAACTGGAGGGCAACATGTAGAAGAATGCAGATCGATCCATCCTTATCACCCTGTACAAAGCTTAAGTCCAAGTGGATCAAGGACCTCCACATCAAACCAGACACACTCAAACTAATAGAAGAAAAACTAGGGAAGCATCTGGAACACATGGGCACTGGAAAAAATTTCCTGAACAAAACACCAATGGCTTATGCTCTAAGATCAAGAATCGACAAATGGGATCTCATAAAACTGCAAAGCTTCTGTAAGGCAAAGGACACTGTGGTTAGGACAAAACGGCAACCAACAGATTGGGAAAAGATCTTTACCAATCCTACAACAGATAGAGGCCTTATTTCCAAAATATACAAAGAACTCAAGAAGTTAGACCGCAGGGAAACAAATAACCCTATTAAAAAATGGGGTTCAGAGCTAAACAAAGAATTCACAGCTGAGGAATGCCGAATGGCTGAGAAACACCTAAAGAAATGTTCAACATCTTTAGTCATAAGGGAAATGCAAATCAAAACAACCCTGAGATTTCACCTCACACCAGTGCGATTGGCTAAGATCAAAAACTCAGGTGACAGCAGATGCTGGCGAGGATGTGGAGAAAGAGGAACACTCTTCCATTGTTGGTGGGATTGCAGACTGGTAAAACCATTCTGGAAATCAGTCTGGAGGTTCCTCAGAAAATTGGACATTGAACTGCCTGAGGATCCAGCTATACCTCTCTTGGGCATATACCCAAAAGATGCCTCAACATATAAAAGAGACACGTGCTCCACTATGTTCATCGCAGCCTTATTTATAATAGCCAGAAAATGGAAGGAACCCAGATGCCCTTCAACAGAGGAATGGATACAGAAAATGTGGTACATCTACACAATGGAATATTACTCAGCTATCAAAAACAACGAGTTTATGAAATTCGTAGGCAAATGGTTGGAACTGGAAAATATCATCCTGAGTGAGCTAACCCAATCACAGAAAGACATACATGGTATGCACTCATTGATAAGTGGCTATTAGCCCAAATGCTTGAATTACCCTAGATCCCTAGAACAAAGGAAACTCAAGACGGATGATCAAAATGTGAATGCTTCACTCCTTCTTTAAATGAGGAAAAAGAATACCCTTGGCAGGGAAGGGAGAGGCAAAGATTAAAACAGAGACTGAAGGAACACCCATTCAGAGCCTGCCCCACATGTGGCCCATACATATACAGCCACCCAATTAGACAAGATGGATGAAGCAAAGAAGTGCAGACCGACAGGAGCCGGATGTAGATCGCTCCTGAGAGACACAGCCAGAATACAGCAAATATAGAGGCGAATGCCAGCAGCAAACCACTGAAGTGAGAATAGGTCCCCTATTGAAGGAATCAGAGAAAGAACTGGAAGAGCTTGAAGGGGCTCGAGACCCCAAAAGTACAACAATGCCAAGCAACCAGAGCTTCCAGGGACTAAGCCACTACCTAAAGACTATACATGGACTGACCCTGGACTCTGACCCCATAGGTAGCAATGAATATCCTAGTAAGAGCACCAGTGGAAGGGGAAGCCCTGGGTCCTGCTAAGACTGAACCCCCAGTGAACTAGTCTATGGGGGGAGGGCGGCAATGGGGGGAGGGTTGGGAGGGGAACACCCATAAGGAAGGGGAGGGGGGAGGGGGATGTTTGCCCGGAAACCGGGAAAGGGAATAACACTCGAAATGTATATAAGAAATACTCAAGTTAATAAAAAAAAAATAAAAAATAAAAAGGAAAAAAAAAAAAAAAAGAAAACAGGAAACAATCTATAGCCTATATAAGCAGAATACTAAAGAAAGTGGGCAGTCAAAGACCCATGGTGTTCCACACACAGAACATGGCCTTATGAAATTGCAAAGGCACTGGTGTGTGTGTGTGTGTGTGTGTGTGTGTGTGTGTGTGTTTCAATAATCTATACACACTTATAATGTAAGTGATCAAACCCAGCTTACATTTTTCTCTGCTCCTATTTCTCTTCTAAGTATTATAAAATTTTCTCTCAACTTCATGGGCCTCTTACTTTTAGTAACTCACTGGGTCCTCTCAACGCTGTCTCTATGTACATAGGCATAGGGCCATCTAAAGGAGCATTGGTAGCCTCTCAGAGGCTGAATCCCTAAGGAAAACTAACACTCCCTCTCAGCAGACATCAATCACCAATAGCTCTTCAACTAGGGGTGGCTGTGTGCTGGAATTTTGTCTGGCTTGATCTTTTGCAGGACTTCTAAGTACAGTCAGAGCCACAGTGAGTTCATTTGTGTGACAGCCTTGTCCTTTGCAGTAAATCAGGTTTTACTGATTTGAACTCTGCCTCTTGCTTTTACAATCTTTCTTCTGCCTTATTTGTCATCATCTCCATCCTTGGAAGGAGGGGATGTGATACAGTTTTTCTCATTTAAATCTCAGCACACCATTGTACCATATTTTCCACATGTTTAGTAGTTGGAAGTCTGTATTCATCACCATTTAGTGAAAAAGAAACTTCTCTGGTGAGGGCAGAGAAGTTAGGGTTCGGCCTTAGTTGTATGCACATGCATCCTTCTCAGTCCTCAGAACACAAGTGTAAAAACAACCTAACTAGATCCTAGTCAACTAATTGGACATGAGAGAGGCACATGGATTCCAAACTTTTTATTGTGTTTGTGCTATTGGTGGGTTTTCCCTTTGTTTTCATTTTTGATATAGAAATGATGGTGACTGTGCCAAGTAAGGAAGAGATGAGCAGAAGGGGGTAGAAGGATGAAAACTGAAGTGTAAATATAGATAAGGTATATTAAATTTACATTGCCCATTAATAATTCCTTAAGTAACATGATCTTAAATTCAGTTTTCTGCAGGAAGATTGCAGGGTTAGATGAGTGTATGTGTGCTGCCCATACACATTTTCAGATCATAAGTAGTTTTTTAATTTTTAAACTCTGTCTTTTTTTTAATTCAATAAAAGTTTTCAAAAACAGTGCCTCCCATAGGAGATCCCAGATGTCTACCACATTTGCTTAAGACATTAGAGTTCATGCCTCTTGTGCTTACTAAACCAAAACATGTAAGCCCATAGAAATAATTTTTAATAAGCAGGAGTCAGGCTGATTTCTGGGCAACCACAGCATTTCAACCAATGTTCTCATAGCAGATTTGCATGTGAGTGTGTACGTTTGTATGTGTGTATGCATGTGTGTGTGTGTGTATGTGTGTGTGTGTGTATGCACACGTGGGAATAAATATTATAAAATAAATGAGGATACAGGTCTATATTAATAAAAATTCAGAAACTACTGACATATAGTGTCCTAGGATTAGAAAACTTTTGAACTTTATTTGGAAAGAGACATTTTATAATAATTTTTAAAACATTTCTTTTCTTTTTTGAGATATGATATAATTTTTTCATTGGTTCCTCCCCTTTCCTACCTCTAACTGCTCCCCCCCATACATTTCTCATTGATCTCTTTCACTTCACAGCTTCTTTGTTTCATTAATTGTTGTTACACCTATGTGTTTGGTCATATTCATAAATACATGCAACCTGCTCACGCTGTATAATATTACATTTTCAGGGCTAACCATTTGGTATTGGGTAACCAACTGGAGTGATCTGGAGAAGACTGTCTGTCATGCTCAGCATTTCTTAGTTGCATAGAGTTCTTTGTGTGGGCATTGGGTTAGCATTCCTATTGGTATTGTCCTTGTTCACCTCGTGTCTAACTCTCATGTATGTGAGACTTTCTAGATGTAGCTTCTGAATTTTCTAGGAGACAGAATCTCAGAACAACCCCCATTGGTCCTTTGCCTCCTACAACCTTTTCATTCCTTCATCTCCAAAGATCTCTAGGAACTAGGCACAGAAATTGTGTTGCAAATACACCAGTGGAGACTGGGATCTACAACTCTGATTTTGATTGATCATGGTTTTCTATAATGGTCTCTGTTGGTTGCAAAGAGAGGTTTCCTTGTTGAGGGATGAAGACTAAGCATATTTGAATATAAGGATGAATATTTAGAATATAGTTATGGTTATGCTGCTTTAATAAAGTAGAGGGTATAGATCCCCCTTCAAGATGCTTAACCTCACTAGCCATGAGTAGTTGACTAGATTTCTAGGACAAGGAATGATTTTTCTCTTGTTGAACTGGTCCTAAGTCCAATTAGAAAACCTTGGTTACTGTCTAGCTATGTGTGGCATTACTGTACCCTTAGGGTTATCCGTCCATGATAGTCATTGTTATGGCTCATAGGCATCCCAGCTAGGTAGGGCTAATGGTTGCTTCCTTCCATTATAATTCTGCATGATGCCTTCTGGTGCTGTGAAAGCTAGTGCTCTGGCAGGTGGCTTTCAGATCAGTGTCAACTTTGGATCCTTTGAGACCTGTTTCTGAAGTGCATATTTTTTCAATAAGAGAGATTTACCTTCTACCTCTGATGGGGGCAGAACAAAAGGTAATAGCAACAGCCTACACTGTTTTGGGAATTTCCTGGACAACTGTGATGAACAACTCAAAAGGTGCCTTCTCCTGACTGCTGTTGAGGTTTTTGTTAGATGGTCTTTCGCTCTTGGACAGACCATTGTCAGCCCAGATGAGAAAAATGTCATTTAAACTACATAGTACATTTATAGATCAACTTAATATGCATTATAGGTATTTGTAGGTAGATAATTGATAGTATGAATCCTTATAATTTTCAGATACTCTTACTGATGTTTTACACTCCTGCATTTTTTCTGTATTTATTTCCCTCCATTTCCATAATTAAAGCCCCCTATATTATTCTTTTTAGAGATTCATTTAAGGCTGATGTATTGTAAAAGTTTGCATATTCTGTATCACTTAAGTCTCAAGGACATAACTTTGCAATCAGGGTCATGTAATGGAAATTTGCAAAACTTGGCATCATGCAGCTGTGAGAATGAAGAAAAAAAAGTTTTATTGTAGTAATCTATCAAGAAAATTTATGCACATTTGACCCCTCTGCAGTGTTCAGTCACCTTGGGAATTTAATTGTGACTCTTTTGTTAATCCTTGATGTTTCCTTGGCTTTGTTCCTTAGTCCTCCTAGAGTGCTGCAGAGGGGACGTCCCTGAGCAAAACACACTGGGGCAGAATAAGCTCCCAACAATAGTGCTTTCAAATGTTGACCGAATTCAACAAAGGTCTTAACTGAAAGCTGAAGAGACAAAGTTGCCTACGGGAACCTTTGAAAGCCTCCAGCTGTTGGCTACTTTCCCTTTTAAGACCCATTGGGAGCTCCCTGAACACTGAATGGTGTTTAACTGAGTTAACACACTCTACAGCCTTTTTGAACCCTACCTGTTCCTCTCTCTCATTGCTTTCATCCTCTCACCTCTTGCTCCCAAGAAGACCAATTGTTTTGTCCCTTGTAGCCATCATCTCACAGAGCTACCATACCTCCTTGACTCTGAGTCGTTTTCCCCTTCTCCATCATTCCCTGATGACTTACTCCATCTTTGTTCAGAATAAAGATTTCTTGTTCTTTGCCACACAAACAATTTTTTTTCTTGTTTTCTGATTTAAAAACTCTTCTCTGTTAATAACTTGCAGTTTGATACACAAAAGCATTGGTAAAACTTCAGAGCTTTGATTTATAACATTTTCATTTTAGTGTGTATTCTTGTGAGCCCATAGCTCTCTTTTTCTTAAAATAATATGTGTTTGACTTATTTTATCAGTAAAAACATTGTTCAGACTAGCACCCATCAAAGGGTCTTCCTCACTGTTTAACAAGAAAGGCTCTCTTTGACAGACTTGTTTACCTCCTGAATGTGCTGGATCATACACAACAGACAGCTTCCTCTGTTTCTCACATACATACTGAACTGTATTAAGGACCAAATTAGGGTAGCATGAAATCTACTGCATTGGCTGTCAGAAGTGATCATCTTCAAATTCTTCCTAATTTGCTATGGGTTATCCCCAGAGGGTTGTCTGAGGGGATGAATTATGAAACCAACATTTATCATTTGCTTACTGTTTCCTCCTCTTGCTTTTTGTTCTACTAGTCTAAGTGAAGCCTGTGTAAGCTTTCCTGGCCTTGTGTCTATCTGAAAAGCTGATGCCCATTCCTACATTTAAATTTCAGATGCTTCCAAGTTTCTTGTTTTTTGGAAGTACATAAATATAGTCAAGTTCAATCAAGAGTATACAAAGAAGGCAAAACCAGCTCCTCCTCCAGTATTTTGGTATTTGTGTCTGTTAGGTCTGTATGTTATAGATACTTCTCTGAAAAACTCTGCTCTAGGATATCATTCTTTGACCGTATACCACCTTGCAGCATGAATTCTAGAACATGCCATTCTGGTTACTCCCAGAATTCCTCCTCTTTGAACATAGGAAACCAACCTTACTGTTCATTTAAAAATGAACTTATATAAAGATCCATTATATCTCCAGTCAATTTCTCTTCATCAAGCTACATCCTATGGAATTTCTTTATCTTTTCCCAGTAACACAACAGATATCAAGCATAAAATGATAGTAACCGTGCTGCATAAGGGCTGTAGAAAGGAAAATTTGGCTTGAAAAGTATCTTTAATTTTTTTTCCAGTGTGGTATATTAAAACACTTAGAAGACACAGAAAAATGCAGAGGTTTAAAAGTGAAGTAAAATTATGTTCTGTTTGAGAGTATTCTGTTCCAGAGTCTTCTCTTAGGAAAACTGTAACCACAGTCCCATGCTCTCAATGTTTCTGGGTATGTGCATAAAAGTCCAGAGTAGTAAATAGTTGAATTGCTAGTGGCACACTCCTTCAGATGAGGTTAAATGAAGCAACTATTCACCTTCCTGTTTTAATCCTTCTCATACTCTTAGTAAGTGTTTTTGTGATGTATTTATGGTAGTATACTCATAAATTTTAGAAATTCTTTTAAATTGAATATATTATGGCAATAGTGTTAAGAGCCTGAGACAGATTTTTTTCATATATTTTTTCTATGCTCTAATAGGGAGAATGTACAATTTATCCTAACCATGGCTATACAAGGTGTTTTCAGTTGACAGATACCATCAGCAATTACTTAGGAGATAGAATAGAATATGCAAGCATACGAATTGATTCTGTCATTGGTTTCACTACATACATAGAATTAAAAGAGAATTGCAGATGCTTTCTAGATGTCTACAGAAGCCTATGTGTCCAAGAAATCATCAAGGGATGCTTCTCTTTCTGTGCTCTTTAATATTCAATATACTTTTTAGTTTTTAAAATTTTTAATTATTTATTAACTTATTTTATGTATGTTGATGTTCTTGTATTTGTGTGTGAGCGCATCAGATCCCCAGGGACTGGACAGAAAGTTGTGGGCTGCCATGTGGGTGTTGGGAATTGAACCTGGATCTTTTGGAAGAACAAGTGCTATTAACCACTGAGTCATTTCTCCAGCCTCATGTATTTTATTTTTCACTGAAAGATAATGACTCTATATGTTTATAGGGTTAAGATAAAATTATGACATATATAGATATGATGATGAGTAATTTAAGATAATCAACATTTATCCCTTTACACACTGGTTTATTGAGTTTAAAATTATAATTTGTTTTCTTTTAGCAGGTACACAGCACACTATTGATATGAATGTCTTTCATGTTATAGTATCCATGTCCAGCTAGAGATTGCCAAGCTTTACTACTTTACTGACTAAAACTCATCCCAGTTGAGGAACATTTTCTACTCCCTGTCAGTTCCTCTCAACCTCCAACACCCACTTATTATTTATTTATATAAGTTAAAAATTTGCAGATTTCTTCAAACAGAAACACGTTTAGGACAAAATATGCGTTAACTGGTTGAGGAAAATGTGACCGGAGGCCCTTAGCATCCTAAGTCAGTATTTCTCCAAGGAGGAATGGTTTAATATTTCCAATTCATGTTTCTTGAGACTTTACAGGAACTCTCTACTCCCTGAAGTTTATGCATGTCTCATTAAGTCAACTCATGTAATCAGTTTTGTATCAGTTTAAGTAAATTAACCTTCCCTGATATAGCCCAGTGGCTGAAAAAATTCTTCCCAAGGTAATGAAGGATTGAATGATAATTATACTGCAAGAGGCAGTAAGTGACAAACTGATAAAAGTCGAATCACATATTCAATTGTACTACAAACTTTTGGTTAACTTCTTATTAAGATGTGAATACATTGTAATTTTATAAGATTTGACTCATTTACTCTTCCACCTCCAAATAAAATTGACATGACATATTATTTTATATGTAAAATCAAAATAACCAGGAGAACCAAATGATGACTGGCAACCTAAATTGATGTGCTACCTTTGGGGATTAGCAAATGATAGCTGTGTGTGCATGTTCATCATATATAAGTCATGGGTAAACACATTTGGCATGTATATGGCAGCAAAAAAATTTCATTAATGGAAGAAGAGGATTTGAAGCTATAAAACACTATGTTTTCAGAGAAGAAAAAATATGCTTTTTATATTCAGAGAACTCCTGATTACGATTTTTAGCTCTTAGGTATATGCTAGGAAATGAAACAACTTATGTTGTTATGGTCACTGGCTTTTGGCCTTCTGGGAATGTTAATCCCGGTGCCAATATCAGCACATGGGAACTTGTATGATTCTTCCTGTACTCTCTTCCGATTGGCCATTCAGTCCTTTGGTCCCTTATACCAATTATAGTTAAATTGTGTCCCCTCATCTCTGAGTGTATTTTTAATAGAGAAAAAGTTTTTAAACTCCTCAGAAGGAACTTACACACTTTTCAAGTCACTGGATGAAGCTAATTGATCAACACAGAACATGAAGTGCTAAATTGATTCACCCTCTGCAGGAAATTATAATTGCTCAGGAGTAGCCTAGCAAAATTCTCAGTGTAACACATTTACATGGAGCACTGTGAAATAGATTTCCATTTTTTAACAATTTTTGGGAGGCATGCAGAGGATGAGTCCTTTTCCCACGGTTCATTCACTCTCTCATATGAGCATCTCATGTGGTGTGGAAGTGTGTTTACCATTATGTAAGAAGGGCACTAGGTGAAACTCATGTAGAACAGTTTTAACATATTGAGAGACAGTAATTTTCTTTAATTCATTATTGTAGGGAAATGTCTCCATATTTTAATTCATAGATGACTCTTTATCCTGATACTCTAAATTGGTACACTGGTTGAGACATATGGACAGGTTTTTACAAGATTCCTTGACTTCAGCAAATTAACTTAGTTTAAGTTCATCTGTTGGGTAGTTCAGTTTGAGAGGCATAAAGACCTTTAAAAGGAAGACTTTTGTGGTCTGTGAGGGAGAACATGTTTGAATCCTGGGAGTGAAGATCACAGGTCAGATTAACTTCTCTGATACTAAAGGGACAAGCTGATGGTATTTTAGTAACATAGGCTTCTTTGAAGCTTCTAGACTTTATGAGGCCTGGATTGACAATTATGTTCACTTCCCTCTCTGCTGACACACCCATGCATATTTACCTTTTCCAAGACTCCATATTCAACTTGTGTCTTGTTCAGCTAAGAGAAGCAACGATGGATAAGAAGACCACAGGACAATAAAGACAGATCTTCATTTTCTCCCTTTTGGGTACTCTTCTCTTTACAGTGGTTCTAACCTTCTGTCACTCTGACTAGGAGCTTCTCCTCCATAGTTCAGCTCTCCCTGGACCCTGTAAAGATGTTCTTTCCTTTTGCCCTTGTAGGTCTAGGATCACTGTCCTTCTGTCAGCTCTTTTCTTTGTGTGCCCCAACTTGTTATTATCAGGCAAATAGGAGTTCAGTAGATTAAGAAACATTCTCTATGTGCTAGATAGCTTTAAGCGAACTTGACTAAGGTCATCTGAAAGGAGGGAATCTCAAGTAAATAAATAAATAAATAAATACTTGTGATAAGCAAGTCTTTATGTCATTTTCTTAATTAGTGATTGATGTGAGAGAGCCCAACCTATTGTGGGTGGTACCCTCCCTGGGCTGACCGTGCTGGGTTTCTATAAGAAAACAGGCTGAGCAAACCATGAAGAGCAATCCAGTAAGCAGTACCCATCCATAGTCTCTGCATCAGTTCCTGCCTTCAGATTTCTGCCATGTTTGAGTTTATGTCCTGGCTTCCTTCAATGATAGACTACAGTATAAGCCAAATAAATCTTTTCCTCTTTAACTTGATTTTTGTCATAGTGATTCATTATGGCAATAGTGATCAGAACTAAGGTAAGGTGCTACCAGGAGTGGGGTACTCCTCTAATAGCCCTGAGCATGTTGTTTTGGAGAAGATTCTGGAAGGACTTTGAAACTTTGGTCAAGAAAAGCCATCAAGTGTTACAAGTGTGGTGGAATGTTTTATAGGTACTTGGAAGATAAGAATGTTGAGAGCAGTGCAGACAATGGAAGCTTTCAGAGGGAATCAAAGACTCTACATTCTTACATAATGAAGTATTTCTTAGCTGTTAAAAAGGTGATATAAAATTTGCTGGCAAGTAGATGGAACTAGAAAAAATATTATCCTGAGTGAGGTAACCTGGACTTAGAAAGGTAAATAAAGTATTTGCTTATATCTGGATTATTAGCTCTTAAATAAATGATAGCCAAGCTACAATCTGTATACCCAAAGAAGTTAGGAATAGAGTAGGAGACTAGGAGGGGGAGTGTATCTATTCCTGGGAAAGGGAAATAGAATAGATTTTATGTGTGGACTGGGGGTTAGTCAGAAACAGAGGATTTGGTAGAGACGGAGAGGGGAGAGGAGATAGTGCTGAGGGAGGGAATGCAGGGAGAGACAGCTAGAATTGAGGAAAACTTGAGAAGTGGTATGGAAACCTAGTGCAGTGAAAACTTCCTAAAATATTTTATTGTGATCCTAATGCAGTCTCCAAATAATGAGGGAGACAGATTCCCACCTGGTTATCTCTAGTCACTAAATGAAACTTCCAGTACCAAGTGGGTTATATCCCATTAAGTTATTGACCAAAGAGGTCCCATGGAAATACCAAAACAACACAGACCAAGATAATATGTTACTCTCTTCAAACTGCCAGTGAGGTTTCATTGTTGAAGACAACATGTACACAACTCATTGAACATGAACATACAGAACTAGTGCCTGCATAAAACCATTACCCCAGCATTCTAGCATCTTTGATTCAGGCAGGTACTCTGCATGCTACCAAAGAATGTAAACACCCACCTAACCATACAACGTTTGGTCTACAGTCTGTTCTGCCTGCGAAATATGCTAGTGCAATAGTAGCACAAAGCTTGTAGAAGTAACCAACCAATGTCTGATTCAATTTAAGGCCCACTTCATGAGATGGAATCTAATCCCATTACTGCTTGGGTGACCAAGAACCAAAGACTAGGAGTCCCAGAGACCTAAGGTGAACCCAAACTAATAAAAAAAGTTTTAAAAAGCCAATAAAATGACTCCTGGTGGTATTCTGCTATACTCATAGTTCAGTGCCTCACCCAGTCAGCACCAGAGAGGATTCTTCACCCAGCAAATGTGAATAAATACCAGAGGTCAGACATTACACAGTGAGACCCTTTAACACACAGCTCTATGAGGAGTTTCCCCATCAAATGTGGATGTATACATTATAGCTTTTAATTTAGTATTTTATGGACTCCTAGATGTGGAAAGGAGTGAGTCTCTTCTCTTGTGCCTCTTTTTCTTCTTTCAGTTTGCTTTGTTCCACTTCCTCATGATAGTTTCTGTTTTATCTTATTAAATTTTATTTTGCTGTTTGGATGTTATATGTTAGAAGCCTATTATTTTCTAACGATAGCTAGGAAGAGAGTGAACCTGGGTGAACGGGGAACTGGGAAAATTTTGGGAGGATTAGAGTAAGGGGAAGCTGTAATTAGTATATATTGTATGAGAAAAGAATTAATTTTTAACAAAAAGGGAAAACAATAGAAAGATATTATTGTGGTTCTGGTTAGCTAGTGCTAAAGAATTGACTGACTATCAAGATACCAGAATCACTAGAGTGAAACAATGTTGGCTTTTCTGAGATAATAGGTGCTAGTCAGCTGGAGCTGAAGAATCCGCTGTCAGTTATTTTTAGAAAAAGGCTATCCTGGTTTTGTTGAACATGTTCAGCTAAAAAGGTTGAAATTTGTAATTTTCTGTATTATAAACCCTGGTCCCCCCAAATTTTTTTACTTCTCATTAATTTAAAAAACAACTAAGAAAACTTTTCTGCCGTATGTCTTTTGAGAATTTCTATCCTTAACTCCTTTTTTCTAATTTCTTTGTCTTCTTTTTTTAACTAGGGGCTGCCAATTGTCATTCAATATACATAGAAATTCGAAAACATTTATTCCTAAATCACATAGTATTTAACTCTTGAACTTCCAAAAAAATTGAATCCTGTGAAGAATTAGGTTTATGGGGACAGTCAATTCAATGCTGATGTGAAAGGACTTTAAAAAAACTACATAACCATATTGGGCATTGTTAAAAATAATCACAAGAATGAATGTATCTTAGCTTCTTTCAAAAGAATTATTCAGATTAAAATATAAAAACACCCGAAATCCAAAAATCAAAAAGCCTGAACCAGACAGCTTATCTCTGGTTTGGGTTAAAATACTGGACATCTGTGCAGATCAAGCCAGTCAACTATCCTCTAATTCCTGATTCCTTCTTCTTTTGCTGCATATTTTAGCCAGGCAGAGTTTGTTGGCTGATCAGAGACATTTATTATAGGTTTGTACTGAGATGTTTGTACTGCATTGCACATCAAAGCTGGGTCAGAATGTTCAATAAATTGATTTTTCTGTCCCTTCCATTTCACATTCTATAACTTTGCTATAACTGAATCCATGCAGCTTTCATTGTAAGGTGGGAAAACCTGAATCCTGAGTGAAAGTAGCAGACTTCTGAGGTTTTATGAAGTGGTGTGTTGACTTCTTCTATGTGCTACAGAGGGGAGGATGCATCTGGTTCATCTAATTTAGACACTTAAAAGTCAAATCCCAATTCTGCTTTTGAAAACCATCTGGGCTGCTTTTCATTCTCTAAGCCCAGGGGCCCTCAGTGAAATCAATGGTGTTGGCAGAAAATATCTGAAGAAGTGAGGTTCGCTGCTTGTTTGCAAAGACAATTTTCTTTGACCTACGCATAAGAGAAGCAGATTTTCCAGTGATAATCTTATACTTATAAAGAAAGGCACATCTATGGTATGCTTAGGATTTATTGAGAGATCCAAATGTTTCAAGTGTGCTTGGAAAATTGCATAAAGGCTAGTATATATGTAAATATCTTTTATATAAGTTATAGTTGACTTCTGAATTAAGATATTATTGGTAGGTAAAATATTGATATGTCGTTTTTCTTCATCACTCAGCGTCAGAAAATAAGGATATCCTAGAAGCTCACAGTAGTAAATTGAAAGCTCAAAGGTAGTTTGATTAATGTTGTTATTCCCAAATAGGATTTGAAGATGACTACGGTGATAAGAAATACAGCTTCATAAGAGTCAATGTCTAGGATAATGCAATCCTACAACATGATGGTGCCCTTATTTGAGCCACTGGATTTTTCTTATTCCAGTATAACAATTTTCCGGCCATTGGTATAGTAGTATTTTTAGATATTGCACAATTGTCTAAGTTCTAATTATCAAAGGTAAACATTCATTGTCGTGTATTTATTGCAGAGCAAAATAAATCTCATTTTGATCATTACAATATAATCTCCAAGTAAACAAATGGTTATTTTATGTGTGTTACTGTTTCCTCCTTATGATGCCCAAATGAACCTCAGCTTCATAGTTCATGTAAATTAGAGAATTAACTCCCTCTGGGACTCAGAGTTTTATGGTCTCCTAATAGGAGTATATTTCCTATACTCCTATAGGTGTATTTCCATTCCTATGACTAATATGGATTTATAATAAACAGTCTTAGGTTTTTATATATGGTAGGCTTCACAAAACCTGAATCTACCTGTGGTGAATGCAAATCTCATTTTCAAAGTGTGATCCTTGCCCAAGAATCACACATAGGCATGGCAGTACTGTTAGAAATGCCACTTTTAGGGCTCTTCCTCTGAATTACAAAATCACACACTTGAGAGTGGATAGGTGGGAAGGCATAGAGATGATGGTTATTCAGAATTCTAACAAACACTCTAGAACGTTGGGACTCAGGTTAAGGGTATTAAAAGGTAGAAAAATAACCTTGCATGAATTTCTCAGAGTCCTTAAACAAACAAACAATAAACTACCAACTGTAGGAGACATATAAATGAAGTCTACCCACAGACTTTTATTAGTCTCCTAAGGAACTGCAATAAGTGCTCAGGCTCATTATGTTTCTGAGCATAAGGAATTAGCTTCCTCTTTACCATTTATGTGAAAAATATCGCATCATTTATTTCTGGAATATCTAATGATTCCTGTCAGACAATCGATCTGGCCCTTTCCCAAGTTGCCCTTTCATTTCCCAATAGGCTCATGGTCAGAGTGGGACTTTGACAGGAATAGATTATGAATGTTCTTAGCAACATGGTGTGACTGGCTACATTTGTTGCTCTGTTATGAGTTGCTGATCTGAGCCACCATGTTTCTAATGGTGATCAGACAGGTACATTTGAGGGTTATTCTTGACTCCTTCCCTCTTAAAAGGGACAGCATTTTGTTTATGAAACAAAGTACTTGATTATGAATTTAAGAATTTGCTTCTGTGGCTCTTCAGTCTCTTCTCAAAATTACTATCTGTTTATTTTCTGCATGCTGTATGTGACATTGTAGAATTTCATGCCATAGCTTGGTTCCGGACAAGAAGCTAACTTCATAGACATACCTTATGGAGTGGCCATACTCACAAATATTACTCATCTTCAGCACACTGAAGCAGTTGGTTGTACATACAAGTAAAATGGCCTGCTGGAAACTCAGTTACAGCTGATGGCTGTTCATGCAAGTCTTCTGGAAGGCTGTGCATCATCTCAAACTAACATTTGAAAGTTGGTCCCAGTTTTCCCATGAGTTAGAGCCTGGACCAGTAACAAAACAGAAGTGACACCATACATTATTGTCACAGGAACTTCTTAGTAGTTTTCTCTCTCTTCTTATGACCTTATTATACTCTATTGCACTATGGATTTTATTTTGAAGGAAAGAGTAATTTCTTTAGAAGACATGGCCAGGATTCCATAAGATGATTTCCAATATAAGTGAATAACCTCCAGTCTGTTAACGGCCCAAATAGAATAAAAAGCCAACCATCAGACTGAGCACAGGAATCCCAATGAAGGAGTGAGAGAAAGGACTGAAGGAGCTGAAGAGGTTTGTAACCCCATAGGAAGAACAACAATATCGACCAACCAGACCACCCAGATCTCCTGGGGACTAAACTACCCCATGGAGCGATGGATGTCTCCAGCAGCATATGTAGCAGAGGATTGCATTGTCTAGCATCAATAGGAGAAGAAGGTCTTGGTCTTGTGAAAGCTTCTTTCCCCAGTGTAAGGGAATGTCAGAATGTTGAGGTGGGAGTGGGTGCGTGGGAAGAGGAGCATCCTCATAGAAGCAGGGGGAGGGGTGATGGGATAGGGAGTTTCTGGTGGGTGGTAACCTGAACATTTGAAATGTAAATGCGAGAGGCAAAGCCCCCGAGCTGACACTGAAGAGAGGTACTCCTTAAGGGAAAATCTAAGTCCAGAGAGACAGCAGGTAACAGATAGGCTGCCTCTCTGCTCGCCTTTCTGTTTCATAGACAAAGCTTGTGCTTATTTTTACAATGGCCTTTTTGTCCAAAAAAGGCCTCCTGGTTTAGCTGTGTGACTAAATGCTATTTGTCCTCTTCAGTGGACCCCTATTCTCTAGATTCCCTTCTTGTTTTCTCACCATCCCACTTGAGATGCTTGTTAGTAACTGTTACAGGTCTTCTTTACCACTGAGGAAAGACAGACTCCTACTAGAGGCCAGAAAGATTGTTCCAGACATGGATGGAAGGCCCTCACTGCTAACTGTTGACTTCAATACCTCTGAAGGTAAGGAGTGCTCCGGGTCTGCCCCCAGGCTCCAAGGGTGGGTCTCCTAGGGGCTGGAAAGTGCCCCACCAATCTGGCTAATATGAGGAAAGGATATGAAGAGAAAGTTACAGAAATTTGAAGGGTTAAGCTAAGTTGCTGAGATTTAGTATAAGTTGTAGAGAAAGTAAGGTTGAAAGAGAAAAGAAGGTAAAAAGAGCAGGAAGCTAGGGAAAAAGAGACAAAGAAGAGGAAGTTAAAAAGCTAAAGAGAGATAAAAGACAAGAGAGGAACATATACTGGCCACAGTAATTAGAAAACCTAGGAAGACAGTACCTGGCAACAGGAGAGAATTCCTGGCTAAAGATCGGTGTGCCTAATACAAAAAAAAAAAAAAAAAAAAAAAAGGACATTGGGTCAGGGACTGCCCCAGGAAGAACAAGAGGGGCCTCTCCAGTGGCTCTGAAGGCAAGCCTCTTGGTCCTAGAGTGCTGGCTATGCACAAAGATAGAAGGAAAGCCTGCCCAGTTGTTGTGTGAATGCAGGGGGCCCAACGCTCTGTGCTCCTATGCTCCAGTGGGCCAGTATCCAAAGACCTTGAGTACAAGGGGCTACTGGCAACAAACAATACTTATGGACTACCCGAAGAACAGTGGACCTTGGCGTGGGCTGGGTAACCCACTAGTTCATGGTCATCCCTGACTGCCCCTATCCCTTGCTCATGAGAAATTTGCTTTCCAAAATGGCTTGGGTGGGCTGAAGGGTGAGGCCATGTGTATGCATATCTGCAGACTGTGTATGTGGGGCTTAAGACCTGTCTCAGTACACCAGTACCTGAAGCTGGGAGATGTGTGGCTTAGTGCTGTTCTGCCTGGAACACACCGTTCCTGCCAGCCGGGCACTGAGAATTATCACCCAATCCAGGACTTAAACTGTGATAGAGTGGCTGATGTTTTGCCTTTGAATAGAACGTCCCAGAAGATGGGACCACTGGTCAGCTGCGATGGACTAGATTCCCCACTGGTTGGGGACAATCTGGTCACCTTGCTGCCCAATCCTGACCTGGAGCCACTGCAACATGAGTGTCAAGCACTGGCAGAAGCCCATGGGTGGAGGAAAGACCTCTGCGACTGGTTGATTGACCCCTGCTGAAAGCCGAGGCTACCTTGTCTACAGACGGGAACAGTTCTCTTCATGAAGGTCAAAGATAAGTGGGTGTTGCCATGGTGGACAACACAATGTCATCTAGGATGGCTGAACCTCAACCCCCCAGCACATCAGTGCCACAGATGCCTTTGCCATCTCTTAGATGCCCTGGTGAAGCCAACAACTGTGAGTACTATTCATTGCTCAGGATATCAGGAAGGAAGAGATTCAGTGGCATGGGGCAGTAACAAAGCACATAAAGCGGCTCGGGAAATGGCTATACAGGAGCCTATTCTGGTTACAGGCCTACAAGAGACAGCCACAGGGAACTGGGATCTGACTAAAGGGATGGCCCCACTTAGAATGTACGATAGAAGAAAAGGCCCAAATTGCTTAAAAGATAAACGGACAGTGGCACACTTGAGGGGAAAGCTATACTCCCCAGAGAACAAAGAAAAGACTCACTTTGCCAAATACAGAAAGGGACTCATTTAGGAGATAAAAAGTTTGTCCAAGTAGTTAAGGTATATATAATAGACTAAGATTTTAGCCAGAGAGACAGTAAAAAATATAAGGTATGTCAGTAAGTAAATGCTTAGCAAGCAAACAGGACAAAGAGACCTAGAGAGTTTAGTGAAAAGTCGAAGTGAACTTCACTGAGATAAAACTAGGAAAATAAGATCACAAGTATCTCCTAGTGCTTGTAGATACCTTTCCAGGAATAGATAGAAGCTTTCCTCACCAAGCAAGAGACGGCCTCGGTAGTCATCAATAAGATCTTGGAAGAAATCTTCCCCAGGTCTGGAGTGCCCAAGGTAATCTGGTCAGACAATGGCCCTACTTTCGTTGCCAAGGTAAGCCAGGGTGTGGCCAAGTATTTAGAGGTCGATTAGAAATTACGTTGTATTTACAGACCTCAAAGTTCAAGACAGATAGACTAAATAAATAAAACTCTAAAAGAGACCCTGACCAAATTGACCATGGAGACTGGCGCAGACTGGGTGGCACTCCTTCCCTCTTGCTCTCTTCAGAGCAAGAAATACCCCTTCCAGATTCAGCCTTACCCCCTTTGAGATCTTATATGGGGCCTCAGCTCCTCTGACTGCATTAGATGATGTTACTAAACCAACATGTCATAGTAATAATGATTTGTATGCCAGGCTAAAAGACCTACAGGTGATACAGAAAGAAGCCTGGTCACAGCTGGCAGCAGCCTATGCCCCGGGGACCCCTGAGACATCTCATCAGTTCCAGGTCGGAGACTCGGCTACATACGATGGCACCGAACCCAGACACTCGAGCCTCACTGGAAAGGACCATACCTGGTGCTGCTGACCACCCTGACAGCCATCAATTCTCAGCCCTCACCAGCCATGTACTAGCTGTTGGGGCTGAGAGCTGGGACCTAGAGGGAAACTCAGATCTTCAAAAAGGTCCCTAGTCTTAATTTCATGTTTGCCCTGGGTTCTATCAAGATAGGTGTGGGGATAGGCTTGATTTCTATTACAAATGATGTAACATTGCATATGTTAGTACTCCTAACACTTCTTGGGACTGTGCCTCAGGGATCACAATCTGTATAAGTTTAGAAGTTCTTTTTTTTTTTTTTTTCTGGAGCTGGGGACCGAACCCAGGGCCTTGCGCTTCCTAGGCAAGCGCTCTACCACTGAGCTAAATCCCCAACCCAGTTTAGAAGTTCTAAAAGCTAGACATGACCTTGGTGTGTAGGTTTAAATAGTGTCCATATTGGAATCCTGATGCTAAAGACTTAGTAAGACAAAAAAAAAAGAGTTGAGAATTACTTAAGGCTATCTAGGTGCTGCAAGGGCAGCACAAGGACATCTGCCATTGCCCTACAATGGAAGGCTTATAGAGAATTCAGAACTGCCATTGACTCAGATATAAAAAGAGTGAAAGACTTTTTAGCTGACCTCCAAGAATACCTAACCTCCCTCTCAGAAGTAGTCCTTCAGAATAGGAGAAGATTAAACCTGATATTCTTTAAAGGAGTCTGTGTGCTACACTGAAAGAAGAATGTTGCTTCTATGCAGACCATTCAGGAGTAATTAAAGACTCCACGAATAAACTTAGAGAAAGGTTAGACAAAAGACAGAGAGACAAAGAAGTGCATCAGGGATGGTTCGAGAGCTGGTTTAGTAGATCTCCTTGGATGACTACTCTGATATCTTCCCTTATGGGACCCTTCTTAGTTTTGCTTCTGCTTCTGATTATAGGTCCATGTGTGTTAAAGAAACTAGTTAATAGGTTTGACTCTTACAAAAATATAGAGACGCTCAACAAGGTTGGTTTGAGTCTTTGTTCACTCGGTCTCCCTGGATGACTACCCTACTCTCTGCTATATGCCTGGGCCATTACTAATAATTTTCTTGGTTTTAGTTTTTGGACCCTGGGTGACAAACAGGTTAATTGCTTTTGTTAAAAATCGAGTGGGTGCTGTGCGGTTGATGGTTCTGAGACAACAGTACCAGTCAGTTAGGACAACTGGTGACACCAAATACGAGACTTGATATCGAAATTCTAAGATTAGAATTACTTAGTAGAAGAAGAGGGAAATGAAAAGAAAATTATACAGATTTAAGGTTTAAAATATAAAATTAAAAGAGTAAGTTTCTAAACACTGTCCAGGCAGGGCGGGGCCTGCCCTACAGCCAAGACTGACAGGCCATAAAGATACAGAAAGGTACCTCCCCCAGCTTACTCAGAGTCACACCTTAACCAGATGTCCTTCAAACACTGGTACGCCCCTAGCTTCTAAAATCCTGAATGCCCCAGTCAGCACGTACTCTTCTGCTGTGCTGTAATCTCACTGCCATGTTTGAATGAGCCAATCACTTATAGCCGTGCCAGAAATTAGCCAATTGTGTGTAACCGCGCCAAACCCCCTAGCCTTCCCTATATAAACCCCTGACTTTTGAGTTTCGGGGTCGACACCTCTGTCTCCTGCGCAGGATACGTGTCGACCCGGAGATCCCCGTAATAGATCTCCGTAATAAACCTCGCCTTTGCTTATTACATCCAAAATGGTTTCTCTGTGTCTGGGGTCCACGATTTCCCGCGACTTTAGAATGGGCCTCTCTTCGGGAGATCTTTCATAATAAAATGAAAATAAAAACCAAATATTCATTGTTAAAAAACAGGAAGAATAAAAGATAGGTGTTAGTATACCTGGAATTCAGAGAGTCGCAATTATCACTCCAAATATTAAAGGTCTGTTACTATATCATTCATTCTTGTTTATCTGGATAAATATTTCAGATACAAAGGATTCAGATCTTGCAATTCAAAGATATACACAAATACACAAAACTTAATTTTCCCAGACCAGTTTCTGAAGCACAGCATTATTTGGGATTAAGGCTCTGTGTCTTTCCTGGAAGAAGAGAAAATGGTTCTTTAAATGTGGGATATGTATGCTTATATTCAGGGTTAGGCTTTTCCACAGAGGAGAGTATTTACTTTACAGACGGAGCTAAGGGGTTGTGTTGTAACCTGGATCGTCATCCCTATTTCTTCAGGGACCCACAATTATACTCATACTTTCCAATCACTCTAGAGAGCCCACACACACAGTATAGATGGACTCGTGCGTCACCAATTAACTGAGCTCAGATGGGAAATCTGACTTTAGAGTTCTTTCTCTCTTGCTTCCTGCAGTTATCATGCATAGGTCTTGCTCCTGACTTTTTAAATTATGTGTCTGAAAGTTGTAAAGTATTATATCAAGTCACCTCATATATGTATATATATGCATGTATATATATGAATATTAGCAAATATATATATACATTAGCAATTATGACAGCAGAAGAAATGTTAACAGAATAAGGGGCCTCAAACCTATAGGAGTGAAGACAACTTGGAAAGGTTGTATTGTAACAAATAGGCTTTTGTGTGAATAAAAACTACCCAAAGTAGTTAAACAATGCCAAGTGTTCAGTTGTGAACTCCTATACAAAGAAGTAACATTATATGAACCAAAAGATTGTATTTATATATTTAGGAGTCAATAGAGATACATATGTAACAGCAATTAAAGGCATAAAGACCCTGAATTTTAGAGACAACAAAAGGAGTGTATATGAACGGTTGGAGGCCAGAAAGGAAAAACAGAAAAATATATTATATTTTAGCACATCAAATATATTTTTATTTCAAGAAATAAAACAAAATAGACTAAAAATACAAATAAATATAAAGTGAAATAAGTTAAAATATATAAATAAAACTCTAAAAGCTTTTACAAAAATAAAATAATGTAAAATGTAAAAAAAAGAAATGTAAATGCATAAAATATCCAATAAAAAAAGAACATAAAGCTTTCAATCACCCATGAAGATTCTAGAATATATCGACCTGTAATTGTGCAAATCAATTTCTCATCATAATATTAAAATCTATTTATCTACCTATCATCTATCTATAACCTATTTACCTCTGATCCTTATTTATTAATATAGCCACCTATCCCTTTTTGCTCTATTTATCTGAAAAACTTTCAGTAAAATATTGTACAAAGTATTCATGAAAATATTTGCTTTCTCAGTTTTTCTTTATGTTTGGCAAAGCTTTATGATTATTTGATGTGCTAAAATGTAAAGATGTAATTTAGCCTCTCCCAAGGCATCATGTGGTAGGGATATTAATATGATCATATTTCAGGTGCCCTTAATTCTGAAATATATTTACTGTAGTGATTAATTCTGCTACCTCTGCTCTCAAAACCAAATAATGTTTCTATCTTAATATTACATATTATATTATATATGTGTATAAAGGAGAGAGAGAGAGAGAGAGAGAGAGAGAGAGAGAGAGAGAGAGAGAGAGAGAGAGAGAAGATGGACTCTGGACAACTTTTTCTGCCTACCATAAAAATATTGAAGACATTGCACTCTGCTCAAATAAGTAAACAAGCACTTTCAAAAGGTTTCATTCTTCAGCCCAAATTCTTAGAACACAGTACTTTCTCTTGATTTATTTTATCTTTCCTTTGATGTGAAGTGAAGATCAAAGATGCCTTGAAGTACCCTCGTTCTGTTTTCACAAGTGTTCTAAAGCCAGTATGTTCAGAAAGCTATGTTTTGTCCCTAAAAGCAAACAGTTCTTTGGGACAATCCATGGGAACTACAATCCCTTGTATGTAAGTTTGCATTATTTGACAGGACAAATCTTATTCCTTCATCTGAACCATCTACAGTTGTCTCCTTCACTAATTTTCCTAAGCTCATTCTGAAGGACTTTCTTGAGTAAGTATAGACAAAAATGCCTAATTGATTCTACCTGAGAAAAACACGTGATTTTTCTCCCAAATGTGTTAACCTACCTCTAGATGTGAGGATTGTACAGGGCACTGTCTCATATTAAATGGAAGTTTCCCCCGCATTAACATTGTAACAACAGGTCTTCTAGCACTGGGAAAAACTGCTAGCAGAAATTTACCTTGGATGGGACACTATCACAAATTCCTTTTCTAGATTTTACCGATTTCTGTAAACTCTACAGTAGGAAGTCATAGCCACAAGACTATTCTAGAAATGAAGAGAATTTATAATATGTGCTACTCAAGTGAATCAGATGAAAAAATTGAAACAAGGTGAAGCTTTTAAGCATCCTGTAAGGAGCATCTGCCAGGTCAACTCTAGTCCAAGAATTTTATCTTTAAAAATCTCCCCAAATTATTAAAGTAAAAATGGAAAGAAAATTGTGATATTTAAAATGAGTATAGTATAAAATTTGATATATATATATTTAAAATCTGCTATTAGTTAATACATTTGTTACCTCCTGCATTTACTGGAAGGGACAAAAAGAAACTCATCAAAAAGGCAATGAACTATTATTAATTATAGTAAGAAGTATTACAAAACAGTCTATAACTTTCTCATTTCATAACTGAGTTAAAATTCTTGAAATATCTGTTTTCATGCCAATATCATGGCATTTTTATTGCTATAGGTCTGTGGTATAATTTAAGATGGACAACTCACAGAGGAAATTCTCTAACAGAGTCTTACTGTATATAAGAACCCCTCTTCCAGGCATGCTCAGGATGAGCATTAATGGCCAACAGAAAACAAACTTAATGATACATTGGAGGTTCTTTGTCTTAAAATGCTTTGTTAGGATTTTTTGAACCTTGTAGTCCTTTGCATATTTACATTATTGTTTCCAGTTTTGTGCTTGTCCACTTTTTATGTGAAAATATGTCTAGATATCTATATGTATTTCTTGCGCCTTTTCTTTTTCTTATGGTTGTTTACTCCTATTCCAGTTTTTATTTTATTATTATTTTTAGATGCTTGTTTCTTTTCTCTAATGACAATGAGGAAAGGGGTGTGTGTATATACTTGGGAAGGAAGTTAAAGAGGATCTGGGAGGAGATGGTAGATGGGAAACTGTAATTATATATTGCATGAAGAAAACCTATTTTCAGTTAAAAGAACAGGATACAAAACAAAAAAAAATGAAACAAACAAAACCATCTTTGTTGAATATGTACCCTTTTCTCCTGGTTCTAGCCCCAGAAGCTAACATCCACCTCATAGTGTTGTCCAGTGTAGCATTCTTCCTGTACAGATGAGCAATCTCTTGTGAATTGTTTATTTAAATATATTTTTATCCGTTCATTTTTCTCTGGACTGGGGCTGTTTCACATCATATTTTTTTTTCTGCCACATGGTTTAGACATTAGGAACTCTAGCTGTGGTCTGATTTTTCTTAATCTCTCTATTCTAGAAGGAGATATTTAAAGATCGGCAAAGATTCACGAAAGGCTGTACATTTGAGCTGTGGTGACAGCTCAATAAATAGGACTTCCCGAAATTATCTGAGAAATGCTGTAGTACCCTGAACACAGAAGCTATAAGCATGATGCTATAATTGCCTTGGATGTTAAATGACATATCGGATCTCTACTAATATATGTAGGACAAAAGTTCTGAATAAGGCAAATTTATGATTTAATAAAAGTGATAAAAATGATTGAATGGAAATAAATCTGTTTAGGAGTCCTTTATGGACTGTAAGCCATTTAGACAGTACTTTATGCTTTTAGACACTTTAGTTCTCATTGTAGCATAGCAAACTTGCAAGGCAAATAAAACAATAGGGACCTGCAATCCTCAAGTAGATCAAATATAAACATAAGATATAAAATGAAAATATGAACATTGCATGTAGCCAAAGTTTCACTAGGCTTTCAGTAGGAAATATTATTCCCTTTGTACTACTTCAGGAAGTAAACAACAGCAGGGTTTTAAAGCAAGTGATATAAATTTAATATGATCCTAGAAATATACCGTACGTGAAATCTAGATAAAGGCCCGGGAGAAGAATCCACTCACTTTTTTTCCCCTATTCTAATTATCTTCGTTTCAGTGGATTAGAAAATGGTAAATGTAGAAGTCAAGTTGGAGAGAGTTCTCAGCTCAATCGCCTGCCAAGTTAAGTCTGATAAATGGCAAGTGTGTATAATTAATACTGTCATTTTTCCCTAGACCAAAGGGCGACTGCAGTAACTATAGATTGTAATTGTCATCGTTGTCACATAAAATGTGCTATTATTAAGTTCAGGCTGAATTTTATCGCTGGGAATGCTCATAAATTGAGCGGTCAGTCATTTAAATTACCAAGTGGAGAGCTGTATGGCTTGCTTTAAAACCACTTCCTAAGACAATGTGTTTGACTTTAGACCTCCAAAAACTAATTGCATTTTTTGAACAGACGTTAGACAGGCTGTAACCTATAAGTGAAGATATTCTGACAGACATGCCATGTATGCTTAAAAATGTTCATTGGGGTCTTACATTTTTATTTCCAAAATTTTTGGTGTACAGGCAAGAGAGGAAGAGAAATTAGTTATGTGAGCAGGCAAGAACATATTGAAAACAAGCCATGGCTTCTCAAAAATGCCGGCTTTCCATAAGGTGTTGTTGATGAAAAGTTAAAGAGGAAAGGAAGAAAAGCATGCTATATTTCTTATTCATGGTCTAGAGTGTAATGATGTCAAGGAAGTCTGTGTGAGTAGGAAGAGAGGGAATCAGCTAACAATAGGAAAAGACCAAGTGTAATCACTTAGACAGCTGTGGGCACCATATATTGTTTTTTCCATATATTTGAAATAACAGAATTAATATTACTCACAAAAAGCGTGTTATGTTCCTGTTACTCTGATATGAACAGTGTTGATAAGAGTTGTGCTTTGTATTTTTTGCTGTATTTACCATTTCCACCATAGGGGCATTAAATGTTTCATATTAAGATATAGACTAAGGAAACCAGAAGAGACTGCTCCCTGCACACACATCTCGGACGCCAGAGGAAAAAGCCAAAGTCCATCTGGAACCCTGGTGCACTGAAGCTCCCGGAAGGGGCAGCACAAGTCTTCCTGGTTGCTGCCGCTGCAGAGAGCCCCTGGGCAGCACCCCACGAGCGAACCTGAGCCTCGGGACCACAGGTAAGACCAAATTTTCTGCTGCAAGAAAGCTGCCTGGTGAGCTTGGGACACACGGAAGCAGAATTTCTCTAGGACCGGGCACGTTCTGTGTTTACCGGAAGTCCCACACCTGCCGATCCTGGCCCGCAGCAGCTCTCTGCTCCCAGACCCGGTGAGAGAGAGACCCAACCGCCTGGTCAGGTGGGCACTCCTGAGGCTGCAGGGCGGAAGAGACCACCAACACTGCTCACCCCTGCCCACATCCCTGGCCCAAGAGGAAACTGTATAAGGCCTCTGGGCTCCCGTGGGGGAGGGCCCAGGAGCGGCAGGACGCCTGCCTGAGACACCACCGGAACCTGAAAGAAACAGACCAGATAAACAGTTCTCTGCACCCAAATCCCGTGGGAGGGAGAGCTGAACCTTCAGAGAGGCAGACAAGCCTGGGAAACCAGAAGAGACTGCTCTCTGTACATACATCTCGGACGCCAGAGGAAAACCCCAAAGGCCATCTGGAACCCTGGTGCACTGAAGCTCCCGGAAGGGGCGGCACAGGTCTTCCTGGTTGCTGCTGCCACAGAGAGCCCTTGGGCAGCACCCCGCGAGCAAACTTGAGCCTCCGGACCACAGGTAAGACCAACTTGTCTGCTGCAAGAAAGCTGCCTGGTGAACTCAAGACACAGGCCCACAGGAACAGCTGAAGACCTGTAGAGAGGAAAAACTACACGCCCGAAAGCAGAACACTCTGTCCCCATAACTGACTGAAAGAGAGGAAAACAGGTCTACAGCACTCCTGACACACAGGCTTATAGGACAGTCTAGCCACTGTCAGAAATAGCAGAACAAAGTAACACTAGAGATAATCTGATGGCGAGAGGCAAGCGCAGGAACCCAAGCAACAGAAACCAAGACTACATGGCACCATGTAGAATGGTGAGAGAATCTCAGGAGCAGAAGATTCCATAGAAATCATTGACTCAACTGTCAAAGATAATGTAAAGCGGAAAAAGCTACTGGTCCAAAACATACAGGAAATCCAGGACTCAATGAGAAGATCAAACCTAAGGATAATAGGTATAGAAGAGAGTGAAGACTCCCAGTTCAAAGGACCAGTAAATATCTTCAACAAAATCATAGAAGAAAACTTCCCTAACCTAAAAAAAGAGATACCCATAGACATACAAGAAGCCTACAGAACTCCAAATAGATTGGACCAGAAAAGAAACACCTCCCGTCACATAATTGTTAAAACACCAAACGCACAAAATAAAGAAAGAATATTAAAAGCAGTAAGGGAAAAAGGTCAAGTAACATATAAAGGGAGACCTATCAGAATCACACCAGACTTCTCGCCAGAAACTATGAAGGCCAGAAGATCCTGGACTGATGTCATACAGACCCTAAGAGAACACAAATGCCAGCCCAGGTTACTGTATCCAGCAAAACTCTCAATTAACATTGATGGAGAAACCAAGATATTCCATGACAAAACCAAATTTACACAATATCTTTCTACAAATCCAGCACTACGAAGGATAATAAATGGTAAAGCCCAACATAAGGAGGCAAGCTATACCCTAGAAGAAGCAAGAAACTAATCATCTTGGCAACAAAACAAAGAGAATGAAAGCACACAAACATAACCTCACATCCAAATATGAATATAAAGGGAAACAATAATCACTATTTCTTAATATCTCTCAATATCAATGGCCTCAACTCCCCAATAAAAAGACATAGATTAACAAACTGGATACGCAACGAGGACCCTGCATTCTGCTGCCTACAGGAAACACACCTCAGAGAAAAAGACAGACACTACCTCAGAGTGAAAGGCTGGAAAACAACTTTCCAAGCAAATGGTCAGAAGAAGCAAGCTGGAGTAGCCATTCTAATATCAAATAAAATCAATTTCCAACTAAAAGTCATCAAAAAAGATAAGGAAGGACACTTCATATTCATCAAAGGAAAAATCCACCAAGATGAACTCTCAATCCTAAATATCTATGCCCCAAATACAAGGGCACCTACATACGTAAAAGAAACCTTACTAAAGCTCAAAACACACATTGCACCTCACATATTAATAGTGGGAGATTTCAACACCCCACTCTCATCAATGGACAGATCATGGAAACAGAAATTAAACAGTGATGTCGACAGACTAAGAGAAGTCATGAGCCAAATGGACTTAACGGATATTTATAGAACATTCTATCCTAAAGCAAAAGGATATACCTTCTTCTCAGCTCCTCATGGTACTTTCTCCAAAATTGACCATATAATTGGTCAAAAAACGGGCCTCAACAGGTACAGAAAGATAGAAATAATCCCATGCATGCTATCGGACCACCACAGTCTAAAACTGGTCTTCAATAACAATAAGGGAAGAATGCCCACATATACGTGGAAATTGAACAATGCTCTACTCAATGATAACCTGGTCAAGGAAGAAATAAAGAAAGAAATTAAAAACTTTTTAGAATTTAATGAAAATGAAGATACAACATACCTAAACTTATGGGACACAATGAAAGCTGTGCTAAGAGGAAAACTCATAGCGCTGAGTGCCTGCAGAAAGAAACAGGAAAGAGCATATGTGAGCAGCTTGACAGCACACCTAAAAGCTCTAGAACAAAAAGAAGCAAATACACCCAGGAGGAGTAGAAGGCAGGAAATAATCAAACTCAGAGCTGAAATCAACCAAGTAGAAACAAAAAGGACCATAGAAAGAATCAACAGAACCAAAAGTCGGTTCTTTGAGAAAATCAACAAGATAGATAAACCCTTAGCCAGACTAACGAGAGGACACAGAGAGTGCATCCAAATTAACAAAATCAGAAATGAAAAGGGAGACATAACTACAGATTCAGAGGAAATTCAAAAAATCATCAGATCTTACTATAAAAACCTATATTCAACAAAATTTGAAAATCTTCAGGAAATGGACAATTTCCTAGACAGATACCAGGTATCGAAATTAAATCAGGAACAGATAAACCAGTTAAACAACCCCATAACACCTAAGGAAATAGAAGCAGTCATTAAAGGTCTCCCAACCAAAAAGAGCCCAGGTCCAGACGGGTTTAGTGCAGAATTCTATCAAACCTTCATAGAAGACCTCATACCAATATTATCCAAACTATTCCACAAAATTGAAACAGATGGAGCCCTACCGAATTCCTTCTACGAAGCCACAATTACTCTTATACCTAAACCACACAAAGACACAACAAAGAAAGAGAACTTCAGACCAATTTCCCTTATGAATATCGACGCAAAAATACTCAATAAAATTCTGGCAAACCGAATTAAAGAGCACATCAAAACAATCATCCACCATGATCAAGTAGGCTTCATCCCAGGCATGCAGGGATGGTTTAATATACGGAAAACCATCAACGTGATCCATTATATAAACAAACTGAAAGAACAGAACCACATGATCATTTCATTAGATGCTGAGAAAGCATTTGACAAAATTCAACACCCCTTCATGATAAAAGTCCTGGAAAGAATAGGAATTCAAGGCCCATACCTAAACATAGTAAAAGCCATATACAGCAAACCAGTTGCTAACATTAAACTAAATGGAGAGAAACTTGAAGCAATCCCACTAAAATCAGGGACTAGACAAGGCTGCCCACTCTCTCCCTACTTATTCAATATAGTTCTTGAAGTTCTAGCCAGAGCAATCAGACAACAAAAGGAGATCAAAGGGATACAGATCGGAAAAGAAGAGGTCAAAATATCACTATTTGCAGATGACATGATAGTATATTTAAGTGATCCCAAAAGTTCCACTAGAGAACTACTAAAGCTGATAAACAACTTCAGCAAAGTGGCTGGGTATAAAATTAACTCAAATAAATCAGTTGCCTTCCTCTATACAAAAGAGAAACAAGCCGAGAAAGAAATTAGGGAAACGACACCCTTCATAATAGACCCAAAAAATATAAAGTACCTCGGTGTGACTTTAACCAAGCAAGTAAAAGATCTGTACAATAAGAACTTCAAGACACTGAGGAAAGAAATTGAAGAAGACCTCAGAAGATGGAAAGATCTCCCATGCTCATGGATTGGCAGGATTAATATAGTAAAAATGGCCATTTTACCAAAAGCAATCTACAGATTCAATGCAATCCCCATCAAAATACCAATCCAATTCTTCAAAGAGTTAGACAGAACAATTTGCAAATTCATCTGGAATAACAAAAAACCCAGGATAGCTAAAGCTATCCTCAACAATAAAAGGACTTCAGGGGGAATCACTATCCCTGAACTCAAGCAGTATTACAGAGCAATAGTGATAAAAACTGCATGGTATTGGTACAGAGACAGACAGATAGACCAATGGAATAGAATTGAAGACCCAGAAATGAACCCACACACCTATGATCACTTGATTTTTGACAAAGGAGCCAAAACCATCCAATGGAAAAAAGACAGCATTTTCAGCAAATTGTGCTGGTTCAACTGGAGGGCAACATGTAGAAGAATGCAGATCGATCCATGCTTATCACCCTGTACAAAGCTTAAGTCCAAGTGGATCAAGGACCTCCACATCAAACCAGACACACTCAAACTAATAGAAGAAAAACTAGGGAAACATCTGGAACACATGGGCACTGGAAAAAATTTCCTGAACAAAACACCAATGGCTTACGCTCTAAGATCAAGAATCGACAAATGGGATCTCATAAAACTGCAAAGCTTCTGTAAGGCAAAGGACACTGTGGTTAGGACAAAACGGCAACCAACAGATTGGGAAAAGATCTTTACCAATCCTACAACAGATAGAGGCCTTATATCCAAAATATACAAAGAACTCAAGAAGTTAGACCGCAGGGAAACAAATAACCCTATTAAAAAATGGGGTTCAGAGCTAAACAAAGAATTCACAGCTGAGGAATGCCGAATGGCTGAGAAACACCTAAAGAAATGTTCAACATCTTTAGTCATAAGGGAAATGCAAATCAAAACAACCCTGAGATTTCACCTCACACCAGTGAGAATGGCTAAGATCAAAAACTCAGGTGACAGCAGATGCTGGCGAGGCTGCGGAGAAAGAGGAACACTCCTCCATTATTGGTGGGATTGCAGACTGGTACAACCATTCTGGAAATCAGTCTGGAGGTTCCTCAGAAAATTGGACATTGAACTGCCTGAGGATCCAGCTATACCTCTCTTGGGCATATACCCAAAAGATGCCTCAACATATAAAAGAGACACGTGCTCCACTATGTTCATCGCAGCCTTATTTATAATAGCCAGAAAATGGAAAGAACCCAGATGCCCTTCAACAGAGGAATGGATACAGAAAATGTGGTACATCTACACAATGGAATATTACTCAGCTATCAAAAACAACGAGTTTATGAAATTCGTAGGCAAATGGTTGGAACTGGAAAATATCATCCTGAGTGAGCTAACCCAATCACAGAAAGACATACATGGTATGCACTCATTGATAAGTGGCTATTAGCCCAAATGCTTGAATTACCCTAGATCCCTAGAACAAAGGAAACTCAAGACGGATGATCAAAATGTGAATGCTTCACTCCTTCTTTAAATGAGGAAAAAGAATACCCTTGGCAGGGAAGGGAGAGGCAAAGATTAAAACAGAGATTGAAGGAACACCCATTCAGAGCCTGCCCCACATGTGGCCCATACATATACAGCCACCCAATTAGACAAGGTGGATGAAGCAAAGAAGTGCAGACCGGCAGGAGCCGGATGTATATCGCTCCTGAGAGACACAGCTAGAATACAGCAAATATAGAGGCGAATGCCAGCAGCAAACCACTGAACTGAGAATAGGTCCCCTGTTGAAGGAATCAGAGAAAGGACTGGAAGAGCTTGAAGGGGCTTGAGACCCCAAAAGTACAACAATGCCAAGCAACCAGAGCTTCCAGGGACTAAGCCACTACCTAAAGACTATACATGGACTGACCCTGGACTCTGACCCCATATGTAGCAATGAATATCCTAGTAAGAGCACCAGTGGAAGGGGAAGCCCTGGGTCCTGCTAAGACTGAACCCCCAGTGAACTAGTCTATGGGGGGAGGGCGGCAATGGGGGGAGGGTTGGGAGGGGAACACCCATAAGGAAGGGGAGGGGGGAGGGGGATGTTTGCCCGGAAACTGGGAAAGGTAATAACGCTCGAAATGTATATAAGAAATACTCACGTTAATAAAAAAAAAAGATATAGACTAAAAGGAAAAATATCATATCCATGCACATATATGCAAACATGCAACTCCAGATACCAATACGGCTATTCTCACCATGTTAGTGCATTTTTCTATGTTATAAAGAGTTCTATAGCTGTGTGAAATGCCTGTGTAGCTTTATGTTCTTTTAAAATTTATTACTGCATCTTCCTGTGAAGTTTTCATGTATGTGGTATTCTGTAGATCACCATAGAAATATGAGTCACTCATTATTCAATTCTTAAATATCACCCACTCAGACCACTGTAATCTGTATTAGTGTCTTTCTTTCCCACAACTTTCTATCACACTATCCTCCATAAAACTATTTTTGCAGCTATAAGTGCTACAGGGCACAATTCGCCTTATTCATTGTCTATTTTTATCCAATAAAAATATAAGTTCTCTGTCATTCTGGATTCCTTCCTATACCACTCCACTCCTCATTTATAAAACCTAGGACTGGAGTATAGCTTAGCTTAGTGTTAATTCCTAGCATATGAAAGATTTCCTCACAGACTGTATTCCTATTTGGAATAGGAAGAGATAGTGTGGTCATTTGAATGAGAATGTCTTCCATGGGTTCAGATATTTGAATACTTTGTCCCAGTTGGTGGAGCTGTTTAGAAAGTGTTAGAAGATGTGACTTTGGTAGAGAAAGCATGCCACTGCAGGGCTTTGAGGGTTTTAAAACATGGTGTCATTCCTAGTGCTCTCTCCTCGGTGCACGCTCAGTTCAAGATGTGACTCATTACCTTCCTCAGCATCCGTTCCTGCCACCTGATCCTTCTAATCCATCTGCATAGAGTGGAACACTCTGGTCCCTGGAATTTAAATAAACTCTGTTCTATACATTTCTCTGGCCATGTTCTTTTATCAGAGCAGTAGAAAAATACCTTATAGTAATAGAGAGAGTGAGATAGAGTCAGAGATACAGACACATACATACAGAGAGGAAAGAGAAGGCAACAGAGAGAAATTAGGGCGAGATGCCTATGAAGGTGAGAAGTCTGCCCTCTGTAAGCTGTAGATCAAGAACAGCCATTGTGTTAGTCTGGGATCCTGAGGTCCTGTGGAGCCCATTTGAAGTCTGAATTAGAAGCTATAAGAGTTAAGCACTGAGGTTAGTAGAGGAGCAAGGTCTCAGATCCTGCAGTATGGTGGAGAACCAGAAAATCCTCCCTTGTCCCAACTCCTTCGATTACTCAGACCTCAGTGGACTAAACACACACATGGAGGGAGCAATGCTCTTAATAAGGGAACAGTTCCAATTTTAACTTCCAGAAAAAAATCACTCCGGATCTACCCAAGAATAATGCTTAAGCATAAATTCAAATGTTCTGTGATCCAGCGAAGTTGATGCAGAAAATTAAGTCACATTATATACATTCTTTGAAGATATGACCAAGCACCAATAATACTGTGCTGCATTTAAGTACACATTTTATTACAATTTTTACCAATTCTGTATAATATTAGCAAACTTACATAATATAACCAGCCTTGTTTGACTTTGGTTTTTATGTATTTTTAGAAATATAATGTATTATTTTATTTTCTGTGAGTGTATTTGTGTTCTTTTCTCTATTTTAATAAGATTTTTTTCTTCCCACTTTGAACTCCTGTGGACTTTGATGTGGCAAGTTCTGTTGAATCCAGTTAGAGCATTATTTAGAACGATGGACATAACAGCTATCTAACTTCTGTCAGGAAGTTGAGGTATCACCTTGTGACTTTGTAATGTGAAATGATGAGGGGGATTGATACAACTGCTAATCTGGGGACCAGTGTTTTAGGCTATGGGAAGTAATAGGGTCAGTGCTATGAGGCATTTAATTATGACAATAGGTCTTCAGAGTCAGTGGCTTATCCCTGCTACAGATGTGAAAATAAAGCCCAATGTGATTTAAAAGAAAAAATCTCAGGGAAATGGTTAACAAATGCTGTTGGTGTGATTTGATGTTTCTTAGACAGTCTGTACCTATTTGCTATGAGGCTATTGTTTCTGAAGTGATCATGCTAGAAACTAGCAAGCCACAATGGAACTGAGAAAGAGTTTAGAAATGAAATGGTATGGGAGAATGGGTGATCCAAAAATGCATAGTTTATTAAGCCTGAATTAGGTTACCTTTTAAGAAAACACGTACATTTTCCTCTTCATTCAACTGGTGTGATTACGTATGAATCAAACTGGTAGCAAAATGAGTCTATTTTAGTTTTCTTATATAACATTCTGAAGAAAAATTTGAAGGGCTACAGAAATATTCTCTAGTCTTATTGTTTGGAGAAAATTGTAATGCATAGTGCTTATTTTCCCTGAAGTTTCTATTAGATTTTGTAGACAGTGTAGAAACTGTTCATTGTGCAATTTTTGATGACTAAAAGACTGGCTGACAAACTCCCAGTGGGATATTCTGAATATCTTGCATTCTTTTTCCGGATAAATCAATTTAGATACTCTATTATCTTCTACAGTTATTCTGGCAGCACAGAATTGCTTAAGCATCTCTGCTATGAGCATTATTAGCATTGTTGTAGCAAACACATACTAACTGAAGAGTCCCTGGGTAGACATCTTCCATTGTGAGGCATGCATTCATATACTTGCAGGGTGCACAGACTAATAGAGAAGAGGGAGGAGAAAAGTACAGTCTTAAAGTGATTGCAGACAATCAAAGACAATCCTACTCTCATGTTTTCTCATGGGCAACCCTCATATTCCTGTGTTGATAATGGGGCAAAGAAGCATCTAATATTTTCTTTACTGGAGAAGGGACAGAGGGAGAACTAAAGTGGCTGAACTAAACATCTATTCATACTATCCTCTTGTACTCCTGGAGCAGCTTCAGTGGACATCCAGGACTGAGGCCTTCCTCACATCTTTGTGTATGTCTCCTCTCAAATAACCTGAATGAATACACTTATCATGACATGAGAAACAATTCTACAAGTAATCTAGGGGCTGTAAGTTGTGAAAAGCCCTTTGTGGAAATGGTCTCACATTTGGATGTTGTTCTAAGAAACGAAACAGTTGTGTTAGATAAAGGAACTTCACTGCTCCCTTTTATTCTGCTTTTCAATACCTACTAGTTCATTTTTAAACTTAAATATTTGTCAGTTCAACATGTTTATTTACCCTGTACATGTGCTTTACTTATAAATTTTTGCTTATGTCATTGATATTACTTCTATCAAAGATGAGAATGACAAGAACAGTAGTTTGGTTTTTTTTTTTTAAAAAAATCCTGGAATTAAAGTATTCTAATATGTGATGCTACGGTAAGTTATTATAATCTAGAATTGGCAGGGGTATTAAATAATATGCACTTTAGGACTAGTTAGTCCAGTGGTTCTGAACCTGTGGATCACGACTGCTTTGGGGATAGAGGATTACTCTTACACAGAAGTCACATACCAGATATCCTGTGTATCAAATACTTATAATTCATAAAAGAAAATTATAGTTATGAATTGCAACCAAAATAACTTATAGTTTGGGGTCACCATGATATGAAGAACTCTATTAAAGGGTAACATCATTAGAAAGGTTGAGAACCTCTGAGTTAGCCTAATATAGAATTCTGTGATTATAGATAATTTAACCTCTGACTCTCTGACTCTCTGACTCTTTGCTTTGAAAGATACATTTTACACTTTGAAACATGAAAGATATCACATACTTCCCAGTTTCTGTGAGCTATTCTGTTAGGGGTTCTGCATGAATTTCAAACCTAGAGTTTTTTGAAATGTACTTGTACTGACTTCCCACTGAATTTGCTCTTGTGCAAGGTAGAAAACAGCACCTCCATACACTGGTTTTCATGTGACACTCATAATTCCACACAAAGAAAACAGAAGGCCCTTCAACAACGCTGAAATGCTACAAAGAACTAGAGCTGTTTGAAACTGGTTTTACCTGAAGTTCCATTGTTGGTAGTTACTTTGGCTTTAGTATTTCTGAGACAACAGCCTATGAAAAGTTCTCCATGTCTAAGTACCCCCAAACACTTTTCTAGTAAGAAGTCATTATTTTCTTTTTTATTGGATATTCTATGTATTTACATTTCAAATGTTATCCCTTTCCTGGTTTCCTTTCCAGAAACTCCCTATCACATCTCTCTACTCCCTGCTTCTATGAGGATGCTCCCCGCAACGCATCCACTCCGTCCCACTTCCCAACCCTGGCATTCCCCTACACTGGGTCATCTAGCTTTCATAGGACCTAGGGCATCTCCTCCCATTGATGCCAGAAAATGCCATCTTCTGCTATATATTCAGCTGGATCCGTGAGTCCTTCCATGTGTTCTCTTCAGTTGGTGATTTAGTCCTTGGGAGCTCTAAGGGGTCTGGTTGGTTGATATTGTTGTTCTTCCTATGGGATTGCAAACCCCTTCAGCTCCTTCAGTCCCTTCTCTAACTCTATCCTTGGGGACCCACTGCTCAGTCCAATGGTTAGCTTCAAGCATTCACATCTGTATCAATAAGGCTATAACAGTCCCTTAGGAGATAGCTATATTAGGCTCCTGTCAGCATGTACCTCTTGGCATCCCCAATAGTGACTGGGTTTGTTGGCTGCAGATCCTTAGGTGAGGCAGTTTCTGGATGGCCTTTTCTTCAGTCTCTGCTCCAAACTTTGCCTCCATATCCCCTCCTATGAATATTTTTGCTCCCCCTTTTAAGAAGGAATGAAGTATCCGCAATTTGGTCATCCTTCTTCTTGAACTTCATGTGGTCTGTGAATTGTATCTTGGATATTCTGAGCCTTTGAGGTAATATTCACTTATCAGTGAGTGCATAACATGTGTGTTCTTTTGTGACTGGGTTACCTCACTCAGGATGATATTTTCTAGTTCCATCTATTTGCCTATGAATTTTATGAGTCATTGTTTTTAATAGCTGCATAGTACTCCATTGTGTAATATAGCACATTTTCTGTATCCATTCCTCTGTTGAAGGACAGCTGGGTTCTTTCCAGCTTCTGGCTATTATGAATAAGGTTGCTATGAACATAGTGGATAAGAATGATTGTAAAATGTGTGTTCATAGTGGAACTAAGATTTCTTCTTCGAAGGAGAAGTAGGACAATTAAAATGCTATCATAAGATGTAGCATGGGTCTTTTCCCAGACACTAATAAACCATTTCTCAGTGACCATAGTGTTTTTAAGGAGAGTTGTTAATATAAATTGGGGTATAGTTTCTGATAAAACAACAGCGTACAATTCAGCAAATGTTACTTTTTTCAATCAACGAAATCTTTTGGGAATAAATTTGAGTTTTTTCAAACTGCATTATGCTAGAAGATCACTTGTTTTGTGTGTTGACTGTGCAATATGTGCATTGCAAATGGGTTATTTACAAACATGAAATTCTGCCATGATGGCTAATGTATATTTAATATTTTTTTAATCATAATAAAAACTCTATATAGAGGTAAAATGTTAGAATTAATTACTTGTTATAGATTTCAATTCCAAAGGAAGGGTAATGCAATCTGTTGACAGAAGAGACAATTTTCTTATAGAGACAGTGAGTCCAAATTAGATGTTCAGTTTATAGTTTCTAATTTATCACAAGAAAATGAGAAAAATAATTTCACATATGTAATTATACATAATTTTACACACACACACACACACACACACACACACACACACACACACACAAAGACAGCTTGAGTGATTTTGAGCTTTAGAAAGAACTAAAGCCTCCATGAGTGATGCAGTTCATCATCCTAGTACGATTAATATAAAGAAAAAAATGACAAAATTAAATCTTTTGTTTCAGATACCTCCGGTTGTATAAAAAAATGGAAAAAGACTTCTAATGTGTTTTTGAGTAGTAAGAATTGCTGAATTGAAGGTCAGAGTTCCTGAGTTCTAATGCTGTCTATTTGTCTTTGGGGCAAATTTCATTCTATCCATGGTATTGAATCACTTTGTCTATAACAAGAAAACCAAGATTCGATGAAGTAAAGCCTAAGTTATATTTGAGGAACTTGGAAGAAAAATGAAAAAGAAATTAGATAACCTTTTTCAGGCTTTAAAATAAGCACACTTATTACTGTAAGAAATTTAATGATTCTTTTGATAGTCCTATTATCAATTTACAAGACTGACAAAGAATTTGAAAGCCCAATGTTAGACATGACATGTGAGTTCAGGAGACATACTGGAACCTTCTAAATCTTTATCTAAGCATGCAAACAAGTCCATAAATCTTTTATATCTTAATTAGTGAAAACCAATCCATGGTCAGTAGTTCAGTCAAGCTGAAAATTATTCAATGAATCTTTACTGCTCTATATGGATTAGCTAATAAAATTTAAAATATTTTGAACGAATATTATATGCTACACTTTAGATATACAACTGAGAAACAACCCTTTTCATTAAGGACTAAGAGTGGCTTATTCAGTCAGAATCCAATATTGTAGTTAAATGTCCTTGATACTGAGCCACTGGTGACAGTAGTTTAGGTAATTCATCAGTATGAGGTGAAGAACAGAGAACATGTGTGGATGAGACACTTTTTATCAGAATAAAATAATTCAGGGAAATCCTTAAGAGGACCATAGCATTTGGAAAATTGATTTGGTCTTTTCTTGTGTCCTTTCATCAAGATCAATCCAGATGATATTGGGCATGACTAGAAATGAGAGGCTTCATTTCTCATATCCCTTTTCCCCATATGAAAGAGAAGGAGGAGGAGGAGGAGGAGGAGGAGGAGGAGGAGGGGGAGGAGGAGGAGGAGGAAGAAGAAGAGGAGGAGGAAAGTCAGTCAGGACAGGAACAGTAGCAGAGGTCTATAGAGGATTGAAGATTTCTAGCTCATCCCCATGGTATTTTTTAGCATGCTTTCATTTAGTTTTCAGTTTTCTTTCTTTTTAATTTTTTTCTCCATCTTTATTAACTTGGGTATTTCTTATTTACATTTCGATTGTTATTCCCTTTCCTGGTTTCTGGGCCAACATCCCCCTCTCCCCTCCCCCTCCCCTTCTATATGGGTGTTCCCCTCCCTATCCTCCTCCCATTACCACCCTCTCTCCAACAATCACGTTCACTGGGGGTTCAGTCTTAGCAGGACCCAGGGCTTCCCCTTCTACTTGTGCCCTTACTAGGATATTCATTGCTACATATTCAGTTGGAGCCCAGGGTCAGTCCCTGTATAGTCTTTGGGTAGTGGCTTAGTCCCTGGAATCTCTGGCTTTCAAAACAAGGTTTCTCTGTATATTTCTGGGTATCCTGGAACTCTCTCTATAGACCAGGCTGGCCTTGAACTAACAGATATCCACCTGCTTTATTTCTGCATGAGCTACTACAGGCCTGCTCAGACTGCTTTCTTTTTCTTCCTGTTTGTTTGTTTGTTTATTCATTCATTCATTCATTCATTCATTCGTTCACTTTACACCCTGATCATAGCCACCTATTCTCCCAGTCCCAGTTTTCCCTCACAATCCTTCTCCCTATCTTTCCCTCCCTTTCTCCTTTTATTTCCCTCTCCTTCTCTTCTGAGAAGTGGGTGTCACCCATCCTGTAACACCCTACCCTGACACTTCAAGTCACTGCAGGACTAGGAACATCCTCTCCCACTGAGGTTAGACGAGGCAGCCCAGTAAGGGGAACAGGATCTACTGGCAAGCAACAGATTCAGGGACAGCCCCTGCTCCAGTTGGTGTGGGACCCACATAAAGACCAAGGTACACATCTTTTACACATTTGGAGGACCTAGGTCCAGCCCATGTATGCTCTTTGGTGGTGGTTCAGTCTATGGAGCTCCCCAAGGATCCATGTCTGTTGGACTTCCTTTGGAGACCCTCAATCTTTCCCACAACTCTTCCACAGGACTCTCCAAGTCCCTTTTAATGTTTAATAAAACAGGTCTCTGTATCTGTTTCAGTCTGTAGCTGTGTAGAGCCTTTCAGAGGACAGGTATCCTAGGTTTCTGTCTGCAAGTCTAACAGTATCATTAATAGTGTCAGAATGGGATTGGTTCTTGCCCCTGAGATACCTCTCAATTTGGTCCAGTCATTGATTGGCCATCCCTTCAGTCTCTGTTCTATCTGTCTCTGCACTACTTGTAGGCAGGACAGATTTTGGGTAAAATGTTTTGTGGTTGGGTTGGTGTCTTTACCCCTCCACTGGTAGTCCTGCCTTGACATAGGAGGTGGCCACTTCACGCTCAATATCTCTCACTGCTGGGAGTCTTATCTAGAGTCACTCTCAGATTTCAATATAGGAGACTTTCGTATTCCAGGTCTCTGGCATGTTCTAGATATACCCCTATCTCTTTGCCTTCCACTGACCAATATCCATTTACTCTCCCCTAATATCTCTATACCTAATCTATATCTCTTCCCCCCTTCTTCTCCCCATACCCTCTCCCATCCAGTTCCATCTCTTCATCTACCTCCAAAGACTATATTATTTCCTCTGAGTGAGATTTGAGCATCTATTCTTGGGCCCTCCTTAACATTTAGCTTCTTTGGGTCTGTGGATTATAGCATGGGTATCCTTTACTTGATAGCTAATATTCACTTATAAGTGAGTACATACCATGCATGTCTTTTTGGGTCCAGGTTACCTCATGCAGGATGAATTTTTTAATTCCATCCATTTACCTGAAAATTTCATTTTGTCTTGTTTTTAATGGCTTAGTAGTATTTCATTTTGTAAATGACCACATTTTCTTTGTTGATTCTTCAGTCGAGGGACATCTGTGTTGTTTTCAGTTTCTGGCTATTATGAAGAAAGCTGCTATGAATGGAGTAGAGACAGGATCCTTGTGGTATGGTGAAGCATTTGGGTATATGCTCTGGAATGCCTTTGGGTTTTTTTTTTTTTAGGTTAATTTTTTTTTTATTAACTTGAGTATTTCTTATATACATTTCGAGTGTTATTCCCTTTCCCGGTTTCCGGGCAAACATCCCCCTCCCCCCTCCCCTTCCTTATGGGTGTTCCCCTCCCCAACCTCCCCTCATTGCCGCCCTCCCCCCAACAATCTAGTTCACTGGGGGTTCAGTCTTAGCAGGACCCAGGGCTTCCCCTTCCACTGGTGCTCTTACTAGGATATTCATTGCTGCCTATGGGGTCAGAGTCCAGGGTCAGTCTATGTATAGTCTTTAGGTAGTGGCTTAGTCCCTGGAAGCTCTGGTTGCTTGGCATTGTTGTACTTTTGGGGTCTCGAGCCCCTTCAAGCTCTTCCAGTTCTTTCTCTGATTCCTTCAACGGGGGTCCTATTCTCAGTTCAGTGGTTTGCTGCTGGCATTCGCCTCTGTATTTGCTGTATTCTGGCTGTGTCTCTCAGGAGCGATCTACATCCGGCTCCCGTCGGTCTGCACTTCTTTGCTTCATCCATCTTGTCTAATTAGGTGGCTGTATATGTATGGGCCACATGTGGGGCAGGCTCTGAATGGGTGTTCCTTCAGTCTCTGTTTTAATCTTTGCCTCTCTATTCCCTGCCAAGGGTATTCTTGTTCCCCTTTTAAAGAAGGAGTGAAGCATTCACATTTTGATCATCTGTCTTGAGTTTCATTTGTTCTAGGCATCTAGGGTAATTCAAGCATTTGGGCTAATAGCCACTTATCAATGAGTGCATACCATGTATGTCTTTCTGTGATTGGGTTAGCTCACTCAGGATGATATTTTCCAGTTCCAACCATTTGCCTACGAATTTCATAAACTCGTTTTTGATAGCTGAGTAATATTCCATTGTGTAGATGTACCACGTTTTCTGTATCCATTCCTCTGTTGAAGGGCATCTGGGTTCTTTCCATTTTCTGGCTATTATAAATAAGGCTGCGATGAACATAGTGGAGCACGTGTCTCTTTTATATGTTGAGGCATCTTTTGGGTATATGCCCAAGAGAGGTATAGCTGGATCCTCAGGCAGTTCAATGTCCAATTTTCTGAGGAACCTCCAGACTGATTTCCAGAATGGTTGTACCAGTCTGCAATCCCACCAACAATGGAAGAGTGTTCCTCTTTCTCCACATCCTCGCCAGCATCTGCTGTCACCTGAGTTTTTGATCTTAGCCATTCTCACTGGTGTGAGGTGAAATCTCAGGGTTGTTTTGATTTGCATTTCCCTTATGACTAAAGATGTTGAACATTTCTTTAGGTGTTTCTCAGCCATTCGGCATTCCTCAGCTGTGAATTCTTTGTTTAGCTCTGAACCCCATTTTTTAATAGGGTTATTTGTTTCCCTGCGGTCTAACTTCTTGAGTTCTTTGTATATTTTGGATATAAGGCCTCTATCTGTTGTAGGATTGGTAAAGATCTTTTCCCAATCTGTTGGTTGCCGTTTTGTCCTAACCACAGTGTCCTTTGCCTTACAGAAGCTTTGCAGTTTTATGAGATCCCATTTGTCGATTCCTGATCTTAGAGCATAAGCCATTGGTGTTTTGTTCAGGAAAATTTTTCCAGTGCCTATGTGTTCCATATGCTTCCCTAGTTTTTCTTCTATTAGTTTGAGTGTGTCTGGTTTGATGTGGAGGTCCTTGATCCACTTGGACTTAAGCTTTGTACAGGGTGATAAGCATGGATCGATCTGCATTCTTCTACATGTTACCCTCAAGTTGAACCAGCACCATTTGCTGAAAATGCTATCTTTTTTCCATTGGATGGTTTTGGCTCCTTTGTCAAAAATCAAGTGATCATAGGTGTGTGGGTTCATTTCTGGGTCTTCAATTCTATTCCATTGGTCTATCTGTCTGTCTCTGTACCAATACCATGCAGTTTTTATCACTATTGCTCTGTAATACTGCTTGAGTTCAGGGATAGTGATTCCCCCTGAAGTCCTCTTATTGTTGAGGATAGCTTTAGCTATCCTGGGTTTTTTGTTATTCCAGATGAATTTGCAAATTGTTCTGTCTAACTCTTTGAAGAATTGGATTGGTATTTTGATGGGGATTGCATTGAATCTGTAGATTGCTTTTGGTAAAATGGCCATTTTTACTATATTAATCCTGCCAATCCATGAGCATGGGAGATCTTTCCATCTTCTGAGGTCTTCTTCAATTTCATTCCTCAGTGTCTTGAAGTTCTTATTGTACAGATCTTTTACTTGCTTGGTTAAAGTCACACCGAGGTACTTTATATTTTTTGGGTCTATTATGAAGGGTGTCGTTTCCCTAATTTCTTTCTCGGCTTGTTTCTCTTTTGTATAGAGGAAGGCAACTGATTTATTTGAGTTAATTTTATACCCAGCCACTTTGCTGAAGTTGTTTATCAGCTTTAGTAGTTCTCTGGTGGAACTTTTGGGATCACTTAAATATACTATCATGTCATCTGCAAATAGTGATATTTTGACCTCTTCTTTTCCGATCTGTATCCCTTTGATCTCCTTTTGTTGTCTGATTGCTCTGGCTAGAACTTCAAGAACTATATTGAATAAGTAGGGAGAGAGTGGGCAGCCTTGTCTAGTCCCTGATTTTAGTGGGATTGCTTCAAGTTTCTCTCCATTTAGTTTAATGTTAGCAACTGGTTTGCTGTATATGGCTTTTACTATGTTTAGGTATGGGCCTTGAATTCCTATTCTTTCCAGGACTTTTATCATGAAGGGGTGTTGTATTTTGTCAAATGCTTTCTCAGCATCTAATGAAATGATCATGTGGTTCTGTTCTTTCAGTTTGTTTATATAATGGATCAAGTTGATGGTTTTCCGTATATTAAACCATCCCTGCATGCCTGGGATGAAGCCTACTTGATCATGGTGGATGATTGTTTTGATGTGCTCTTTAATTCGGTTTGCCAGAATTTTATTGAGTAGTTTTGCGTCGATATTCATAAGGGAAATTGGTCTGAAGTTCTCTTTCTTTGTTGTGTCTTTGTGTGGTTTAGGTATAAGAGTAATTGTGGCTTCATAGAAGGAATTCGGTAGGGCTCCATCTGTTTCAATTTTGTGGAATAGTTTGGATAATATTGGTATGAGGTCTTCTATGAAGGTTTGATAGAATTCTGCACTAAACCCGTCTGGACCTGGGCTCTTTTTGGTTGGGAGACCTTTAATGACTGCTTCTATTTCCTTAGGAGTTATGGGGTTGTTTAACTGGTTTATCTGTTCCTGATTTAACTTCGATACCTGGTATCTGTCTAGGAAATTGTCCATTTCCTGAAGATTTTCAAATTTTGTTGAATATAGGTTTTTATAGTAAGATCTGATGATTTTTTGAATTTCCTCTGAATCTGTAGTTATGTCTCCCTTTTCATTTCTGATTTTGTTAATTTGGATGCACTCTCTGTGTCCTCTCGTTAGTCTGGCTAAGGGTTTATCTATCTTGTTGATTTTCTCAAAGAACCAACTTTTGGTTCTGTTGATTCTTTCTATGGTCCTTTTTGTTTCTACTTGGTTGATTTCAGCTCTGAGTTTGATTATTTCCTGCCTTCTACTCCTCCTGGGTGTATTTGCTTCTTTTTGTTCTAGAGCTTTTAGGTGTGCTGTCAAGCTGCTGACATATGCTCTTTCCTGTTTCTTTCTGCAGGCACTCAGCGCTATGAGTTTTCCTCTTAGCACAGCTTTCATTGTGTCCCATAAGTTTGGGTATGTTGTATCTTCATTTTCATTAAATTCTAAAAAGTTTTTAATTTCTTTCCTTATTTCTTCCTTGACCAGGTTATCATTGAGTAGAGCATTGTTCAATTTCCACGTATATGTGGGCATTCTTCCCTTATTGTTATTGAAGACCAGTTTTAGACCGTGGTGGTCCGATAGCACACATGGGATCATTTCTATCTTTCTGTACCTGTTGAGGCCTGTTTTGTGACCAAGTATATGGTCAATTTTGGAGAAAGTACCATGAGGAGCTGAGAAGAAGGTATATCCTTTTGCTTTAGGATAGAATGTTCTATAAATATCCGTTAAGTCAATTTGACTCATGACTTCTCTTAGTCTGTCGACATCATTGTTTAATTTCTGTTTCCATGATCTGTCCATTGATGAGAGTGGGGTGTTGAAATCTCCCACTATTATTGTGTGAGGTGCAACGTGTGTTTTGAGCTTTAGTAAGGTTTCTTTTACGTATGTAGTTGCCCTTGTATTTGGGGCATAGATATTTAGGATTGAGAGTTCATCTTGGTGGATTTTTCCTTTGATGAATATGAAGTGTCCTTCCTTATCTTTTTTGATGACTTTTAGTTGGAAATTGATTTTATTTGATATTAGAATGGCTACTCCAGCTTGCTTCTTCTGACCATTTGCTTGGAAAATTGTTTTCCAGCCTTTCACTCTGAGGTAGTGTCTGTCTTTGTCTCTGAGGTGTGTTTCCTGTAGGCAGCAGAATGCAGGGTCCTCGTTGCGTATCCAGTTTGTTAATCTATGTCTTTTTATTGGGGAGTTGAGGCCATTGATATTGAGAGATATTAAGAAATAGTGATTATTGTTTCCCTTTATATTCATATTTGGATGTGAGGTTATGTTTGTGTGCTTTCATTCTCTTTGTTTTGTTGCCAAGACAATTAGTTTCTTGCTTCTTCTAGAGTATAGCTTGCCTCCTTATGTTGGGCTTTACCATTTATTATCCTTTGTAGTGCTGGATTTGTAGAAAGATACTGTGTAAATTTGGTTTTGTCATGGAATATCTTGGTTTCTCCATCAATGTTAATTGAGAGTTTTGCTGGATACAGTAACCTGGGCTGGCATTTGTGTTCTCTTAGGGTCTGTATGACATCAGTCCAGGATCTTCTGGCCTTCATAGTTCTGGCGAGAAGTCTGGTGTGATTCTGATAGGTCTGTCTTTATATGTTACTTGACCTTTTTCCCTTACTGCTTTTAATATTCTTTCTTTATTTTGTGCGTTTGGTGTTTTGACAATTATGTGACGGGAGGTGTTTCTTTTCTGGTCCAATCTATTTGGAGTTCTGTAGGCTTCTTGTATGTCTATGGGTATCTCTTTTTTTAGGTTAGGGAAGTTTTCTTCTATGATTTTGTTGAAGATATTTACTGGTCCTTTGAGCTGGGAGTCTTCACTCTCTTCTATACCTATTATCCTTAGGTTTGATCTTCTCATTGAGTCCTGGATTTCCTGTATGTTTTGGACCAGTAGCTTTTTCTGCTTTACATTATCTTTGACAGTTGAGTCAATGATTTCTATGGAATCTTCTGCTCCTGAGATTCTCTCTTCCATCTCTTGTATTCTGTTGGTGAAGCTTGTATCTACAGCTCCTTGTCTCTTCTTTTGGTTTTCTATATCCAGGGTTGTTTCCATTTGTTCTTTCTTGATTGCTTCTATTTCCATTTTTAATTCCTTCAACTGTTTGATTGTGTTTTCCTGGAATTCTTTCAGGGATTTTTGTGTCTCCTCTCTATGGGCTTCTACTTGTTTATTTATGTTTTCCTGGAATTCTTTCAGGGATTTTTGCGATTCTTTCAGGCATTTTTGCGATTCCTCTCTGTAGGCTTCTACTTGTTCTCTAAGGGAGTTCTTCATGTCTTTCTTGAAGTCCTCCAGGATCATGATCAAAAATGTTTTTGAAACTAGATCTTGCTTTTCTGGTGTGTTTGGATATTCCATGTTTGTTTTGATGGGAGAATTGGGCTCTGATGGTGCCATGTAGTCTTGGTTTCTGTTGCTTGGGTTCCTGCGCTTGCCTCTCGCCATCAGATTATCTCTAGTGTTACTTTGTTCTGCTATTTCTGACAGTGGCTAGACTGTCCTATAAGCCTGTGTGTCAGGAGTGCTGTAGACCTGTTTTCCTCTCTTTCAGTCAGTTATGGGGACAGTGTTCTGCTTTAGGGCGTGTAGTTTTTCCTCTCTACAGGTCTTCAGTTGTTCCTGTGGGCCTGTGTCTTGAGTTCACCAGGCAGCTTTCTTGCAGCAGAAAATTTGGTCTTACCTGTGGTCCTGAGGCTCACGTTCGCTCGTGGGGTGCTGCCCACGGGCTCTCTGCAGCGGCAGCAACCAGGAAGACCTGTGCCGCCCCTTCCGGGAGCTTTAGTGCACCAGGGTTCCAGATGGTCTTTGGCTTTTTCCTCTGGCGTCCGAGATGTGTGTGCAGGGAGCAGTCTCTTCTGGTTTCCCAGGCTTGTCTGCCTCTCTGAAGGTTTAGCTCTCCCTCCCACGGGATTTGGGTGCAGAGAACTGTTTATCCGGTCTGTTTCCTTCAGGGTCTGGCGGTGTCTCTGGCAGGGGTCCTGCCGCTCCTGGGCCCTTCCCCACGGGAGCCCAGAGGCCTTATACAGTTTCCTCTTGGGCCAGGGATGTGGGCAGGGTTGAGCAGAGTTGGTGGTCTTGAAAAGCTCTCAGGGAGAACTTTCCCTCGGGATGGAGACCCTCTAACTCCAAAGACCAGACCGAGACACCACAGGATGCAATCAGCAAGAGGATTTGGTTTATTGTCAGGATACACAGGCACAGGCACCTGCGGGTGCTTCAGTCACTCGGGGGACTGGCGTGCCCCACGGAACCAAGGATGGGCTTTTATAGGATTTTGGGGAGCAGAAGCAAGCATACAGAAGCAGATGCATGGTTACAGGGATATAATTGGTGGATTCTAATATGGCAAGGGTTTAGCCCGGGGGCAAGTTTCCTAGCTACCTTCCTGAAACATAAGGACTGACTCGGCCCCCCAAGGGTTCAGCCCGGGGGCAAGTTTCTTAGCTACCTTCTTGGAACATAATGACTGACTCGGCCCCCCACCAGGGTCTGGGACCTCTCCCGGGGCTTTTTTTGTTCATTGTCAGGTGCTCAACCGAAGTCGTCCTGTTGCCAGGCCTTCAACCAAACATATCTTGCTTGGCAGCCGCTGTGTACTCAGTGTTCTAACCTTTCCCTGAACCAGTCATCTTAAGTACAGTCTTGCAAAATGGCGTTACTGCTGCTAAGCTGGGTCTTTCAGTCTCTTCCGCTCTGCAGCCTCAGGAGTGCCCACCTGACCAGGCGGTTGGGTCTCTCTCTCACCGGGTCTGGGGGCAGAGAGCTGCTGCGGGCCGGGGTCCGCGGGTGTGGGACTTCCGGTAAACACAGAACGTGCCCGGTCCTAGAGAAATTCTGCTTCCGTGTGTCCCAAGCTCACCAGGCAGCTTTCTTGCAGCAGAAAATTTGGTCTTACCTGTGGTCCCGAGGCTCAGGTTCGCTCGTGGGGTGCTGCCCAGGGGCTCTCTGCAGCGGCAGCAACCAGGAAGACCTGTGCTGCCCCTTCTGGGAGCTTCAGTGCACCAGGGTTCCAGATGGTCTTTGGCTTTTTCCTCTGGCGTCCGAGATGTGTGTGCAGGGAGCAGTCTCCTCTGGTTTCCCAGGCTTATCTGCCTCTCTGAAGGTTTAGCTCTCCCTCCCACGGGATTTGGGTGCAGAGAACTGTTTATCCGGTCTGTTTCTTTCAGGTTCCGGAGGTGTCTCAGGCAGGGGTCCTGCCGCTCCTGGGCCCTCTCCACGGGAGCCCAGAGGCCTTATACAGTTTCCTCTTGGGCCAGGGATGTGGGCAGGGGTGAGCAGTGTTGGTGGTCTCTTCTGCTCTGCAGCCTCAGGAGTGCCCACCTGACCAGGCGGTTGGGTCTCTCTCTCACCGGGTTTGGGGCGCCTTTGGGTCTTAAGGTAGAGCTCTTGCCAATTTTCTGACAAACCACCAAATTAACTTCCAGAATGGTTGTATAAGTTGACATTTCTACCAGCAACTGAGAAGTGTTCCCTTTGTTTTACATCCTTGACAGCATATTCTATGGCTTGAGTATTTGATATTAGCTGTTCTGATGGGTGTTAGGTAGAATCTCAAAATCACTTTGATTTCTATTTCCCTGAGGACTCAGGATGTTGAACATTTCTTTGTTTCTTGGCATTGGAGATTTCTCTGTTGAGAATTCTATTTAGCTCTGTACTTTATTTTTCTTTATTCATTCTTCAGTTGAGGGACATCTGTGTTCTTTCCAATTTCTGGCTGGAATTCAGGTTGCTGGTTTCTAACTTCTTGAGTACTTTATACTATTTGAATATTAGCCCTCTGTCAGATGTAGGGTTCATAAAGATCTTTTCCCATTCCACAAGCTGTTGCTTTTCTATTGATGGTGTCCTTCGCCTTATAAAAACTTTTCAGTTTAATGGATCTCAAGTATTAATTTTTGATCTTAGTACCGAAGTCACTGGTATATTGTTCAGGAAGTTGTCTCCTGTATGGATAAGTTCAAAGCTATCCTCCAGTTTTTCTTCTCTCAGATTTAGTATATCTGGGTTTATTTTCAGATTTTTGATAAACTTGGGTATTCTTTCATATTGAGTTTTGGAGAGATTGGGGATACACTGTACATATATAAAAGTGATATACAGAAAGGTAATAGCCAATATCAAATTAAATAGGGAGAAACTTAGAGCAATTCCCCTAAAATCGGGGACAAGGCAAGGCCATCAACTCCATCGATCATCTCTCTCTCTCTCTCTCTCTCTCTCTCTCTCTCTCTCTCTCTCCCTCTCTCTCTCCCTCTCTTTCTCTCTTCAGTATAATACTTCATGATCTAGCTAGAGCAAGAAGACATATAAAAGAGATCAAGGGGATACAAATGGGAAAAATAAGAAACCAAAATATTGCTATTTGCATATGATATAATCATATACATAAGTGACCCCAAAAATTTTACCATTTGTCTCCTACAACTGACAAGCACCTTCAGCAAAATCATTTGATACAAAACTAAGTCATAAAAATGAGTAACCCTCCCTTTAACAAACAGGCTGAGAAAGAAATCAGGGAAGCAATACCCTTTACAGAAGCCACAAATAACATAAAATATCTTGGTGTAACTAACTGAACATGTAAAAGACATGTATAACAAGAACTTAAATTATCTGAAGAAAAAAAACGAAGAAGATACCAGAATGTGGAATGATCTCTTCTGCTCATAGATCAGTAGAATTAACATAATAAGAATGGCCATCTTATCAAAAGCAATCTTCAGGTTCAATGCAATTTCCACCAAAATTCCAACACAGCTCTTTATAGACCTTGAAAGTACAATGCTGAACGTCTTATGAAAAGAGAAAACAGGACAGCTAAACCAATTTTGTACAATAAAAGAATTTCTGAAGGTAGCACCATCTCACACCTCAAGCTGTGCTACGGAGAAATAGCAATAAAAACTGTATGGTATCGGTATAGAAACAGGCAGGTTGATCAATAGAATCAAATCAAATACCAAGAAAGAAGTCCACAAACCTGTGGACACTTGGTTTTTGACAAAGAAGCTATTTCTGATACATTTTTAAGTTTGTTAGCCAAAATTTGGAATCTACTTCCTTAGTTTTGCCTGATTTCTTCCCCTAGATATGTCAGAAAGGTTCTATGGATGTACACAGGCTTGTCTATGATAAGTAACTGACTAGAGACTATGAATGCAACATGAGAGCATCACAGCACAATCTACGAACTCAGTGATAACTCGAGAATGCATGAATTCATCACTCTTTTTGAATTTAAAGACAGGAAATTGATGTCCCAACTGGTGATGAGATCATGATTTGCGCTTAAGTCTTGGGTCTAATGATCTTTAAATCACAGAGTGAAGATTTAAAAAAAATAAACGATTTCCTTCATGTTTTGAGGATATAATGTAATGCTCTTCTTGGTACTTCCTCTATGTACATTGGATGGAAATATGAAGGGGACATCTGCGTATTTATGATAATTCAGTGCCAAGGGTTTACTATTCATCATGACTATCATTTGAAATCTGCAAAGTTTAAGTTTATGCCTGATGACAGAGGCAGAGGCAATGTTTAAATATTCTGTGCTAACAAAGTCCACATCTTTCGGGGATGTAATGTCAACTAGGTTTTTGGTCTTCAGATAGCTGGACTAGGGATTTACAAGGACAGAATTTTAATCAATCCACTAATTGGTCAGAATGGCCTAGCAATGATTTTCCCAGAGAGGCAGAGAGCCTCTCAGAAGTTCACAGTACTGCAAAGGCTTTTTCCTCAAAAAAGAATGTCTGCTGAGATTTAGCTTTAAAATTCCACATAATTCTGAAGTTTAACTTTAAATCTGTGTCATATCTCTCTGTTTTTATAATGCCATTATTTCATTGTCATCTGCAGAAACAACTATAGTCTTTTACATATCACTACATTCAAGAGTATTAATCCCATTTGCATTCAGTACTTTATTTAGATATTAGAATTATCTGAAAACTTATTTAAATCTATTAAGGGTGGCCATGATAGCTAATCTTTGTTGTAAACCTGACTACATCGGATCGCTACTGTAAACAGCACCTTTTATTTGATGGATGAGACATAAATAGCTCTAAGGAAAAAGCATGCTGATGGTACACCTTCTTACTGGTGAGTGAGCCCTTCCCATAGCACAGCAATTGCTACAGTTTGTTGCCTTCAGAACCCAGCTTCATCAGCCTCTCAAGGTGATTGCAATAATGAAGTTCTCCAGGACTCCTACAGTCCTTCAGCATCACATGGGGAATGTAACCAGCCTATGAACTGAGCATCCATTTTTGGACTACTCATCTTTTATAGACCAAGCAGTCTTTACAGCTCCTAATTCATAGTCCTATACATTACCAAGCATCTCCTTCTTCCTAGTCACATAGATTCTCTGAGACTAAACCAAAGAGTGTGGAACTTCCTGCTGCCCCTAAGAGTACATTCCGAGATTTCTCACAGCTCTTCTTTGGCCTCTCCATTGTCCTTGATACACTCTCTTTTAATAAAACTCGTCTCTAGGTTTTGAAATGAAACCTTTCATTCCTTTCAAATCTCCATTTATCTTGTCTCTGATATAATATACTCTCTTGAATTTTATTTATTTTACCTGAAGACGCCATCATGGCTCATCCAATATTAAAGTCCTATCTCTAAATAAAGACAATTTTGTGTCAGCTTCTTTTTAGAACCAACCTACTTCTCACACTTCTCTATAAAGAGATTTCACCTATAAGTGGTGCTTGTGGATCCTACTTTTATAACTCTCCCTGGAACTTGATGGGTGCACCTCTTAAAGCATGGAGCAAGTGATCATTATAATTTCAGAAACAACTATGCACTGACTCTCATTAGGCCCTGAAGACTAAGACTTCAGTAGTTTTTCCTTTTCAAAGGAAGTGCGAACTGATAAAGGGAGCAGCTGCCAGGAGAAGCAGTTAGGTTACACAAATCATCATGAGCCATGCTTATCTTGATTTGTGATCCTTGTTTGAATACACCAGGAAAGGGCTGATGGAGTTAGAAAGAGGATAAATATAAGAAGGGATTAGTAAATTTAAGGCTTAAGTAGATTAAGTGGTTTCAAAGGATACAAAACCAAGGGTGATAAGGAATTTTACTTTACCTAATTTCTTAAGTAGGATATTAAACAGAAACCTTGGCGATTGCATTGCATTAGCCTGTTAAATACTCATTAAGTACTTCTCGAATTCTACGCTCCCTGTAGATTGTTTAACAAAATGTCTAGTAACCTCAGAATTAAAATATGCTGGGAACTATTGTATATCAGATCTCTTCTACTCACACTATACCAAAGTTCTTCAGAATTTACATTTGAAGGCTATGTTTGAAAATAGTTATTCCTACTCTTTTTTTTTTTTTTTTGGTTCTTTTTTTCGGAGCTGGGGACCGAACCCAGGGCCTTGCGCTTCCTAGGTAAGCGCTCTACAACTGAGCTAAATCCCCAGCCCCATTCCTACTCTTAAGAGAGAGATTTAATCATAAAAATATTTAAAATTTGATCTCAATTCATATAAGTCGTAATTCCTTTGGCGCATGTAGCCTGATTTTAAAGAATGTGGTTAGAGTAGCTCCTTGAGAATCTCTGACCATTAAAGAGATAAACTGAGAAAACAAGAAAACTGTCCTCTGGAAACAGATGAAGCATATAACTATACTACAGATTTGAGATAACAAACACGTTCTGTGGAAGAGAGAGAGAGAGAGAGAGAGAGAGAGAGAGAGAGAGAGAGAGAGAGAGAGAGCTCCTGTGTGGTTCAGTTAGACATTAAGGAATGGGAGATAGGGACATACCAGACACAAGTAAATAAGAGAAAGCAAAAACTGGCTGAGGTTAAAGCTGCCTACAATGACTAAATAAATGGAAACTGACTTGAAAGACATTTAGGAAAAGCATTTAAAGGACATTCATGTTAGACTGTAAAAAATAGTGCCTGCAAGTGGTGACTACATGGACCCTCCTTGTGAAGGAGCTTTGGTTCTTTTTCCTTAAGAAGAGTTTATAACCCCCAGTGAACTAGATTGTTGGGGGGAGGACGACAAGGGGGGAGGATGGGGAGGGAAACACCCATAAAGAAGGGGAGGGGGAGGGATTAGGGGGATATTTGCCCGGAAACCGGGAAAGGGAATAACACTCGAAATGTAAATAAGAAACACTCAAGTTAATTAAAAAAAAAAAAGAGAGAGATCAAGGGGACACAAATTGGCGAAGAAGAAATAAAGCTATCACTACGTGCAGATGACATGATAGTATGCATAAACTACCAAAAAATTCTAATGGAACTTCTAAAAAAAAAAAGAAGAAGAGTTTATAATTAGTTGGGGAAGCAAGGTTAGCAATAGAGGTTATCAATGCCAAGGTTCACCAAACAGTATCAGAAGTCTTGTATAAAATTATAGTAAACCTTAGATGTCACTACAGAAGTAACATACAACTCAACCTGAGAGAAAGATGGAGTTTTATTAAGGAGTCAGCATTTGTAGTAGGCAAAAGGAACATAAAGATTGGAGAGATCCTACACTAGCAACTTAACAGCACATCTGGAAGCTCTAGAACAAAAAGGAAGAAAGAGGAGTAGATGGCAGGAAATAATTAAACTCAGGGACGAAATCAACCAATTAGAAGCAGAGAGAACTATACAAAGAATCAATAAAACCAAAAGCTGAACTTTGAGAAAACCAATAAGATAGATAAACCCTTAGCCAAACTAACTAAAGGGCACAGAGAGTGTGTCCAAATTAACAAAATCAGAAATGAAAAGGGAGACAGAACAATAAAACTGAGGAAATTTAAAAAACATCAGCAGATTGTACTACAAAACCCTATACTCAAAACTGGAAAATCTAGATGAAATGGATAATTTTCTAGACAGATACCATGTGCCAAAGTTAGATGAAGATCAGGTAAATTATCTAAAGAGTCCCATAACCACTAAAGAAATAGAAGCGATAAAACCAGATGGTTTTAGTGCAGAATTCTACGAAACCTTCAAAGAAGATACCCTATACCAATACTCTTCAAATTATTTCACAAAATAGAAACAGAAGGAACACTACTTAATTCATTTTATGAAGCCATGGTTACTCTGATACCTAAACCAAAGACCAACTGTGAAAGAGGACTTCAGACAAATGTCTCTTATGACTATTGATGCAAAAAATACTTAGTAAAATTCTTGCAAACCAAATCTAAGAACACATCAAAATGATCATTCACTATGACCAAGTAGGCTTCATCCCAGGGATACAAGGATGGTTTAATATATAGAAATCCATCAATGTCATACACTATATAAACCATTTCATAGAAAAAAATCACATGATTATCCCATTAGATGCTGAAAAAGCGTTTGACAAAATATAATACCCCTTCATGTTAAAAGTCTTGGTGAGATCAGGAATTCAGAGCACGTCCCTGAACATAATAAAAGCAATATGCAGCAAATCAAGAGCCAACATCAAATTAAAAGGATAGAAACTTGAAACAATCCCACTAAAATCAAGGACAAGACAGGGCTGCCCACTTTCTCACTATTTACTCAATATAGTACTTGAAGTTCTAGATAGAGCAATTAGACAACAAAAGGAGATCAAAGGAATACAAATTAGAAAAGAAGTTAAGGTATCACTATTTGCAGATGATATGATAGTATACATAAGTGACTCCCAAAATTCCACCAGAGAACTCCTACAGCTGATAAACAACTTCAGTAAAGTGGCTGAATATAAACTTAACTCAAACAGATCAGTAGCCTTCCTCTATACAGAGGATAAATGGGCTGAGAAAAAAATGAGGCAAGCAAAACCCATCACATTAGTCACAAACAATATAAAATACCTAGGTGTGATTCTAACCAAGCAAGTGAGAGAGCAAAAGATGAAACAACTAGAGTTAGGGAAGCTGCACGGAACAGCTCTTTGTGACTAAATAGTAAGAAAGATCCTTTTTACCAAAACAGGAGTTAAGACTTGAGACAAGCGGCTAAACACCAGAGAAAGATGGTCTTGATTGTGATGGTCTTAACTGCAGACAAGTGAGCAAACACAGAGACACAGTCACTGAGGTAACATATTTGGGTGATTGCTTGGGGAGCCTCATGGGATGGGATGGAGGGAAGTCTCCTAGCTCCCCAAAGTCTTTTTTTAACCCCTTTGTCTTTCCTAGGTGTGTATAATTCATCGTTTACTGTTCTTCTTTAGTCAGATTTATCTAAGATTGAAATGTAAAAATTTTAAATAATGCAGATGATACTTTATGTACCTTTGAGGTGTAAATCCCTTTTGTTTATATCCAGAGAACTATTTCTTTCAAAGTGTCTTCTGTCATCTTCACTTCTATTTTTTTTATGTCTTTTGAAATATTTCAAATACATATACTAAAACAGCTTAATGGTAGAGTTCTTACCTAGCATGTGCTATGTGTGACTTTGTAGTTTCAAGCCCTACAACTAATGGCAACTAACCAAATTAGTTAATATAGACAACATGCCAGTACCTCATTTTCTTAAAACTCAATACTTTTTTACTTTTTATACTGATTTTAAATACAATTTTAGTGTACAGTTCAACTAAAACTGCATTTTATATGCTTTAATTACCATTAGTACTATATTATTTCATGACTGTTTTATCATTATCAAAAATTCTTCATTTGTGTGTGTGCGTGCGTGTGTGTGTTTGTGTTAGGTGGTTAATGTAATACATAGTGCTGACTGAACATTTTGATTTTTCTAACATTATTGCACTTATTCTGAAGAATTAAAGTTTTTAAAACTATGATTTAGGTCTGATTTTCACTGTATTCTTATGTTCTATTATGTGACTACACAATATTATTAATATAGTTTCTTAGAAAAGGAAATTGATTTGTTTCCAATTGTGAACTGTAACAGATTAATGCGCAATGAGCATATTTATAGGCATATCCTTGAGTATCTATAACAAAATTTAAGAAGGCTGTGGCTTTTCATCATGTCTCTCTTCCTGCTTGCCCTTATTCTTATTGGCAAGTTCATTCCCTCACTAATATTAGAGCCTACTTCAGAATTCCAGTATACACTGAAGGCAAGCTCAGATATCCAGCCTCATGGACTAGATTCTTGGACACACACATACTGTGTGTGTATGTGTGTGTGTGTGTGTGTGTGTGTGTGTATGTACTTATTCTACCAATTCTGTTTCTCTAGAGAGCTCTGACTTATGCACAAACGTAAGTAGAACTCATTGTATAATGGCACTTGTAATCATGCAATTTCATATTTAGGTTTAAGTCACCATTTTCTAGACATGGAGTATTTTCTTCCCCCTTGATACGGTGTCCTTCAATTTTGCCACTGTAACTTTTCCAATAGTGTCTTAGCAAATATAATTGAATCTTTGTAATATTAAAGGGCTGGCAATAGACATCATTAATTAATATTTTCAGAATAATGCTGCACATTTGAATTATAAAACATTTCAAAATTTTGGTAGTAAGGCAAACTATTAAAAATTATTTTCTGGGTTCATCAAACCTTGTAAGTAACTGGGAGTTGGCATTCATATGCTAATGAGGGAGCACCAAAATAAAGATAAGACCACAGTCTATGTATCTATCTCCCCATCTCAATATCTCTGTATCAATCGATGTGTCTCTCTATAGATCTATGTGTCTCTGTAGCTATCATCTATTTGTTTATCTACTTACTTCTTTTATATTAAAGTATTGTAACAAGAATAAAGGAATAAATGCATGTGAAAGAAACAAAGCAAATTTTAAAGTTGTATTATATCTCTAAGCCAACACAATTTAATTTGATACATGATCCTTTTATTTTACCATTTTAAAATGCATTTCATAGACAAAGCCATTATTTACTTGCCTCCTTGGGGAAATATGCAGAGACATGCAGTTCAGCATGGGTCTGTCCCACTGGAAGGCTTTTATTTCAATGCTATCAACTTCTATTCTCTCCAGTCATTTTCCCTTTATTCTCAGCAGCCATTGTTTTCAATAATTCACTCGAGTGATCTCGGCACCACTGAGAACAACTGTAAGGATCCTGCATGCCTGCTGATGTTGAGAATGGCTTCTTGTAAAGGAGGTTAGTTCTTACTCTATAAAAGGTTAATAAATAAATGGACTGAAATTAAATTATCATTATCTCATATAATCAAATGATAAGAAAGTAAAATTTTACTTTTTTTTTGATACACAGAAATACTCTAAATTCTTATCTCGTAACCTCAATAAACAGAGTGATAGGAGATAACAGTGTTGACTCTTTCAGGGTTACAGAGCAGAGAAAGGAGCAAAGCAGGCACCCAGCTCCATTAGTCAGAGGCAGCCTTCTGAGTGGGCCATTATTGATGACCACATTGCACCCGTGTTTATTGTACTGGATGTGGAAACACATTCAACATAATGCAGAAATGAGGTCATATAAAATATTATTGCATAGAGTCTTAAATTCTGCTGCATATTTGTGGTGAAATTACTAACACTAATTAAAACCTATAATAGCCACAAATATTGTGGGAGAAATATAGGATATTACATTTGGCATATATCTACACTCTTTGAAGAATCTTATCTTCTTGTATTGATTCTTGGAGAGTTTCAAGCCATATATATTAATCACATTAAGTCATTTCTTCCCCTTGTCAACAATCTGAGCATGACATCAGAGTCATCATTTTTATTGCTGATCATATTTTTATTTTTATAGCTGTAGCTCAAAGACTCAGTTGTCTTAAATCAAATTATTTTTTTTAATTAACAAAGTTAACAGGACTAGTTAAAATGTGCACTAGCAGACGGATTAACCAATCTTCTCTACCTTCCTGATGATTTTGTCAACCCAGGCTGTCGCTTTTGTTGAGCAGGCCTGCATGTTTCTATTACTTATGGCTTTCAACTTCAACGACTTAAAAGGAAACGTTTGACATGTGATTTTTCAAAGACAACCATTGCTTTTCAATTTGTTTGATGTGATTGGCCAAGTGAAATACTTCAAAGGAACAGGTTTGTGTCAGCAGGACTTTAAAAGATCAACTAACCAACAGTACAATATACACATGCTTAGCACTTCTGTGGCTTGCATCAAGCTATTTACATTTGCAGCCATATCTCCTATTTTGCCTATCTTAAAGCAAAAGTTGCTGAGGCAGGCAGACTTGAAGTAAATAACTGAAACTAAAATGTTGTAAAGGCAGATTTTGAACTCAGATTATCATATCCAAGCACACACTCTTAACAATTCCACTGCACTAACAATTTACCGTTTCCCTTTCAGAAATATGCAGGAATAAAATGGGACGCTTTGCTTTCTTAGGGGATAAAATTTACATTTTTATATTGCTCATAACTTCAGTATTCAAAAACAATGAGGTTTGCATGAGGGAAACATTAAATTATCAGAGAGGTGGTTTTTGCTCTTAGTTTGTCTTACAGGATCTTGAAACAAATTGAAGAAGAAAGCAGTTTGGTCAGAATTTTCTCTGTGTGAGAAAAAAATGCATTGGGCCGGAGAGATGGCTCAGTGGTTACGAGCACAGGTTGCTCTTCCAGAGAGCCTGAGTTCAAATCCCAGCAACCACGTAGTGTCTTACAACCGTCTGTAATGAGATCTGATGCCCTTTTCTGCTTTGTCTGAAGATAGCTACGGTGTACTTATATGTAATCAATCAATCAATCAATCAATCAATCAATCAATCAATCTTTACAAAAAAGAGAAAACCCGATAAATAACAAGCAAGGCTTAGGCAATACTATTCTGGGACATGGCTTATCTTCCAAATGTCCACTTTCTAGTATCCCAGTTCTCAAGATTGAGATGGTTAAATCTTTAAAAATGGTGGCCTAATACAAGGTAATCAAGTCAGCAACTTCTATGTCCTAAGTTTGCATCTTGTGGGGCTGCTTTAATTCTCCTTTATGACAGAAGTGGGCTTTACAAGAGGTTGTTTTTTAATGAGGCTGCCCCAATATCTTGGCTCCTTGTGCATGGCCTTGGATTACTATCCACCTCTCTACCATGCAATTCAGCCAACATTAGTAACTCTTTCCAATATCGCTTTGGTGCCAAAATCGAATCTTCTCATGTTCTTACTAAGCAATGATGATGATGATGATGATGATGATGATGATGATGATGATGGTGATGGTGATGGTGATAATGAAGAAGATATGATTTTCCTCTTTTGTTTCTCTAACTTTCTTTTTCCCTCTTTTCTTTCCTTTGTTTTACAACAGGTACCTATTATGTTCTAAGCTAACATTTGTTATATTGTACTCATCCATTCCTTTAATTTGCATTGTTAGAGACATATTTGGTAACATCATCTTTAGCGAATAATATGATACAGTAGCTATTAAAGTTATCTGTAATTATTTGAACAACTCTGTAAGGTCAATGTAATTACTTTTGTTCTAGTGGCTCAAAAAAGTTGAATATCTCACATAAAACAAATTCTACTTCTGCTTTTAAAACTATAAGCTGCAGGAACTTCCCACCTTTCATTAAGTGCAAGTAAAATCCTGGCCAGCATACACCAAATAATAAAAGAAGACTGAAAAGAAGTAATAAAACTGAAGACACCGTCAACTTTACAACTCAAGAGTCAAGATTGGGGTCAGCAATTTGGGTCTTTTGTTGGTTTTTAGACCTCAGAATTGGAGATTAAGAAGTACCTAATTGCAATTGATAAACGCCAAGTTCAAAACTAATTCAAATGCAAATATATTTTCAAGCTAGAGTTTCAGCAAAGATGCTACCTGATAAGGAAGAAAAACTTAGATAGCAAATAAGATAGTACATCTTCATAGCACAGAAACAGCTAAGGACCCATCCCCACCTAGAGCACTATTGGTCTAATTTGAAGTCTGAATGTTAAGTTTTCTCTGGACTAGTGATGTATTTTCATTTTTTCCTGAGGCTGTGGTCAGTAATGTTTAGTAATGAAGCTGGCCTTTATTACTTTCTGGTAAGAGCAAGGTATCCTCTCTATTGCAATGGCATAATAGGATGTACAGAGAAAAATCAGGACTCTTCTTGCTATAAAGAGATGGTAAGATCATCCCCTTACAACTTTGTTATTCAGAGAGGCCATGTGAAGAGTAAAAACAATACATTTCATCATTTCCAGAGAGTGGTATCAGTAAAGGGTTTCTGGAAGAACTGGGATTTCTACACTAAAAAAAAGAAGTCAAGAAGAATATACTTTTGAGTGCTAACAGAGATCAATTGTGTATCTGTACCTCTACTCCACATACACTGATGGGCAAAGCTCCCTCCTTAACCACGATTTCTAAATTGCATCTTCAACTTGTTTTGTTTCTAAATTTAAGAGTTGGAAAGTAGTCTAGAGCATAGCATCTAATTGGGAAACCATCACCTTGGAGGCTATGCAAAATGATTTACTGCATCATGGTCCATTTGGTACACAATTGTTCTAATTCAATATCTAAAGTTCTTTCAGGCTTCAGGGACTTTGTAAATGAACTGATCTAGAGTGAATGGTGTACTCATGAGAGTGAGACAGACTTGGCATTAATGGAGACTTGGAAGGTAAAGATCTGAAACCATTTTACCTACCATTAGTCTAATGAGACACAGACAAGATCTCAACTCACCTACTCTATATGATCTCATGGCATGGCTCCAACAATGGTTTTAAGTGCTTTCCTTGCAAACCCACAGGAATGTGCACAAGAGTGCAGAAAGTAGCACTTGAGATAAAATACACTAAATTACTAGAGAGTGCTACCATGTAAAGTAGAATGGGCCAAGGTGAAGTGGGTCAGGATATTAGAACTCACTTAGTGACCCAGTCAGACAGCTACCAGGATACAATGCAGTTTGCAAGGCACTTTCAAAACTTTGGAAGCTAGGTTATTTTAATCAATACATAATGTTGCTAAGTCACAAGGGGTTCACGCTTGAATGACATTTTAATTAGTGAAATTAACACATCTAATGAAAGAATGAGTCAGATGGAAAAAACCTGAAGGGCAAAGAAAAATGAGGCTCAGGAAGTGTGTTTGCCTAAAGAGTGAGCACTGTGGCACTGAGGAAGACTCTGAGATTTGGAGAATGAAAAAAAAAAACCTTGCTTGTTCAGTCTTTCCAGAAATTATATGACCATATTCATATGTCATACAAGTTTGTATTTTCCTATGGAAAATATTTGGGAGTTTTCACCCCCTTCAATGTGCAATCTCTCTCCTATGTGATCAATTATTTCTTGGTTCATTCTCATTTTTACCACAGACATATCTGGCAATTCTGAAAATGCAATGACAACTCAGAATAAAAATTTTAAGCAAAATGCTTGAAAGAATTTTGTTTTGTTTTTCTCATCCTTAGGAGACAAATTTGTTTTTAAAGTAACTTCTTATAAGTTGATTATTTGGTAAACCTCTAGTAGTTCTGGGACACTTCTTTCTGGAAAGCTACTCTTGGGAGCTGGCTATGTCATTTCCAAAGGCAGACACAGCTGTTCAACTATTTTTTTTTCTTGGCATTTACAAAAATAGCTTTCAAATTGCTGGTGTAGTTCTGACAGTAACACACTTTCTTGCTCTTCCCTTCTCTCACCAAGTCCTTTATCAAGTGATCTAGTACCATGGGGCATGTAGTGTTATAACTTCTCTACTTCCTCTGGTTGTACTGATCACCCATCTGCCTAGGGCTGAGTCAGTCATATCCATCAAAGAACTTAGTGCTAGTAATAAAGACATGGAAACTCTCAACTCCCAGCCATTTTTCTAAAACACTTTAACTATTTTGCCCTTTAATTATGTTTCCATTTTATATATTTACCCAGTAAAATTTCATATTAGACATAGCTTCACTCAACCTGCTTTCTTCTATTCTCTTTTATTATTATTATTATTATTATTATTATTATTATTATTATTATTATTTGGAGCATTCTGGTAACCGACCATTATTTTTCCTATACCACACTTTCCTGCCTCTTGCATTATCAAAAGAGAATCATATCTAAGTCAATAAATATAACAAAATTTGAAAGAAGGAAGAAGAGACAAACAAGATAGTTATCACATAATGGAGACTTTATCAATAAAACTCTTACTTTTTAATATTTCTTTTTATATTGTCTCAGTAGAATATACCAAAAGACTAGGTATTAGTGACTATCAAATAAATACAGCTAATTAAACAAATAGTTCTTTGTTCTATTTTCTAGACTTTTCTGTATGGATGGATAATGCATTAATAAGGCTCTGTAGGGGAATAAAACCAATAAATCTCTCTCTCTCTCTCCCTGTCTCTCTCTCTCTCTCTCTCTCTCTATATATATATATATATATATGTATATATAATATATGTATGTATATATTATAAAAGGGGAGTTATCACATTCATTTATATAATATACAATGGGTGGTCTAACAATGATCATCTCACATGGGAGAAGCTAAGACCTTAGTGGATGCTTTGTTCACACAGCTGAATGCCTCTACAGTCTCAATATGGCACAGAAGGCCTAGAGGATCCCTCAAGAGTAACTAGTCTGTAGTTCTGTTGGAATGCTGAAAAAGCAAGAGTGTATCACCAGTAAAGACAGACAATAGCATCAGGCATCATTGCACTGGACAGCAGAAGGTAAAGACAGGCAGACAAGTAGCATCACTTTTTTCCCTGGGATCTTTTTATTTGAGTCACTACAAGAAGACACATGACCTCATTTTTAGCTGAACCATCCTTGGCCACAGACCAGCCCAGAGATGTGCCTCTTATTTGATGCCAAATCCAAGCAAGCTGCCATTTAAGATTAAACATTTTAGGTAACATAAGATCAATATAAGATATTGATTATAGACATTTGTTCTTTAGATATTGATCATACCAATATCAAAACCAATAAAATAAAATATAATGATATATTTCACCTCTGGAGCAATTAAAATGTAATATGTCTTCAAAACTTATTGTTTTCTCTTGTATGTTTCTAAAGGGATTTCTAAAGTTGCATTTGGCCCAGAAGTTTATCATAGAAGCTATACTTAGAAAGTGTTTCTCTTAAACAGGACACAAATTCTTATTCATTCCAAATGTATCTCTAAAGGGCTAACAGTTCTTTGGAACTTTCTAGATAAGTTTCATGTTGAGTCTATTGCCTAGATATGAGTGTTGCTTGAGAAGGTGCAAACTGATTTTAAATTAAATTTGTTTCTAGACTATTTTGCACAAGTATACAATGCATACTGATCATTCTCACCCTCCACCTCCCTACCTCTATTGTGTACTCATCTATATCCAGACAAATCTTTGCTTATGTTTATGTCTATTCATTTTGTTTTGTTACTCAGTGAATTTAACCAGGGCTGCGCATATGGGCTTAGGATTATTTGCTGATGCTGGCATGTTCAGCGGTGAGAACAAAAATGAGGACAATGATTCCTCCTTCCAGAGAATATTGTGATAGAGGAAAAGGGTGGGACTCTCTGAGCCTCTCACTTCCATGCTCAATTGTTGACTGGACAACTTCCGTGTGGCTCTAGTTGAGGTACTTAGAATTGCTGTAAGTTAACAATTGCAATGCTTGAGTCTACCCTGGAAAAATGCCATTTCAAGGCCCTTCATTCTGTTTTTCAATTCATACATAATTTCTGCCTATCTTCTGCAATGTTCCCTGAGAATTAGAAGAGATTCAATAAATGTTTTATTTTATGTTTGAGGTTAATAGTGTCAGATATTAATTGGATACTGGGTAGTTAGGAGTCTCTGAATTTACCACAATTCATTATTGTAGCAGCGGTTCTGATGCTCAGGCTCTTTTTACCAGTTGGTTCTTGATTGATCAGTAAAGATTCCAGGGGCTATTATTGGGCAAAAGGAAAGAGGCAGGACTTCTGGGACCTCAGTGGAAGAGTTGAGGAGACGTAGAGGAGGAAGGGAGGTTTTCCATCATACTTCAGATGGAGAAAGGGTGACCAGTTGTGTCAGATCTACTGGGGAGTGGCCATAGGCCAGTTCTCCAGGCAGGAGTTGAGGGTGTTGAGATAGAACTAGACTAAAGTTAACCAAGAAACTGAAGCTGAGGCATGTTGAGAGCTGCTGAGCTAAGAATATTGGGAAGGACACACTAGCCGAGAAAAGCTTAGAAGAGTCCAGCAATTAAGCAAAAGAGGGGTTGAAATTGAGCAATGTGTTTGTCTGTGTTTTTCATCCGCTGATTCAACATTCTCTGGGTTGGGGCTGGTAGCATGGTCTGCCCAGAGCTTAAAGTAGGGTAGCAAAAACTACACTCTATACAGAAGAGGCACCTCTGATTAAAGTTATGGGTAGCTTTGTTCTATGGGTATTAACATAGTTATTTATAAGGCAGTTTGCTGCTAAGTAAATTTAATTAAACATAAGTCACTCGCTTGAGTCCATAACCTCTCTAGATATGGGTTGTTAGCTGGGTGTAAAGTAACATGAATGACTTTCTTTTTTCCACACTGAAATACTGAAGATGGTTTTGTTTTGTTTGGTTTTATTGATTCATTGCTGATTGATATTTGGATTTCATATATGAGTATTGTATGTATAGTTTCCCACTCTCCCACTGGTTCCTCCCATATCACTCCCTCCCTAACAAGTTGATGGATTCCTTTAAAAAAAAGAATCACTACATTTTGAACATGTGTACACATGAGTGTAGAAGTGCAACCGGCTGCATCTGGTTGGTGTTGCTTTTAGGGACGACTGATACTGGACATCCAATTGGGGGCTAATCCCTAGAGAAGACCCATTTTCCTTCATCGAGTAGTCATTAATTAGCTGCGGGTCTTAATCTAGAAGTGGGACAAAATCTTAATACAAATGATTAAGTAGCTAACGCTGAAATACCAGACATCTGTAGCTCATTGAAAAAGGAGAAGGAAGAGGATTGTGAAACCTTTGAGAGATTTTAAACCAAAAGAAATAAGTAGCCCAGATCAGAGGAATATCCACTTCAAACACGTCCTCTTTTCTCTTGTCTTTCGTTTTAATATAGAGTGATTTGTTTACAATTTTATGTCAGTAGAACTAGAAAAAGAAACTATCTCATTGTTTGTTTGTTTGTTTTAAATACACATGCTTCCTAAACTGTCAGGTCTAATGATTTGCTCAGTGCAATGAAAATAATAACTGACAGAAATTGAATTAACTTCTGTTTTGTTTGTTTGTTTGTCTTGTTTTAGGTTTTCTTTCGGCTATTTTAAATTGTTTTGTTTGTTTTTTGACACATAGTCGTCGTTCTATTCTTTGGAAAACTTGGGACTCATATCATCTAAAAGTAATGTATAGAAGTGTGCAAGAACTGCGACAAAAATGTTGAAAGGAATTTTATGTAAAAACATGAAAACATTGGCAGAAAGCAATATACTGTGAGATCATTGGAATAGAAATAGTGTGTTTTGCTGTGATCTTGCTGGCGCAAACTGGTAGTTTCAGCTACTAGGGAGGCTGAAGCAAGAGGATCATGTAACTGATTAGCTCGGGTACCAAGGGCAGTGGGGATTAACATAGGGAGTTCCTGCATCAAAACAAGTGCAGCAGTAAAATGATGGTATTGTTTGGGAATCTTACTCTAAAATAACATTCTCATTTCCTGTTTCATTGTGGAAAATGGAATAAATAGAAAAGAAATTATATATGTATATACTACTTCATATATAAACCTTTTAAAATCAGGCTCAGATTTTTCTTATCCTTGTCTGTCATTTTGATAAATAGTTATGATGCTATCTTGTACCAAAGCTTTATCTAGTTTTCAAGTCCGTTTTGACTTACTTGAGAATTGTAGTAAATCTTTATTTTCTTGCTGGCAGTATTGTTTCTTTCTTGATCCACTGGATTATATATTGACATACAGCAACACAGTTACTATTTTGGCTTAGAAAAGAAAAATAAAAACTCCCTTTGCTCCTTATTCTCCAAAACGCTGTATCCTGTTTTTCTTTTCCTTCTATAGCAAAATGTCTTTGTGAAATTCTAAAATAATTTAATTATGTCTTTTGTTGTTCTCTCCAGAAATCATCCAAAGTTTTGAAATTTATCACTTGAACCAAATAGTCCTCTAAATATTACTAAGGCTTTTAAGTTGAAAAGCATCAAATTTTAGCTTTTGTTTTCTCCAATTTATTATTAATCTCTTATCAATTTATCAGTATTACTCCTGAACTTTTGGAAATCCCCTCTTTTCCTCTGGATTGCAAGGAACTTTGCTATCTTCTTGACCAGAATGTGCTTTCAGAATTTTAAATCATACCTTTATGTTTGTGAATATCTGGGTATACCTTTAGCCTCTTGTCTCTTCTATATTTCACATTTGCCCATCTGCCTATTATTTTTTTAGAATATAAGTTTGAATGTCTAGCAGATATTTTAGAATGAGTAAGCTCAAACAGACCTTGCTATTGAAATGGAAGAATCCCTCCTAGATTCTTCTCCATGAGCTTGAAAGGAAAAAGTTTAAAATTGCTCCCTAGACAAAAGTTGAAGCCAAAAGCGGGCCCTGGAACTGTCTGTTCCAGAACTAGCTGATCACAGAAAGAGTAATTGCATCAGCTGGTTCAGCCACTTTGTTCAGAAACTAGCTAACCATAATAGCAGCTGACCATAATAGCAGCTGACCATAGAAGCAGGAGCTGGTTAACCATAAAGTTAGATTAAAATCATAAAGAACAATCATGAGAAACAGGAGGTTCTTCCTTGTGATTCGGTAACAATTATGAGAAACAGGAGGTTCTTCCTTGTGATTTGCTATGGTTTTTCCTTTAAATACCCCTTCTTCCAATCGTTCGAGGTTGAACTCCTCTACCCCTGTGTGGGATATGAGTCTCGACCCCAGTGCGCTGGTTTCTGTCGTCCCTATCAATAAACCTCTTGTTGATTGCATCAATATCGGTCTCTTGTGAGTTCTTGGGGGGGGTCACTTCATCCTGAGACTTGAGTGAGGATCTCCCCGCTCCCGGAGTCTTGACCAGAATGTGCTTGCAAAATTTTAAGTCATACCTTAAGGTTTGTGGATATCTGGGTGTGCCTTTAATCTAATATCTCTTCTATATTTCACATTTGCCCACCTGCCTATTATTTTTTAGAATATAAGTTTGAATGTCTAGCAGATATTTTAGAACAAGTAAGCTCAAACAGACCTTGCTCTTGAAACAGAAGAATCCCTCCCAGATTCTTCTCCATGAGCTCATGGTAAATGCTTTTGCACTGTGCCTCAGAACTCAGACTCTTCCTGTTCTTTCATATCAGAGAGTTGTGTTTTAAAAACATTTAGAGAAGCACATCCATTTCCATCACTTTCATGCAAGTCACTGTAAGTGTGTCACAGTTCATTTTAATGGCCTCCTAATTTTTTATTAAGAAAAAACTACATGAAAACTAAATTAAAGTCCCTGTGCCCAAAGTGTAACCTGATCATCAATATGGCTGATGTGATTTTTCTTTTGGAGGAGTTGGACTCATATAAAAACACTGAGTTTAAAGTTAGAAGGTATATATTCAAATTCCTTTTTTGCTGCTTACTGTCAGTAGGGCATGAGTAAATCCTGGTAAATAAACCACTGTTCCTTATAAGTAACATGAATGTCATTTGCTTTCCTCACTGAACAGAGATTTTTGAGAGAAATTACATATAAAACCATACTTGCCGCAATTGTGAATTTTCACTCCAGCCAAAACTGGCAACTATGTTTAAATTAATAGAAACTCTGCTTTTAGAATCATTCTATGGAGGAGAGGAGAGGGGGAGGGAAGCCACTTGAGATGGATTGGAAAGATTTATTGGGTCCAGAGAGCAATCTGCAGTCCAGTAAATTGGCATTTGAGGAGTGTCACAAATAATAATACTCTATAGCTTGCACGGCAGTGCACAGGTGTCCAAAAGCTATTACAACCCAAGCATTGGACTAAAATCGTATGAAGGTAATAGCATGGCCACTGTGAGGAAGGTGCTTAGAAAGAGCTTTTTTTTAAAAAAAGAAATCCCATTTAGCAAATCACTTCTATCCTCTGTCCAATAAAACCACAGCAACTCAAGGAATTAAATTATCTGCTTCCAATTCAACCAAAACTACTTTACGTAATAACTTCAGGATGAAATAATTGTATATCAGAAAGGTATCTGAAACACTGGGCATATTAAACAAGTGTTTGAGACGTTGTTGAAACTTGCCTGAGGATTTGGGTCATAGTAGGTTACTTGATGTTTGACCACTCTTAAACCGAGCTCAAGGAGCCCCTTCCAACAAAGAATTTGTTACAATTGTGTGTGTGTGTGTGTGTGTGTGTGTGTGTGTTATATTCACTTTAGAATATTCCTTAAGTTAATAATTATCATTTATAGAATGTATCCTTGTATCTTTTGTGAAGAAATAGTTCTGTCCATTAGGTCCAACTAAAATCTGTAACTGAGTAGAAACTTTATATGAACACAGGTTCAGGTATTATCATAAAAGAAATAATAAATCTTTGATAGTGTTCTTTTTTTGATACTTAAATTCATAATCATATTTAAGAAAAAGTCATAGATAATAGGTAGTTTTTACAGTTTGGGGATAAATAAATGTTTTCATGGGACGAAATTTGGAGCTCTACAATAGTTTAGAGAGAAAAAATTTAGGTCCTTATCTGAAGTTGTGTGAAGTTTGCTCTACACACACTGACATGTTTACTTTGTTGTTTTTGCTCTTTGGGCAAGCACACTGTTAAGCTTTCAAGGGTGCAGATTCCTTGTTATGTCCAAAAGACTCTGTCTCACAGCAGTTGTGAGAGTTGGTCTTCTGTTGCTTATCACTTTTCTACACTCTTTTATACAATCTTTTCTTTGGTATTCTTTAAGTCTTAGATATAGGGGTTGCAGTGCATTGTAAATGTTAGGCTCAGGCTCCCCATGTTTGTTCTCTGAAGTTTGATCAGGTACGGATTTCTGTGATGGTCTCCCTCTACTACAAAATTCTTCTTTGTTGATGGGAACAAGAACTTCCCTTATGAGAATAAGTATTTAAAATATCGTTAGAATGATAGTCTATGACCTATCTAGCCATAGGTAGTTGGCCAAGTTTGCAGTATTAAGCATCTCCTCCATCCTATTGAACATGGCTTAAGTTCAAGCAGTTGGCAGTTGGTTACCTCGCATATAAAGGTACCACTGTTGCACCATTGGGGGTATTATTCTAGGGTGGCCATTGTATTCCATGAGTTTTATAGGTGATCAATGACTTCAGAGAGAACCCATATATATATACACATATGCATTTTATATGTATATGTACATACATATATACATACACACATATAATGAAAGTAGAATAGCCTGTGAATTTAAGAGGAAGTAGCAGGAGCACATGGTAAGATTTGGATATGGGATAGGAAAGGTAGAAATTATGTAAATATTGTTCTCATGTGTGACATTTCCAAAAAAAGTCAATAAAAGAAAAAAGAAGGAAAGGGAACTATTTTTCATTCACATAAAGTCTTTTAGCTTTGTATGATTTTAGCATCGCTAGAAATTATGCTATGTACTGGGATCACAAGTATAAGCAGAAATTACATGGTCCCTCATCTGCTCTTTGTCTGAGGTGTTCAGAAATGTGGCCTATTTCTTTCTGAGATCTGAGAAGCTATTTTCCTCTCTGGATTCTTTTGAACCTTCTCTTTCCCATGCCTTCTTTTCAGTCCTGTTCAAATTGAATTCAATTTCAAGCCGAAAGCTTTTAACATGAGGATCTAATCTGTAGGAAATATTGAAGTGGTCAGATTTGAAAGTTCAGCTTAAATCACCTGTCCACAACTGTTATGTTTATATTTTCTTAGGCTTTATTTCTTTCTGGTTTTACATGGTAGAATTGATAAAAATGTATGTGTAGTTAAAGCAAATGTTTTTATGACTCTTCTATGTGCCTACGCTGGGAAATTTTTGCCACATGGTGACTGTGTGGTGGTCCTGTATCAAGCACATGGTATCTGCTGAGAATATATTTTAGCTCTCTTTGCTTTACAACAACTCTTGCCCTAGAGATTCAGCTGGGATTCTCAGCCCACAATTGTGCATTTTTAAAGATACATAGTCCCTGCTGGGGGATCTTCTTTGTCCCCTTTGCTTTCCTCTATTTCCTTCTCCATAGTAGTGGTTATCACACAGGTCCTTTAGAAGTCATGGCTACCATATCAGTCTTTTTTAGAAATCATGGTTTGTCAGCACCTGCTCCTCATATATGGAGTTCTGGGGTCACAGATACTGTTTCACCTCCTTCTCATTGATAGTGTCAGCAGATTTTGCTTTTCAATTCTCGTTGCTTTCTGTCTTTTCTTGCGGGACTCAGAGAAATTCAAGAACTCTGTCACCACTGCCATCTTCTCAGAATTTAAAACATGTAGTTTTGAACTTGTCTGGACAAGTAGTGAATCTCTGGGGATGGAATAAAGCTAAGATTTATGCACTTGCCAGAAGTTATGACTAACTGCACAGCTGGTCTGCACATAGGACTGGAAACTGTGAACCAGGCAGATGTTTTTCAGGATTAGGATGTTTTTATTCTCAGAACACTTTCTTTCAGGCTGTTAAATCTAAACTCTCTTATATTCCATGGACACACACACACACACACACACACACACACACACACACACACACACAGAGTACTTTGAAGTTGAGAACAAAGAAGGATTGTTATATCACCACCTGTGTCTAATTAAATATTTCTGGTAATTTGGTATAATTACAGATGAAACAGCCAATTAGCATAGAGTAAGATATCATATTTCCTACATCTATTGTACACCTCAGTATTTTCTTACTGAGGATTTTTAACTTGAATGTGATGTTAACAACCTCAGCTATTCCTTGTCCTAATTCATTGAATTTTCCATTGATTAGCCCTCTGTTTGCATTTCTTTCTCTTCTTTACATCTTACTAACATTGCCATTTCTTCAATTATAGCTTCAATTGCCATTTCTTCAGATCCCAACTACAATTCTTTTTCAAAAATGCCTTTCCTGATACCCATACAGTCTATGTCTAGCAATAACCACATTTGCCTCTTCTTGTAATAATATATTATCTATTTCATAGTACCCAGCTAGTGCTAATGATTCAATACAAAAATGAATAATGAGATTTCAATCTTTGTATGCTTTAATGTAATTTTAAACTCCATGATTTTGAATTAAAAATAGAGTCAACCATTTACAAAGAAAATACTGAGTTGTACAACTGCAAAATATTGAGGTACATGGATTTCAATTATAGCTTCAATTGCTATTTGAAGTTTAAAGTTCCTCTGTGGTTCAAAAGAAGGGTTTATTATTGAAATAGGAATCAGAATCCACTTTTGCAAAAGACTACAACATATGTTACTAAATACTTATTACTAGTCCTGTAATCATTTTCTCTAAGTTTCTCTGCTATCATGCTAGAAAAACAAATCCATCAAAAATAGTTACATATAAGTAATGTGCCCCTAAGCTTGAGAATGGGAAGTTAAAGTCACCTTTATCTAATCAGAACTGACTTGCAGAGATGTGAAATCGGGTGGCACTCACTTATTATTTATTTTAGTAACTATAGTCTCAGAAGTATGGAGGCATGTTTCTATAATGTGTAACTACAATGAAGAAAATTTTTCTTCCGTGAGCTAGGTTTGTGGCAAGGCTTGTCATGTGGCAGAGTAAAGTTATGAGTGTATGCTCTCTGATTTGCTTGGCTTACTTTTTTCCTTCTGATTCCTTGGGCTCTTAGATGAAGAAATGCTTCTTCTCCTCACACCTCATGAAATTTAGTGAGTTTTGTTATTCATAATTAGCATAGATTTCATGAGAGCACTAATCATTAGCTATACCTCTTAGGGAGCTATACTTCTATGACTTACAGTTGATGCACCGAGGTAGCCATTGGGATAAGAGAAGAATGTCCATGGCAGTAAATACCACTTAACTGTGTTGTCTATGGTCGCTTCCAGCATGTCCCAAGTGCATCACCTTTCTAGTGCAAACCAGATGAATCTAGCAGTAACTGCGAAGATCAGCTGAAACACTAATGTTAATATAATTGAAAAACTCACGATCCATATTTCAGTAATTATTGCAGCTGTGTCATGCTTTCTTGGCCTATCATTACTTAGAGAAGTGTCTCATGACTTAGGTACATGGGGTATCATGAGAAATTGGGACTAAATATCAAATACTCATCTCTGCCTCTGGCAATAGAAACTAGCTGAGGCAAGGGATAACTCAAAATGGAGCTTCAAGGAAGTCTTTTTCTCTTGCTGTTTTTACAGAAGCTCCCTGTGGATACTTTGTCAAGCCAAAATCACTGATAAAAAATTTGAGGCTGGCTCTACTGTTGAATCTATGCTCAAAAACTTCAAAAGGTTAATTTTTATATACTATGCCTGGAACCTTATGCATCTTATGCAAAGACAAGACAATCTATAAGCCAAATCATGCTTTATTAAACTGAGGAAATGTTTTCCCTAATGGATCACTTTCAGTGTGTTCAGGGTGAGAAATAAATACAAGATTAGTGTCTTCAAAGTTTATGGCTCCTAAGAGAAGTGAGAACAGACCAATGGAATAGTACATAATTCTGCTTTCTATATTCGAAAGAGCTAGAAATAAGATACCAAGGAAACAGGTAGTTTTGATGTAATTTGCACCTACATCTTTGTTCCAATCCAAATCAATTCACAAATTCCCAGACCCAATTCAACACTTTCAACTTGAATTGCTTGATCACATAAAAGTGTTTTTGTTGATAGCCTTGCATGTCTGTGTTACTATGACACCAATAGTCAATGGAATAAGGAAAAAAAACATCAGGTTTAAAGATCATTAATTGACAAGCTTCAAACATGTCATCAGTGCTAGAATTAGGGTTTAAAGACCATGGTATTCTGTTTCAGAATGCTTGAGTTACATGAATGAAATTCTCATATCGACCCAATCCAGATTCTCTAAGATTTAGTGTTTTTATATTAAAATACATAAAATCTTAAATATCATTAAACTAGTATGATGGTTGTTTCAAATCATTTTTATTTTTACACTGTATACACTTTGTATATTGTATGTTTTTCTGTTTCTATTTAGAGTTCTATTTTGAGTTATTGCTATTTTCAATTTCTATCCCTAATTGCTATTATTATGGCTCTCAACACCATAGAAACAGTGATGATTGTACAATAAAGAATAAATTGGAAATTATACCAGAATACAGCAGCTTAAAATAGGACAGAAAAGCCTCAGGTGGAAGGTTTATGCTTAAGGAAATCCATTCACCTTTTCCCCTGGAAACAAGATTTTTCTGTGAAAGTGTTGGTCTGCGACTTTCTCCACTGCAGCATAATTTGTACGGCATTGCTTTTGGCATATTGTGGGAGAACACTTGGCAACTTTGCCATACTGAAATGTCATCTTCTCCTACAAGACTTTTACATTTGAGTCCGGAAATAATGAAGTTGATATCAGACTATCCCCTGCTCATGAAATTAAATGTTTTTTATTGACTTTTGCAGATAGTCCAAAGTCAGCATTTTATTGTAATTTCTTATGGATTTTCCCCTATTCATGTAAATAAAAGTATTAACTATTGACTTCAGCTTTAGCATTTCTTTTGACTTGGTGAAATTAGTATTATATTTTTATATCTAGGGCTCTTTGCTGTTTTTTGTTTGTTTGTTTGTTTGTTTTTGTTTTTTTGCCAGTCACTAATTTTTAAGTCTGTTTAAATTCTTCACAACTGTTACTGACTTAGGTTGCTCCTCTTAGAGGAAGATGAGCATTATCATGGTGCATGTAGAGCTTGAAACCTTTATTTTTAGGAAGCTTTGCTTCAGTGTGAGGTCAGGGACAATGTGATAGCCATTATGTTTAGTACACAGTATTAAATTTTATAATATAATATCTGTTTCTCTAGCTCACTATGTTGTTAACCATCTGACTTGAAAGATTAACTTTTTTAGACTTTGTGACTTGTTAATGTAGGAAATTTATGCAACAAAGAACCCTGGATAAACCTTTTATTCAATTATTTGATAAAAATGTAGAATGCTTTATATAAAACAGTTATTAGTCATTGAAATTGAAACAGAAGTCAGAGATTATTGTCATTTTTAAAACATCAATAATTAATGATCTCCCTGTTCATTTAACTTCCAGAAAACTTCTTCCTTCCTTCCTTTCCCTCTTACTTCACCTCTATTCTTCATTCTTTTCTTTCCTCGCCAGAAGTAGATTAGCAGTTTGTTAAACTGGCAGTATTTTCACATTCCAACTGAGCAATCAGATTTCACAGTACTGCAAGATGCCAAAATACTTGGTTCTTGTGGGTCCTCAAGAAACAAAGACAATATATAGAGTGGGGAGATAACTTGCTCTCTCTCTCTCTCTCTCTCTCTCTCTCTCTCTCTCTCTGTGTGTGTGTGTGTGTGTGTGTGTGTGTGTGTGCGTGCGTGCGTGCTTGCGTGCGTCTGTGTGTGTGTGTGTGCGCGTGTGCGTGCATATGCATGCTCCTGTGGGTGTGTCCATACAGGTACTTGAGTAGTGGTGGGCATTTGCAAATGTGTAGAGGCAGAGGTAGATGTAGGGTGTCTTCTCTACAGTTTTTATCTTATTTTTCAAGACAGGATCTCTCATTATAACTGAAACTCACCAATTCACTAGACTGGCTTGATATCATGACTATGAAATTCCTTTGTCTCTGTCTATTCAGCACTGGGATGACTGGGATGACACCATCAAGTCCAACATTTTACTTGGGTGCCTGGGGTGAACTTAGATTCTCTTGTTTGCTAAACCAAATGAGGCCCCTCCCCATCTCAGAAAGTGGTCCTTTTATATCTAATTTTATTCTTGGAAGTAATAACCACTCAGGGTTATAACATTGCTATAGAAACCATTTTAATAGTTTCATTGTGTTATTTTAGATATACTATTGATAAAAAGTGCTTATTATAAATAAATTGGAATAAAAGTAATGTTCTCCCATTCAAAAATTTTAAACTTCATGCTCAAAATCTGGATTAAAAACTATCAATCAAATATCCATTAAATAACCAATAAAGCTAGCAATACTGATTTGTAACTCAGGGTACCATAAGAACAAGTGTCATGTAAATCCAGGGACCTACTTTGAGATGGAGTCCTTGAAAGTCACTCAATACTGTCATATGGAAACCAAACTTTTCACACTTTGGAAGAAAGACGACATCAAAGCTATTCATCCATGAAAATAAAATTCTCTATTTATTGTAAAATTAATCATGGTCAGTGATATTGTGAAATCTTAAGTAGAGTTTTTTAAATGATAACTCAGAATTTGACCTCATCAACCTTCTTAAGGCAATAAAAGACTGTATGTGTCAACTACACCAACAATCCCTTGCAGTTTTTCATGGTTTCTTGGTTACACACACTGGTGTGCACAGTTGAATCCATATTCCTTTGTAAGAATGTCATTTTCTTCTATTTTACTTTTTTAGGTGACGTTAAATTAAGAAGCTAGAAGGCATTTTAGTTTTTGCACCATTTAGGATAAATGATGGGGTGAATTGAGTTCAGGAAATATATTATCCTTTCTTATGTATTTTAAACGTAGAGTAGTCCTTGTTCTTTCATATTCATGGTATTGAAAGAGAGAAATCTGCCTAATCCCATTTTCTGATAGTCTGAGTTTGAATCAAACTATTATTTACTATAAAAACTCTCTTGGCACCACTAGCTTCAAGTCTGTAAGAAAGGTGCTGTCATTTCAGCACCGTAAAGTGTGGTATTTAAATTTAGCTCAGTATAAGCTCTGCAAGAGATTATCAGACATCTAAACTGACAGGTGCAAGGAGACCTTGTAAAGAAGTACTGGGGATGAAAGGCAGGTACCCACAGCAGGATAACAAACCAACGACTTTGGTTTTATAAACACTGCAAGAAAGGACAAGCCCGTTAAATCACACAATCACAGATTTATGTTTGCTGCAAAACATAGACTTTCTTTAATAGAGTTTGTGCTGATTATTATGGGGAATGCATTGAGACAGATGCTGGAGGGTTATAAAATAAAAATCCATGAACATTTTTGTGTTTGCATGGTATGGCTGTATTTTTAAAGATAAAGTTATCAGCAAAATTGCTGCACTTGGAATGTCTCTGCCATCCAAAAGTTTACATTCATGCTTACAATGATTTCTAAATAAAGACACATTTATCTCAATATTTTGAGTGAGTTTTATGCACGGGTATATGAAATTGAAATGCTGTCATTCCTCAATCTTCAGTGATAGTGTTTTAATCCTACATATATAGGGTACTGGTTATTTGTATTTTGAGCTGAAAAAACATCATATTTTATAAATATTGCTGACATATCAATGTTTGCCTTAATCTTAACAAGAGGGATATCAAATAATTGGATTTGTCATTTAAAATTTATTGAGAGCTTAAATAATAGGGTTAAGGGTTTTTTAAAAAGATTTTATTTTCATTAACTTTTATTTTACTTTATTTTATGTGTATCAATGTTTTGTGTTCCCGGTATTTCTGGAAGCCAGAAGAGGGTATCTGATCCTTTGGAACTGGAGTTACTTATGGTTTTGAGCTACCATGTATGTGCTGGACCCTATCCCTGGGTCCTTTTCAAGAACAGACAGTGTCTTATGCTGAGCTATTCCTCCAGTTCTGAAGTAAGAATTTTGATCTTAAAATGGTGTTCACATTATTCTTGAATAGAAAAAGTTCTCTATGAATTCTGACTTAATTCCTTAGATAGCGTTTTTAATTTTTTGTAATTATTTTTAAGGAAAGGAAATACTACATTTCCCTTATGACTAATGATGTTGAACATTTCTTTAGGTGTTTCTCAGCCATTCGGCATTCCTCAGCTGTGAATTCTTTGTTTAGCTCTGAACCCCATTTTTTAATAGGGTTATTTGTTTCCCTGTGGTCTAACTTCTTGAGTTCTTTGTATATTTTGGATATAAGGCCTCTATCTGTTGTAGGATTGGTAAAGATCTTTTCCCAATCTGTTGGTTGCCATTTTGTCCTAACCACAGTGTCCTTTGGCTTACAGAAGCTTTGCAGTTTTATGAGTATCATTTGTCGATTCTTGATCTTAGAGCATAAGTCATTGGTGTTTTGTTCAGGAAATTTTCTCCAGTGCCCATGTGTTTGAGATGCTGCCTAGTTATTCTTCTATTAGTTTGAGTGTATCTGGTTTAATGTGGAGGTCCTTCATCCACTTGGACTTAAGCTTTGTACAGGGTGATAAGCATTGATCGTTCTGCATTCTTCTACATGTTGACCTCCAGTTGAACCAGCACCATTTGCTGAAAATGCTATCTTTTTTCCATTTGATGATTTTGGCTCCTTTGTCAAAAATCAAGTGCCCATAGGTGTGTGGGTTCATTTCTGGGTCTTCAATTCTGCTCCATTGGTCTATCTGTCTGTCTCTGTACCAATACCATGCAGTTTTTATCACTATTGCTCTGTAATACTGCTTGAGTTCAGGGATAGTGATTCCCACTGAAGTCCTTTTATTGTTGAGGATAGTTTTAGCTATCCTGGGTTTTTTGTTATTCCAGATGAATTTGCAAATTGTTCTGTCTAACTCTTTGAAGAAATGGATTGGTATTTTGATGGGGATTGCATTGAATCTGCAGATTGCTTCTGGTAAAATGTCCATTTTTACTACATTAATCTTGCCAATCCATGAGCATGGGAGACCTTTCCATCTTCTGAGGTCTTCTTCAATTTCTTTCTTCAGTGTCTTGAAGTTCTTATTGTACAGATCTTTTACTTGCTTGGTTAAAGTCACACCGAGGTACTTTATATTATTTGGGTCTATTATGAAGGGTGTTGTTTCCCTAATTTCTTTCTCGGCATGTTTCTCTTTTGTGTAGAGGAAGGCTACTGATTTATTTGAGTTAATTTTATACCCAGCCACTTTGCTGAAGTTGTTTATCATCTTTAGTAGTTCTCTGGTGGAATTTTTGGGATCACATAAATATACTATCATATCATCTGCAAATAGTGATATTTTGACTTCTTCTTTTCTGTTCTATATCCCCTTGACCTGCTTTTGTTGTCTGATTGCTCTGGCTAGAACTTCAAGAACTATATTGAATAAGTAGGGAGAGAGTGGGCACCCTTGTCTATTCCCTGATTTTAGTGGGATTGCTTCAAGTTTCTCTCCATTTAGTTTAATGTTAGCGACTGGTTTGCTGTATATGGCTTTTACTATGTTTAGGTATGGGCCTTGAATTCCTATTCTTTCCAGGACTTTTATCATGAAGGGGTGTTGAATTTTGTCAAATGCTTTCTCAGCATCTAACGAAATGATCATGTGGTTTTGTTCTTTCAGTTTGTTTATATAATGGATCATGTTGATGGTTTTCCGTATATTAAACCATCCCTGCATGCCTGGGATGAAGCCTACTTGATCATGGTGGATGATTGTTTTGATGTGCTCTTGGATTCGGTTTGCCAGAATTTTTTTTATTAACATGAGTATTTCTTATATACATTTCGAGTGTTATTCCCTTTCCCGGTTTCTGGGCTAACATTCCCCTCCCCCTCCCCTTCCTTATGGGTGTTCCCCACCCTCCCCCCATTGCCGCCCTTCTCCCAACAGTCTAGTTCCCTGGAGGTTCAGTCTTAGCAGGACCCATGGCTTCCCCTTCCACTGGTGCTCTTACTAGGATATTCATTGCTACCTATGAGGTCAGAGTCCAAGGTCAGTCCATGTATAGTCTTTAGGTAGTGGCTTAGTCCCTGGAAGCTCTGGTTGCTTGGTATTGTTGTACATATGGGGTCTCGAGCCCCTTAAATCTCTTCCAGTTCTTTCTCTGATTCCTTCAACGGGGGTCCTATTCTCAGTTCAGTGGTTTGCTGCTGGCATTCGCCTCTGTGTTTGCTGTATTCTGGCTGTGTCTCTCAGGAGCGATCTATATCCGGGTTTGCCAGAATTTTATTGAGTATTTTTGCGTCGATATTCATAAGGGAAATTGGTCTGAAGTTCTCTTTCTTTGTTGGGTCTTTGTGTGGTTTAGGTATAAGAGTAATTGTGGCTTCATAGAAAGAATTCGATAGTGCTCCATCTGTTTCAATTTCGTGGAATAGTTTGGATAATATTGGTATGAGGTCTTCTATGAAGGTCTGATAGAATTCTCCACTAAACCCGTCTGGACCTGGGCTCTTTTTGGTTGGGAGACCTCTAATGACTGCTTCTATTTCCTTAGGAGTTATGGGGTTGTTTAACTGGTTTATCTGTTGCTGATTTAACTTCAGTACCTTGTATCTGTCTAGGAAATTGTCCATTTCCTGCAGATTTTCAAGTTTTGTTGAATATAGGCTTTTATAGTAAGATCTGATTATTTTTTGAATTTCCTCTGAATCTGTAGTTCTGTCTCCCTTTTCATTTCTGATTTTGTTAATTTGGACACACTCTCTTCGTCCTCTCATTAGTCTGGCTAGGGTTTATCTATCTTGTTGATTTTCTCAAAGAACCAACTTTTGGTTCTGTTGATTCTTTCTATAGTCCTTTTTGTTTCTACTTGGTTGATTTCAGCTCTGAGTTTGATTATTTCCTGCCTTCTTCTCCTCCTGGGTGTATTTGCTTCTTTTTGTTCTAGAGCTTTTAGGTGTGCTGTCAAGCTGCTGACATATGCTCTTTCCTGTTTCTTTCTGCAGGCACTCAGCGCTATGAGTTTTCCTCTTAGCACAGCTTTCATTGTGTCCCATAAGTTTGGGTATGTTGTACCTTCATTTTCATTAAATTCTAAAAAGTCTTTAATTTGTTTCTTTCTTCCTTGACCAGGTTATCGTTGAGTAGAGCATTGTTCAATTTCCATGTATATGTGGGCATTCTTCCCTTATTGTTATTGAAGACCAGCTTTAGGCCGTGGTGGTCTGATAGCATGCATGGGATTATTTCTATTTTTCTGTACCTGTTGAGGCCTGTTTTTTGACCAATTATATGGTCAATTTTGGAGAAAGTACCATGAGGAGCTGAGAAGAAGGTATATTCTTTTGCTTTAGGATAGAATGTTCTATAAATATCTGTTAAGTCCATTTGGCTCATGACTTCTCTTAGTCTGTCTACGTCTCTGTTTAATTTCTGTTTCCATGATCTGTCCATTGATGAGAGTGGGGTGTTGAAATCTCCTACTATTATTGTGTGAGGTGCAATGTGTGTTTTCAGCTTTAGTAAGGTTTCTTTTACGTATGTAGTTGCCCTTGTATTTGGGGCATAGATATTTAGGATTGAGAGTTCATCTTGGTGGATTTTTCCTTTGATAAATATGAAGTGTCCTTCCTTATCTTTTTTGATGACTTTTAGTTGAAAATTGATTTTATTTGATATTAGAATGGCTACTCCAGCTTGCTTCTTCCGACCATTTGCTTGGAAAGTTGTTTTCCAGCCTTTCATTCTGAGGCAGTATCCTCTTTCTCCGCATCCTCGCCAGCATCTGCTATCACCTGAGTTTTTGATCTTAGCCATTCTCACTGGTGTGAGGTGAAATCTCAGGGTTGTTTTGATTTGCATTTCCCTTATGACTAAAGATGTTGAACATTTCTTTAGGTGTTTCTCAGCCATTCGGCATTCCTCAGCTGTGAATTCTTTGTTTAGCTCTGAACCCCATTTTTTAATAGGGTTATTTGTTTCCCTGTGGTCTAACTTCTTGAGTTCTTTGTATATTTTGGATATAAGGCCTCTATCTGTTGTAGGATCTTTTCCCAATCTGTTGGTTTGCCGTTTTGTCCTAACCACAGTGTCCTTTGCCTTACAGAAGCTTTGCAGTTTCATGAGATCCCATTTGTTTTCTTTCAGCCAGTTATGGGAACAGAGTGTTCTGCTTTCAGTATGTAGTTTTTCCTCTCTACAGGTCTTCAACTGTTCCTGGGCCTGTGTCTTGAGTTCACTAGGCAGGTTGCTTGGAGTAGGAAGGTTTGTCTTACCTGTGGTCCCGTAGCTCATGTTTGCTCATGGGGTGTTGCTTATGAGCTCTCCATGGGGGCAGCAACCAGGAAGATCTGCGCAGCCCTTTCCAGGAGCTTCCGTGCACCAGGGTTCCAGATGGCGTTTGGTGTTTTCCTCTGGAATCAGCAATGTGGGCAGAGTGCAATCTCTTCTGGTTTCCCAGGTGTGTCTGCCCCTCTGAAGGTTTAGCTCTCCCTCCCACGAGATTTGGGTGCAGAGAACTGTTTATCTGGTCGGTCCCTTCAGGTTCCAGTGGTGTCTCAGATGCAGGGGACCTGCTGCTGCTGTGACCTTATCCATGGGAACCCAGAGGCCATATACAGTTTCCTCTTGGGCCAAGGATGTGGGCAGGGGTGGGCAGTGTTGGCGGTCTCTTCCGCTCTGCAGTCTCAGGAGTGCCCACCTGTCCAGGCGGTGAGGTCTCTCTCCCACGGGGTTTGGGAGCAGCAAGCTGCTGCGGGCAGGCTGTCCAAATCTTTTTACCCACATAATATCACTTCCATTTTCATATCACATGTCTTCTGTTAATCTCCCATCTTAAAACATCTTTTTCCATGCATGGGGTCTCAAATTAGACCAGTCATTCGTTGGCCACTCCCACAAATTCTATGCCACTTATCTTAGCACTCTTTCAGGCAGGGCAGATTACAGACCAAAATATGTGTGGCTGGGTTGGTGTCTCAGCCCTACGACTGAAAGACTTTCCTGTTTACAGAACGTGAATGGTTCAGGCTCTGTATCCTTCGTTACAATGAATCTGCACTAGGGTCACTTTCATAGATTCCTATGAGTTTCCACTGTGCTAGGTAGTCACATAGCCCACAAATGCCCTCCCACTCCAATCATCTCTTCCTGTGCTCTCCTCCTCTATGACCCACAAACTTAACCCCTCTTGTTTCCATCCCTCCCTGGTACTTGCAAAATCTATTATTTCACCTTCATATATAGATCTTCTGTCCTTCTTAGAACCTTCCTTGTTACTTAGCTTCTCTGGATCTGTGGACTGTAGCATGATTATAATTTATTTAACATCTAATATCCACTTATAAGTGAGTACTTACCATATTTGTCTTTCCTGGTCTGTGCTACCTTATTCAGGATGATATTTTTTTCTAGTTCCATCCATTTTGCTGCAAATTTCATGATGTCAGTTTTAACCTATAAATAATATTTCATTGTTGAAATGTATCCCATTTTCTTTATCCATTCTTTAACTGAGGGATATCTAGGTTGATTTCAGTTACTGGCTATTACGAATAAAGTCTCAGTGAGCATAGTTGAGCAAATGTTCTTATAGTAGGATGGAATATTCAGTGGTTGTAAAAATTTGCACTCCCACCAGCAACGGAGGAATGTCCCCTTTGCTGCATATTTTCACTAGCAAGAGATACCACTTCTGTCTTTTATCTTAGACATTCTGACAGATATAAGATGGAATCTCAATGTAGTTTTGATTTGCATTACCCTGATAGGTAAAGATGAACATTTTTAAGTGTTTCTCAGACATTCGATATTCCTCTTTTGAGAATTCTCTGTTTAGATCTCTACCCCATTTTAATTGGATGGTTTTGTTTGATGATGTGTAGTTTCTTGAGTTATTTATATATTTTGAATATTAGCCCTCTGTTGGATGTGGAGTTGCTTCAAAATCTTTTCCAATCTGTAGTTTGCAATTTTGTCCTATACTCAGTATCCATTACCTTATAGAAGCTCTTGGTGTTCTGCTGAGAATGTTTGTCTCTTATGTCAAAGCATTCAAGGCTGTTCCCCACTTTCTCTTGAATCAGATTAAGTGTATCTGGGTTTATGTTGATATCTTTAATCTGCTTAAACTTCTGCTGGGTGATAAACCTGGATCTATTTGTGTTCTCCTATACACTGACACCCAAGTAGATCAGCCTTTTATTGAAAACACTTTCTCTTTTTCTACTGTATAAATTTTGTTACTTCATCAAAAATCAATTATATATTTGTGTGTGGACTTATGTCTTTGATTCAATTCCATTCACCAACCTGTTTTAATGCCAATACCATGCAGTTTTTATTACTATTGTTCTATAATACTACTTAAAATCAGGGATGATGATACCTCTGGAAATTCTTTTATGTTCTATGTTTGTTTTAGCTATCCTGGATACTTTGTTTTCCTAAATGGAGTTGATATTTGTTCTGTTAATATCCACAAATCATCGTGTTGGAGTTTTGATGGGGATTGGATTGATTCTGCAGATTGCTTTTGGTACGCTGCCTGGATGATCAGGGACCATAGACTGGGTATCACAGAGATATGGAATTAAAAATATACAGTGAAATGATTCCTACCCACATTCTTCTGTACTCTTATATTGGTGCTTAGCCAAGGTATCATCCTCTGGCAGCTTGTGAGAATGCAGCAAGAAATGCATAGCAAATATTTGACAGAGAGTGAGTCAAAATTGGGGATCTCCTTTGAGTCCCTCCCCTAATAGCTCAGGAAACCCCTGAAGATGGAGAGAAGAACTCTAGGAATCAGAGATTTTGAGGACACTAGAAATACATGGAATCAACTAAGCAGGGCTCCTAAGGGACTCACAGAAAATGAAATGGTATTCAAGAAGCCTGTATGAGTTTGTGCTAGGTCCTATGTTTATATTTTTTGGCTGTTTTCTTGGTGTTTTTGTGGGATTCCTAACAGTGTGAGTAGGAATGTCTTTGACACTTAAGTCTATTCTTAGGACTCTCTTCTATCTACTGGATTGCCTAGCCCCCAGCTTTCATATAATGTCTTATCCCTAGTCTCATTGTAATTAGATATGGCATGTTCGTTTTGTATCCCTGCGAAGCCTGCTCTTTTCTTAGGGGAAACACAGGAGCAACAGATTTGGAGGAGAGTAGAGGTAAGGGAAAAACTTGGAAGAGTAAAGAGGGGATGCTATAGTATTGATGAATTGTGTGAGAGAAAAATAAAAATTCAAAACCATACGGAAGCAAAAACAAAACAAAACAAAACAAAAACAAAAACAAAAAACTCTTTTTATGCCCTCACTTGGTCCCTTTCTAGTTACCTGGTTTCATATACATTTATTCCTACAGAGATAAAAATATGTGGAAGTTATGATGTATGTGTAAGAGAAAGCATGTTTGTCTTTCTGAAACTTGGTTAATTAAAAAAATATGTTTACTAGTTTTATCCACTATTCCTGAGATTTTTATGGTGCCATTTTTTATGGCTAAGTAAAACTCTACTGTGTATATGTAAAGCATGTGCCTACAGACACACACGCACACACACACACACACACACACACACACACACATGCATGCATGCACACACACACATACGCACACGTGCGCACACACACGCGCGCGCGCACACACACACACACACACACACACACACACGTGATAGACATATTGGAATATTGGTTGATTCCATTCCATTGTTTCTGTGACTAGGGAAGTAACAAACATGGATGTTGTCCAGGTTAGGTTGTCAACCTGACACACAATTGAGACACCTGGGAAGAAGCAAAGTCAATTGAGGTATTGCTTCCATTGGTCTGTGGACATTTTATTGCTTATGTTTTATATGGGAGAGCCTAGCCCCACTCTTGGTGCTGACACTCTGGGATGGGTGTTCCTGAGTTGTATGACAAAGCAAAATGAGCAAGCTGTGGGGAAAGCAAACCTCAAGCACTATTCTTCCATGGTCTCTCGTTCAGTTCTGCCTTTAGGTTCTTACTTTAACGTTTTGCTTAACATCTCTTAATGATGAAGTGTAACTTTCAATCAAGTTGCTTCTGTTAATACTTTGTTATAGCCAAAGAGCAGGTATGCAAGCATCAATCTGTTAGGATGTACTGTCTTTTGGGGATATGCCAAGGAGTCAAAAGTTATTCTACTTTTCAGAAAAAGAGCCACCGTGGTTACAATGCTTTAATTCCCAAGAAGCAGTAAATAAAGGTATTCCCTCCCACAAATCTTCTAAAACACTTTCCATTTCACGTGCGTGCCTGTGTGTGTGTGTGTGTGTGTGTGTGTGTGTGTGTGTGTGTCCACTAGCCATTTTAATTGGGTGAGATGCAATATTACATAGCTATGATTTGAATTTAAACACTTTTAACATGGTTTCCTAGCCTTTTGTATTTCTCTTTTTGAAGAACTATGTGTTCAGCTCCTTTTAAAAAAATGTATTCTTTGTTTTCCTATTATTTACTTTACCAAATTTGTTATGTATTCTAGATCATTATCTGGCAAAGATTTTCTCCCATTCTAAATACTGTCTTTTCACTCCATTGAGTATTTCCTTTGATATCCTTTTTAGTTCCTTGAATTAAACCATAAAATCTTTTTTTAAACTTTGTTGAAGACTGTTTTCCTTATTTTCAGAGTAGCTCTAACCTTATTTGGAAAGTTCTTACTTTTCTTCATATTTGGAAATATTTTTTCTCTAGTGTTTTCAGAATTTTACATTTTACACTAACATATTTGGTATTTTTACGTTTTATTTTATTTTATTTTTTATTTTATTTTGGTTTGTTGTTGTTTTTGCTTTTTGTGACTCGGTTTTTCTGTGTAGCCTTTGCTATCCTAGAACTCACTCTGTTAGACCAGGCTGGCTTGAACTCACAGAGATACGCCTTCCTCTAAGCTGCACTTCTCTCTGAGTCCTTCCTCTGTTCTACTCCACTGCTATACAGGTCTGTTTTGTGCTTCTGATATGCTGTTTTTGTTATTATGGTGCTGAGGTATAACTTAGAATCAGATCTAGTGACTCTTCGGTGCTAGCTTTTTCTCAGTATTTCTTTGACTCTCAGTTTTTGTTTGTTTCTTAAGTGAATTTTTAGAATTGTTTTTATTCATTTTTATGTGCATTTTATATAATTTTAGTAGATATATAGTTATTGTTTTATAAATACATTTATAAATGGTTTCTGGATGATTTGATCTTAATATTGCATTATTCTTTATCATTAATGATGCCTCCATAAGAATATATGCCTGCATAGGACTTTTGCAGTAATTTAGCTTTGAAATATTGAGTAAGCATTGCTACATTCAAAAGAACCTCATACTTAGTGGAGTAAAGCCACAACCTGATTTTGTTTATAGATTGGGAGCTTTTTAGGGAATACTGAACTTCTGACAAAGTAGAATCAGTAGGAGACTTCTCTGCTACAGGCTTGCAACCTACCTGTAGTGTCTCAGTGCAAGGCTCTGGCAAGATTGTAAATTATAGTGATTACACACAATGTCTCCACACTCTGGCCTCTGAACCCTCAAAAGAACTAGTTTACTGGGGATTTCCAAGTATCCAAGTGGCCAAGAGGACCTACGGAGAACTGGGTAAGATGGATGTCTTTAGAATTAGTATATTTCACCTCTTATGAGAAGTAGTACAACTGTGCCAGCATTGTCTTTTCCCAGTTAAGAGACATAGAAGAGTTTCAGGAAAATTTTACTTTATCTTCTAATGGAGGAATAATGTGGCCAAATGCTGGAGACTAGTTGGGTAATAGATACGACAGCAGCTATCTTTGCAAAACCAATCTGATATGTCAGGGTGCTATTTCTAATAGAGCATGATTTAGGTATATATATATATATATATATATATATATATATATATATATATATATATATATGTCATTTCCCTTAATGAACTGTGGGAATGAGACCAATTTTTCTACCCAAAGAAATATATGACTTCAATTCTGCCTATTAACTGAAACAGGGATGGGGAGGGCAGGAACTTTATTAGCACTCGGTGTTCAAACCTCAGCATGCCTTTTATTTACACTTATTGTATTTACTTGCATCCAGACCCCTATTTAATCATCAGTTCTTGATTTTTTTAAGTATAAAATTAAATATGCCTTAGGGCCAATGCTTATTATTATATGATTTTTCTATCCGAAAATTGGTAGCTTGGGTTGTGTAAAATGCCCAATTTACTTGATTAAGTAAGCAATTGGTATAGTCATTTTCTCTCACATTAGTGCATGGATGCCTATATTTATTATTTTAATAAACTGTTTATCAGGGTGTTCTCTTTTTCTAGCTAAGTAAATATATTGTGAATAAAAGTAAAATCCCTTCCATTGTACTGTTTAATGGGTTGTGGAAATGTGGAGAAATATTGAAAAATGCATATAGTGCAATCTAAACTGCGAACACTACTGTGAAAAGCAAGTTGGGGAGCGACATGTGAAGAATGACAAGGAAGCAGACAGAAAAGGATGGGAGTGGACCTTTCGAGTGCTAGAAGATAGCATGTGAAAGGAAGTATATGGTTGTTGCATGGAAGAAGGGCAAGTTTTGCTAGTGCACAGAGTAAAGAAGGTCCTGTAGGGTAGTATAACTCTAGCTACTGTCCAAAATTACCAAATTTTGAAACACATATTGAAGTTTAAAGAAACAATTATGAATTGTGAGGATTGTAGGCAAAATGGAGCCAGGGTAGTTCCTTACTTATGGGCTATTAATTACAAGTAAAGTCATAGACCGATGAGTTGCACTGTTACCTGTCAGATGGCTGGTGGCAGGGATTAGGACTTGGCCTAAGATTCTGGAAGAAGAGTCTGGCATTTAAAATAGTACTCTATTCCAGCAGGTAATTAAGTGATGCCCAGGTACCAAGGCCAATATGGCTGTGGAAAATCAAGTGGGAGTGAATAGAAAGTAAAAAGCCAACAGGGAACTATGCTCTTGAAAGTTGTATATCATAAGAACAGTTTTCTACTTCATCATGAATAAGATGGGGAGCTATGGGGATTTGAAGAGTAAATACTTAAGATCTTATAATAACTAATAGAACTCTTAAAAATTTAAATTGCTGAAGGGAAAATTAGATCTGGGGATACAGATTGAGAGCGCTAAGGCAGTAATTGCATACTAGTAGCTTGTGCCAAATGCCATAATGTTTATCTTGGAGGCAGGAAGCAGGGTACAATTTCTCTACAATATTTGTAAAGGATGTGTAAATAATTTACCTTAAAAAAAAAAGGAATCAGGAGAGACCTCACCGCCTGGTCAGGTGGGCACTCCGGAGGCTGCAGAGCAGAAGAGACCACCAACACTGCCCACCCCTGCCCACATCCCTGGCCCAAGAGGAAACTGTATAAGGCCTCTGGGTTCCCGTGGGGGAGGGCCCAGGAGCGGCAGGACCGCTGCGCCTGAGACACCCCCGGAACCTGAAGGAAACAGACCGGATAAACAGTTCTCTGCACCCAAATCCCGTGGGAGGGAGAGCTAAACCCTCAGAGAGGCAGACACACCTGGGAAACCAGAAGAGACTGCACTCTGCACACACATCTCGGACGCCAGATGAAAACACCAAACTCCATCTGGAACCCTAGTGCACAGAAGCTCCCGGAAAGGGCGGCGCATATCTTCCTGGTTGCTGCCACCGCAGAGAGCTCGAGGGCAGCACCCCGCAAGCGAACTTGAGCCTCGGGACCACAGGTAAGACCAACTTTTCTGCTGCAAGTGACCTGTCTGGTGAACTCAAGACACGGCCCACAGGAACAGCTAAAGACCTGTAGAGAGGAAAAACTACACGCCCGAAAGCAGAACACTCTGTCCCCATAACAGGCTGAAAGAAAACAGGAAAACAGGTCTACAGCACCCCTGACACACAGGCTTATAGGGCAATCTAGCCACTCTCAGAAATAGCAGAACAAAGTAACACTAGAGATAATCTGATGGCGAGAGGCAAGCGCAGGAACCCAAGCAACAGAAACCAAGACTACATGGCACCATCGGAGCCCAATTCTCCCACCAAAACAAACATGGAATATCCAAACACACCAGAAAAGCAAGATCTAGTTTCAAAATCATATTTGATCATGATGCTGGAGGACTTCAAGAAAGACATGAAGAACTCCCTTAGAGAACAAGTAGAAGCCTACAGAGAGGAATCACAAAAATGCCTGAAAGAATTCCAGGAAAATATAATTAAACAAGTAGAAGCCCATAGAGAGGAGTCACAAAAATCACTGAAAGAGTTCCAGGAAATCATAAATAAACAAGTAGAAGCCCATAGAGAGGAGTCACAAAAATCCCTGAAAGAATTCCAGGAAAACACAGTCAAACAGTTGAAGGAATTAAAAATGGAAATAGAATCAATCAAGAAAGAACACATGGAAACAACCCTGGATATAGAAAACCAAAAGAAGAGACAAGGAGCTGTAGATACAGGCTTCACCAACAGAATACAGGAGATGGAAGAGAGAATCTCAGGAGCAGAAGATTCCATAGAAATCATTGACTCAACTGTCAAAGATAATGTAAAGCAAAAAAAGCTACTGGTCCAAAACATACAGGAAATCCAGGATTCAATGAGAAGATCAAACCTAAGGATAATAGGTATAGAAGAGAGTGAAGACTCCCAGCTCAAAGGACCAGTAAATATCTTCAACAAAATCATAGAAGAAAACTTCCCTAACCTAAAAAAAGAGATACCCATAGGCATACAAGAAGCCTACAGAACTCCAAATAGATTGGACCAGAAAAGAAACACCTCCCGTCACATAATAGTCAAAACACCAAACGCACAAAATAAAGAAAGAATATTAAGCAGTAAGGGAAAAAGTTCAAGTAACATATAAAGGCAGACCTATCAGAATCACACCAGACTTTTCGCCAGGAACTATGAAGGCCAGAAGATCCTGGACTGATGTCATGCAGACCCGAAGAGAACACAAATGCCAGCCCAGGTTACTGTATCCTGCAAAACTCTCAATTAACATAGATGGAGAAACCAAGATATTCCATGACAAAACAAAATTTACACAATATCTTTCTACAAATCCAGCACTACAAAGGATAATAAATGGTAAAGGAGGCAAGCTATACCCTAGAAGAAGCAAGAAACTAATCGTGTTGGCAACAAAACAAAGAGAAGAAAAGCACACAAACATAACCTCACATCCAAATATGAATATAACAGGAAGCAATAATCACTATTCCTTAATATCTCTCAACATCAATGGCCTCAACTCCCTAATAAAAAGACATAGATTAACAAACTGGATACGCAACGAGGACTCTGCATTCTGCTGCCTATAGGAAACACACCTCAGAGACAAAGACAGACACTACCTCAGAATGAAAGGCTGGAAAACAACTTTCCAAGCAAATGGTCGGAAGAAGCAAGCTGGAGTAGCCATTCTAATATCAGATAAAATTAATTTTCAACTAAAAGTCATCAAAAAAGATAAGGAAGGACACTTCATATTCATCAAAGGAAAAATCCACCAAGATGAACTCTCAATCCTAAATATCTATGCCCCAAATACAAGGGCACCTACACACGTAAAAGAAACCTTACTAAAGCTCAAAGCACACATTGCACCTCACACAATAATAGTGGGAGATTTCAACACCCCACTCTCATCAATTGACAGATCATGGAAACAGAAATTAAACAGAGACGTAGACAGACTAAGAGAGGTCATGAGCCAAATGGACTTAACGGATATTTATAGAACATTCTATCCTAAAGGAAAGGATATACCTTCTTTTCAGCTCCTCATGGTACTTTCTCCAAAACTGACCATATAATTGGTCAAAAAACGGGCCTCAACAGGTACAGAAAGATTGAAATAATCCCATGCGTGCTACCGGACCACCACGGCCTAAAACTGGTCTTCAATATCAGTAAGGGAAGAATGCCCACATATACGTGGAAATTGAACAATGCTCTACTGAATGATAACCTGGTAAAGGAAGAAAGGAAGAAAGGAAGAAAGAAATTAAAGACTTTTTAGAATTTAATGAAAATGAAGGTACAACATACACAAACTTATGGGACACAATGAAAGCTGTGCTAAGAGGAAAACTCATAGCGCTGAGTGCCTGCAGAAAGAAACAGGAAAGAGCATATGTCAGCAGCTTGACAGCACACCTAAAAGCTCTAGAACAAAAAGAAGCAAATATGCCCAGGAAGAGTAGAAGGCAGGAAATAATCAAACTCAGAGCTGAAATCAACCAAGTAGAAACAAAAAGGACCACAGAAAGAATCAACAGAACCAAAAGTTGGTTCTTTGAGAAAATCAACAAGATAGATAAACCCTTAGCCAGACTAACGAGAGGACACAGAGAGTGTGTCCAAATTAACAAAATCAGAAATGAAAAGGGAGACATAACTACAGATTCAGAGGAAATTAAAAAAATCATCAGATCTTACTATAAAAGCCTATATTCAACAAAACTTGAAAATCTGCAGGAAATGGACAATTTCCTAGACAGATACCAGGTACCGAAGTTAAATCAGGAACAGATAACCCAGTTAAACAACCCCATAACTCCTAAGGAAATAGAAGCAGTCATTAAAGGTCTCCCAACCAAAAAGAGCCCAGGTCCAGACGGGTTTAGTGCAGAATTCTATCAGACCTTCATAGAAGACCTCATACCAATATTATCCAAACTATTCCACGAAATTGAAACAGATGGATCACTACCGAATTCCTTTTATGAAGCCACAATTACTTTTATAACTAAACCACACAAAGACCCAACAAAGAAAGAGAACTTCAGACCAATTTCCCTTATGAATATCGACACAAAAATACTCAATAAAATTTTGCCAAGCCGAATCCAAGAGCACATCAAAACAATCATCCACCATGATCAAGTAGGCTTCATCCCAGGCATGCAGGGATGGTTTAATATACGGAAAACCATCAACGTGATCCATTATATAAACAAACTGAAAGAACAAAGCCACATGATCGTTTCATTAGATGCTGAGAAAGCATTTGACAAAATTCAACACCCCTTAATGATAAAAGTCCTGGAAAAAATAGGAATTCAAGGCCCATACCTAAACATAGTAAAAGCCATATACAGCAAACCAGTTGCTAACATTAAACTAAATGGAGAGAAACTTGAAGCAATCCCACTAAAATCAGGGACTACGCGAGGCTGCCCACTCTCTCCCTACTTATTCAATATAGTTCTTGAAGTTCTAGCCAGAGTAATCAGACAACAAAAGGAGATCAAGGTGATACAGATCGGAAAAGAAGAAGTCAAAATATCACTATTTGCAGATGACATGATAGTATATTTAAGTGATCCCAAAAGTTCCACCAGAGAACTACTAAAGCTGATAAACAACTTCAGCAAAGTGGCTGGGTATAAAATTAAGTAAAATAAATCAGTAGCCTTCCTCTACACAAAAGAGAAACAAGCCGAGAAAGAAATTAGGGAAATGACACCCTTCATAATAGACCCAAATAATATAAAGTACCTCGGTGTGACTTTAACCAAGCAAGTAAAAGATCTGTACAATAAGAACTTCAAGACACTGAGGAATGAAATTGAAGAAGACCTCAGAAGATGGAAAGATCTCCCATGCTCATGGATTGGCAGGATTAATATAGTAAAAATGGCCATTTTACCAAAAGTGATCTACAGATTCAATGCAATCCCCATCAAAATACCAATCCAATTCTTCAAAGAGTTAGACAGAAAAATTTGCAAATTCATCTGGAATAACAAAAAACCCAGGATAGCTAAAACTATCCTCAACAGTAAAAGGACTTCAGGGGGAATCACTATCCCTGAACTCAAGCAGTATTACAGAGCAATAGTGATAAAAACTGCATGGTATTGGTACAGAGACAGACAGACCAATGGAATAGAATTGAAGACCCAGAAATGAACCCACACACCTATGGTCACTTGATTTTTGACAAAGGAGCCAAAACCATCCAATGGAAAAAAGATAGCATTTTCAGCAAATGGTGCTGGTTCAACTGGAGGTCAACATGTAGAAGAATGCAGATCGATCCATGCTTATCACCCTGTACAAAGCTTAAGTCCAAGTGGATCAAGGACCTCCACATCAAACCAGACACACTCAAACTAATAGAAGAAAAACTAGGGAAGCATCTGGAACACATGGGCACTGGAAAAAATTTCCTAAACAAAACACCAATGGCTTATGCTCTAAGATCAAGAATCTACAAATGGGATCTCATAAAACTGCAAAGCTTCTGTAAGTCAAAGGACACTGTGGTTAGGACAAAACGGCAACCAACAGATTGGGAAAAGATCTTTACCAATCCTACAACATATAGAGGGTATATATCCAAAATATACAAAGAACTCACGAAGTTAGACCACAGGGAGACAAATAACCTTATTAAAAAATGGGGTTCAGAGCTAAACAAACAATTCACAGCTGAGGAATGCCGAATGGCTGAGAAACACCTAAAGAAATGTTCAACATCTTTAGTCATAAGGGAAATGCAAATCAAAACAACCCTGAGATTTCACCTCACACCAGTTAGAATGGCTAAGATAAAAAACTCAGGTGACAGCAGATGCTGGCGAGGATGCGGAGAAAGAGGAACACTCCTGCATTGTTGGTGGGATTGCAGACTGGTACAACCATTCTGGAAATTAGTCTGGAGGTTCCTCAGAAAATTGGACATTGAACTGACTGAGGATTCAGCTATACCTCTCTTGCGCATATACCCAAAAGATGCCCCAACATATAAAAAAGACACGTGCTCCACTATGTTCATCGCAGCCTTATTTATAATAGCCAGAAGCTGGAAAGAACCCAGATGCCCTTCAACAGAGGAATGGATACAGAAAATGTGGTACATCTACACAATGGAATATTACTCAGCTATCAAAAACAACGAGTTTATGAAATTCGTAGGCAAATGGTTGGAACTGGAAAATATCATTCTGAGTGAGCTAACCCAATCACAGAAAGACATACATGGTATGCATTCAGTGATAAGTGGCTATTAGCCCAAATGCTTGAATTACCCTAGATGCCTAGAACAAATGAAACTCAAGACGGATGATCAAAATGTGAATGTTTCATGCCTTCTTCAAAAGGGGAACAAGAATACCCTTGGCAGGGAAGAGAGAGGCAAAGATTAAAACAGAGACTGAGGTAACACCCATTCAGAGCCTGCCCCACATGTGGCCCATACATATACAGCCACCCAATTAGACAAGATGGATGAAGCAAAGAAGTGCAGGCCGACAGGAGCTGGATGTAGATCTCTCCTGAGAGACACAGCCAGAATACAGCAAATACAGAGGCGAATGCCAGCAGCAAACCACTGAACTGAGAATAGAACCCCCGTTGAAGGAATCAGAGAAAGAACTGGAAGAGCTTGAAGGGGCTCGAGACCCCATATGTACAACAATGCCAAGCAACCAGAGCTTCCAGGGACTAAGCCACTACCCAAAGACTATACATGGACTGACCCTGGACTCTGACCTCATAGGTAGCAATGAATATCCTAGTAAGAGCACCAGTTGAAGGGGAAGCCCTGGGTCCTGCTAAGACTGAACCCCCAGTGAACTAGACTGTGGGGGGGAGGGCGGCAATGGGGGGAGGGTTGGGAGGGGAACACCCATAAGGAAGGGGAGGGGGGAGGGGGATGTTTGCCCGGAAACCGGGAAAGGGAATAACACTCGAAATGTATATAAGAAATGCTCAAGTTAATAAAAAAAAAGGAATCAGTTTGATACTTTTAGTTTGTTGTTCTCATGAAGAAAACAGTTTAAGTCACATTTTTGTGTTTTATTAATTCAGAGCTCATTAGAATTAAAAGGAGTTGTCACACTTTGAATACTATGACACGGGGTGACATTATTTAATGTACTTGATTGTGAACCTTCTTCTCTTCTGGAAGGCACTGAACATATAAAAATTAGAATGTCCACCTGTGTCACTCATTTTGCAACACAAATGTCACATTTCAAGTTTATGTCTGTCCCAGAAGGAAAGATGAGAGATTATTAGAGACACTGTGATAATCACTGACTTTCTCAGAGGATAATTTAAAGTTGAAAATGTAAGAAGAGCAAAATGAGCCAAAATAAAGTCAGAAAATGTGTTTCTATTACATGCTATGTGACCATAAGGAAATATTAGAATTATTTTTCATATATTAGTGATATAATTATTTTAAATATCTTTTGAAAGTCTCTATTGGGATATTGATGAGTTGTAGGATGTCTCTGAACTGGGTTTTGTATGTTTATATATCTCAGAGAGGAAAATAATTCATATAAATAAGACACCACATGAATTGTAATTAATAATACTGAAAGGACTATTTTGGTATATCGTCTGCTGTCCAGAATTGATATATATATAATGTCATTAAATGGCTTTTATGTGGTCACACAAGGCCCTTTCCCAGAGGGCATCTTATAGTGAGATAATAAAAGGTAATCATCTCAGCATAAGTAGGGCACATGTGGATAAATTGAGTATTCTAAATTCCTAGGATTAGTTGAACTCACATGAAAATAAATATTAATTAAATTCAGAATATCAGCTTGAAATAGAGCCACTTTTTCTGTGACCAGAATCCATTCCTTGGTCTGTATCACACGTCAAGTTAGAATGGTGCAGATATACAGAGGACAGAGAAAAGGGAGGTATACCATGTTGCTTTAGCATCTGTTTTTAATGAGAACTGTGTGCCTTCCCTGCTCTTCAGTAAAAGGCTCCATTTATTGACTTAAAAAGCCAGTGTCTTTCTCCAAAGCTGTGGGTTGTGTTTGCATACACTTAGGGGTCAATTTGTAGAGATAGCCTTAATCATATTCTACATTTAAATTGGATTAGGTTTTTTTTTTTATGAGTTTAACTTTCTCTTTAAATAAGACAATCAGGGAAGGGGATCAAGCTTGAAAAACAGTAACACTTATTTTGGCAAGATAGCAAATCTAAAAAACAAGCTATTATATCCAAATTAAAAGGCATTAAAGAATAAACCATACTATTAGAGTGGGGGAACACATCAAACACAAGATACAGTATGTCTAAACATCTGCATTAGTTTTTAAACAAATGTATTGGTTAAATCGCTGAGTTAAAGTCTGCTAATAGTGACATGTGTTAATTTTCTTGGTTTTCCTCTTTAATTCCTACTCACTTGTCATTCAATGTTTTTTGAAGTGGTATTGTAGGAAACTTTACAGAGAGACTCAGCACTTGGCTTACTAACCCTAACTAAAAATATAATGATAAACGAAAATAACCATTTCCTCTTAGGCCATCTTTATGAGCTAATGAGTTTATTGGAGTTACTACAAGAGTTTGGATAAAGATTTACTTATAGGATTAGGGATAGCATCCTCACTAAAACTTGAATCCTAACATGGGTGATGCTTTGCTTTAACCCTGTAGCTCTCTTTACAACATGACTGTTTAAGAGGTCAGAGATTTATTTCCAGGAAGCTGGTCTGGTTAGAACTTTCCTCCTTGAACTGTAGTTTACTACTTCCCTAACCTTGGGAAGGCTTTCAGTGCATCTTGCTAGTTTTAGGAATTTCTTGAGACTTGTGAGGTTTGTTTACTTGAGTCTCTAGAGTATGCCTTCTTCCTTCCGTTGGGAATGTTTAAATTCAGTGGAAGTTGTTACACAATAGGTAGTTTTCATGATTTTTATTCATACTTAGTTCTTGTCCAAGAAGAAAGAAACATGGTGGACAGATGTTTCCCTTTTCAGGTCACTGAGGAAAGATGATTGGGTTGAGGTAATTGGGGTCCTTTTTCTTGCTGTAATTAATTCATTTGTAGTTTTCCTAATGCAGAGATGACAAGAGGGATAATATGAATTGCAAATGTCTTAGTTTTTATTACTATAGAGCATATTGCTACAAGAGTATCCACCATTTTAAACCTACACTAATCTCTTTAAGTTCTATGAATGAGAGAGGTCAGGGGTGGTGACATTGGGTTGAGGTCAGGTTGTTTTCATGTGTAATTTGGGGATGTCTACATACTTCTAGTTCATTACAGCTGATGAGTCAGTTCCTCATGGCTATAGAATGTTTCCTTGTAAGTGGATAGATTGTGCATGCACTCAACCTTCCTTTTCACCCTTCCTGGTACCCAATATCATCTCTAAAACTAGAAATCAAACAATACTTATTATTGTCCTTGGTACTCTCTGGGTTATCTTTCTGTTTCTTGCTATGTAAACTTTTCTGCTTTTAGGACTTATATAGATAATACTCATAAACTCCTTTATATATTCTAAATTCAATCTCATATAAATAAATAACAATCTCAATACTACTCAAATTTTGTTTTATATACTAATAATAGTTGATTAAATGGAATGGCATAGCTTTGGGCAATTAACTGTCTACCACAGTTATCTTAGTCCACAGTTCAGAATATACATCTAAAATCTATACTTTACTTAATGACACACTAAATTTACTGATTCCTAAAACTTCTATCTTTTTTGTGAAAACAATCTCCTTGCTATAGGACATACAGTAGTGGTGTTTCTACATACAGGCATGAAGCCATAAACCTCAAAAACTCCCAAGGTTATATTTTATTGTTTTTGAGAAAACATATGATTTACTATTTAGTTATGGATTCTATAAAATTTTTTCTGTATGTATTTTTCATATAATTATGACAAAACTATATTTAAATTCCACAAAATACAGAAGTACTTAAATATAAAATCATGATTTTTATATTTATTCTGGGTTTCTTTGGTCTTAACATGCAAACAGAATAAATATATATTCAAAATACTCAAAAGAATTTACTGAGGATTGAAATTTATCTATATAGCTTATTTTCTGGTCAGATAATGTCATGGTGTTTATATAATTTTATAAGTTTTGGAAAAATTGCCAAAAGTATTATATATTCTCTATAAATATTATAGAAACAATTGTCTACAAGGAACAAATTCCATTTTTCATAACACAGTGATAACTATTATTAAACTTTTATTTGGATTTCTCTGAATGTTTCATTATGCATATATTTGTATATTTTAGACCATGAGAGATTTGCTTTATTTATTAAAATGAATTTATCATCTTAAGAGGAACAACTTAATGTAACAGTCCATTTGTAAGTTGTGGAAGTTTCATTTTGTCTAGCTCCAAAATGTTTCTGTCACTCGAAAATAAGATTCCCACATACATCAAGCATTCACTCTCTCTTCTTTTCTTCAAGTTACTTGTGGTCACAAAACTGCATTCCAACGGTAGTGTTAACTCTAAATACATGATATAAATGGAATCCTGCAATGTTTTTGGCTGTGTTTGGTTTCTTTATGTTATCATAGCTGGTGTGTGTGTGTGTGTGTGTGTGTGTGTGTGTGTGTGTGTGTGTGTGTGTATGTTTACCCATGAAAAATAACAAAGAGACCCTGTCTCAAACTATGTGGAAAGTAAGGGTAAAATATGGACATCAGAGGTTGTCTTTTGACCTTGAAATATGTGCCATGGCACATACATGGCTGCATTTACACACACACACACACACACACACACACACACACACACAAACACACTATGGTCTGAGATCATATCACTGTTTATAAATACATTATTTCAGTGTCACTAACATGGTTCAGTGGCTAAAAGTATTCGATGTGCAAGACAAATGGCCTGAGTTCAAACCCTAGAACTCACAACGAAAGAACAGACAGAGCCAAGTCCTAAAAGTAGTCTTATGATGTCTACACCCATATTGTTGCAGACTCATATACAAACACAAATACACATAAAAATAACTACAAAATCAGGCCTTTTAGATATACATTTAATCAATGAAACTTTCAGTTCATTTCTTTGATAAGTACAAATCTCAATTCCAAAAATTCTGATCTACATGCGTGCTTATGTATTAGAAATATTTTTCAGCGTCATCTTTGTTCTAGTCCCTTCTCTAGACAGTCATGGTCCAGCAGAGAATATCATCACTGAAATAAAAGTGATGTTTAATTAATACTGTTACAGTTTACCTTCTCCATGTAAGTTTTGCTTTCTTGATTATGTATATTTTACATACCAAGTTTATAGTACAGGAATTTGGTAGAAATAATGACTGAGTAATGTAAACATCTAATTTAATAATCAAAGTTATAACTTAAGAATCATCCAAATTTTCTGATGTTTAAAAAATTATCAGGTTGTTAGATAAGAGATGAGAGGAATAAGAATAATTAGCAGAAAATTAAACAAGGCTAAGAATGTAGTTTGAAGATTATGGGTTAAAATAAGTTAAAACTTTTACTCCACATGTTAAAAATAGCTCAGGATAGGATCAGTTTCTCTTTAGCTCAGCACACCATACTAATGGTCATTATTAATGCTAGGTATAAAAGTTACATGTAAGACCCAGAGAATGTATGTGAAGACTGGGAAGACACTGGAAGGTGGCAGTAGTGGTGTGATCGTTTTGCAATATGAATAATAATCATTAGAAAGAAAATATGTTATAATTATGCATACACATATTCTTTACGAGAGGTGGAGGGTAGCAGAGAAAGATTTTTGGATCAATAACAAGAAGTGATTTGAATTATTTGAGTAGTAAAAATAAGAATATTCTGCTAAAAGATTCATAAATATGAGCCTATTTAACTAAATTTTGATAAGACATTTGGTATATGTTTGCTTATTAAAGTTCTTTCCTAATTCCAAGTTTCCTTTATTCCAAAATAGGAATAAATGAAATGTTTTGTAATGTTGTCCTAGCTTACCTTGAATTTAACTATTAATGGGAGTACTGGTCACCCTGTAAGCTGCTAGTTACATGGGTTAGTCTCATTGTATGGCATATTTTGGTCCCTTTAATCATGGCGTTCTGGCCACCCTGTAAGGAGGCAGTTATGCTGAATGTGTCTTTAGGAATCTGTGAATTTTCTCCAAGTTTTACCTTTCGTTTGGCAATATGCTTTTTGCCTTGAGCTATTCAGATATTTTTCTCATCATTGTATCTTTTTACTTTTGCATGGGCACTCTAAGAGAACAAGCCAAATTTGAATGTATCAAGAACTGATAGTGATTTTGACAGTGCTTAGGATAATAATGATAAGCTCAATTAATATTTTACATCCTGAAATAAACTTCTAAGCTCTCATGGGAATTTTTACACCTGATTTTCCCCATTGTAATTTATTTTCATCATTTTCTAATAAAAATGTCCTTGTCACAGTTTAGGTAGATCATTCTCTTGATTTACTGAAAACTGATGATGTGTGCACTGTCTTTCTTTCACACAGGAAGTGACAATTTTCTCTTGAATGACAGATATGTCCTGTCTTGCAGTGCTTTATATTTTGATCCTTGTTATGACACAAAGGAGTGTTTACTGAGCTGGTGCTGTGTTGAGCCTTTCTGTTGAACTCCTAATTGCATTTTGTCATTTTGATTAATTACTAGATTATCTTTGCCTTTAATATGATGGGTAAACTTGGTGATTGAGTTGTGTGTTGACTACTTAGATGAAAATATGTAGTTCACATACCAGGCTAGGGAACTTTTATATATGTCTTATGCCTTCTATTTTTATGAGACAGAGATTGGATCATATATTTCTATTTTTCTTGTAACCATAATAATCTTTCATATGAGGATAATTCATTAGTACTCACTTGTTGACAACTATTTTTGCCTTATATCTTTATCTATATCTATCTATCTATCTATCTATCTATCTATCTATCTATCTATCTATCTATCTATTTTAAGATAATTCAAGTCTTCTAGAGAGATGCATTATATAAAGAGTTCACCATTCTATGTGTAACTCCCAAAACAGTGCCAGGGACATGCTAAGATAGGGTCACTTAAAAGACTGGAACCTTGGTGAAGCTGGTGCTTGTGAGTCTAAAAATACCAGCAAAACTAGCCTGTCCTGAGAAAGAAATTTAACACAGCAGGCAATTTACTCTGTCCTGTTGCCCAATCCAAGCTTAGATGATGGGTTTTCAACCTCAGTACTCTTTTCCTTCTCTGTTTCAGCCATTATTCCTGATGAGTGTCAAACCTTCTTCGTCAATGAAATAGAAATATTTAATTTACAAGATTAAAGATTAAATGAAACCATCTATATGAAGTGTAAATATAGCACATGATATCTGTTAAGCATACCATGTGAGAGCACTAAAATACCCGAATTTAGGGTATTTATGAGGCTTTGGCTCATTAATCCTCATTACTAGTGTATGCATTTTCCATCTGAACCAGTTTTAAATCTGTGTCAGCTCATATGGACATTTTGTTTCTAGTTTATTTAATTTCAAGGTGTTGAGCTTTAGAGGGAATGGGAATACAAAAAAACATGGACACAAAAATAAATAAAACCAACTGTTTTAGAGGAATGTTTTCAATTGCTTAATGATCTGATGGGATAAGTCTTCATTTTGGACCAATAGTATTTAGACAATATTAGGATAGTGTTATAACTTTTAGATAATTTTGGCTTTTGCAAGAAATATTTGTTAGTCAGGACACTAAAGTAACTGCATCTGTTGCAATAGCTTTGTATTTATTTTGTTTTATCTTTTAATTCTCTGTGGCAGAAGAGCAACAGCTTAAGCAGGTGAAACTGTAAGTGTTGGACTTGGGATTTTATGTAGATGAATGTCCTTGTTTGTGTAGCTGTGCATTCATAAACTGAAGTTATAGTGTTGGAACTTGAACTCACTTGTAGATAAATATATTTTACAAACCAAGAAATATATAACACATCTAGTGAAGCATTAAGTTAAGTCAAGGGTTCTGAATATTAAATACATTTCCTTTAATGCAGAGGGGATTTACAAAATGCTGTATAAAGTTATTAGATATTTACCAATTTATATACCATTTCATAACCCATTAGTCATTCTATGGTTTCATGGATTTCATCCATATTCATTGATTATCTGAGCTAAGAAATTTTTATTTTTATTACTTATTAGTTCAGTTATTATCATAAATTGTATAGCCTAAAATATTCAAAAATGTTAGGGATTCAAAATATAGTACACTTTCCTTTTTAAAGATTTTATTTTATGTCTGTGATTACACTGTTGCTCTAAGGGCATCAGATCTATTACAGATGACTGTAAGCCACCACGTGATTGCTTGGATTTGAACTCAGGACCTCTGGCAGAGCAGTCAGTGCTCTTAACCACTGAGCCATCTCTCCAGCCCCCCCTTCTTTTAAAAAGATTTTATTTTATGTATATGACTACACTGTTGCTCTGAGGTCTTCGGATCCATTACAGATGACTGTGGTAGTACACTTTCAAAATAAGAATAGACAATATGATGAGTGAAATAATCAGTGTTATTATTCTGCATATTAAATTTTCATATAAGGGACCGTAGGTTCTATGATATCTACATTTTCACATAAGTGAAATTCACTGGAGAACCCAATAACATATCATAAGAGATGTTTACTTTCTTAGAATTTATCTAATTTGTAAGGTCTTAAAAAGACCTAAAAATGTAAAATCATTCCTATTCCAAGCACATCTACCTCATCTGCTTCACTGCTTCATTGCTTTGCATCTGAATTCACAGTTAACTTCTCACCATTAAACTTTGTGTTTACAGCAAGAGCATCAGCATGATTAATTTGTCTCTGACAGTCTCGTGATGACTCGAAGTCTCATGATGACTTAAAAGTGCCAGCTATGCTAAGATAAAATAGAAGCCTATTCAATTACTGGTTAATTATATGGGAGGAAATAACTGAACGGGTCTGGCATTGCTTGGGCTCCTGCAGACATCTAAATTCATCTGCAGTTGATTAGTCTGAGATGAATTCAATGCAAAGATTCATTCCTGCAGGCCCTCTCAATATCATTCACACAGAGCATTGTTCTAAGGGCATCAAGAACATTAGCAGCAAGGAAGATGCAACTAAAAAAATACCTTTGCTTGCCCTTGGTTTTGTATCCTATTGGTTAAATCAAATCATATGGTCAAGCCTGTGAACCGCTGTGGTAAAACATCAGTCAAAAATAAGGAATCAGGTAGGTATTTGGCATGCATGAGTTTAAGATAATAATAATCTACTGAAATGTGGTTTTGTATTATTTACTCTATTACTAACTGTGGTTTAAATATTTCTTACTGTAGAGTAAACTAAATAAAATGAAAAGTAGAAATACATTTTTCAACTTGAATTATGTTTGATTTATGTTATGGAATTTATTTGCTTAGTAACTGTGCCCTGTAGCAATAAGCCTTTCCTACTGACGAGTGTGTCACAGTATTGTTTTAAAAAAACAGGTTCTCCTCTGTAAACCTATAATACTATATTAGCTTTGAAAACCATAGTCAGTATATTTTTTTTACAGAAAATTAAATCCACGGAACAAGTCAAAAGACAAATAAAGATCCTCAAAATTGAAAAAGCAAGTCCTTGCCGTGAAAGTTTATACATATCACAAATTGTTAAATCAGATTTCCGATGTAATATTCATATAGGTGAAAACTCAGAGTTTGGACATTTTGCATAAATTCTCATATATAGTAAATGACTGTTGAGTGGTAACAGTTTGAATTATTAATGGATTATATTTTGGTGAAAGATTTCAAGTACTGTGCTATTTTATACATAAATCTAAATCAACCTTGTCACATTTTCCATTCTATTCATTCCTCATTCATTCACCAAATTCTGGTTATTTACTGACTATATTTACAAGATAAATTATATGAATGAAAAGAAAAAATTATAACCCATAAATCATTGGAAAATACATACTCTCTGAAGTAAAATAACATAGATTGAATGAGTTAGGTATGTTTTTTAGGTCACAAGTGTGTATAAATTACTTTGCATCAAAAGCGCATATAAAAATAGCCCTGAACGTATATACAAGTAACATTATACAGACTGAGCATGTTGTATGTATGCATTTAAAATACTCATTTATATCAAAGGAGAGTGAAAGACTGGTGTAATTGAAGTCTACAGAGCAAGTTCTGATAGGAAACATCTGTCCCAATTCCAAGCAGGATACCTAGATCTCTATTGAATTCATTTTTTACTTTTCTTATTTATTGAGATTATAATACAATCACATCATTTCCAATTTCTCTTATTCCCTACAAACCCTCCCATATATCCTTTATTACTTTTAAGTTCATACCTATTTTTTCTTAATTGTAACATATGAATACACATGAATATCTATGTCTAATTCTTAAAATCTTTATCTTTAATCTTTATCTCAAATGTATCAACTTTAATCAGGAGAATATAGAGAAAAAACGCTAGAAAAGGGATATTGATTTGCCAAATCAGCTAAGCTATTATGAATTGGAGTTTTCTTAAGACTCTACATACTTACTGAGGATGTTCCAAACTGGCTGCCTAATTATAATTCTGTGCTTATAAAGATACAGATTGTTACAGATAATTATTTGACTTAGTTTAGTCATATAATGAACACTCGCTTCAACCTTCTGCATTGCACCTAAGATCACTATGATTATTTGACAAATGTTTGCCATAGTGAAACATGGCCTTTAGCCAGTTCTAAAACTAAGTATGTTGGAAGGAAATACCTAAAATTTATGGATGAGATTTTTTTTTCCTACGCTACTAGATGTCCTCAGTGATGTAGTTGATAAAAGCACTGATTTATTACTCTCTTTAGTGTTGTGTGACTACAAGTTAGTGTAATTTATCTACTGAAGTATATGAATAAGGTAGAACTTGACTGCATGTTTCCAGGCCACAATTGCTCATCATTAGCTTAGAATAAACTATTATTCATTCTGGAGCAGGAGCTGTGTTTTTCATGGAGAATATGCAAATAAATTCTGAATATTTGTAGAGCTGCTTCTGAACTGTTGCTAATCTACTCCCCTTTTGATGGACAACTTTACCTGACTCTGGGCTGCTGAAGGAAGATTCACCTGAGTTGCCTAAAATAAAATCCGATGCTGTCTTACTGATGAGAAGAGTACCCTCTTGGTAATCAGAATTATGTTTGCTGTTTCTACTAGCAATTCTGAAGAAGACCTTATTCTGAGGACTTTCTAAACATGAGAATACAAATAAGAAGATGAGTAAAACTAAAATTATAATACTTTTGGCTTTTTTTGAATTTATGTTCAATATTTATTTACCTTTCAAATGTTATCCCTTTCCCAGTTTCCCTTTCATAAAACCCTCATCTCATCCCTTCCTCCCCTTCTTCTGTGAGGATGTTTCCCCCACCAATCCACCCATCCCGTCATGCCTCCCGACCCTGACATTTCCCTACATGGCAGGACCAAGGGCTTCTCCTCCCATTGCTGCCCAACAAGGCCATCCTCTGCTGCATATGCAGCTGGAGCCATGAGTTTTTCCATGTGTAAATTTTGGATGGTGGTTTAGTCCCTGGTATCTCTGGTTGGTTGGTATTGTTGTTCATATGGGATTGCAAACCCCTTCAGTTCCTTCAATTCTGTCTCTAACTCTTTCCAATGGGGACACTGATTTCAGTTCAATGGTTGGCTGCAGCATTTGCCTCTGTATTTGTCATACTCTGGAAGAGCCTCTCAGAGGACAGCAATATCAAGCTATTGTGAGCACGCAATTCTTGGCATCAGCAATATTTTCTGGCTTTGGTGGCTGTCTATATATGTGCTGGATCACCAGGATGGGTACTCTTTGGATGGCGTTCACTTCATTCTCTCCTTCAAACTGTGCCCCACATGTCTTCTTATTAATGACTTTGTTTCCCATTTTAAGAAAGATTGAAGCATCTTTACTTTGTTCGTCTTCATTCGTCTTGACTTCATGTCATCTGTGGATTGTATCTTGGGTATTCTGAGCATTTGGGCTAATATTCACTTATCAATGAGAGCATACCATGTGGATTTTGTGTGTGTGTGTGTGTGTGTGTGTGTGTGTGTGTGTGTGTGTGTGTGTGAATTGGTTAACTCATTCAGGATGAATTTTCGAGTTCCATCCATTTGCCTATGAATTTCATGAAGTCATTGATTTTAATAGCTGAATAGTACTCCATTATGAAGATGTGCCACTTTTCTGTATCCATTCCTCTGTTGAGGGACATCTTGGTCCTTTCCAACTTCTGGTTATTATAAATAAGGCTGCTATGAACATAGTGGAGCATGTAGCACGTGTCCTGGTTATATGTTGGAGCATCTTTTGGGTATACGTCCAGGAGTGGTATAGCTGTAATGCTCAGGTAATGCTATGTCCAAATTTCAGAGGAATCTTCAGACTGATTTCCAGAGTGGTTGTACAAGCTTGCAATCCCACCAACAATAGAGGAGTGTTCCTCTTTCTCCACATCTTTGCCAGAATCTGTTTTCACCTGAGATTTTTTTATCTTAGATATTCTGACTGGTGTGAGGTGGAATCTCAGGGTTGTTTTGATTTGCATTCCCCTGACAGCTAAGAATGTTGAACATTTCTTTAGGTGCTTTTTGGCTGTTTGATATTCCTCAGCTGAGAATTCTTTATTTAGCTCTGTACCCCATTTTAATAGGGTTATTTTATTCTCTTGAGTCCAACTTCCTGAGTTCTTTGTATATATTTGATATTATTGGATGAAGGATTGGTAAAGATTTTTTCCTATTTGGTGGGTGCCATTTTGTCCTTTGCCTTAGAGAAACCTTGCAATTTCATAAAGTTATTGTTATATTGTTAGTTATTTATCTTAGAGCATTAGCCATTGGTTTTCTGTTCAGGAAAAGTTCCCAGGTATCCATGTGTTCGAGGCTTTTCCCCACTGTTTTTCTATTATTTTGAATTGTTTTACGTGGAGGTCCTTGATCCACTTGGACTTGAACTTTGTATGGGGTGATGGTAATGGATCGATTTGCGTTCTGCTACATACTAACTGCCAGTTTAACTAGCACCAATTTTTGAAAATGCTATCTTTTTTCCCCACTGGATAGCTTTTGCTCCTTTGTCAAAGATCAAGTGATCATAGGTATGTGGGTTCATCTCTGGGTTTTTAATTCTATTCCATTGATCTAACTGTCTGTCTCTGTACCAATATCATACAGTTTTTATGACTATTGCTCTGTAATACTGCTTGAGATCAGAGATGGCTATTTCCCCAGAAGTTTTTCTATTATTGAGGATAGTTTTGCTATCCTGGGCCTTTTGTTATTCCAAATGAATTTGCAAATTTCTCTTTCTAACTCTATGAAGAATTGAGTTGGAATTTTTGATGGGAATTGCATTGAATATGTAGATTGTTTTGTCAAAATGACCATTTTTACTATATTAATCATGCCAATCCATGAGCATGAGAGATCTTTCCATCTTCTGATACCCTCTTCAATTTCTTTCTTCAAAGACATGAAGTTCTTGTCATATAGATGTTTCACTTGTTGGTTAGAGTTACACCAATGTATTTTATATTATTTGTGACTATTGTGAAGGTTGTCCTTTTCTTAATCTCTTTCTCAGCCTGTTTAATTTTTGAGTAGAAGAAAGCTACTGATTTGTTTGAGTTAATTTTATAACAAGCCACTTTGCCAAAGTTGTTTATCAGGCTTAGGTGTTCTCTGGTGGAACTTTTGGGGTCACTTAAGTACACTATCATATTGGTAATGATATTTTAACTTCTTCCTTTCCAATTTGTATCCCTTTGACCTCCTTTTGTTGTCTGATTGCTCAGGCTAGGACTTCGAATACTATATTAACTTGGTAGGGAGAGAGTGGGCAACCTTGTCTAGTCCTTGATTTTAGGGCGATTGATTTAAGTTTATCTATATTTAGTTTGATGTTGGCTACTGGTGTGTTATATATTGCTTTTACTATGTTTAGGTATGGGCCTTGAATTCCTAAACACTCCAAGACTTTTAACATGAAGATGTGTAGAATTGTGAAATGCTTTCTCAGCATCTCATGAGACAATCATGTGTTCTTTTTTCTTTGACTTGATTAATATAGTAGATTATGTTGGTGTATTGCCATATATCAAATCATCCCTGCATCCCTGGGGGTGAAACCCACTTGATCATAATGGATGATCATTTGTGTGTGTGTGTGTGTGTGTGTGTTTGTGTTTGTGTGTGTTTGTGTGTGTGTTTTCTTGGATTAAGTTTGTGAGAATTTTTTGCATATTTTTGTGTCGAGATTCATAAGGGAAATTGATCTGTAGTTCTCTTTCTTTGTTGGTTTTTTTGGTATAAGGATAGTTAAGGATAGGTATAAGAATAATTGTGGGTTGATAGAAGAAATTGGGTATTGTTCCTTATGTTTCTATTTTTATGGAATAGTTTGGACAGTATTGGTATTATGTCTTCTATGAAGGTCTGACAGAATTCACACTAAACTCGTCTGGTCCTGGGCTTTTTTTTTTTTTGATTTTTCTATTTCTTTAGGTGTTATGGAACTGCTTAGAAGGTTTATCTGATCCTGATTTAACTTTGGTATCTGATATTTGTCCAGAAAATTGTCCATTTCATCCAGAATTTCTAGTTTTGCTGAATATAGGTTTTTGCAGCAGGATCCAATGATTTTGTTAATTTCCTCGGTTTCTGTTGTTATGTCTCCTTTTTCATTTCTGATTTTATTAATTTGGATACTCTCTCTGTGCCTTCTAGTTCCTCTGGCTAAGTGTTTATCTATCTTGTTGATTTTCTCAAAGAACCAGCTCCTGGTTTTGTTGATTCTTTGTATAGTTCTTCTTGTTTTTCTTGGTTGATTTCAGCACTAAGTTTGATTATTTCCTGCCTTCTACTCCTTTTGCGTGTATGTTTCTTTTTGTTCTAGAGCTTTTAGGTGTCCTGTCAAGCTGCTTGTGTATTCTCTCTCTCTCTCTCTCTCTCTCTCTCTCTCTCTCTCTCTCTCTCTGTCTCTGTCTCTCCTCCTCCTCCTTCTTCTCCTCCTCCCCCTCTCCTTCCCCTCTCCCTCCCTCCCTTCTTCTCTCCCTCCCTCTACCCTGTCTCTCTCTTTGAGGCACTCAGAGCTCTGAGTTTTCCTCTTAGCATTTCTTTCATTGTTTCCTTTAAGTTTGGGTATGTTGTGCCTTCATTGTCATTAAGTTCTAAAAAAGTCTTTAATTTTGTTCTTTATTTCTTCCTTGACCAAGTTATCACTGAGTAGAGCACTGTTCAACTTCCATGTTTATGTGGGTTTTCTGTCATTTTATTGTTATTATTGAAGACCAGTCTTAGTCCATGGTGATCTCATAGAATACATGGGATTATTTCAATCTTCCTATATCTGTTGAGGCCTGTCTTGTGACTGATTATATCGTCAATTTTGGAGAAGGTACCATGAGGTGCTGAGAAGAAGGTATATTCTTTTCTTTTATGATGAAATGTTCTATAGATATCTGTTAAATTCATCTGGCTCATAACTTCTGTTGGTTTCTCTGTGTCTCTGTTTAGTTTCTGTTTTCATGATCTGTCCATTGCTGAGAGTGTGGTGTTGAAGTCTCCCACTGTTATTGTGTGAGGTGCACAGTGTACTTTGAGCTTTAGTAAGGTTTCTTTTATGAATGTAGGTGACCTTGCATTTGGAGTATAGATATTCATCATTGAAAGTTCATCTGGGTAGATTTTTTCCTTTGATAAATATGAAGTGTCCTTGCTTATCTATTTTGATAGCTTTCTTTTGAAAGTCGATTTTATTAGATATTAAAATGGCTACTCCAGCTTGTTTTGTGTGACCATTTTCTTGAAAAATTATTTTCTACACTTTTTCTCTTAGATAGTATCTGTCTTTGTCACTGAGTTGTGTTTCCTGTATGCAGCAAAATGCTGGGTCTTCTTTACATATCCAGTCTGTTAGTTTGCCTTTTTATTGGGGGAACTGAGTCCATTAGGTTTGAGTTATATTACGGACCAACAATTGTTGTTTCCTGCTATTTTTGTTGTTAGAGGTAGGATTATGTTTGTGTGGCTATTTTCTCTTGGGTTAGTTGAAATTAGATTACTTTCTTGCTTGCTCTTTCTTGTAGTTTCCATCCTTGTGTTGGAGATTTAGATCTATAATCCTTTGTAGGACTGGGTTTGTGGAATGATATTGTGTAAATTTGGTTTTGTCAAGAAATATCATAGTTTCTTCATCTATGTTATTTGAGAGTTTGCTTCATATCTTAGGCTGGGCTGGCATTTATGTTCTCTTAGAGTCTATGTGACAACTGTCCAGCATTTTCTGTCTTACATAGTCTCAATTGAGAAGTCTGGTGCAATTCTGATAGGTCTGCCTTTATAGCTTACTTGAACTTTTCCCTTACTGATTTTAATATTCTTTCTTTATTTTGAACATTTGTTGTTTTGACTATTATGTGATGGGAGGAATTTCTATTCTGGTTCAATCTATTTGGAGTTCTATAGGCTTCTTGTATATTTATGGGCATCTCTTTCTTTAGATTAGGGGAGTTTTCTTCTATACTTTTGTTGAAGATATTTACTGCCCCTTCAAGTTGGAAATCTTAGCTATCTTCTATACCTATTATCATTAGGTTTGACCTTTTCATTGTTCCCTGGATTTCCTGGATGTTTGGGTTAGGACATTTGTGTTTTGCATTTTTTTGGTCAATTTGTGTCAATGTTTTCTATGGTATCTTATGCCCCTGAAATTCTTTCTTCTGTCTCTCATATTCTGTTGGTAATGCTTATGTCTATGATCCCTGATCTCTTCCCTAGGTTTTCTATCTCCAGGATTGTCTCCATATGTAATTTCTTTATTGTTTCTATTTCTATTTTTAGATCCTGGATGGCTTTTCTCAGTCCCTTCACCTGTTTGATTGTGTTTTCATGTAATTCTTTAACAGATTTTCGTGTTTCCTGTTTACCTTAAGTGCTTCTACCTGTGTTGTCCTGTATTTCTTTATTAGACTTATTTATGTCCTTCACAAAGTCCTCTAACATCATTGTGAGTTGTGATTTTAAAACAAAACCCTGCTTTTCCGGTGTGTTGGGGTATCCAGGCCTTGCTGTGGTAAGGGAACTGGGTTCTGATGATGTGAAGTGGCCTTGCTTCTGTTTCTTAGTTTCTTGCCCTTGCCTTTCACCATCTGCTTATCTCTGGTGTTACCTGTTCTTGCTGTCTTTAATAGTGGCTTGATCCTCCTGTAAGTCAGTTGATCAGCAGTCCTGGAGACCGGCTTTCTCCCATTGGGATCTGGGTATAGAGAACTGTGGCACAGGCTCATCACAGGGCACAGGCAGAAACTGGAAACTAGAAGAATTCTGCCTCAGATTGCTTCTCAGTGCCAGTGTTGTGAAGGCTCCAGGCAGGGTCCTTTTCATCCAGGAATTTGAGCAGAAGTGGTGGTCTCACCTGTGCTCTCAGGATTGTTCACACTTCTAAGAATCCAGCTCTCTCCCTAGAGGATCCGTGTACAGAGAGCTGTGGCATGGAGTCAGCTCCGGGAACAGGCAGAAATCACATAGCTTTAGCTTTTTCTCAACAATTATCAGAGAACTGAAAAATTACTGTGAAAAATAAAAAGTATAAAGTAGTTACAATTGTTAACCCATTGAATTGCAAACTATATTCCTTACATTCTTATGGTTTCCATATATCATGGAACCCTGTTTATATTGATGTTTTAATATTTTAAGTAAATTCCCTCATTTGAGTTTTGTTGGCCATTTGACTGCCATGTAAACTAAACAAGTTTGCAAAATCATCTTAACTAAATGAAGCACTAAGTGCCATTATTCTAGATTCTTAATAGGAGAACATATCTTTAGCCTAGCTTCACTCAATGACATTTGCAATATTACAGTTCAAAGTCACTGTGCTGCTATCACTCAAGGCCTTTACAGCTTTATGTTTACACATTGAATACTACAGTGTTAATCCCTTTAGCCAACTAAATGACCTGACTTATAAGACTTATATGTCACACACACCTGAGACACCAAGTAATTCAACACTAAAATTGGCATTATTAAGATATAAAAATGTCTTCTGATGCTTTTAATATTAATTTCCTTCACTCTCTTACTTAAAATAATTGTTTTGGGTTGTGAGCCTATCTTTTAACAGTTGACCCATCTCTCTAGCTTTAAATAGCTTTTTAAATGTTCACATTGGATAGAATCATCAAATTAAATCTGGCAATTTAAAGTAAATTATTTATATTAAATTTCTCCATTGTTGTCCTGTGCCATCATCCATTATTTTTGATGGAGTGCAAAAATGTGGTTAGGAAAATTAATTGTGGTTAGATTTGTTATATGTGAGATTGGATTACCATTTAAAACATTTTGTTGCTAGTCTTTCATCTGTATTCCTAATTCTACCGACCATAAATGATTCTACTATCTATCTATGGTCTATATGTCTGTATGTAAATCATATAATCATCTTTTATCTACCTTCTTCAATATCATTTCTGTATCTTTATCTACAAAATTGATGTAACAATGCTTCTTATCTCAATGGCTTGACAAAATTTTATGTTATGTCAGGCAGGCACAAAAAATACTTAATTATGAGAATTTTGCAATATATATATACATATATATATATGAATTATTTTTAACTCCATTTCCTTTCCTTAAATTCCTCTCTAATCCATACTACCACTCTTTTTTTTTTCTACCACCACACTTCACTCCCAACTTCATGTGTTGTTTTCATTGTTACAATCTACTGAGTACTGCCTATTAGTGTATGGGTATGGGACTCCCCTCTGAGCATGGATAGCCCCTAAGGGCAACATATCTGACAAACGTTCACTCTTCCTTCCACAGAGCCATCAATCTCCAATAGCGTCTCACGAGCCACTTTCACATTCATGCTAAGATTTTGGCAGACTTGTTCTTCTGCAGCCCTTGTATATGTCACACAGCTATAGTGTATTCATATGTACAACATGCTGTCATATATGGCAAAGATTATTTCCCTGTTCCCTCTCATATAAACTTCAATTCTCCTCCCTCTCTACAATGATCATCAAGCCCTCCATAGCAACTCTTGATGATAGCTACTTAACTCTTAAAATGACAATTAATATTCATCTCCAGGCATTACTTCCCACTCATCCAAACCACAACCTCTATTTATGGATTCCCAGTTGTTGTTGATTTAGGCTATCCCTCTTTCATGGAAACTTGGACAAAGTCTCACATATTTCATGAGACTGTCTCATCAATGTGGAACACAATGTATTTTAGCAGAGGTAAGTATGTATTAAATACAATACTTCAATACTTCAATTGAGTTCATGGTCTACTATTATTATTTGTAGACTTACTCACATCTATATGATTTTGTAAATAAACTTTAAATAATTAGAGAAAAATTATATTATAATCAATTAAATAAAGAAACCCAACAAAACAAAATGAAATTTTATCAGTCAAAACTATTCTTCTTTGCAAACCATTTTGAGAATGTATATCCAGTTTTTAGATATTTGTCAGATGAGCATTAGTATATCTATCAACAAACATTAGAAACAACTTTCCTAAATCTAAATCTAAAGGAGAATTTACAATATGAATAATGGATAAAGAATGTCTTGCCAGGAAAAAATCACTGTTATAGGAAGATGGCTTATAAGTCACATGGTATGGGAAATGTTACTATATTTCTCCTGAATCTTGGTTTTGGACTTTCTGCAAACTTACTGGTGTCAGAGACGTTGAGACACATATCAGAGCCAGGCTGCAGTTTCCTCTGTTTGCTGGTCAGCTTTAGACTTATTATCTTTGGTTACCTAGCAACTATTAACTTCGGCGTAAGTGCAGGCAATGTCTTCAGGTTCTTCCTTGTGCTGTGATGTTGAGTGTGCATTAATAATAATCTTTAATGTTAATGTAGGCACATATTAATGTGAAAAGTAGAAAACATGAGAACTGGTGATAAACTAATCATTTATTATCTGGCTCTCTAATAATATAAATTGAATTTATTTTTAAAATATGCTGAGTAAACATTTATAATAATATGAAAGAAATAATTTAATGGTGACTTGTTATAATCTAAAAAGAAGCACAACTGATTTCTCATTAGACAATTTCTTTCACAGAAAATTTACAGGAATAGGATCCCAGCAAGGAAGTAATAGTCTGGTGTTAAGTAGACTTGCTGGTGTACAAGATCTTGGAAACATCTGTTATCCATGAGTCTATAACACTCTGAGATGCATCTTAATGATGCCTTGCTTGTTCTTTTTGGTATTGAGCTCTATTCTGATAAACAATATGAGTTTTATTTATTTGTTTTGTAAAAGGAAGTGTTATATCTGAAAAGTTAAGGATTGTTAAAGTGGGTTTCTCATAATTAAAAGTTTTAATTCATATAGGCATATTTATTTGTTGGTTTTGAAAATATTTACTAATATTTTCTAACATAAACCATTCACTAATATCACTATAATATTAGTCACTTTTAGTATCAGAAACATATGCAATTAGAGTTATATCCTACAATATTATTAAAGAAAAAGTACAGGGACCTTAAGTATATGTGGTCAGAACATCACAGTTAGTGGCAGAGTGTTTTACAACTAGTTAGGAAATATATCTGCAATTTGATTTTAGAATGAACCAAATAAATTTGAACATTGAATACATTGTAAATTAACTCCCTTAAGTTCAGTCTAATGCCTAAGATATGTTTATTATGTTAACATGACTATTAAAGATATTTTAAACCTCATGAATATGATGTAGAGATCATAAGTAATTACAATTTTCTGAGAAATATCAGACACATAGTAGTAAATATCAAAGGAAGAGTAATGGAGCCACTGGCAGAGCTGCTAGGGATCTCTACATATTTTACATTGGTGCAAGGGAACTGCAGGCCCCAAACTTGTTCCATGAGCTATTAAAAAACATCATGAATTGAGGACATTTTTAAAATGCAAATTCTTGGTTTTTAACTCCAACTTATTTTCATAAACTGGAAAACAATGGAATGAGATCTATATTTTGACAAATTTACAGTTGATTCCAGCTCATGAAAAAGTGTTAGAACATTGCTGTGTAAGTTAATAAAGAGTTGCCAATCATGATCAGATAGATGTCTACAAAGTGGGCAGCATCCATGGAGCGTACACTGTACTAGACAGGGGAAGTGCTCGACAATGTCATTATCATGGAGCATTTGTTGTGCAGTATTGCTATAGAGCATGGAAACTCCTGTGAGAGTTTGTTGCAGAATGGAAAACTTAGTACAGAAAATACAGATCCTTTTTTAAAATTATATTTTATTAAGTTACTTATCTACTTGACATCCTGATCACAGATTGCCCTCTCTCCTCTCCTCCAAGTCCCTCCCTCTCCTCCTCAACTTTTGCCCACCCTTTATTCCCTTATCTTGAGAAATCGGGAAGGCCTGCAATGGATATCACCTATCCACAGCATATTAAGTTGCAGTAAGACTAGTGGCATTTTCCTATACTGAGGATAGACAAGGCAGCCCATTTAGGTGAAAGCAACCCAAAGGCAGGCAGTGTAGTCTGTGACAGTCCCTGTTCCTGCTTTAGAAGTCCTACATAGAGACCTGGCTACACAACTGACACATATGAGTAGAGGACCTAGGTCCCCACCAGTGCATGCTCTCTCTGGGCAATTCAGTCTCTGTGGTCCCCTATGACCTATGGTTAATTGATTCTGTAGGTTTTCTTGTGGTGTCCTTGACGCCTCTGGTTTTTTTTTTTTTTTTCAATCCTTCCTCCCCCTTCACCCACAGGATTCCCCAAACTTAATGTTCAGCTGTGGGTCTTTGCATCAGTTTCCAACAGTTTCTTGGTGAAATCTGTCTGATGACAGTTATGCTAGTCTCCTGTTTGCAAGTATAGCAGAATATAATTAATATTGTGAGGTGTAGAATACTTTTCAAGGCATAGGTCTCAAGCTGGGTCTGTCATCAGTAGGCCATGCCCTCAAATTCTGTTTCCTCTTTTAGTTTGTAAGCAGGACAAACTGTGGGTCTACAGTTTTGTGGTTGGGTTAGTATCCAAAATCTCAATTGGAACTGATGCCTGGTTACAGACAATGGTCATTTAAGGATCCATATCACTCATTTCTAGGAGTCTTAGGGTGACCATCATAGATTCCTGGGAGTTTCCATTGGCCTAGGTTTCTAGTTTCTTCTAGAGAAGACTCCTGCAATCCATTTGTTTCTTCCAGCATGCTTTCCCACTGTCCTCCATCCTTCTCATCATTCTTACTCCTGTTTCCAATTCCTCTACCCAGTCTCTTCTCTGTTCATCCTGTATGTCAAATCTTTCCCCTTTTCAGTGAGATGTCTAGTGTGATGCCTCGGATTCTCTTTGTTACTTAGTTTCTGTGTCTGTGTTTTGTAGTATGGTTATCCTATAATTTATGATAAATATCCATTTATAAGTTATATGCTTATCTTTTAGGGTCTGATTCACCCCATTCTGGATGATTTTTCTAGATGCATCCATTTGCCTGCAAATTTCATGATGCCATTGTTTTCAGTGTCTAAATAATAGGGCATTGTATAAATGTACCACATTTTCTTTACCCATTCTTTGGTTTAGGGACATTTAGGCTGTTTTCAGTTTCTGGCTATTATGAATAAAGCTGCTATAACATACTTGAGCAGGCCAAGAAAAATGAAAGTTGAATTCTGAAGAAGTCATACAAGTTTGCAGCCCCATCATCAATGTTGGAGTATTTGCCTTGCTCCACATTTTTACCAGGATAAACTATCACTTCAGATTTTTATTTTAGCCATTGTGACAGCTCTAAGATAGAATCCGGGTGCATTTCTCTGATGACTATGGATATTTCATATTTCTTTAAATGCTTCTTGGCCATTAGAGATTCCTCTGTTGAGAATTAGCTATTTAGAGCTATATCCTATCTTTTAAATGGGTTTTTGATTTAATGATGTCTATTTTCTTGATTTCTTTATAAACTTTGGATATCAGACCTCTGTCATATGCAGAGTTTGTGAAAATCTTTTCTAATTATGTAATCTTCAACAGAAGATTTTCAGTTTCAGGATGTTCTATTTATTAATTGTTGATCTTAGTGCCTGAGTTGTTGGTGTTCTGTTGAGGTTGCCTTCTGTGCCAGCGTGTTCAAGGCTGTTCCCCATTTTCTCTTCTATCAGATTTAGTGTGTCTTGTTATAACTTGAGATCATTGATCTACTTGTATTTGAGATTTGTGCAGGGTGATAGATGTAGATCTATTTGAATTCTTCTACATGCCCAAATTCAGTTAGACCAGCACCATTTGTGAAAGATACATTTTGTTTTCTATTGAATAGTTTTGGCTTCTTTGTCAAAAATCAAGTGTTCATAGGGTGTGTGTGTAGAGAGCGGCGCGGCGAAACAAAGATGGCGCCGACATCCAGCCTTGTCTGGATATAAATTACTTACTGCGCATGTGCAGGCTTGTCCCCTTGCTAGGGCTCCCTCTAGTGGTGAACAGTGGTACTGCACATGTGCAGTTTATGCACCAGGTGTCAGTTGACCGTTAATATGCTAATGAGGTGATTCATTCTCCGCCAATCCCTGGAGGACAAGTAGTGGGGTGATCCAAGCCCCACCAATCCCTGAGAGATAATTAGCATACTGTTGTCTATATAAGCCGAGCGATTTTGCTGCTCGGGGTCCCTGTTCAAGAGAGCTGTAACACTAAGAAGAGCTGTAACACTGAGAAGAGCTGTAACACTAAGAGAGCTGTAACACAGTAAAGGCTTGCTCGCAGAAGAATTCTGTTGCCGTGCGTCGTTCTTGCTGGCGGGACATTGGGCGCGCGACATGTGTGGGTTTACTTCTGGGTCTTTTAATTGACTCCATTGATTAATCTGTCTGTTTTTATGCTGGGATCATGTGATTTTTGTTGTTATTCCTTTCTAGTACAGCTTGAAATTTGGGATGATGATATCTCCAGAAGTTAGTTGATTGTGCAGAAATATTTTAGCTACGGTGGCTTTTTTCTTTTTCCATATGAGGTTGAATATTTTCCTTTCAAGGTCAGTAAAGGGTTATTTTGGAATTGTGATGGGAATTGTATTATATTTTGTAGGATTCCCTTTTACTATGTTAATCCTACTGAGCATGGAAGATCTTTTCATTTTCTGATATCTTCTTCAATTTCTTTTTAATGATCTGAAGTTCTTGTCATATAGGTCATTCCCTTGTTTGGTTAGAGTTATACCAAGCCATATTATGTGGTTTGTAGCTATTTTGAAGGGTTTTGTTTCCCTAAGTTCTTTCACAGTCCAGATATTGTTTGCACAAGGAGGGCTACTGATATGTTTTTGAGTTATTTTTGTATCCAGCCACTTTGCTGAAGGTGTTTCTTTCAGCTTCAGGAGTTCCCTGATTAAATTTTTGGGGTCACATATATGTACTACTATATTATATAAATGTGCAATACTTTCACTTCTTTCTTTCCAATTTGTATCCACTTCATTGCCATTAGTTATTTTATTGCTCTACCAAAATCTTTAAGTATTATATTGAATAAATTCAGAGATAGTGGACAGCCTTGTCTTGTTCCTGATTTTATTGGAATTGCTGTAATTTTCTCTCCACTTAATTTGATGTTGTCTATCAACTTGCTGTGTATTGCCTTTATTATGTTTAGATATGTGTGCCTTGTATCTCTGATCTCTCTAATACTTTTAAAATGAAGGGGTATTGTATTCTGTCAAAGGCTTTTTCAGAATTTAACAAGATGATCATTTTTTCTTCCAATTTGTTTATATGGTAGATTATATTGAAGGGTTTTCATATGTTCAAACATCCATGAATCTCTTGGTTGAAGCCTACTTGATCATGGTGGATGATTTTTTTTATTTTATTTTTCTTGGATATTTAAAGTACTTACATTTCAAATATTATCTCCCACCCCTGCTCCCATCCTCCCTCCCTCCTCCCTCTGCTTTAAAGAGGATGCTCACCCCCCCCATTCACCCACTTCCATCTCAATGCCCTGGCATTCCCCTATATTGGGGAAATGAGCCTTCACAGGACATAGGGCTTTCCCTCCTATTGATAATGGACAATGCCATCCTCTGCTACATACATGGCTGGAGCCATGTATACTTCATGTGTACTTATTGGTTGGTGGTTTAGACTCTGAGAGCTTGGGTGGGGTCTGGTGGGTTGATATTGTTCTTCTTCCTATGGGATCTCAAATCCCTTCAGTTCCTTCAGTCCTTTCTCTAACTCTTCCACTGGGGTCCTTGTGCTCAGCCAAATGGTTAGCTGCAAGCATCATCATCTGTATCATTAAGCTCTGGCAGAGCCTCTCAGGAGACATCCTTCTCTGGCTCCTGTCAGCACGCACTTCTTGGCATCAGCAATCGTGACTGAGTTTGATGGCTGCATATGGGATGGATCCCCAGGTGAGGCAATCTCTCGATGATCTTTTCTCCAGTCCCTGTTCCACTCTTTGTCCCTGTATTTCTTCACATGAATACAGAATTGTTTTCCATTCTAAGAAAGAATGAAGCATACACATTTTTGTCTTCCTTCTTGAGCTTCTTATCATCTGTGATTCTTTTCTTAGGTATTCCAAGCTTTTGAGCTAATATCCACTTATCAGGAAGTGCATATAGTGTGTGTTCTTTTGTGACTGGGTTACCTTACTCAGGATGATATTTTCTAGTTCTATCCATTTGCCTAAGGTTTCATGTTGTCATTGTTTTTAATAGCTGAGGAATAATTCATTGTGTAAATGTACCATATTTTCTGTATCCATTCCTCTGTTGAAGGACATCTGGGTTCTTTTCAGCTTCTGGCTATTATAAAAAAGGCTGCTGTAAACATAGTGGAACATATGTCCATGTTATATGTATATATGTATATGCCCAGGAAAAGTATAGCTGTGTTCTCAGGTACTACTATGTCCAAATTTCTGAGGAACTGCCAGACTAATTACCAGAGTAATTGTACCAGCTTGCAATTCCAACAACAATGGAGGAGTGTTCGTATTTCTCCAGATCCTCACCAGCATCTACTGTCTCCTGAGTTTTTATTTTAGCCATTCCAACTACTAATTGGTGGAATCTCATGGTTGTTTCGATTTGCATTTCTCTGTTTACTGAGGATGTTGAACATTTCTTTAGGTGCTTCTCGGCTATTCAGTATTCCTTGGTTGAGAATTCTTTGTTTAGATCTCTACCCCATTTTTAATAGGATTATTTGATTCTCTGGAGTCTAACTTCTTGGGTTCTTCATATGTATTAGATATTAGCCCTCTATCGAATGTAGGGTTGGTAAAGATCTTTTTCCAATTTGTTGGTGGCCATTTTGTCCTAAAGACAATGTCCTTTACCTTACAGAAGCTTTGCAATTTCATGAAGTTCCATTTGTCGACTCTTGATCTTAGAATATCAGCCATTGGTGTTCTGTTCAGGATCTTTTCCCATGTGGCTATGTGTTCGAGGCTCTTCCACACTTTCTCTTTTGTTAGTTTCAGTGTATCTGATTTTATTTGCTAGTCTTTAATCCACTTAGACTTGAGCTTGGTACAGGGAGATAAGAATGGGTCAATTTGCATTCTTCTATATGTTGACCTCCAGTTGAACCAGCACCATTTGTTGAAAATGCTATTTGTTTTCCACTGGATGGTTTTAGCTCCTTTGTCAAAGATCAAGTGAGCATAGGTGTGTGGGTTCATTTTTGTGTCTTCAATTCTATTCCATGGATCTACCTGCCTGTCTCTGTATCAATACCATACCGTTTTTGTCACTATTGCTTTATAATACAGCTTGAGGTCACGGATGGTGATTTACTAAGAAGTTCTTTCATTCTTGAGAATATTTTCGCTATCCTGGGTTTTTGCTTTTCCAAATGATATGCAAATTGTTTTTTCTAACTTTATAAATAATTGAGTTGGAATTTTGATAGGGATTGCATTGAATCTGTAGATTGCTTTTGGCAAGGTGACCATTTTTACCATATGCATCCTGTCAATCCATGGGCATGGGTGATCTTTCTGTCCTCTAAGGTTTTCTTTGATTTCTTTCTTCAGATACCTGAAGATCTTGTCATACATAATTTTCACTTGCTTAGTTAGAGTCAGCAAGGTATTTTATATTATTTGTGATTATATTGAAGGGTATTTTTTCATGACTTCATGAAATTCTCAGCTAAGTGAATGGATCTAGGAAATATCATCCTGAGTGAGATAACCCAGTCATAAAAGAACACAAATGGTATGCACTCACTGATAAGTGGATATTGGACAAAGAGCTTTGAATATCCACAATACAACTCAGAGTCACATGAAGTTCAAGAGGAAGGAAGACCAAAGGGTGGATGCTTCAGTCCTACTCAGAAGGGGGTACAAATTAATCAAGGGAAGTAGAGGGTGGGAGTGACTTAGTAGGAAGCGAGGAGGGAAAGTAGGAAAAGATGGGGCAGAATCAGGTGTGGGAGCAGATAGAGATGTACAGAGGTCAGGAAATTGAACAGAGATGTGCAGCAATGGGACATGGGGAACTGCAGAGAGCAACCAGGAGGTCCTAGATGCCAGGAAAGCAAGAGCTTCACAGGATTCCAAGAGGGTGACATTAGCTGAAATACCCCACAAAGGGGAGTGAGAAACTGTCAAGACCATATCCAGAGGTTAGGCATGGTGTTCCGGTTGAGGGATGCAGCCTCCCACACATCTGCAAAAATTTTAACCCAGAATTGCTCTTGTGTAAAGGAAATACAGGGACAAATAGTGGAGTAGAGAATGAAGGAAAGACCATCCAGAGACTGCCTCACCTAGGGATCCATACCACTTTCAGACACCAAACCCATATACTATTGGTGATACTAAGAAGTGCAAGCTGACAGGAGCCTGATTCAACTGTCTCCTGAAAGGCTCTGCCAGATCCTGACCAAGACAGATGTGGATGCTTGAAGCCAAACATTGGACATCACGGAGACCTCAATGGAGAAGTTAAGGGAAGGAATGGAGAAGTTGATAAAACTGAAAATTTATTATTTTTTGTTATTATCAATTATAAGCTGATTTTAAGTTTTGTATAAAATCAAATATTTTCTTGGAAATATATTGCTACTTAGAGAGTCAAACATTGGTCTAGTTTTTAATCTTATCAATTTCACAGCAGAATGTACACATATTTGCATATACTCATATGCTCAGAGATTAATTTTATTCACATTAGAATACCATGTGAAACCATATTTAAAATCACATGAGGCTATCTTATATATTTAAGATTAGTTATTAACAAAAGTTTAATCAACATATGATATGTTAGGAAGCAGCATTTTGTTAGGTGTTTCACATCCTGAGTTCGCTTTTTAAAATATTGCTTTGGTGTCACATAAATATTGAACTTTGGTGTGTGAAAATGTCCTCACTTATATATACTTTAATCTGCTGTATTTACCATTTTTCTTCTATACATAGGGAAAAAGTCAGCACAGAAATCATTTTATTAGTTGATGCTTATCAAATAGCATTCTGGTTAGTGGGAAAGTCAAATAGCATGTAACTGGTTAAATAAAGTAAAATAAAGTTCATGCCACATGTTTAGATGTTTATCTTGTTGACAGTGTTGCACTAGATATTTTCCTTGACATCTTGAGACCTTGGGCAATATTCCAATGAAGAACTGCCATCTTGGTAACAGACTAGAATCGAACGAGGAGAAGCTGACATAAGGAAAACAAAAATTAGTGTTACACAGACATGATTTCTAGACAGCAAAGTAGGAGGAAAGTGGCTTTAGATGCCCTGCCCATTATAAACCAATAGTATTCTATGTCTGACTTCAGTTCTTCCTGCTCAAAACCCATATATTCCTGACACGTATTCTGAGTTTGCATCCTGTGGAAGTGCTTTAGACAGACACATCCATAGATGAAATACTGACAAGGTAAAAGGGCACTGGGCAGAGAGGATCATGAAGCTTCACTTGAGGTTCATGCAGTTAAATTATCCTGTGGCACAATATTGGGAAAGCTGTTTATATTGACATCTAGTTCCTTGTCAAATATTGACCACAGAAATGCGGTGCTCCCAGGCAATTTTAAGCAGCAGGGAGGCCAGCCTAACAGTAAGTGTTTAATTACTCTAATTTCTGCCCAGTCTAACTAGTTTTCTGGTTCAGTGAAATTGACTATATCTTAGATAATATGTGTGTGTGTGTGTGTGTGTGTGTGTGTGTGTACATGTGCACGCATGCATACACATTAAATATGAGATCAGTGGCATAAACATGGGCTAGTGATCATTCAAAGTGTTAATATTGTATACAAACTTGAGGATAAATGATGGATGCGTGTGGCAAAGGAATGATAAATCACCGAGAATCAGTGTAATGTCTTGTAGTTATCACCTGAGCACCTTGTCAGGAGCATAAAGCTTTATAGTTCTCTTTAAACTTTCAAATGGGGTATCCTAGCTGTATTCTTGCATTTTCTAATAACAGTGGTTTCATTAGAACAGGGAGAGATTTCTTGTTGAAGATGGCGGGGTGCCCGTTATTAGGGAGGCAGGGCCTACCTGTGTTCTTTATTTTCTCTCAACATTTTGCTTCCAAATTATATCGTCACTGTATATCGATTCTATTTCCTGCATTTTACTTATTAAAAATAAAGATTATTGTTTCAAAGGATAATTGAAGATCAAATTTCAAAATCATTTACAAAATGTACTTTAAGTTCTACCAATGTGTGTGTGTTGATGCGCATGTAGTTACACATATATGTATGGGCTGTGTGCATGTGAGTTTCCATGCATGTGGAAACCAGAGAACAACTTCAAGTGTTATCCTTAGTCTCTGTCCTTTATTTATTTATTTATTTATTGAAAATAATTTTTCATACATTATATTGTAATTACAATTTCCCTTCCCCCACTCTTTCCAGTTGTTCATCCCATTCATTTTGTCTCTCTTTAGGAAATAAAGAAACATCTAAGGCATAATGATAAATTAAAATAAAATAAGATAAAACAAAAGAAAATAGACAAGAACAGGACAAAACAAACAAACAAAAGAACCAAAGAGAAAGCACAAGAAACACATATAGACTCAGAGAAATACTTGTAAACTATATTCGGAGTCACTCGTGTATACTATAGTATATGTAAATAGAGAGATGTTAACACCTTTCCTTCTTCTTTCTATTACCCTTGTCTTCTTAAGTTGTATTAATTTTCTAAGACTTCAAGTTGTATGTCATATAGGTATGCAGAGAGTGGACAACCTTATCTTAATAAAGATTTTAATGGAAATGCTTTGATGTTGATGTTTGCGCTGCATAATTTTATGTCAATTTGGCACAGACTAAAGTCATCTGAGAGGAGGGAACATCAATTAATAATATGCCTCCATACGATCAAAGCGTAGATAGGCTATTAAGGTATTTTCTTAATTAGTAATTGGTGGGGGGAGTTCTAGCTCATAGTGGGTGGGGCCACCCCTGGGCTGTTAGTCCTGGTCTCTATAAGAAAGCAGTCTGAGCAAATCATGAAAAGCAAGCCACTAAGGAGTGGCTCTCTATTGGCTCTGAATCAGCTCCCGTCTCCAGTTCCTGCCCTGTCTGAGTTCTTATCCTGATTTTGATGATGACCATTGCTGTAGAAGAGTAAGCCCAAAAAATCCGTTCCTCTCTGAGTTGCTATGGTCATGGTATTTTGTCAAGCACAGAAACCCTAATTAAGACAAGGCTGGCTACAGGCTTACTGTAAATTGCCTTTGTTTTGTTGAAATGTACCACTTACATCCCTAAATTCTCCAGGATTTTAGTATGAAGGCATGTTAGATTTTTGCCCAAGGTCTTTGCCTTTTAGTTAGTTTGGCTAACTGATTCTCAATCTTACTTATTTTCTAAAAAAAAAAATCTTTGTTTTACTGATTCTTTTTATTTTCTGTTTTATTGTTTTTAAGCCTAAGTTTGCTAAGTTTGAATATTTATTGATGTTTAATACTTTTTGTGTTATTTTTTCTTTCTGTTCTAGATTTTTCAGTTATACTGTTAAGTAAAAAATATGAAACTCTTTCGTTTTTTTATATTTATGTACCTAATGTCATGAATTTTCCTGTTAGAAAAAACTTTCATCATGTCCCATTCGTTAGGGTATTTTGTGTATTGATTTTATTTCAATTGTAAAAATTCTGTAATTTCTTTCTTAATTTTACCTTTGTTCTATTTTTCCTTAATAATGAGTTATTCTGTTTCCATAAATTACATCTCTCAGGATGATATTTTCTAGTTCTATCTATTTGCCTGCAAAACTCATGATGTCCTCGTCCTTAATAGCTGAATAGTATTCCATTGTGTAAATGATCCACATTTTGTGTATCCATTCTTCTGTTATGGGGCATCTGGGTTGTTTCCAGCTTCTAGCTATCACAAATAAGGCCACTATGAATATAGTGGAGCTTATGCCTCTGTGGCATGGTGGGGAATCATTTGGGTACATGACAAAACAGTTCTTTTTTTCTAATTGGGTATTTTATGGATTTTCATTACAAGTGTTGACTTTCCCAGTTCAACCCTGTCCAATCTCCCTTCCCCCTGCTTCTATAAGGATGTTCTCTCCACCACCCACCCACTCCCACCTCAACACCCTGGCATTCTCCTACACTGGGGAAACAAGCCTTCACTGGACCAAAGGCTTCTCCTCCTATTGATGCCAGACAATGCCATCCTCTGTTACATATGCGGCTGAAGCCATGGGTCCTTCAATGTGTATTCTTGGTTGGTGGTTTATTCTTTGGGAGATCTGGAGGGGGGGAGGTCTGATTGGTTGATATTGTTTTTCTTCCTCTGGGGTTGCAAACACCTTCACATCATTAAGTCCTTTATCTAACACCTCTGTTAGGGTCCCTGTGTGCAGTTGGATGGTTAGTTGCAAGCATCCTCATCTGTATCAGTAAGGCTCTGGCAGAGCCTCTCAGAAGAAATCCATATCAGGTTCCTATCAGCAAGTACTTCTTGGCATCTGCAATTGTGACTGGGTTTGGTGGCTGCATATGGGATGGACCCCCAGGTGATGCAGTCTCTGGATACACTTTCCTTCAGTCTCTGCACCACTATTTGTCCCTGTATTTCCTCCAGTGAGTATTTTCTTCCCCTTTCTGAGAAGGACTACAGCATTCACATTTTGGTCTTCCTTCCTCTTGAGCCTCATATGATCTGTGAATTGTATCTTGGGTATTCTGAGCTTTTGGACTGATATCCACTTACCAGTTACTGCATAACATGTGTATTATTTTGTGACTGGGTCACCTCACTCAGGATGGTATTTTCTAGTTCCATCTACTTGCCTATGAATTTCATGAAGTCATTATTTTTAATAGTTGAGTAGGGTTCTATTGTGTAAATATACCACATTTTCTGTATCTTTTCCTCTATTGAAGGACATCTGGGCTCTTTCCAGCATCTGGTTATTATAAATAAGGTTGCTATGAACATAGTGGAACATGTGTTCTTGTTTTATGTTGGAGCATCTTTTGGGTGCATGCCCAGGAGCAGTATAGCTAGATCTTCAGGTAGTACTACGTCCACTTTTCTGAGGAACCACCAGAATGTTATTAAGCATGGCTGTGCAAGCTTGTAATCCCACCAACAATGGAGGAGTGTTCCTCTTTCTCCACATCCTCGCCAGCATCTGCTGTCACATGAGTTTTTGTTCTTACCCATTCTGACTGGTGTGAGATGGAATCTCAGGGTTGTTTTGATTTGCATTTCCCTGATGACTAAGGATTTCAAACAATTCCTTAGGTGCTTTGCAGTCATTCGATACTCCTCGGTTGAGAATTCTTTTTTCTTTTTTTGTTAAATGTATTTATTTACTTCTTATGTGATATTTTATGTATTTACATTTCTTTTTTCTTTAATTGTTGGATACTTTTATTTATATTTCAAATGTTATTCCCTTTCCCGGTTTCCCAGCCATAAGCCTCCTATCCCTCTCCCCCCTGACATTCCCTTACATTGGGGCACCAGCCTTGGCAGAATCAAGGGCCTCTCTTCCCATTGATTCCCAATAAGGCCATACTCTGCACATATGCAGCTGGAGCCATGGGTCGTTCATGTTTAATGGTTTAGTCCCTAGGAGCTCTGGTTGGTTGGTATTGTTCTTATGGGGTTGCAAGCCCTTTCAGCTCCTTCAATCCTTTCTTTAATTCCTCCAAGGAGGACCCCATCCTCAGTTCAATGGTTTGCTGCTAGCATTCCCCTCTGTATTTGACATGCTCTGGCTGAGCCCCTCAGGAGAGAGCTATATCAGGCTCCTGTCAGCTTGCACTTTCTTTAGCTCTATAGCCCATTTTAATAGGATTATTTGGTTCTCTAGAGTCTAACTTCTTGAATTCTTTGTATATATTTGATACTAGCCCTCTATGGGATGTAGGATTGGTAAAGAGCTTTCACATTCGGTTGGTTGCCATTTTGTTCTATTGTCAGTGTCCTTTGCCTTATAGAAGATTTGCAATTTTATGAGATCCCATTTGACAATTCTTGATCTTAGAGCATAAGCCATTGGTGTTCTGATCATGAAAATTACCCCTGTGTCAATGTATTTGAGGTTGTTCTCCACTTTCTCTTCTATTAGTTTCAGTTTATCTGGTTTTATGTGGAAGTCCTTGAGCCACTTGAACTTGAGCTTTGTACAAGGAGATAAAATGGATTGGTTTGCATTCTTCTACACGCTGACAGCCAATTGAACCAGCACCATTTGTTGAAAATGTTGTCTTTTTTCCATTGCTTGGGTTTAGCTCCTTTGTCAAAGATCAAGTGACCATAAGTGTGTATGTTCATTTCTGGGTCTTTAATTCTATTCCATTGATCTAGCTGCCTGTTTTTGTACTAATACCAAACTCTTTTCTTTTTTATCCTGATTGTTCTGTAATACAGACTGAGGTCAGGTATGGTGATTCCTTCAGAAGTTCTTTTATTGTTGAGAATAAATTCACTATCCTTGGTGTTTGGTTATTTCAAATGAATTGTCAAATTGTACTTTCTAACTCTATGAAGAATTGAGTTGGCATATTGATGGGAATTGCATTGAATCTATAGATTGCTTTTAGCAAGATGGTCATGTTTAGTATATTAATCCTGCCAATCCATGAGCATGGGAGATCAATGCAGCCTATCAGATCAACACAGGCTAAGAGTGGTCTTCAACAACAACAAAAACGATAGAAAGCCCACATACACATGGAAGCTGAAGAATGCTCTATTCACTAATAACTTGGTCAAGAAGAAATAAATAAAGAAATTAAAAATTTTTAGAATTTGATAAAATGAAGGCACAGCATACCAAATTTATGGATACAACACAATCTGTGCTAAGAGGTAAACTCTGAGTAGCTCTGAGTGTCTTCATAAAGAAACTGGGGAGAGTATACACTAACAGCTTGACAGCACACCTGAAAGCTCTAGAACAAAAAGAGACAAATATAAACAAGAGGAGTAGAGGGCAGGAAATAATCAAACTCAGAACTGAAATCAACCAAGTACAAAACAAAAGAACTATACAACCAATCCACAAAACCAGGAGCTGGTTCTTTGAGAAAATCAACAAGATAGATAAACTATTAGCAACAGTAACCAAAGGGGACAGATGGAATATATGCAAATTGACAAAATCAGAAAAGTAAAGGGAGACATAACAACAGAAACTGAGGAAATTCAATAAATCATGAGATCCTACCTCAAAAGCCTGTATTCAACCAAACTGGAAAATATGGAGCAAATGCATAATTTTCTAGACAGATACCAGGTACCCAATTTAAATCAGGATTAGATAAGCCATCTAAACAGTCCCATAACCCCTAAAGGAATAGAAGCAATCATTGAAAGTCTCCCAACCAAAAAGCCCAGGACAAGAAGGGTTAATTTAGAGTTCTGTCAGACCTTCAAACAATACCTAATTCTAATTTTTTAATCCATTCCACAGCATAAAAACAGAGGGACACTATCCAATTCCTTCTATGAAGCCACAATAACAATTATAACTAAACCATACAAAGACCCAACAAAGAAAGAGAACTTCAGACCAATTTCCCACATGAATATTGATGCAAAAATACTCAATAAAATTGTTGCAAACTGAACTCAAGAAAACATCAAAAGATCATTCACCACAATCAAGTAGGGTTCATCCCAGGGATGCAGGGATGGTCCAATATACAGAAATCCATCGATGAAATATATAAACAATATATAAACAAACTCAAAGAAAAAAATTCCACATGATCATCTCATTAGATGCTGAGAAAGCATTTGACAAAATTCACTACCCCTTCCTGTTAAAAGTTTTGGAAATATCAGGAATTCAAGGCCAATATCTAAACATAGTAAAAACAATATACAGAAAACTAGTAGAGGACATCAAACTAAATGGAGAGAAAAATTTAAGCAACCCACTAAAATGAGGGACTAGACAAGGCTGTCCACTCTCTCCCTACCTATTCAATATAGTACTCACAGTCCTAGCCAGAGAGCAATTAGAAAACCACAAGAACTCCAAGGGATACAAATTGGAAAGGTAGAATTCAAAATATCACTACTTGCAGATGATATGATAGTATATTTAAGTGACCCCAAAAATTACACCAGAGAACTCCTAAACCTGATAATCAACTTCAGGAAAGTGACTGGACATAAAATAACTCAAACAAGTCAATAGCTTCCCTCTACTTAAAGGACAAACAGACCAAGAAAGAAATTAGGGAAATAATGCCCTTCACACTAGTCACAAAAAATATAAAATACCTTGGTGTGACTCTAACCAAGCAAGTGAAAGATCTGTATGACAAGAACTTCATTCTCTGAAGAAAGAAGTCAAAACATTTCTTGGCAATAAATGAACTTCTGGGGAAATCAACATCCCTGACCTCAAGTTGTGCTACAGAGCAATATTGATAAAAACTGCATGGTATTAGTACAGAGTCAGACAGGTTGATCAATGGATAGAACTGAAAACTACACACTTATGGACACCTGATCTTTGACAAAAAGTCAAAAATATACAATGGAGAAAAGAAAGCATTCTCAATAAATGGTGCTGGTCTAACTTATAGTATATAAAAAAATGAAAATAGATACACATTTTTCACCTTGCACAAAGCTTATCTGTCTGTTTTTTGCGGGGGGGGGAGTGTTGAGACCATTGATGTTGAATAACAGTGCTTTCTGATTCCTATCATTTTGTTATTATAGTGTTGTTTTTGTGTGTGTGTGTGTGTGTGTGTGTGTGTGTGTGTGTGTGTGTGTGTGTTTTCTTTGTTGTTCCTAAGACCTCTTGTGGTGGGTTGAGTATGCATGGCTCAGGGAGTGACACTATTAGGATATGTGAACTTGTTGGAGTAGGTGTGGCCTAGTTGGATGAAGAGTGTCACCACGGAGTGTAATTTAAGACCTTTATCTTATCTGTCTGGAAGCCAGTCTTCTTCTGTTAGTCTTCAGAACAAGATGTAGAATTCTCAGCTCCTCCTGTGACATGCCTACCTAGATGCTGTCATGCTCCTGCCTTGAAAATAATGGACTGAGCCTCTGAACCTGTAAGCCAGTGCCAATTAAATATTGTCCTTTATAAGAAATGCTGTGGCCATGGTGTCTCTTCACAGCAATGGAAACTCTAAGACATCTCCAATCTGAAGTTTTCCTTACAGCACTTTCTATAGAGCTGTATTTCTCAATACATATGGTGTAATTTTGGTTTTATCATGGAATGTTTCATTTTCTCTACCTATGGTAATTGAGAATTTTGCTGGGTATACTTGTCTGGTTTGGCACCTGTGTCTCTTAGTGTTCATAGAATATTTGTCTAAGCCCTTCTGGCTTCTACAGTCTCCATTGAGAATTGAGGTATTACTCTATTTGTCATGTTCCCTTGTAGATTTTACTATTCTCTTTCTTTGTTTCATTTATTGTTTTAATTATTATGTGTTGAGACAACTTTCTTTTCTGGTCCAGTCTATTTAGTGTGCTATATGCATTTTATAACTTGATAGGCACCTCCTTCTTTAGATTAGGAATGTTTTCTTCTATAATTTCTTCCAAGAAAGTAAATATAACAACATCAAACAAAAACAAAAACAATGCATAGAAACATCTCATAATGAATATCCCAAATATATATACATATATATATGTATATATATTTGTCCATATATCTTTATTTGAAATGTTCATTTTCATAGAGTTTGGTTTGCATTACGGTGGCCCAGTTTGAGGCTTCTAGACTTTATTAGCCCATCAATACTGAATACTTACTGGAACTCCTCGTTTATTCTGTTGTTGCCTTGTGTTGTGGTAAGTCTTTTGTGTTGGGTCAGGAGGGCAGGCCCTTTCACATGTTTCATAGATGATTCACAAAGGAGGTAGATTTAGGGGTGGTCAAAGGTCCTAGATCAAATTCCTGGATCTGGGTCTGGGTGCAGCTGAGTTGGTGAGCTCATGAGCTTTCCCATACCTACACCACCAGGGTGAGCTCTTCAGTACTGCCCCAGCTAGCTTACCCAGTGCTGTGGCTAACAGCGGGGAGAGTCTGATCTCCAGCTCTCATGCCCTTATGGTTGGATCATCCAGATCCACGCCACCAGAGCCAGCTTTACTATACTGCCCAGTCATAGTGCAGGGACTACTCTCTCTAATGTTGCAACCAATGAGAGGCTGGAATAGCAGTCCTGCTCTTACACTCTCAGGGGCTGGCTCACTTGTCTTCACCATCAGCTCTATTGTGTTGCCTTGGCAAGGCACATGGTAAGCTCTTGCAAGTGTGCAACTGGTGACAGGTAGGACCAACTTTCTTGATGTCATGACCTTGGGACCAGCTCTCCTGACTCCTGACAGTGGCAAGGGTGAGGGGGTTGTAGAGCATCACAGCAGCGGAGTGGCATGCCTGGCTTTTTAAATGCGGCTTTGTGGACCAAAATCAAGTTTTCATGCTTGCAAAGCAAGGACTACCTCAAATTATATTTCATAACCCCTTCTTAGTTCATGTTGTCTTCTAGTAATTTAATGCCTCTGGACTTTGGTTTTTACTCTTCCAATAGAGTATTTGTATCCAATGATCTACAAAGTCCTTACAAGTTCTGAGACAAATCCTGAAAGTTAAGGATAACTGGAGGAGTTTCTTTCGCTTGTTCTTTCTTCCTTCCTTCCTTTCTTTCTTTCTTTCTTTCTTTCTTTCTTTCTTTCTTTCTTTCTTTTTCCCTTTCTTTCTTTCTTCCTTTCTTCATTTGTTATTTTTTTTCCTTCTGAAACAGAAGTCATGATATGTAGCTCTGTATTGCTTTTTTTCATAAACATTTGGAATTTTATTTAAAAAAAATCACAACCGTGAACATTGTTAAAATTAGAGGCCCTCTTGGTTTTCCACAATGATACTGAGAATTCTCACAAGGGGTATCCATTATTAAGTCTTAAAACAACCATTTTAAAAAGGAAAAAAAACCAAAAACAAAAAAAACTCAGCACAATATTTAACTTGTTTTAATGTTTCTTCACAAATAGTGAAAATACTAAAGTACAGACAAGGTATAATCATAATGTTGTCGCCAACATTATAAATATGGAATTATAAATTTAAAACATTTTCTGGTTTAAAAAAATAAATCTGGTCGTCAATGCAACTCTGCATGTCTCTAGTAGGGCCGTTCTCTGCATTCCTGACGGTGCTAGCCTTTATCCATTTTCCCACATCCTCCACATCTGCCTCTTCTTCCTCCCATCTGTTCCATTAAAGGTCCAGGAGGCCCCCCAGGACCACCTCGTCTTCCTCTACCAAAGTCACCTCAGTCCATGCAATGGCCACCTTGGAAGCCCCCTCCGTCTCCACCTCTGCCACCTCTGAACATTCCTCCAGGATCACCCTGGTCCATGAGTCCACCTCTTTCTTCCTCCTCTCATGCCACCAGGGCCTCCTCGGACACGATCACCACCCGGAGGTGAAAAGGGTGACAGGAGGTCCTTGGGCTTAGGGACCTTACACTGGTTGCATTCTGTTCTCCAGGTGAAGTTCTGATTTCCACAGCACGGATTAAGACATTGCCAGTCTCCAGCTCCGTGCTGGACATTTCTTCCTCCAGAGTGGTTCTTTCTGTAGCCTCAGGGCCCTTTTGGAGGGAAGCCTCCTCTGTCTCCTCCACGGCCTCCCATTCAATCCATGGGTCCCCCAGGACGTTCTAGGCTACCAGGACCTCCACGAAGTGGTGGTGGTATCCCTCTGCCCTCACGAGGTGACATGCCACCCCGCATGCTGTTCAGCGGAGGCTTCTATCTGGCAAGAGAAACTTTAAGTTTGCTTCTTTGAAAGTCTTTCCCATCAAACCGTTCCACAGCAGCCTTGGCAGTTGGTGGATCCTCATAGGACACTGTGGCATGACCTTTCGACTTTCCTGTCTCCTTATCCAGGTTAATATGGATCGTGCGTTGTCCGGTTCTCTTGTTCATCTTGACAACCCCACAGTGCTTAAAGAAGTCTGCCAGATCATCCAGAGTCACATTGTCATTTAATCCTCGCACATAAACTGCACTGTTGTCAAAGTCTTCATCGGGATCTACAGGAAAGCCTAGATCGAGATCTAGTCCTTCATCCATGGATCCACCAGGCTTATTGAAGCTGCCTCGCTCTCCAGCGCCCATTCCACCATGTCCTCCTCCCCACCCACCTCTGCTCATGCCTCCACGATCAAATCCCCCTCTTCCCCTGCCCTGGTTATCAGGGCCACTCAAGCTCCGGTTATCTCCTGGTCCGGAAAAATCCTCCAGACTCCTGTCCATAAACACCCATGCTATTGGGGTGGTCCTGTTGGAATGAACTCTGCTGCTGGTAGCTGCAGCTCTGTTGGCTATATTGACTTGGAGCCTGGCTGTAGGATCCAGTCTGAGGGGAGTAACTAGTGCGAGGCTGCTGCCCATAGCTGCTTTGTTGACCATAGCTACTCTGCTGTCCATAGCTGCTCGGCTGCCCATGAGTGATCTGCTGAGAGTAACTATTCTGATCGTAACTAGTTGGCTGTGAAGAGGAGTAGCTGTAGGAGGATAAGATGGAGGCGCGGTGACTGGCTGCATTGGGTAGCTCCCAGGAACCTGGGGATAACTGTAGTTACTCTGTCCATATCCTAGACTGGGTTGGTTATAACCCCCTGTGCTAGATTGAGGTTGACTAGTCTCAGCAAGCTTGTTACTATCCTGTGGTCTTGTGCGTACAGTGGCTGCTGGCTGTTGGCCATAGGCTGAGTAGGCAGGCTGGGTGCCATATGCAGACTGAACTGAACAAGAGGCCCACGTTGTGGTGATGGTAACAGTGGTGGTGTCATAAGTCCCCGTGCCATATCCTTGGACAGGCTGACTTTATGCCTAGGGGGGGTGGTTGGAGTGGTATAACCCGTAGGAGGCTGTCCGTAAGAAGTTGCATATGCAGTCTGCTGGTAGGTGGGAGTGCTCCGAGCCTGGGTATAACTGACATGAGTAGGCTGTCCGTGGGTTCCATAGTTTTGCTGCCCATATGCCTGGGTGGTCTGTGCATTGAGTTGGCTGGGCGGTGTAAGCACTGTAGCCCTGGTGGGCTGCAGCTTGGCTATAGGTACTTCAATCCATGAACGCCATTTTCTTTTCTTCCTCCTCGTTATGTACTGCTTTTTAAAACATCCCCACAGTTAGTGTGGTGAGAAGACCATTGCAACAGTCTTGAAATACAAGCAGTTTATCTTCTGATGTTTCTCAAACAGCTGTTTCACATTCGTACACGCAGTGATTTCACAGGCATATAGTTTTTGAAGGAAGTGGCGTTTTTCTAATTTTAAATAGGTCAATCAGTTGAGTGAGTATTGATGAACAAGCATTTACTATAACCATGTCTCAGGGAATGCCAATCTATATCGAACATGTGTCATGCCTAAGAGATTTCTTAATTAACCTGCTGCTACTGTCAATGAGAGTTCAATGTTGTTTCAAGACGGTCCCACAGCATAAGCACATGGACTTTTCTTGTTTAAACTGTTTGTATTGGTATTCCAGGAGCACAGTATCTTTTAATCTTTTATTTGGCTTATCGAAAGCTATATAATTAATGAAGAATGTCTAAATGTTTGGCTTGAAATCTGTGAAATGCTAGTACCTATAATATTTTAATACCTTGTTGCTAATATGTTGAAATATTAGAAGTTCTAAGGCACAAGTTTTGGTGGATGACCTTATTTTGTCACTTGATACCATGCTGTAACTATCACTTTCATTCTGGAACACCAACCTTATACATATTTTATCTTGTATCAAATTTGTTTTAGTTTACCTGAAAAATAACTATGAGATGTAATATGTTTTATTTATTATGCCATATTTATTATAAATGTATTCTTCCTTAATATGACAGCATTAAAAATTAAAGGATGACAGAACAAGAAAATTCATAAAGTCCTCTAATATTAAGTATAGGGTTTGCTAAGGTTTACAGATACACCACCCAGAGCAAGATATGAAGCATGTCTTAAATTCATGGAGTTTCTTATCCTTGAACTATCTTCTTATGGTAGTTCCTAGGCAACCATTCTGGTTCCACGACTAAATGTATTAGATTTTAAAATAATTCCACATGAAGATAGAATAGAAGTTTTCTCTTCCAGGTTTTTGAAAAATTGGTGTGAACAGGAGACATGAATAAATTGCCACCAGTCAACAGCAGTTTTAAGTTCCATACAGCAGTAAGTTTAACTATCATGGGTTTTGTACATTTGTTCTTTAGCGTGTTTCTGCTAGTAAAGTGTATAGTCATTTATAACACATTTGTAGTCATAACTGTCCCTGCAACTTTGCTGTCCATTTTAAATGCCATTCCATTAATATACAAGTTGCCTTGCCCAAGTTTATGAGCATTCATGTGTAAGTCTGTACTACATTAATTTTCTTATAGTGTGTAATATGTTACCACAAATTCAACAGATTAAATTAAATTCATTCCTAACCATTTCCATGTGGTAGGAACCTGATGGAGAAATAGCAAAGGTCCTCTAATCAGATTTCTCCAGACTGAAAATTAATTTGCCTGAGAATTTTACTATTTATAATGTCTTTGACTTTTACAAGATCTTATGTCAGAATGCTGAGGATGAACACCCTTCTGAATAACTCGAATCAGTATAGTAATCCTACGTCCAATTTCGAAGACACTTTCCCCACCATGTGTCAAAAGCCTCAAGTTAGATTATAAAACACGAACTGAACAACTGTCCCGCACTTTCAATGTTGACTGCATTGTACTTTTGGCTGAAGAGGAATAATTAATTAGAGGAATAAAAGACTATTATAGCTAGCTGAAGCTGTTAGTTATTGAGTGCTTATCATGCTCCATTATTCAATTAAAAGGTTGGGCATTTCATGAACTAAGACTCTAGTTCCTATTTATAGTCACGGGACCTTCAGCTTGCAGAAGCAATGTAAGCTACTTTACATCACTTAAGTTAGTATGAAGCAATAGACCACATTCTTTAGGATCTCATACATTTATGCTATTATATACTGTATTACATAACTGAATGCAAATTTGAACTAGATTTTGAGGGTATATAGACGTCAACAATCATATTATCAGAATTATAGCAACAAACAAATCAACAAATAAAACAGATGATTTAACCTGGCAGAGAATCAACGCTATCGTTTGAACTGTAGTATTCTTGATTATATAGCTGGATTCTACCGAGTGAATTTTTACCATGCCTTGGAATATTACTATTGGGTAATAATGTACTTTGGTAGCAGAGAGTTACATTTATAATCACTGTACATGCCTATGTGGAAGTGTGTATTACATCATGTTAGGAGCACACTCATTCTTTATGCAGAATCTTTTCATTTCTGGACCTTTGAAAGTGATTTCTTTGCAGTTTTCAAAAAAGAAAAGCCAATCTTACCAAAGCACATCACAGTGATTTTACTTCTTTGCTTGTTTAGAAATCTTAGTGTTGTGTTTGCAACCCACTGATAAAATGTGTCTGACTTTATGATTAATGAATTTCTTTTAAGAGAGAACTCACCTTCTTTTAATGTGTCTTATCTTAGTAAGCTGCCTTAAATTTTCTTAGAAACCAGGCAGAGTATGAATAAGCAAATGCATGAATAAAATTTAGGCAGGCAGTTTTACAAGGAACACTGATGAATTTGCTGATAGGCCAGAAGCTCTGAAATATGATCTCTTGATGTTCAGCTATCAGTCTTCCTAAGCCAAAGGGAACTGAAACCCTCAATCATTAACTTGGCTTTTGCTGTTGTCAATAGATCCCTCTGGCATTTCTTCATAATGCATACTGATATAGATTCTACTCTGCTATCTCCTATCTTTAACTTGAAAAGCAATTGAATGCAAAGAAGGTAAAATGAGAATTTTGAGAAATTAAGGTCCTTCAAAATTGACTTCAGAAGCTGTGTCAGCTCAATGCAGATGAGTATCGGCTGCCAAAGACTCAGAATATGGTACATCAGCAGAGCAATGATTGGGACGAATAAAAGCAGTGGGCCTCATACACTCACATAACTGTAAACACCTTTTAGATATTTGAAAAATGATGCTATACTACTCCGTTATGAATATAATGTTTGATTTTTTTTGCAACGTAGTGCTGTTTGAAAAAGTTCACAGCAATCGCTACAAAAACAGATGAATGTAATTCAGCAGAGCAAGTAAATTAAAACATGTAAACCTCTTAAAAGTTCCAGGAAGAAAATAGTGAGTATAGGAGCCAACTATTTAATAGTTTAATTTCTGAAACTGGAGGAATAGGCTATATACTGTGTGAAATTGGAAGGAAAGGGAGAGGTGCTCGAGAGCAATGAGGGTAGCGGTAAGAGAGTTGGGAATGGCCAGTGATGCACATGTAGGATGCAGAAGAAGGAAAGAAGCAAGACTATAAAAAGGCAATAATCTAGATGAACAAGACTGGCCAAGAGTTGCCAATCACAACAATTTATATGTGCTGTGTTAAGATGAATTTTAGTGAAGCAGGATGTTGAATTTAGACAGTGATAAGATGTTTATTGTTAGTGTTTTATTGAGCAAAGCCAAGGAAAGAAACTCAAAGAATTTCTAATTTGTATAGATTTTAAGAATTCATTGCCTTTAAGAAAATATTATACAACTTATTCAATCACGTTTATGATGCTGATCATTCTAGGTGCTGTTTATATTTCAGGAAGTGCTTGAATATTTTTGTCTGGATGCATTAACACATTGACACAACTTTAGTAGTCGTAAACAGCAGTATTTTCCATATGTCTGTTACTCACAAATCTTACTAAATTTATCAAAAATCAAAAAGGTTGACTTCCTTGATAATAGTCACGATCTTAGATTTTAGCATTCTTCTGCACATGGCCATATGCAATAACCATCAGTCAAATCATTCAAGTCTATTCATCCTTTTTGTGGATTTCTGCCTCTTTCTTATATACATATTATGACATTTATAGGTACCCATAGAGTGGCTGTGTTCACTCTGTAACCTATGGGCTACCTGTATCCTAAAATATCTCTGAAAGCAATGCAGCACACATGAAAGATAAAACAAAAAGTAGATTGAGGATATAAAAATTAAAGCTCACTCCCAGTGGGGTACATCCTTTAGCGAGACTTCATGTCTTTAAGGTTCCCAAATCTCCTTCTATAGCACTACTAACTAGGGAGCAAGTGTTTAAAATACATGAGCCTGCACAGGGAATTTCTCATCAAACCAAAACACTTCCTCTCTCTTCCTGTCTGTAAATGGGAGATAAGACCTTCTGGAAGTAAACTTGCCTAAGTAAGTCTCCTTAGATACCATTTCTTTACATTGCAAAGAGCACCCTGTATTTTTCCCTATTGGATGTCTCATGGGTCTCAAAATAATCTCAGAAATAAAAAGGGGTCTGCATCCAGCTCCCTGCATGGTCTTCATCTAACCTAATCTTTATCACGATATTCTAGGAGAGGGAAATCTTAGATTTTCTTCCTCCTTTGACCTCACCAAATTTCTCCATGTTAAAGCAACCACGGCCAGATCATTAATTGAAAGTTTGTGTTCACACGTAAACTGTGCTTTTGAAATTAATTTAGTCAACTAACTAAGTAACTTCTATTATGTTTTCTAGATGTATCATGTATCATGTATCTTATGCTAAAATGATCAAAAACATGTTTTCTAAACACAACAGTTTTACAATCAATTTTGAGATTTAGAGAGACCAGAGCATCATACATATATTGTATTTAAATTTCTTTAAAGAATATTTCAGTTTTACGCATAAAAGTGGTGCTGTAGCCTAATAATTTTATCCATACTGGACAAAATAAATGGAAAAAGTTATCATACCTTCCCAGAATTTTTGACATATTGCCATAATTTTGACATGAATAGAAAATTCTTAGAATACCATCTCCAATTTTAAAACCCATGACTGTTAGACCAATTAATTAACAATTTTATGATTACTAATTTTCTAAGTAAAGAGAAGAATGCTGAGTAACTTAAAATTAAAGTTGAAAAATCAATGTATTTTGAGCAAAGCTATCTGTCAAGTACGACTTGAAAACACTGGTGATCTGCTTGATCATAATGCTTCAAAACAGATTTTAGCATCAAAATAGAGATTACGGATTTGCCACCAAGATCCATTTTTATAAATAACAAGTTCCCTTTAATATCTTCCATATGTTTTGAAAATGACAGACATTAAAAAATAGCCATCATCTGTCTTGCTAGAGTATTGATGCTTTTCTGTGAAAGAGAAGTATATTTAACAATTTTTCAGTGTTAACTCCAGAGACATACCATAATCAGTTTGGAATACAATATTATTTTATCACAGACCAAATGATAGAATAAAATCTATAATCATTATCTTTGTAGTTAATTTCAAGCTAGTGAGGATGAACATGTTACAGTACAGTAACTAATTATAAGGTGGTCATAAACAGAATATTTGATCATTGTCAAGCAGAACAAAGATCTCAAATGAAATGAACCTCTGACACATGAAATTTGAGGGTTTGTTTTTAAATATGATGAAAAAATTATTTAGTCTGTGTTGTATAAATGATTAACATGCTAATTGAGTTAGGTGCAGGCAAGCAGCACTGCAAAGTAGGTGGAAACATGTTAAAGAGGAAAAATTGACGTAATAAAACTCAGTTGGATTAGTGAAGCTATCTTAAAATGAGAGTTGCTGATATTGCAATGTTATGGACAATATTGAATTGATACTAATATAAGTTTAAGTGCAATTATACTTTATTTCAACTGACTATAGTTTAGTAATACATTCAACTCTTCTCCATTTGGTACAACCACTCTGGAAATCAATTTGGAGGTTTCTCAGAAAATTGGAAATAGATCTTGGCTCCGTGGTTAAGAGCACTGACTACTCTTCCATAAGCCCTGAGTGCAAATCCCAGCAACCACATAGAGGCTCACAACCATCTATAATGGGATCTGATGCCCTCTGAAGATACACTCATAGATCTACCTAAAGGCTCAGCTCCACCACTCTTGGGAATATACCCAAAAGATGCCCTGCCATGCCACAGGAGCACATGTTCCATTATGTTCATAGTGGCCTTGTTTGTGATAGCCAGAAGCTGGAAACAACCTAGATGTCCTACGACAGAAGAATGGATGCAGAAAATGTGGTTCGTTTACACAAAGGAATACTACTCAGCTATTAAGAGCAAAGATATCCATAGTTTTGCAGTCAAATGGATGGAACTAGAAAATATCATCCTGAGTGAGGTAACTCAGACCCAAAAGGACATGCATGGTATGTTCTCACTAATAAGTGGATATTAGCCAAAACCAAAACCAAACCAAACAAAAACAAAACAAAAAGGAAGTACAGAATATCCAAAATACAGTCCACAGAACACAAAAATGTCAACAAACTGAAGGGCCCAAGTGAGGATGCCTCAATCCCACTTGGGAGGAAGAAGAAAACAACCACAAGGAAGGAGGGAGAAACATGGGAAAGAAAAGGGATGGGATTGGGGGAGAGAGGAGTGTAATCTGGTATTGGGTAGGAAAAAAACGACTAAAGCCCTGAGGACCAGCAGAAAGAATGGAAACAGGCAATCTCAGGAGGAAGGAGATTGGGAGGTTGCTCTAGAATGTACCAGAGACCTGGGAATGAGAGACTCTCAGGACTGAAAGTGGGAGACCCTAGATGAAATGCCCTACAGTAGGTAAAGGGAACTCATTGGACCCACCTTCAGCAGAAAGACAGGGCATCAAATGAGGGATGGAGTTGTTAACCCACAGTCAAAGCTCTGATGCAGTATTCTTCTTGTCTGGAAGAAATGCAAGGATGGAAAGGGCGAAGAGACTGAGAAAAAGAAGATCCAGCAACAGGCCCAAAGTGGGTTCCAGTTCAAGGGGAGGCCCCAAGACCTGACACCATTACTGAGACTATGGAAAATTCACAAAATGTCAACTATCATGACCACCCTCCAAAAGACCCAAGAAGCAGCTGAAAGAGTCAGATGCAGATATGTGTACCCAACCAATGAATAGAAGCTGCTGACCCCTTTAATTGAATTAGGGAAAAGCTAGAGGAAGCTGAGGAGGAGGGCAACCCTGTAGGAGGACCAGCAGTCTCATTTAACCTAGACCCCTGAGATCTCTCAAACCAGGGATAACCAACCAGGCAGCATACACCACCTGATATGAGGCCTCCAGCACATATACAACAGAGGACTCCCGGGTCTGGGTTCAGTCAGAGAAAATGCACCTAACCCTCAAGATATTGGAGGCTCCAGGAAGTTTAGAAGTCTGGTTGAGTGGGGACATCCTTGTCGAGAAACATGCTTGAAATATGGTAATAAATTGGATTTGCTGCCTTAGAAGTTTGCTATATAACATACTCTTTTTATATTGTATATTAAATCTCTACAGCAGAGGTCAGAGATTAAATCAGTATTTAAATCAGTATTTCAAAAATCTATATATATATGGCACTATGTCTGGTACAAATTCTCCACAAAGGGTTAATTTAGTTTAAATTTGTAGAGGATGTACAAGAATTATCAAAATGATTCTTTCATTGCTCTTAAATTTTGTGTAGAGAGATGATGATAAGTAGGTGTGGTAGTTAGATCATAGGAAGAAAGCATGAGAGTTTTCTAGTGAAAAAGAATTACTAAAAATATATGAGAAGGCAGGTTTGCCATATTTTAATGTAATTGGATGGAAATCAGATTTATAGTGTTCTGTGCTTTTATTTATTCTGAAATTAATTAGCCAAAGAGAAATTAATTAGATCAAAATTTAAATCAAATGTTACACTTTAAGAGAAGGATGAGAAGGCTGTACAGGAGAAAGAAGGTAGGAAACTTAGCATGTATTATTTTTTGCACAATATGATGACTGTCTAATCTACTTTAGTTGGTTAATGGGTAGATTTGAGGGTAACTAATGTATGTTTAGTGAGAAAAAATCATCACCAGAAATATGTATCTTTTTATTTTCAATTGTGTCCTACAATAAAATTATTTTATATAGGAATAAATATGTATATTGCCTATATAATAAATATTTTACCTTCACTATGTGATGCTTGGAATCCAATCCAATTTGGATGCACTGAAAGAACATACAGTGATCTTAAACATTGAGTCTGCTCTTCATCCCACCTTCAGGAATGTGTTCCTAAAATTACATGGCTGTGCAAGATACCAAAGATTTATTAATTAGAAATTGGACTGTAGGAAAGGGAAATATTAAAAAAAAGAAGATAATATTATGGCCTTTTTGGCAAACAAGATTCAATTTCTGTTTATTAAAATAGGAAATAACATATGAAAGTGTTCTCTCCAGAAAGAATTTTGACTTAATTTTGTACATATTTATCTGGAAGGAACAATCAGATGAAAGCTAGATTACTTTTTTTAACAGGAAGTGTTTTAAGAATTTATGACAGTATAGTAGGTCAATGAAATAGCATATTGAGTAAAATCACTTGGTATGTAAGCCTGATGACCTTCAACAGTTGTCTTCCAAATCCACGCATCACACACAAAACTCCATAATAATCCTACATAAAATAAAATAAAAAATTTAAAGAGATAGCAGAATATCAGATGTGTTTTTCAAAACTGCTCCATGATAATCTTCCTATGCCTCAGTACTTCATGTTTATTTATAATTGCTTTTGTTTCTGTGGGTTTTATGTGACTCTGATAGACCAGACTGATCTTGTCCTCATGCTACATTGGATATTAGAACTTTATCATATGTCTTCTTCTCTAGTGGTTAGAGTATATCCATGGGTATATACATTCTTTTCATGTCTTTGGTAAGTGCAGGGTATCTTTTGAGTTCTGAATCTTTACCTAAAGAAATGTCTGCATGCATAGTGCACCTATTGAATCAAATCACATGACCACACATAAAAGTAAGGGTGCTAGAAAGTGCATTCTGTCCTGAATAAGTTACGGAAAGATAAGAACTAAGGAGGTACTCTGAGAGAAATGCAATCTCTGCATTAATGTTTGGAAATGTTTGGGTTGGATGACATTCCTCAGTGAAATTTGGTGAAGTCAAAGAAGAAAAAAGTACCATCACAAGCACTATTGTTGATGTACTAACATTAAAACATAGAAACGGGGTAGAGAGAGCTCACCGCACAGATAGGTGGGCACTCCTGAGACTGCAGAGTGGGAGAGACCGCCAATACTGCCCACCCCACCTTTGCCCACATCTCTGGCTCAAGAGGAAACTGTATAGGGCCTCAGGGAACAGGAAGATAGGGGCACTAAAGCCGAAGGTCCACTGCAGTCCGGACACCATCCTGATCGGAAGGGACCCAGTCAACAGCTCCCTGCACCCAAAGAGCTAAACCTTCACAGGGGCAGACATGCGTGGGAAGCCAGAAGAGACTACACGCTGCCCACATTTCTGAATCCAGACGAAAACACCTAATGCCATCTGGGACCCCTGTGCACAGGGGCCCAGGCAAAGGTGGGGCAGGCCCTTATGGTTGCCACCCTCATGTAGAGTGGAAACAAAGCCCCCCAGGAGTGACATAAGACCTGGGACTACAGGAAAGACAAAATTTTCTGCTTCAAGTGACCTGCCTGGTGGACTCAGGACACACGCCCACAGGAACAGCTGAATACCAGTAGACAGGAAAGACTACACGCTTGAAAGCAGAACACTCTGTTCCCATAACTGGCTGAAAGAAAACAGGAAAACAGGTATATAGCACTCCTGACACAGGCCTATAGGACGGTCTAGCCACTGTCAGAAATAGCAGAACAAGGTAACACCAGAGTCAAACTGATGCAAAGAGGCAAGGTCAGGAATCCAAGCAACAGAAACTAAGACTATATGGCATCATCAGAGCCCAATTCTTCCACCAAAGCAAACACTGAATATCTAAACACACCAGAAAAGCAAGATTATGATTGTAAATCACATTTGAACATGATGATGGAGGACTTCAAGAAAGACATAAAGAACTCCCTTAGAGAAATGCAGGAAAACATAAATAAACAAGTAGAAGCCTATAGAGAGGAATCACAAAAATCCCTGAAAGAATTCCAGGAAAACACAATCAAACAGGTGAAGGAATTAAAAATGGAAATAGAAGCAACACAAAAAGCACAAAGGAAGACAACCCTGGATATAGAAAACCAAAGGAAGAGATAAGAAGCCGTAGATACAAGAATCACCAACAGAATACAAGAGATAGAAGAGAGATTCTCAGGATCAGAAGAAAAGGAAAGGAAAATCCTCCTGTCACATAATAGTCAAAACACCAAACGCACAAAATAAAGAAAGAATATTAAAAGCAGTAAGGCAAAAATGTCAAGTAACATATAAAGGCAGACCTATAAGAATTACACCAGATTTCTCACCAGAGACTGTGAAAGCCAAAAGATCCTGGACAGATGTCATACAGACCCTAAGAAGATACAAATGCCAGCCCAGGTTACTGTATCCAGCAAAACTCTCAAATAGATGGAGAAACCAAGATATTCCATGACAAAACCAAATTTACACAATATCTTTCTACAGATCCAGCCCTACAAAGGATATAAATGGTAAAGCCCAACATAAGGAGTCAAGCTACAACCTAGAAAAAGGAAGAAAGTAATCATCTTGGAAAGAAAACAAAGAGAAGAAAAGCACACAAACATAATCTCACATCCAAATACGAATATAACAGGAAGCATCAATCAGTGTTCCTTAATATCTCTCAACATCAATGGACTCAATTCACCAATAAAAAGACATAGATTAATAAACTGGGTATAAAATGAGGACCCTGCATTCTTCTGCCTACAGGAAACACACCTCAGAGACAAAGACAGACACTACCTCAGAGTGAAAGGATGGGAAAAAAACTTTCCAAGCAAACGGTCAGAAAAAGCAAGCTGGAGTAGCCATTCTAATAATGAATAAAATCGATTTTCAACTAAAAGTCATCAAAAAAGATAAGGAAGTACACTTCATATTCATCAAAGGAAAAATCAATCATAATGAACTCTCAATCCTAAATATCTATGCTCTAAATACAAGGGCACCTACATACACAAAAGAAACCTTACTAAAGCTCAAAGCACACATTGCACCTCACACAATAATAATAGGAGATTTCAACACCCCACCCTCATCAATGGACAGATCATGGAAACAGAGGTTAAAGAGAGACATAGACAAACTAAGAGAAGTCATGAACCAAATGGACTTAACAGATATGTATAGAACATTCTATTCTAAAACAAAAGGATATACCGTCTTCTCACCACCTCATGGTACTGTTTCTAAAACTGACCATATAATCGGTCATAAAACAGGCCTCAACAGATACAGAAAGATAGAAATAATCACATGAGTCCTATCAGACTACAATGGGCTAAAGCTGGTCTTCAATAATAATAAGGGAAGAATGCTAACATATACATGGAAGTTGAACAGTGCTCTACTCAACAATAACCTGGTCAAAGAATAAAGAAAGAAAGAAATTAAAGACTTCTTAGAATTTAATGAAAATGAAGGTACAACATACCCAAACTTATGGGACACAATGAAAGCTGTGCTAAGAGGAAAACTCATAGTGCTGAGTGCCTGCAGAAAGAAACAGGAGAGAGCACATATCAGCAGCCTGACAGCACACCTAAAAGCTCTAGAACAAAAAGAAGCCAATACACACAGGAGGAGTAGAAGGCAGGAAATAATCAAACTCAGAGCTGAAATCAACCAAGTAGAAACAAATAGGAGTATACAAAGAGTCAACAGAACCAAAAGCTGGTTATTTGAGAAAATCAACAAAATAGATAAACCCTTAGCCAGACTAAGCAAAGGACACAGAGAGCATGTCCAAATTAACAAAATCAGAAATGAAAAAGGAGACATAACTATAGAATCAGAGGAAATTCAAAAATTCATCAGATCCTACTACAAGAGCCTATATTCAACCAAACTTGAAAATCTGGAGGAAATGGAAAATTTCCTAGACAGATACCAGGTACCAAGGTTAAATCTGGAACAGATAAATCTTTAAACAACCCCATAGTTCCTAACGAAATAGAAGCAGTCATTAAAGGTCTACCAACCAAAAAGAGTCCAGGTCCAGATGGATTCAGTGCAGAATTCTATCAAACCTTCATAGAAGACCTCATACCAATACTATCCAAACTATTCCACAAAATTGAAACAGATGAAGCACTCCTGAATTCCTTCTATGAAGCCACAATTACTCTTATACCTAAACCACACAAAGACCCAACAAAGAAAGAGAACTTCAGACCAATTTCCCTTATGAATATCGACGCAAAAATACTCAATAAAATTCTGGCAAGCCGAATCCAAGAGCACATCAAAACAATCATCCACCATGATCAAGTATACTTCATCCCAGGCATGCAGGGATGGTTTAATATACGGAAAAACATCAACGTGATCCATTATATAAACAAACTGAAAGAACAAAACCATATGATCATTTCATTAGATGCTGAGAAAGCATTTGACATAATTCAACACTCCTTCATGATCAAAGTCCTGGAAAGAATAGGAATTCAAGGCCCATACCTAAACATAGTAAAAACCATATACAACAAACCAGTAGCTAATATTATACTAAAAGGAGAGAAACTTGAAGCAATCCCACTAAAATCAGGGCCTAGACAAGACTGCCCACTCTCTCCCTACTTATTCAATATAGTTCTCTAAGCCCTAGCCAGAGTAGTCAGACAACAAAAGGAGAACAAAGGGATACAGATTGGAAAAGAAGTCAAAATATCACTATATGCAGACGATATGATAGTATATTTAAGTGATCCCAAAAGTTCCCCCAGAGAACTACGAAACCTGATAAACACCTTCAACAAAGTGGCGGGGTATATAATTAACTCAAATAAATCAGTAGCCTTCCTTTACACAAAAGAGAAACAAGCCGAGAAAGAAATTAGGGAAATGAAACCCATCATAATAGTCCCAAATAGTTCCAAAAAATATAAAATATCTCAGTGTGACTTTAACCAAGCAAGTAAAAGATCTGTATGGTAAGAATTTCAAGCCTCTGAAGAAAAAATTGAAGAAGATCTCAGAAGATGGAAAGATCTCCCATGCTCATGGATTGGCAGGATTAATATAGTTAAAATGGCCATTTTACCAAAAGTGATCTACGGTTTCCGTGCAATTCCCATCAAAATCCAAACCCAATTCTTCACAGAGTTAGACAGAACAATTTGCAAATTCATCTGGAATAACAAAAAACCCATGATAGCTAAAACTATCCTCAACCATAAAAGGCCTTCCAGTGGAATCACTATCCCTGAACTCAAGCAGTATTATGGAGCGATAGTGGTAAAAACTGCATAATATTTATCCAATGGAAAAAAGATAACATTTCAGCAAATGGTGCCGGTTCAACTGGAGGTCAGCATGTAGAGGAATGCAGATTGATCTATGCTTATCGCCCTGTACAAAGCTTAAGTCCAAGTGGATCAAGGACTTCCACATCAAGCCAGATCCACTCAAACTAATAGAAGAAAAAGTGGGGAAGAGTCTCAAACACATGGGCACTGGAGAAAATTTCCTGAACCAAACACCAATGGCTTATTCTCTAAGATCAAGAATCGACACATGGGATCTCATAAAACTGCAAAACTTCTATAAGGCAAAGGACACTGTGGTTAGGACAAAACGGCAACCAACAGGTTGGGAAAAGATCTTTACCAGTCCTTCAACTGATAGAGGTCTTATATCAAAAATATACAAAGAACTCAAGAAGTTATACTACAGGAAGACAGAAAACCCTATTTAAAAAATGGGTTTCAGAGCTGAAAAACGAATTCACAGCTGAGGAATGCCGAATGGCTGAGAAACACCTAAAGAAATGTTCAACATAAAGTCATAAGGGAAATCCAAATCAAAACAACCCTAAGATTTCACCTCACACCATTGAGAATGGGTAAGATAAAAAACTCAGATGACAGTAGATGCTGGCAAGGATGTGGAGAAAGAGGAACACTCCTCCATTGTTGGTGGGATTGCAGACTGGTACAACCATTCTGGAAATCAGTCTGGAAGTTCCTCAGAAAATTGGACATTTAACTACCTGAGGATCCAGCTATACCTATCTTGGGCATATACCCAAAAAGATGCCCCAACATATAACAAAGACACATGCTCTACTATGTTCATAGCAGCTGTATTTATAATAGCCAGAAGCTTGAAAGAACCCAGATACCCTTCAACAGAGGAATGGATACAGAAAATGCGGTACATCTACACAATGGGATATTACTCAGCTATCAAAAACGATGACTTTATGAAATTTGTAGGCAAATGGATGGAACTAGAAAATATCCTGAGTGAGGTAACCCAATCACTGAAAAACACACGTGGTATGCACTCATTGATAAGTGTTTATTAGCCCAACTGCTCAAATTACCCTATATGCACAGAACACATATAACTCAAGAAGGATGACCAAAATCCAAATGCTTCTCTCCTTCTTTAAAAGGGGAACAAGAATGCCCTTGGGAGGGAAAAAGGAGGCAAAGTTTAGGACTGAGGCAGAAGGATCACCCATTCAGAGCCTGCCCCACATGTGGCCCATACATATACAGCCACCAAACTAGATAAGATGGATGAAGTAAAATAGTGCAGGCCAACATGAGCCGGATGTAGATCTCTCCTGAGATACACAACCAGAATACAGCAAATACATAGGCGAATTCTAGCAGCAAACCACTGATTTGAGAATGGGACCCATCATTGAAAGGACTGGAAGAGCTTGAAGCGGCTCAAGACCCCATATGAACAACAAGCCAACCAACCAGAGCTTCCAGGGACTAAGCCACTACCCAATACATTTACTGACCCTCTGCTCCAACCTCATAGGTAGCAATGAACAGCCTAGTAAGAGCACCAGTGGAAGGGGAAGCCCTTGGTCCTGCCAAGACCGAACCCCTCCCTAGTAAACGCAATTGTAAGGGGGGGTCATTGTTGGAGGATAGGGAGGGGAAACCCTATAGAGAAAGGGAAGGGTAGAGGTTAGGGGGATGTTGGCCTGGAAACTGGGAAAGGGAATAACAATCGAAATGTAAATAAGAAATACCCAAGTAAATAAAGGTGAAAAAACAAATAGAAATGATGAAATATTAAGTCAATTCAGAAAAGGATGATACTGTGTCCTTGAAGTCACCGTAGAAGTGTTTCTGTGAGGAGAGCAAGACAACAATGTTATCAGTGTGACGGTTTATAGTGATTTTTATCTTGATAAGATCTAGAATGAGTACTTAGCATGCTTGTGAGGGATTATCTAGTTTCGATTAGATTCTGAACATTGGTCAGAATTATCTACATCAGGTTAATCAAAATGAAAAGACCTATGTGCTACGGGTGACACCATTTTGTGGGACAGATTGCTGACAGAGTAAAGAGGAGAAATTGAGCTGAGCATGAGCATTCACTGTTCCTGAGCCCATTCTATCCCTGCAACGAATCCCAATCACTTCCATGACAGTGTGCTGTTGAACCATGAGCTTAAATAAACCTTCTTTAAATTTCTCTTATTGGGAATATTTTATCAGTAATGGGAAATGTCAGGGGTTTTATGGGGAGCTCAAATAAGGATTGGAAGGGTCTTCTACCCAGTACTTGCAAGAGCATTGGTTATTTTGGATTGTGTTGAGGGAGATAGGGACAAATTCAAGTAAGTTGAGAAGCATATGGGAAATGAGGAACTAAATATTACTTGTCCTGTTATAAATGCTGCAGGTGAAGGAAAAGAGGTAGATGGCTCATGGGTTTTTAGAAAAAGAGTTATATTGTCCAGGACAGGAGTTGGTAGACAACATGTGATTTACTCCAAATATCTGTTTTCCAGATTTGTTCCTTGTAAGGAAGAGTAGATAGACTGAGCTAGCTTTGAAGGCTAGTTGATTTGTTTGGGTTTTGCTATGAGCTTATTATGTCATGTCATTTTAAAATGGAGAAGCCTCAACTGAATGATCTGTTCTATTTCACAGGAGAAAAAACCATCAGGGGAACCTGTCAAAGTGCATACAAAAAAGAAATAATAAAAAATGTACCTCAAATAATATATGAAGAGGTTAATGCTGAAGGTAGTTGCATGTTCATTAGCTTAAAATGTTAAGACATTTGAAATCATTATATAGCTGATAAAGTAACATGATAGAATAATTCTTTGAATTTGCTTAATTTTAGCATCTTTTGCCTTAGTGTTTAGAACACTACAAAAATACCCAGAGTGTCTCCTTCTTTATGAGACTACATTAGTCACTGTTACCTACAATCTCTTACCCATCAGGTTACTACAGAGTGATAGATAAAAGCTGTTTAAATAATTTTAGGGTATCTTTAGATTAATTTGTAATGGCTTTATTCTTTACCAATGAATTTCAGACCACAGCAACACATTTCATCACAGACTGAGCTAATTCTTTGTTCTAATAATAATGCTTTTCAGCAGGGAGAGGCAAAATACCTACTAATTTTATCATTTAAGGAGAAGATTCCCAAAACAAAACAAACAAACAAAAAAACATACACACAAAACAAAGACCCCTAATATAGTTACATTTTCATGATAGATTCAAGGAAAATTGTCCCCTGACTTTTTTGTTTGACTGATTATAGCAACCGAAATTAAATAGCATGGGGTTACAAACAGAAAGACCAGGATTGTAACAAATTATGTTAAATTCAGAAATAACTTGTAATAATTAAAGAGTTTGCCTTTAAAAGGTGTCTTAAGTTTGATTTGAAAATAGCTCCTTTATAGAATAAAATTCTTCACAAAGCATCTTTGTAAATCCTAAGGAATACTCATTCACTAGATCTCAAAGTAGTGCTCCATATTGATTGATAAAATCTTCCTGGAATTAAGTGTGCTAGAGAGAAGATATTGACAACAAGTACTGAGCATAAAGGAAATTGAGAAAGAATAAAAGAAGAAAAGTTAAGAAAGATGGAGTATTCACTATAGAAAATAAAAGCACCTGATAAAAATGTCAAACAAACATCCTTCCTTGGGTCTTCCTTGTTAGTTAGCTTCTTTGGGTTTGTGGATTGTAGCATGGTTATCCTGTACTTTTTGTCTACTATCAACTCATAAACGAGTACATATTATGCATGTTTTTCTGGAACGGGGTTACCTCATCTGGGATGATATTTTCTAGTTCTTTCCATTTGCTTACAAATTTCTTTATCCATTCTTTTATTGAGGGACAGTCCTCACTTCCTAGAATCACACTTGGAAGGGAAAATAAAATAGACATCTGAAGTAGATGGAGGGAGGGAACTTGGTGGGAAAGAAGGTGGGGAGAGGAGGTTTAGGCCGGGTGGGGACAGTCTCTCATACCAAGACTGAGAAACAGAACAATAATCCGTGAGGGATGGCAGCTCTGGGACAGAGAAAATTCATGGAAGTCTTTGGAGGCATCCCTAGCTGATAATCCTAGCAGCTGGTGATATGGAACTTAAAGGGGCCACCTCCTACAGCTGGGGGAGGAGTTCCAGTTGCAGGGAAGGGGACACCAACTGATCCACAAAACCTTCAACCCAAAATATGTCCAGCCTACAACAAGTGCAGGAGTAAAAATAGAGCAGGGACTGGGAATATCCCCCCAATCAGTGGTCTAACTTGAGACTCATCCTGTGTGAGAGAGCCAACCCCTAGTACTATTAAGGATGTTCTGCTATGCTTGCAGACAGGAGTTTAGCATAACTGTCTTCTGCGAGGCTTCTTCCAGCATCTCATGGGAACAGGTGCAGAAACCCACAACCAAACAATAGACAGAGTTGGGGAATAATGTGGAAGTTGCAGGGTAAGACAGAGGGAACCCGAGGGATCAAGGACACTATAAGAAGACAGAGTCGACTAACCTGGGCCTGTGGGCTCAAAGAGACTGAATTACCAACCAAAGCTTGTAGGAGCTGAACCTAGGTCCCCTACGTATTTGAAGCATATCTGCAGCTTGGTTTTTATGCGGGCCCCTTAACAATTAGAACAGGGACTATCTCTAACTTCGTTGTGGGCCTTTGGATACTTTTTCCATAGCTGGGCTGCCTTGTCTGGCCTCAGTGGCAGAGGATTCTCTTATTCTTGTTGTGACTTGATGTACCGGAGTGGGTAAGTACCCATGGGGGGCCTCCTTCCCTTCTCCTCAGAGAAGAGAGGGGGAGGATAGGGAGTCCATGTAAGAGTGGGACTGGGAGGAAAGGAGGGATAGACTGCCAACAGGCTGTAAAGTAACTAAACAAATTAATGAAGGAAAAAATTGCAACCAAATCTCTAGCATGTGTTAAAGAAACAGATGCTATCGTTTTCAGAATAACAGTCTAGGAAGCTTTTAGGAGAAAATTCCTGTGTTAATTAGGACAAGTAATAAATTAATGTAAAATCAATAACATAAAGAAGTTAAATACCCAATTGATTGAGTTATTGACCGAATTTAAAATATAAGTAATAAATGGAAAGACCAAGCAATTTGTTTCCAGAACAGAAAATAATTCCTAAAAATCATGAAAAATGATAATATGCTATACTGTGCAATACTCTGCAACTATGCAATAATCTGAAGAGTTTGCAAAAGCAAGATATAAAGTATAGAGGAGTCTTACTGCTCAGGCTGCTGTGCATGTGAAACAATATGTCCAAAATACTAACATACAAACACACTAATTTAAATTCAGTGAAATGGTCTATAGCATATATGTAGTTTAAAATGTCTGAAAGCAAATCTAGCAGTACGAACAGAAACCACAAGTGAAATAGAAATTCCTTGTTTCTTTGGAAAGTCAGTTCTGTCATATGATGTTTTTCTGGGAGCTGTCTTATGAGAGAATGTTTTGCTGAGAACAGACATGTGGTATTTATTTTTTGAAGCTTCCTGGAAAAGGAGCATGTGATGTTTTGCTAGAGCAGACCCTTGAGGGAACATGTAATATTTGTAAAGGGTATAATATAACCCCACAAACATTGGACAATGTTGTGTGGCCTTGCCACTCTTTGCTGGTCTTCATTGGGCTTTCCTAATGTTGGTCTATGCTGACAATACTGTGGCATTGGTTCACCTTGCCTTCTTCTCTGATTATCATTTTTCATGACTTCATAGAGATAAATGCATCAAAGGATTTCTTATGATATTCTGGAGACTTCTTGCTGCTTCCACAGGCAAACTGAAGCCTACTGGCAGAGCCTCCCAATTTTTTCTCGATCTAACTGTCATTGCTGATTCATGAATAGTATTTAGAAGTGGATCAAGCTACCACTGCTGATTCCTGTGAACTGAACAGCTGATACTCTGACAATGAAGACTGTAATTGCCCAAAAGAACTATGTCTAAAAAGGTCTATATCCTCCTTTGACCTATTAAACTTTCCTTTCCACTACTTCTGATGAGTGGTGGGTTAGAAGTTAACGTATTTAATAACCTTTGTTATATTAAAAATCTAAGCCAACACAGAAGAAGCAATTTATTAAGAGGGTGTACTGGCTGGTTTTGTGTGTCGACTTGATACGAGCTGGAATTATCAGAGAAAGGAGCCTAAATTGAGGGAATGCATCCAAGAGATCCAGCTTTAAGGCATTTTCTTGAGTATTGATCAAAAGGGGAAGAGCCCATCCCATTGTGGGTGGTGCCATCTCTGGGCTGGTGGCCCTGGGATTATAAGAAGGCCAGCTGAGCAAGGCAGGGGAAGCAAGCCAGTAAGTAACATCCCTCTGTACCCTCTGCATCACCTCCTGCTTCCAGACCTGCTTGAGTTTCAGTCCTGACTTCCTTTGTTGATGAACAGCAACGTGGAAGGGTAAGCTAAAAAAAACCCTTTCCTCTCCAACTTGCTTCTTGGTCATGATGTCTTGTGCAGGAATAGAAACCTGACTAAAACAGAGGGCAATCAGTTCATCAAGAGTGGAGAAAGTAGAAAGGGACAAGCAGACTGTAATCTCAGAAAACTTCTGTGATTATCTTCATATGTTCTTCTCATATTCATTAAATTTTATTCTGCTTTTTCTCTATCATAGAAACTGAACTGTGAAGACGTCCTTTTCTTTCCTTCTACTTTTGTGATTATAACTTTTTGACTACTCTTGTTTCCAAGCGTTTCATGCACCAGTAGGAATCCCAGAACTGAGCCAGGTATAAAGCATTGTTCAGATAGGCATAGGGTAGCCAACTTCCTAGGCAGATTAGATACCTTGGATTCTTCATCTAAGTGAAGGGTTTGTTCTTTATAGTGACTGTGCACACATTCCATACACTTATTCATATGGTGATTCACTATTAATACCACAATGAAAGTTTTAAAGTGCTCAATATTTAAATTTTTCTACAAAATGTCATACAAAACCAGAATGCTGATAGTGAAAGAGACTTCACCCAGGAAGAGGACACTAATAGATTATAGATCAGTAAATGGTCAACCCTAAAAACACATACAAGTGACATAATACAGGTTGTATTTATGAATATACATAAATATATTATATATGTACATGCACATTTACAAACATTAATACATGTATGTAACAACAATTAATAAAGAAAAAGAAGCATAAATACAAAAAAGCAAGGGGAGGTATATGGGAGGGTTTGGAAGGAGAAAAGGATAGTCGTTATGTAATTATTCTCTCACCTAAAAAAAGTAAAAGTCTTTTCAATTAAGCATTTTCAGAGGATGAAAGATATTAAGAATAAGTCTAATATAAATTGACAATCTTATTTAAAGGTTCACATAGTGCTATTGAATAACACAAAGAGAAAGTGAACACACAACATGAATACTCTTGGATAGAAAATCCATTATCAGAATTAATAGTTTCTAAATTAAAATATAATTTATTGAAATCACAACATCCCACTAAAAGTAACAATAAGATTTTTGATAAGCTGGAGTAGATAATTTTAATATTAGTACATTAAAAATGAAAGTGAGAGTAGAAACAAAATCTGGCTACTAAGGGTCTACATATAAGAGATTAAAAATAAAATGAAGGCAGAGATAATCAGTTAATAATACAGCTACCGGAGATTACTTAAAGTTCACAGATACCCATACATATACGTATTTAGAGAATGGTATATTGTGGTAGAGATGGAATATTGTTTTGTCCAACTTTGGAAAATGCATTTATTGGAAGCTTAAGAGTTGAGTTACACAACATTCTCACTCCTAACATTTAAAGAAGAATGACTATTGCTTCTCATAACCATATTTTATTTTAGTCTTAGTCAGTTGAGTATGTCATGAAAAAGAACTAAAGGTCATGAATCTTAGAAACGAGAAAGTTGACTTATATTTGTGATCTATTAGCACATGTGCGAAGTTAATTTTAGGAAATTCATAACAATTCAAGTTACACTAGCTACACTAGCTACATTAAACATGTTATAGCATGGATGTCAAGTACCAAATATAATAACATCAGAGCACATGAAACATCTAGGTAATGATTTAACAAAGACTAGACAAAGACTAGGCATGACTTATTCAAGGATAAGAAAGAACCTTTAATTGTGTACCTATTGGTAATCTCACTAGACTCCAGTGAGTAGTTCTAATGTAGTGATCCAACCGACGGCCTGGTAAAAATAAATGGGGCAGTAAATTAAAAACCATTTAAAAAAATAAGTCAAAAAAATTCTGAGTAGAAGAACAGTACATTCAAAAATGGCTCTGGAACATTATGAATCATATAAACACAGATCATGAAAAATTGGTAATTCTCTTTCAATACTAAGGGTTTGACCTTTAATCATTTAATTTAAACACTCTTAGCAAAATAAAATTCACAGATACCATAAAATCTATGAGTTTCTCTGTGCATATGCATGTATGTGCACATGTAACATAAGTAGATAGTATTCAACATATATACCATATATACACATATATACATATACATAAATACATATATATACATGTCATACATATATACTAAGAGATTGATACAATAAAGAAAACACAATAGAAAGTACTGGTAAATGTATTAAACAAAATATTCATAAAGGGTAATATTAATGGCAAATAATCACAATAACACATTTATTAATCATAAGTATTCATAAACATTCCAAGTTGTAACTATAGGGAGATGTGTTTTTGCATCAAATACAATGGCTGAATGTAAAATTGACAGAGTGTCAGTTGACATCAATTTCATATAATTGCTCAACAGGAAGGACTTAATCTACACATTTTTATAAAGTTAAAAACACACTCAAGAAGTTGAGATAGCAATATCAATTTTAGAAATGTACCCCAAAGAAATGGAAGTATTGCCATAAAACTAGTTATAAAGTTGATCTGTACCATAAAACTGAAATCACCAAAATGTACATTTACCGGTGAATGTAATGATTGGATAAATAACTTTTACATTCACATATAATACAACTCAGACATAAAATATGGTATATCTGTGTACTAAAAGAGGTTTTAAACAAAACCAGTTATATATGTCTTATAAAACTTTAACATAAAACCTATGGCTATAGAAGTTAGATTAATTAGGAATCCAAATGGCAGTTGTTATTGGAAAGTACAGTAAGTGTCTTAGTTAAGGTTTTACTGCTGTGAATAGACACCGTGACTCAGGCAACTCTTGTAAGGGACAACATTTAATTGGGACTGGCTTACATGTTCAGAGTTTCAGTCCACTATCATCAAGGCAAGGGCATGGCAGCATCCAGGTAGCCATAGTACAGGAGGAGCTGAGAGTACATCTGAAGGATGCTAGGAGACTGGCTTTCAAGCAGCTCAGATAAGGGTCTTAAAGCCCATGCCCACAGTGACACAGTTCCACAAACAAGTCTATACCTGCTTCAACAAAGCCATACCTCCTAATAATGTCAGTCCCTGGAGAAAGTATATTCAAGAATCCACAGTAATGATACACTTAAAGTGACAAAAAATGTCTGACATAGTACTATCACACACACACACACACACACACACACACACACACACACACACACACACACACAACAGGTTCATTGATTCCGTATAAATTTTATTTCTCTGAAGTTAGAATTTACATTTTAGACAGAGTTTAAAGGCAAACTACATCATGGGGAAATATATGTAGTTTGTGTTCCTAGAAGAAATTTTGATTGTTCTTATAACATAAGGAGACTATTAAAGAAAATATAAAACATTGCAGTGTCTAGAAAAATGAACACATCAAGAAAGAAAATACTTTAAATACTGCTTAGTCCAACTGTAAAGAAGTGAAAATGATGAGATGGTACTTTTGCTGAAGAACTTAGCCAACACCAAAATGTTTGATAATGATGGTGATGAGGCCAAAAAAAAATTCCTTTATCATCTAATTTGGGCAACGTTTCGACAAATTCTGTGAAAAGAGCTGCATCTCTGATTTTAGAAGTCCTACTTCCAGGATTGCTGTTATTAATAAAGCAATATTTTGCCTAAATTGACTTTTATGCATCAATATACCACCTTGTGTGTAATCACAAAACAACAGAATCAGTGTCATGTGCCAACACCTAGGAAGCTACAAAATGTATGGCTAAACCTATGCAGTGTCCTACCTACCACAGAACTATAAAACAGGAAGCTCTATGTGAGCCAATGGAAAGACACTCCTAGACACAAAGTTAACCAAAGAGGTAAAGGACGACATCATTCTACCAATCCCTGCATATACAAATGACAGAATGTGGAGAGGCTTACTTATTTAAATAAAGCAATATATTGCCTTTAAAATTGTGGTTTTTCTGGTAAATGATAACATGAATTTTTCCAATCATTGTGAGATGGGAGGTAAACCCTATGTTTTAGAATAATATTGTTCTCAACCATAATTTATTTCAAAACCCGGTAATTGATGCTCGTTCTTTAGATGTACATGCGTATGGAAGCAATCAAGTACAAATAAATGTATTATTAGCCTACACAGAATCCATTACACAGTACTGAACAACATTCCAGTCATAAGCACTATTGTGTGGAGTGATTTTAGAGTCTAGGACTTTCCATGTTTCCATCTGCAATGACCTCTAGTTGACAAGGTCATTTGTAACTATGGTAGGTAGTTTGGTTCGTTGATACCTTCCGAATGCATAAGGCAGTCACATTGGCTCAGAGAAGAGATTTGGGTACTACCAGACCAGGCAGAACCCTGCTGATGCCTGACCTTTCAGAGTGATATCCTAATTTTAGGAGTTCCGCTTTCAAAAGCAATTAGCAGTAATGAAAATCTGCAAAATAATTGAGTATTCTTCTGATTAGTATTTGAAGTGATGGGTTTAGTCTAAGAACACTGTGAAAATTCCAGTAATGAAAAGAAGGGGAATACATGTGAAGGAATTAAACAATACCCGTGAGACCTATTTTTTTGTGTCTTAATTATTTCTGTGACTAAAAGTTAAACCTTAAATTCATAGATAAATTGTAAGGCAGGGTGACAAAAAAATAAAAGTGATAAAATTTCTGAGTCGCACTCTTGTCATAAGATTTAATTATTCCAAAGTGTATTTTACTAACTATAAATCATAATAGGGGCTTTTTTCAACATGTAGTTGCTACATTGTTAAGGCAGTGGGAAGTAAATGCAAATTATAGAATTTTTAAAGGAAAAATTGACATTTTAATCATTTCAATTTTCAGTAAGAAATAAGTTATTAAAAAGAAGTACAATATTTAATATTCCCTTGGAGTTTATAATAGCTCCTTTAAAAGGTCTATATAGCAAGAAACAAATTATAAATTGGGCATTAGCATGTTTATATGAAGAAGAAAAATTGCACAGGACAGACATAAATTAAACAACCCGCGAAAACACTGGATGTGAACCACTAAAATTAAAAACAATGACTGGAAGCAACTAGATAAGTGGTGGTCAGGGCAGGCAAAGAGATAATTGTTACCTAGAGAACCAGAGGTTGCGATGCGTTAGGAAATTAGTCTTGTCAACAGTTTCCAGAGGCTCTGACTTCAGGGTGACATTACTTCTTATTGTTGTTATTCCACTAAAAATTTTTGTTTGCTCTTTAGCTAAATTCCTTTCGCAGGTAAAATGCTTCCTCATGATCTGGGATCGGAGGGAATCCTAAATCTGATCACCAAACCTTTTGTGTCTGCATTATTTTTACATGGTTTTTTGTTGTCACTGTTGTTGTTGTTGAATTTTTGTTTTGTTTTGTTTTGGGGGACTTTTCTTTTGCAATACAACGTAAAGCATTCCTAGAAGGGATATTTTGGATTTTGATAGAAAAAAAATTTCAATGTTCTATTGCCCAAGATCTTTTAAGTTCAGTAAGGAACAAAACTAAAAAATCTTTTTATAGATTAAATTGTTTTTCAAAGGGGAACATGTTAGTAAAATGTTGCTATTAAATGGTAGGTAGGTAGGTATAACATTCTCTTATTGTAGAACAAGCTTTTAAAAATTTTTTTATTATTATTCTGCATGGTATTGGTACAGAAACAGACAGGTCAATCAATGGAATAGAATTGAAGACCCAGAAACAAACCCACACACCTATGGAAATTTCTTTTGGAAAAGGAGCCAAAAATATTCAATGGACAAAAAAGAAAGCATCTTAAATAAATGGTGCTGGTTTAACTGAATGTCTGTATGTAGGCAAATTAAAATAGACCCATATTTGTCACCACGCACAAAGGTCAAGTCCAATTGGATCAAGGACCTCAACATAAAACCAGATACACTGAATCTAATAGAAGAGAAAGTGAGAAGGAGCCTTGGACTCATTGGCACAGGCAGAAATTACCTAAACAGAACTTCTTCAATTACTAATATTCTAAGATCAAGAATTGATAAATTGGACCTCATGAAACTGGAAAGTTTCTGTAAGACAGATCAGCATTCTACAGATTGGGAAAAATCTTCACTAACCTCCTTTATTTCTTTATTGACCCAATTGTCATTGATTTTAGCCTCTATGAATCTGTGTGTTTTCTGAAGTGTCTATCACAGTTGATAACTAACTTCATTATGAAGTGATTGGATACATTATTCAATGCTGTGTTTTCCTATACTTTGTGTGTATAGACATACACATGCACATGTGCATGCACATGCATGTACATGCATGTGTGTGTATGTCCTTTCCAAGCCAGAAGTCAACGTCTTATGTTTTCCTTACTCACTTCCCACCTCCTCTTTTGAGACAAGGGCTTTCACACAAACTGCAGTCTCTCTACTTCAACTATACTAGCTGGCCAGTGAACTCTCATTATCCTCTTGTCTGTCTCTTTAGTGCAGCGATTATAGAAGTGTACCAGTTTGCCTTGAAACCAAATCCAGTTTGGCTTTTATGTAGGTTCTTGGGATTGAATTGAGGTTCTCATGCTTTAGTGGAAAACATTTTATCAACTAGCCATCTCCACATCCTACAAGGCCATGTCATTTCTGAAAGCTACGAAAGAAAGTCTTTCTTCTTGCCCATTTTAGCTTCTCCCAGCTACCTGCATGTGTTTGCTTAGAGTTTCATCCTCCATAATCAAAGTTCATATCTTAAATTCTGGCTTCAGAATTCCATTTCCTTTTCCTGACTTGATCACTTTTGATACTTTGATCTACCTAAATAGTAAGCAATGATTGAAACCTTTAATGGTATTTCATCTGTAGTGATTACTGTTTACCATTTCATATCATGGGTTCCCAAGGTGAGGTTAGTGCAGTTATACAAATGTTATTTCTGGGCCCTTTATCTCAATGATGATTAAACAGTCATATTTTCTCGGGAAACAGGAGATATAGATTCCCAGTAGGAGACAAAAATATTTCAAGGTTCCTCTATACCTTTTTCTACCTAGCTGCATGTCACTAAGTAACGGTGCTTCTCTTAAGGGAATGCAAGAAACTTTGAAATGCTGCCATGTGCAGCACCCCATGATGCACAGATTCAGAGGAGCTTCAGTGCTCCTTTTCCTCAGAAGGGAGTCTGGTTCTCTGCAGGAAATCTCTTTGAAGATGCCACAGCTACAGGTTGCTGAGTACAGGGACTTCTCAAAGAAAATGCTGCTCTTTTCATTTTCCTCTCAGTGAAGAGTTTGAGTTCAAGAGAATGTTCTCTGTTATTGTGGTTTGTCACTATCTATTAATAGGATATTGCTAGGCCTCTACCAAACGTTTAGTACAGACTGAGGATGCTAATGCAGAATAGAATTGGCTTACCAACATTAAAAACTCACTTGTGCAACTATCAAGTGAAACAGTGGAGGTGTTATGAACCCATTGCATTTTAGTAGGCTCTGATTCTTGACAACATTCAAAAACTTTTAAGAGCATCAAGTCTATAATCTTGAAAGTTTAATTGGTAAAATGAGTCACCATTATTTTACATACAAAATAAAGGCATCATTTGTGTATGTTACTAAACCAACTAGTTTGAAGAGTTAATATTTTTTCAAAATTAATTTTATTTTAGATTAATAATTTAGGAATTTTGGTGGTTTGATTAAGAGTGGCACCCCATAGGCTTATATATTTGAATGCTTAGTCCCCAGAGAGTAGCACGATTTAGAAAAGATTAGGAGTTGTGGTCTTATTGGTGGAAGGGTATCACTAGTGGTAGGCTTTGAGGTTTCTAAAGCCCATGCCAGGTCCAGTCTCTCTGTCTTTCTGCCTACAGATTAGGATATTACTTCCAGTTAGTTTTCCATTGCCTGCCTTTATGAAGGACTTATAAAGGACTCCAGAGCCTTCACACTTTGCTGGGAGAGGAACCCCTCCCAGGTTCCTTGGCTAAGGCCTAGAGTAGACTAGAAGAACAGAGAAGAAGACACTCACCCAACAAAGAGGAGGGCATTTAACTACACAAGAAATATATCCAATGTAATAAACTCAGAAGAGTGGATACAAATTCAAAAACACAATATAAATAACCAAGACAATATACCTCCTCCAGAACCCAGCAATGGTATCATAATAGTCCCTAAGAAAATCAATTTTATTGACATTTAAGACAAAGACTTCAAAGAAGCAATTATGAGTGTGTGTGTGTGTGTATGTGTGTGTGTGTTAGTGAAGACTTGAAATACTTATAGTTAAATAAAATAATGAAAACAATTCAAGACATGAAAGTAAAATAAAATAAAGAAAAGGTAAAGAAAATTCAAACTGAAATAAAACTGGAAATGGGAAATTAGGATGTCAAATGAATGTATTGGATATCAGAGCATTACTCAGTAAGAGGTGATGGAACCAGTGTCTTCCAGACACAGTACGAGTGACTGACACAAATGAACTTATAGAGACTGCAAGCAGGAACAAGACCAGAACAGATTCAAATCAGAAATAAGGGAATGTGGACAAAACATCCTACCTCCTCACAAAGAAACTACATGCAAATGATACCTGTTGGGAGAAGAAAAATAATTTCTCTTTAATGGAGTATAACTGAGTATATCAATCATATCTAATGGCAGTTTCTATGACTCTCTCTCTCATTTTGGTATTTTATATCTTAATGTCTTTTGAATGCTTTGATTTTCATTTGGGAGTTTTTTGAACATAGAGAAGAAATGTGAGGTTGGATGGGAATGGAGGCTCTGTGAATAGGTTGGGGATGGGAAAGAATATGGTCAAAATATATGAAAAATTAAACAAAGAAGAGTAGACAACTAGAGAATAGCAGAAACTTTTATTTTTGAGCTTATATTTTAATTACATTTCTCTCTTCCTTTTCCTCCCTCTAAGCCTGCCATGTAGTCCTCTCCCATTCTTCTTCAAATTCAAGGCCTCATTTTTTGTCAACTGCTATTATATGCATATAATACTTATCTATCTATGTCTATATATCTACATCTTCATAATTTAAAAGAAGCGACACATATAGTCAGATGAGAGAAATTGACTCTCAGTTTTCAGAGTTGATTAAGTTGTGAAGTCAAATGTTAAAATGGAAGAGATGGCTGAAAATATGGTCAACAGCCTAAAGCTCCTTGAACTTTAGATATAAAAGATATATCTTCTTACATTGTCCCCATAATGTTACTAGAGTAGGGCTTCAGTGGATGGAATGAATTAATAATATGAAAACTGCCAATTGAGGATTACATACCAGACTAAAACCTAAAAAATCCCACTTGCTGTAAATATGTTAAGATAGTCTCAGATAATTGTGGTTCCCAGCCACGTGGGCAAAATGAAGATGAAATGTTCCTGGTAGAAATACCCAACAACCCAGAATTGCTTCTGTCTAAAAAAAAATACTGGGACAAATAGTAGAGCAGAGACTGAATGAAAGACCATCCAGAGACTGCTCCACCTAGGGATTCATTCCATGAGCAACCACCAATCCTAGTCACTATTGCTGATGCCAAGAAATGCTTGCTGTCAGGAGCCTGATACAGCTGTCTCCTGAGAGGCTCTGCCAGAGCCTTAGGGAGACAGATGAGGATGCTTGCAGCCAACAATGGGACTGAGCACAGGGAATCCAATGAAAGAGTTAGGGAAAGGACTGAAGGAACTGAAGGATTGTGTAACCCCATAGTAAGAACAACAATATCAACCATCCAGACACCCCAGAAACTAAACCACCAAGCAAAGAATACATATGGAGGGACCTATGGCTCCAGTTACATATTAGCACAGGATGACCTTACCAGGCATCAATGAGAGACAAGGACATTGGTCTTGTAAAGGCTTGATGCTTCATGTTAAGAGAGTGTTAGTGCAGTGAGATGAAAGTGGGTGGGTGGGTGGGTGAGTACCCTCATAGAAGCATGTTGAGAGGTGGTGGGATAGGGGGGTTGAAGAGGAGAAACTGGGAAAGGGGATAATATTTGAAATGTAAATAAATAAATAACCAATTTTTTTAAAAAATGAAAAAATAAAAGAAACAACAAAATTTCTTCACTGCAAATGAAGACTGTCAGATATACGAGATAAGACATTATAACAAAAAAAAAACCCAGCAGAAATATCATGTTAAATAAAAATCTAAAAATCAAACATCTCTAAATTTGGACTATAGAAAAAAGACATTTCTTGTTAGAATATTTGTTTACTTCAGGATGCTGACAATATGGGAAGAGAAAGAATAAATACATAAATTATATTGATTTATAAAAAGTCTGCTTTAAATTCTATTGTTGAAAAACTACATTTCAGTACTTCTCATTAAAAAATCCAGTTCATCCAAGTTTTAAAAGGCAAGGACTGTAACTGTGACATATACAGAAAACAGCTCTGGAAGCCTGCAGCAAGCAAGTGAACACCATTTACAGAAGCAGAAGGATAGTAGTTAAATAGTCTGGTCATTCTCATAATCATTAGGTCAGGTTCACATTGTATATGGATTCATGGTTGGTCCAGAGATCTTAGAAATTTGTTGCTGGTCTCATTGATCTGAGGCCAGTTTTACCCACAACAATTTTAGTGCCTGAAGCTTTCTTAGGAATACTTTCATGAGATAGCATAACTGTAGTTTCCAAGCCCTCTACAATGGTACTTATTGTTCAAATATTAGAACACTGTTCAGAGAAAAAAATAGTGTCTTGTGTTTAACAACATAAGTAACCTTGCTAATAGGAAATCCTTTTTAAAATTATTTTTGTTTTTCATTGAAAATAGATTTTTAATGTAAAATATACTGACTACAGTTACCCTTACCTTCACTCCTTCCAGTTCCTTCTTGCCTGCCCTTCAATCTGATTTCAATCCTTTTTTCTCTCTCATTGGAAACAAACAGGCTTCTAAGAGACAATAATAAAATAAAATAAAACAATAACAAATACATTGGAATAGGAAAAACAAAGCAGAGAGCCCAAGGAAAAGCACAAGATACAGTTGCAAACTCAGAGACCAACTCATTTCCACCCTCAAGAATCCCATAAAACATAAAACCAGAAGCAATGATACACACACACACACACACACACACACACACACACACACACACACACATACATTAAGGATCTCTAGGACACACTGATCCAATTCAACAGCTTTCTGTACCCAAATTCTGTGAAGGGAGAGATGGACTCTCAGAAGTGTGGACAAACCTGAGAGCTCTGGGGAGACCACCACTTAGGCTCACATGCCTGGCCCCAAAGGAACTGGACTGGAACCCTCTGAACACAGAAACCTAGGAGCAGTTAGGAACAGAATCCTTCTTGTCTCTGCTTGCTTTCAGAGCTGAAAGCTAGTTGTCAGGAGCACTAACAGACCTGAGAGCAGAGACTACCACTTACAAGGGACTTACCTGGAGTCCTCAGAACACAGGAATCCAGGAGCAGTCTGGGAGAGGATCCTTCTGGTTTCTGCCTGCACCCAGAGCTGACCCTGTGACACATCTCTCTGTACCCAGATCTGCTGGGAGAAAGGCAATCTCCAGGAGTGCTAACACACAGGCTTATAGGAGGGTCAAGCCACTATCAGACACAGCAAGACTAGCTAACACAAGAGACAAAAAAAAAAAAAAAATGGCGAGAGGCAAGCACAGCAAGCACAGGAACCTAAGCAACAGAAACCAAGCCTACTTGGCATCACAGAGTCCAGTTCTCCCATCAAATTAAATAATAGATATCCAAACACACAGGAAAAACAAGATTTGGATTTAAAACCACATCTCATGATAATGATAGAGGAGTATTAGAAAGATACGAATAACTCCCTTAAAGAAATACAGGACAACACATGTAAAGAAGTAGAAGCACTTAAAGAGGAAACACAAGAATCCCTTAAGGAATTACAGGAAAAAACAAACAGGTAAAGTAATTGAACAAAACTACTAGGATTTAAAAATGGAAATAGAAACAATAAAGAAACCACAAAGGGAGACAACATTGGAAATAAAAAAAAAAAAAAAACAAAAAACTAGGAAAGACATCAGGAGTCCTAGACACAAGCATCACGAACAGAATACAAGAGATGGAAGAGAATCTCAGAGGAAGAAGATACCACAGAAAGCACTGACAGCACTATCAAAGAAAATGTAAAACACAAAAGGCTCCAAACACAAAACACCCAGGAAATCCAGGGCACAATGAGAAGATCAAACCTAAGGATATAGGTAAGGAAGGAAATGAAGATTCCCAACATAAATGGCCAATAAATATATTAAACAAAATTATACAAGAAAATTTCCCTAAAGAGATACCCATAATCATACAAAAAGCCTACAGAGCTTCAAATAGATGAGACCAGAAATAAAATTCCTCCCATCACATAATATTAACAGCACAAAATGCACAAAAGAAAGAAAGAATATTAAAAGCAGTAAGGGACAAAGGTGAGTAATATATAAAGGCAAACCTGTCAGAATTATACCAGTTTTCACAACGACAGACTATGAAAGCTAGAAGATCCTGGGAAGATGCCATACAGGCCCTAAGACAACACAAATGCCCGCCCAAGCCACTATATCCAGGAAAACTCTCAATTAACATAGATGGAGAAACCAAGATATTCCATGACCACATTTGCACACTATCTTTCCACAAATCCAGCCCAAACTAAGGATGATAGATGGAAAACTCCAACACAAGGAGATGAACTACACCCTAGCAAGAGCAAGGAAGTAATCTTCTTGCAACAAACCCAAAAGAAGAGAGCCACACAAAGAATCCACCTCTAACAACAAAAATTAGAGGAAAAAGCAATCATTGTTTCTTAATAACTTTTAACATCAATGGACACAATTCCCCAATAAAAAGACAAAGACTAACAGACTGGATACAGAGGGTCCAGCATTTTGTTTTGTACAGAAAATACACCTCCGTGACAAAGACAGACACTATCTCAGAGTAAATGGCAAGATACCAATTTTCCAAGCAAATAGTCCCAATAAACAAGCTGGAGTATCCTTTCTAATATTGAATAAAATAGATTTTAAACCAAAAGTTATCAAAAAACATAAGGAAAAATACTTCATATTCATCAAAGGAAAAATCCACCAAGATGAACTCTGAATCCTGAATACCTATGCTCCAAATGCAAGGGAACCTACAACCATTAAAAAACAAAAAACAAAACAAAACAAAAACTTTACTAAAGCTCAAAGTACACATTGTACCTCACACAATAATAGTGGGAGATTTCAACAACCCACTCTCATCAATGAACATATGGAATCAAAAACTAAACAGAGACATAGAGAAACTCAGAGAAGTTATAAATCAAATGGATTTAACAGATATTTATAGAACATTTCATCGTAAAAAAAAAAGAATATAACTTCTCAGCACCTCATGATATCTTCTCCAAAATTGACCATATAATTGGTCACAAAATAGGTCTTAACAGATACAGAAAGATAGAAATAATCCCATGCATTCTACCAGATCACCATGGACAAAGTCTGGTCTTCAATACAACAAAAATGACAAAGGCCCACATACACATTGGAAGCTGAACAATGCTCTACTCATTGATCACTTGGTCAGGGAAGAAATGAAAGACATTAAAATTTAAAGAAAATGAATGCACAATATACCGAAACTTATGGGACACAATGAAAGCTATGCTAAGAGGAAAACTCATAGCTCTGAGTGCCTCCAAAAAGAAACTGGAGAGAGCATACAGTAGCATCCTGAAAGCACACCTAAATCTCTTGAACAAAGAGAAGCAAATACACTGGAGAGTAATAGATAGCAGGAAAAAATTAAATGCAGGGCCAAAATCAACCAAGTAAAAACAAACAGAACTATACAAAGAATCAACAAAACCAGGAGCATGTTCTTTGAGAAAATAAACAAGATAGATAAACCCTTAGCCAGACTAAGCAGAGGGCACAGAGAGTGTATCCAAATTAACAAATCAGAAATGAAAAGGGAGACATAACAACAGAATCTGGGGAAATTCAAAAAAATCATCAGATCCTACTACAAAAGCCTATATTCAACAAAACTGGAAAATCAGGATGAAATGGACAACTTTCTAGACATATACCAGGTACCAAAGTTAAGGATCAGATAAACCATCTAAACAATCCCATAACTCCTAAAGAAGCATTCTTTAAAAGTTCCCAACCAAAAAAAAACCACAACAATAAATAAATAAATAAATAAATAAATAAATAAATAAATAAATAAAAAAGGAGCAGATGGGTTCAGTGCAGAATTCTATCAGACCTTCATAGAAGACCTAATACCAATACTGTCCAAACTATTACACAAAATAGAAACAGAACAGACACTACCCAATTCCTTCTATGAAGCCACAGTTACACTTATTCCTAAACCACACAAAAAGAAAGAGAACTGCAGACCAATTTCCCTTATGAATATCGATGCAAAAATACTCAACGAAATTCCTGCAAAACTGAATCCAAGAACACATCAAAATGATCATCCGTCATGATCAAGTAGGCTTCATCCCAGGTATTCAGGGATGGTTCAATATACAGAAATTCATTAACCTAATCCACTATATAAAATAAGACAAAGGAAAAAAATCACATGATCATCTCATTGGATGCTGAGAAAGCATTTAACAAAATTCAACACCCCTTCATGTTAAAAGTCTTGGAAAGATCAGGAATTTGAGGCCACTAACTAAACATAGTAAAGGCAATATAAGCCAAACCAGTAGGCAACATCAAACTAAATGGAGAGAAACTTGAAACAATCCCACTAAAATCAGGGTCTAGGTAAGGCTGCCAACTTTCTCCCTACTTAATCAATATAGTACTTAAAACCATAGACACATTAGTCAGACAACAAAAGGAGGTCAAATGCATACAAATTAGAAAGGAAGAAGTCAAAATATCGCTATTTGCAGATGATATGATAGTATACTTAAGTGACCCCAAAAGTTCCAACAGAATTTCTAAGGCTGACAAACAACTTCAGCAAAGTGGCTGGATATAAAATGAACTCAAACAAATCAAGTGACCTCAAAAGTTCCAACAGAGAATTTCTAAGGCTGACAAACAACTTCAGCAAAGTGGCTGGATATAAAATGAACTCAAACAAATCAGTAGCCTTCCTCTACTCAAAGGATAAACAGGCTGAGAAAGAAATTAGAGAAAGGCCACCCTTTATAATAGTAGCAAATAACATAAAATACCTCAGTGTGACTTAACCAAGGAAGTGAAAGATCTGTATGACAAGACTTCAAGTCTCTTACTAAAGAAATTGAAAAGGATCTCAGAAGATGGAAAGATCTCCCAAACTCATGAATTGGCAAGATTAATATAGTAAAAATGGACATTTTGCCAAAAGAAATCTACAGATTCAGTGTAATCCCCATCAAAAATTCCAATTCAGTTCTTCACAGAGTTAGAAAGATTAATTTGTAAATTCATCTGGAATGACAAAAAAAAAAAAACAGGATAACAAAAACTCTCCTCAACAATAAAAGAACTTCAGGTGGAATCCCCATCCCTGATATCAAACTGTATTACAGAGCAATAGTGACTAAATACTATATGTTATTGGTACAGAGACAGGCAGCTATATCAATGGAATAGAATTGAAGACCCAGAAATGAACCCACACTTTGATCTTTGACAAAGAAGCTAAAACCATCCAGTTGATAAAAGATACCATTTTTAACAAATGGTGCTAGTTCAACTGGACGTCAGCATGAAGAAGATGCAAATTGATCCATTCTTATAGCCCTGTACAAAGCTCAAGTCCAAGTGGATCAAAACCCTCCACATCAAACCAGATACACTTGAACTCATAGAAGAAAAAGTGGGAAGGAATCGATCACATGGGCACTGGAGAAAATTTTCTGAACAAAACACCAATGGCTTGTGCTCTAAGATCAAAAAATTCCAAAGCTTTTGTAAGGCAAAGGTCACTGTCATTAGCAGAAAATGGTAACAAACAGATTGGAAAAAGATCTTTACCAATCCAATATATACAAAGAACTCAAGATGTTAAACTCCAGAGAGTCAAATAACCCTATTAAAAGTGGAGTACTGAGCTAAATAGAGAATTCTCAAGTGAGAAATATCGAATGGATGAGAAGTACAGAAAGGGATAGGGGGTTATGGACGGGAAACTGGGAAAGGGGCTAACATTTGGAATGCAAGTAAAAAACATCCAATGAAAAAGACAGGGATGGGGGAAGGATAAAATAGTCATACGGTGCACATAGAGGGAGAGATCTGAGAGGGAGAAGAGATGGGGAGAGGAATGGGGAAGGGAGCTCAGGATTAGGCATGGGGAAGAAGAGGAGTGATAGCCAAATGGTATGAGAATGGATGAAAATTTGCAACTGACAAGGTGAGAAGGTGGGCCCATCTTGATGATGTGACAGAGTCCTGGATTAAGGGAGATGCCCAAGCATCAATAGGAATCACTATACTGGGTATATGGAACTTGAAGGTGCCAGGAACCCCAGTGAAGCAATAGAGAAACCAATACACACAAGACTTGCGACCCAACATTTATCCTATCTATAAGAAATATATGCATGGAGCAGAGACTGAGAGAATGGCCAATTAATAAGAGGCCCAAATGGAGACCTGTCCACCGGCAAGCAACAATTTCTGACACTATAAATGACACTCTGTTATGTTTGCAGACAGGAGCATGTTGTCCTCTGAGAGGCTGCACCCAGCAGCTGACTCAGGTAGATGCAGACACCCACAGCCAAAGAGTGGATGGAGCTTGGGACTCTTATGGAAGGATAGGAGGAAGGCTCTTACAGTCTTTCCACCTTGGGCAAGGACCAAAGACACCAACATAATAAAGGCAGTTTATAACAAACCCATAGTCAACATCAAGTTAAATAGATAAAACAAAGAAATTATACTAAAATCAGAACAAGTCCACTCTCTATTCACCTACTTAATATATTATTTGAGGATTTAGCTAGATCAATAAGACAACTGAAGGATATTGAGGTGCTACAAATTGGAAAGAAAGATGTCAAAGTATCTTTATTTGCAGATCATATGATAGTACATAATTGATGCTAAAAATTCTACTGGGAAACTCCAATAGCTGGTAACTTGTTAAGCAATAGGCAACTTTAATTAAAGGGGTCTTAATATTTACAGTTGCACTCTTAGGAGATAAAGGTATAAGAAAAGTACAGCTACAATAAAGTTACATTTAGAGGAAAGAGTAACAAATTTAGGTGTCCTTTGGTGCTTTGATGTCCCTTCCTCCCTTCCTCCCTTCCTCCCTCCCTTCCTTCCTCCCTCCCTTCCTTCCTCCCTTCCTTCCTCCCTTCCTCCCTCCCTTCCTTCCTCCCTTCCTTCCTTCCTTCCTTCCTTCCTTCCTTCCTCCCTTCCTTCCTTCCTTCCTTCCTTCCTTCCTTCCTTCCTTCCTTCCTTCCTTCTTTCATTTTACTTGCCAACACAGCTCCCTCAATGTGTTCTCTCACATAGCCCTTCTACCTTCCATTCTGCTCTGAGAAGGGGTTCCAACCCACCTTGGCATATTAAGTCACTACAAAGCAAGGAGCATCCTCTCCCACTGCAACCAGACAAGGTACTCCAGACAGGATCCACAGGCAGGCGACAGTCAGGTACAGCCCTTGCTCTTGTTGGGGAACTCACATGAAGACCAAGGTGTGTATCTGCTCAAATTATGCAGGGGTCTACATCCAGGCTATGTATGCTTTTTGGTTGGTGATTCACTCTCTGTGAGCCCACAAGGGTACAAGTAGCCCACACCATTAATCCCAGAATTGGGGATGCAGAAGCAGGGAGATCTGAATTTGAGGCCAGCCTGGTCTATGGAGTAAGTTATAGGACAGACAGAGTTACACAGAGAAACCCTGTCATGAAACTACTCCTCCACAGTATTTACTTTCTTATCTTTTGTTAGTTCTATATACGTCTTATTAATCTTTATATATGGGATATTTCATAATAAACCTGTGTTAATAATATATTTAATAATAATAATGTTTAACTTGGGATGAATCTTTAGCTATATTTGGGTATTTACTGTGGTTGTTACTTCATCAAACATTGTATTTATAGGTCAGGCTTAGCTATATATGGCATTGTATTGATTATTATAAAAGAATAAGGAAAGAGAAGCATCAGTAAGTTACTATAATCTTAATAGCATTTACCACTAAAATATAGAACTATACATATTTCTATTTGCATGTAATCATGTTCAATTTTATAAAGATTTGTTTATTTTATGTGTGTGAGCTCTTTGCCCATATGTATATATGTGCACAATTGGTGTTCAATGCCTGAGACGTATGTGCCAGATCTTCTGAGTTACAACAGTTGTGACCAAGCAAACATTGCTAGGAGCTGAACCCAGTTATTGTAAGGGTAACTAGTGATTTTAACCACTGAGAATCAGTCTAGCCATTTACATGTAACTGTATTCAAATTGAAATCTGTTTTTCATGAATGGCTGGCTATCACTCTGTATCCTTTGGGCAAGAGAATGAAGGAATACTGGATTTGATTTTTAAAGTTTACTTCCTTTTAAATGAAATATTAATGCACGCAATTCTATATTTTACTTATTTTAGATGTATTTCACAAATATAGTAGACTTACTATATTGAGATCTGCACACAACAAGTTATCTGTGCAGAAGGATCAGCTGTGTGTTATTACAGCCATTGTTGAATTCAAGAGCACAGATAAATGAGCAATATGCAAAAACTTCAGGTAAGTGAGTATTTTAAGCATATTATTCCTCATAAGTAATGAATGTCATAGGTGTAGAACCATATCACAGTCTGAGAGTATTATGTTTGATATGTTTTCTCTATAGTGTCTGATATGTTTTTCATCTTGTTTTATCTTTCATTTGCCTGACTTGAATCCAGGTCTAAATACACTTCAAGTAGCAGAAACCCTGAAATTCTTATAAATGTTGTGTTGACATTACAGTCAATTCGTGCTACTCTACTCGTCAAAATTAGTCTAAAGTGTTGGTTGCTTTTTCCCTTACAAATGAATTCAGCATTTTTATCTTTCGGCATACCTGTTTCAGACTGAATTGCACTTGAATGTGTGGACACTGACTGAGAAATCCAGGAGGTCAGTCCTTTCAGCAACTCCACTCAGAGGGGTTTTCTTCTGTTCTCTGTAAGTCTGTGATGTGTCTGCCATAGGTCTGTGCAGCAGAATTTCTCTCCCACTGAAGCATTGTGAAGAGTCAAATCATGTTGCTCTGCACTCACATGCAGTGTGTCCTCATAGATGGCTCTACCACAGTTGATCATCTTTTTCTACAAGAAAGGAATGGATGGAAGAATGACATCATGCTACTTTAAAACCATCATAATCATTGAGTGTGGCATTGTCCAGTTTTGAAAGAAAAAGACACACAGTAAGTTTTGTATTTAATTAAAATTTCGGGGTAAAAGGAGATAAAATAAAGTCTTATATTTGATTTAGATTTTTTTGTTTTTGTTTTTGTTTTTAGAGAAAAGATCTGAATGTTTAGGATAGGCTGGACTGCGACTGACTATGTAGCCTAGTTTAGTGACAAACTCAAGGCCATCTTACTGCCTTAGGTTCTCAAATTCTGGAATTATAGGTGTAAGCTAGCCCCAGCTTTAGTTGAGTGCTTTATGTCCCTAAAAGTTAGTATTTCACCCATAATTGTTATTAATTTTGACATGAATCTTTTCTATCTAAAACTTGGGAAATGTTGATTTACAAACTTCAAAGAATATTATAAATCAGCAAAGGGTCATTTTACAGGGGCTGTCTAAAGAAGAGCTGATCCACAATATATTCATGAACACCAAAAAGTTTAAGAACAAGTTTATAATTTATAGTTGCCCTGAGGCAGCAATAACTAATCCGCTGAAAATTTGCCCATTTCATGCATCTATTTTGCTTGTTTTACTACTTTGCTTTTCATAAAAAACACATTTATTTCAGCAACTGTCATTTCTTCTGGCATTTATGTGATCTCTGAGCTATGTGAGAAAATACACATATTTCTGCTTTACAATTTTTTATTGAAAAATGATTTCTTTAAAAAATTTACATCACTTTTGTTTCATAGTAGAATCATTTTCATTCCTCTTTCTGACCCCCATCAGTCACTTCAGAAAATGAGCATTATAGTTTATTTAGTGTAGCATCTGCTTTAAATCTTTTCCAATTGTGGGCTGAATGACACTATTATTAAATATAAAGGGAACAACTAGAAGCTTGCCAAACATGGGTCACACCAGTATTTGTTCAATGAGAATACCCCAGCAAATTATATTTAAATGCTATTCCCTTCATGAATACTCCTCATGACTCATGGCTGCAACCTAGTCAGCTCTTTTCCTGGTACAAGGACTCAGTCAAATGGTGTGCACAAATGTTTATTCTCAGACATACAGTGGTGGTGCAAACATGAGCAGAGTAAATGATAACAGGTGGTCTTTGCATCCTGTTTCAAAACAGAATCAGAGCAAAGATCCTATTTCACAGTAGAATCATCATTAAATGAAGCATTAAACAATGTGTGCAAAAGAATACTAGCAACAATAGACATCTCTTTAGTTCCAGGATCTATAACCCAAAATTATACATTTTAATTTGGCTTTAAAGAGTACACGTCAACAATGGCTTCTCAATGTCTAGTGTAGGGATAACCCCTTACATAATCTTATAGAAGTTTCATGAAATGTGTGCAATAAATAACCACAGAACTAACAAGCAAACAAACTGTAGCAGATGCACTATTAGAAATGCTTAGCAATTGTTGCGAACCATCATCCAGAGAATATGCTTGTGGAGCAAGGGAGGGATGGAAACAACCAATCACAGTACATTTTGCTTTCTACTTAGATACCACAAAGTAAAACCGAGTCCCTGATTAGGCAGTGGATACAATGTGACTTGTCAAGAAAACTAAAGATGGTTGCTGAAAGCACAACCTTTGGATCTACATGTAGATGTTAGAATTGTGCATCAAGAGCTGCTACACAATGAAGCAGTCCATATGGACAGGAAAATAGATCTTTTTTCACCTCCCATGACTATCCGATCCTGGATGCCAGAGTCAGGGACTTAATAGGTATCATAACTAGATTTCACGATAGTATTTTGATTATTCTAGGTTTGCTTTCTCTCTCTCTCTCTCTCTCTCTCTCTCTCTCTCTCTCTCTCTCTCTCTCTCTTTCTTTCTTTCTTTCTTTCTCTCTTTCGTCCCAACTTTATTTTTTATTGGATATTCTTTTATTTACATTTCAAATGTTATCCCTTTCACAGTTTCCGTCCATAAACACCCTATTCCATCTCAAATACTCCTTCTTCTATGAGGGTGTTGCCCTACCCATCCACTTACCCCATCATGCCTCCCCGCGGACATTCCCCTACACTGGGGGATAGAGCTTTGCCAGGACTAAGGGCTTCTCCTCCCATTGGTACCTAAAAAGGCCATCCTCTGCTACATATGGAGCTGGAGCCATGGATCTGTCCGTGTGTACTTTTTGGATGGTGTTTTAGTCCGTGGGATCTCTGATTGGTTGGTATTGTTGTTCTTATGGTTGCAAACCCATTCAACTACAAAATCCTTTCTTTAACTCCTCCACTGGGAACCCTGTTCTCATGACTGCCTGCAATCTTCTGTCTCTGTATTTGTCATGTTCTGGCAGAGCCTCTCAGGAGACAACAATATATTAATTGCTTTATGTAGGTATATATATTTATAGATATATATTTTATACTTTTCCTTCTCATCTATTGCTCTTTTACTTAGCTCTTCAAATCATTCCAGATTTTGTCATTGTAAGTCCTTTAAATTAGCTTTTTGAGCTGACAAATACTCACAATTACTTCTTAGTTCTTTTGTTCTTTTTTTACATGACAAGATATTCCATATTCATGTGATAGAATACATGAAGCATGAGAACCATCCATTTTTCACTCATATCTAGTTCATTTGGTTGATGAATTATGTTTAAAACAATGGAAAACAGATGTGTTTACTGAGATGGGATTACTCCTTTGATCTCTAAGCCATTAGATCAGAGGTGATCCATAAACATTTATATATATTTTGACTCCATATACTTGTATTAATATTATGGAAGACATCATTTATTACCAACACCTCTCATTTTGATCTGGTAACATATGGATCTTTCTAGCTTTCCCTATCTTTGTCTAAACATCAATAATGACAATAAAAACCCAGTTTGTATTATGCATGGTTCATTTGTAAATTTGCTTATTTCCTAATAAAATATATCTAAGTGTTTCATAATTATTAATTTATATCTCTGTGATAAGTCACTTTTAATCAACCAGAGTCCAGTGGCTGTGTCTTGTTATTTTTGCTTTTCTTCTTACAGAATCTCTGCATTCCCAGGGAAACTCAGTTCACCAACACCTTTTAGTTAGGTGGTTTCTTACACTTTTACTAGTATTATGTTATTCTTCATCACAGTTAATATTTTATCCTGGAAACCTCAAATATTAACCATATTTATCTTCACGATTAATTCTTTTTGCTGGAAGACTGAATACTATAAAAATTCATTTTATCAATTTTTAAATCTCTTCATATAAAATAATTTACCCACACCTTTGTTGAAAAATTCCATTTTACTTTCAATTCTCCAGATTATATTATTTCTGAACTTTTGATAACTGGTGACATATTATTTTCATAAATTTATTTTTAAAATAATTTTCACAAAGAACTCAGCTCTTTTAGACTCTCTTGATTTAAAAAAAGTGCCTATCTATGACTTTCATGGCTTTATCTATCAATTGCTTGTCAATTAGTAGCATTCTACTATACTAAACTAAACGTATTAGTATACTAATTGAAAGACATGTTAATTATTTTTGGGGTTTTGATGATTATAAACAAAGCTATTGTAAACATTTATAGATGTGTGTGTGAGTGTGTGTGTGTATGTGTGTGTGTGTGTGTGTGTGTCTGTGTGTGTGTATGTGTGTGTGAAATATTAATTTGCTTGGGCAAATACCATGTTTGAAATGCTGTTGTTGAATACTATAATAGGGTTGGGTTACTTTTATAAGCTATTGAAATATTGCCTTTCGAGGTATCACTTTTTGTATTCTTACTGGCAGTGAATGAGTTCTTGTTCCTCTGAAATCACAATAGTAATTGCCATCTTCTTATTGCATTTTGGTCATTGTAACAGGTATGTTATAGTAGTTAGTGATAAGATACACTATGCATAATTATATGTCATTTCTATTACTATTAGATCTTCTATTAACTCTGTCTGTGTCCCAGTCCATCATTTCATGTTTGTATTTCTCAGTCAGTGCCAAACTGGATTGATTAGTATTTTCTTAAATTAGCCTTCAAAGTAATGTTCAGTTACTGTGAAGAGTGTAAATTCCCTTATTTTCTCCTTCAAACAAGATGGTTCCCAGCTTAATGTTATTCAGCTTAGGACTTTTAAAATATGATTATTTTTATTTATGAGTCTGTCTATTTGGATGTATGCTGTGTGTTCATGTGCCCAGTGAAGCCAGAAAAGAATGTCATATCTCCTGGAGTTAGACTTACAGACAGTTGTGGGTTGCAAGGCACTTGGGAACTGAAGTCTAGTCTTGTGTAAGAGTTTGAGTGTTCTTAACTGCTCAAGCGTTCCTTCAGTTTCTTTATGGCTATGTTTAAAGTCTATAGTGCTGTTAAAGCAATGTGCATTTAGTAGAAACTACACTTTAACTTTCAAATTTCATTCTGTGTTCAGCTAGTAAGTGAAGTACTTTCTGCACTCACCAATCTACCCAGTGTCAGTGAGCATGAGGTCCCATTTTTAACCTATGATAAAGAAGCTAAATAACCGATAATCTCCCAGAAAACTGATTCTAAGTTGTGATGTTCAGTAGGCTCTGTGTAGTAGATACAATTTAAATTATTATGTCTTGAAGTTTTGACGGATTTAATATAGCATAGCTTCATAATCAATAAAGAAGCACCTGTGTCCTTTTTACTCTGCATCTTCTCACATTTTATATACACTTCCGATTGAGTCCCAAGCTACAAAATAGATTGCTGGGCATTTTGATTCATATGGGATTGAAGACTCTACAGATCTCTTTTAAATGCACTAAATTCATTAAAATATTGAGCGTTGTAAAACATAAATTTATATTGTCTCTTCACTTGCTTAGATGTGTGAATTCTTATATCAGCATTTTGTAGTTTCTAAGAACATGATACATAACTTGTTAGATATATGCTCAATATTTCATTTTATTGATCCTATTATAAATAATGTTATTCTCAAAGATTTGATTAAAATTCTTATTTGATGCTATGGAGAAAAGCAAAGAAGTTTTGTATATTCCTCATATACCCTGCACACTTTGCTCTACTAACTTAGTAGCTTTATTAGTTCTTTAGTTACTTCTTTGGGATTTGCTATTTGACAACAATACCATCAATAATGAAGGTAGTATTTTCCTTATAAATACATATAATTTTATTTCATTAAATAGCCTCTGTAATTGCTAAGACTGCCAGTATATGTTGAATATAAATGAAAGATGTTATGTTTGCTTTTATTTTACCAGCAGTGAAAAAACATACAATTTTTGTATCATGAAAGATAAGTTAGCTCAGGATATTCTGCTGTATTTTTGTTGTTTTTCCACTATAATTAATATTTATTTTTCATTTAAAAAAGTTATTTTTCTCTCCTACAATTATCCCAACCACTGCGTCCTCTTACTCCTTTCCTCCAAGTCCCTCCCCTAATCTGCTCTTTCCTCAGATCCACTGCTCCTCTGTTTTCCTTCAAGAAAAGAGAAGGGTTCTCAGTGATATCAACCAAACACTGCATAACAAGATGCAGTAAAACTATGGATAAAGCAACATATCAAGGCTGGACGAGGTAACCCAGTAGGAGAAGAAGAGTCCTAAGAATAGGCTAATGAGTCAGAGACATTCCCACTCCCACATAAAATGAAGCTAAAGTATCAGTGTATACACAGAAGGAGGTCCTAGCACAAACCTATGTAGGCTCTGTTGTTGCTGTTTCTGTCTCTATGAGCACCGGAGCCCTATTTACTTCATTTTGTTGGCCATGTTTTTCTTAATGCCTCTTACTCTTACAGTTCTTCCAGTCTTCTGCAGGGTTCTCTGACCCAAGGGGAGGGACCCAATGGAGATTGCCAATTTGGGCTCTCTTCGCCTAATGTTTGGCTTTTAGTCTCTTTATCCACTCCTGTCGTTTCTTAAGTAGATGTTTTATTCATTTATTCCACAGAAAATATCAGGTTGAGATTTTCTTATTTTTTTACATATATCAAATTAAATTTATTATAAATTGCCTGTGTTATACATGAGGATTGAATAACAGAGTGATGGAGGGTATGGGGAGATCAAACACATGCTGGATGGCTTCGACAACAGGGAGTTATGCTTCCTCACAGTCCTGGAGGACAGATGTCTAAGTTGAGGGTGCTTGACAGATACAGTTTCTTCTGTACTCTTCACCTTGGCTTGTCGATGAATGCCTCCTTTACCTGACTTTCCCCTGTGCTCTTGCATGTATATTGTCTCTTTCCCTTATAAGACACCAAACCCTCTGGTATTAGGGATAGTCCTATGACAATTTAATCTGAAACATCTCTCCAAGGGCTGTTTCCAAATACAGCCACATAGGGTGTTAGGGCTTCAATATAAGATTAGGAATTGGGAGAAAATTCAATCCCTATCATTGTCAGTTTCTAGCTTCTCTAAAAAAGATGTGACATGTGAAATTGGTTCAGTAAGAGGAAACTTTGGAGGAAAGCATGGTCAGACAGTAACACGAGCAGTGTAGGAAAGAATTTAGGTAGAAAGAGAAAAGAAGCTGCATCGCCTAATGACTTCGATTTTCTATCATTTTTAGGCTGCTTTCTTTAGTGTAACTTCTAATAGTTTTCTTTTGAAATTTTCGCCTTTGCTGTCTTCTGATTGCTCTACACATATATTTGATTCTTTAACTAGTTTATTTAATGTGATGCTATAATTTTTTAACCCTATACACTGCTGCTACATGGCTGAAACCCATGGCTCCATGTATAGCAGGCAAGATACATACATATACATATACATATACATATACATATACATATACATATACATATACATATACATATACATATACATATACATATACGTATACCTTTTTCCTCTTAGTTCAAGTGCCTAATGTCAACTCTTACTAAACACTGTTTTTATTTCCTCTTACAAAATACATTTCTCTCTCTCTCTCTCTCTCTCTCTCTCACACACACACACACACACACACACACACACACACACACTCACACACACACAAATACACTTATAAGTATTTTGTAAAAATGTATATAAATATAAAATGATGACCTGAGGCTTTATCAAGCAACCTTAATGTTACTTGTCCATTGTTCCTCCTTCTCTTTCTGTATTAATCTCACTTCCTCCATTCTAGTTGGAAACTAGCTCTGTCCTTTATTCTGTTTCATACTTCTTATCACTTGTAGTTTGCCATTCCATTCCCCCTGTGCTACCTCTACCTTGGTCATTTTGTACTTTCCTGGTTCCCATGATTACTCTAAACATTCTCCCATCTGAGGAACTGGAACTAGAACTGCAGATGAGAGAGAATATTCAATACTTGTCTTTTGGATTAGGTTACCACACTCAATGTATTTATTTATAGGTTCATTCATCTATGTACCTGAAAATTTAACTATTTCATCTTTCTTTACAACTGAATAGTATCCCATTGCATCTAACATGCTAAATCTTATCCTTATTCCCACAGGTATGTGTAGCTTCTGGCCCTCATCAGGGAAGCTTCTCCTACAGCAAACAGAGATCATCACAGAAAGCCACACCTGGAAACAATGCATATAAACTAATTACGGGGATCTCAGATCAAATAGATACACCTACATCACAGCTCCTGCACCTATGGGTTGCAAGGCATCAGAGAGGAAGCGATCGAAACATTGTAAGAGCCAAATACTAGGATGTTTACTGTAAAAACAGTATCTTTTAGTTAGGGCTACATAAATAAAACCAGAACAATGACAATATTAATGAACATTCTAATATGTAGGGAGAAATCATGGGATTCAAGTCCTTGACAAAGAACAACAGGCAACTAATGGCTTCTGGAAGAAGAAAAATTAACAGCTACTAGAGATGATACTCCTTTGTGGTTGTCCAGTTCTTAGTGATCAGCCCTGAAAACAGTTACATACAAAGAACAGAAACAGACTCAGCTGGTTCTATTTAAGTATATGTGTGCATATGAAAACCTACAAACAAGTATGCTTGTAGCAATAACCATCAAAGAAAGGAAGTCAACAGCTTAAGAGATGTTCCAGGGAGTATAGCTTAGAGTTGTTAGAGAAAGGGAGAAATTGGTGTAACTTTTTATTTTACATAAAATGTATCAAGTAATTCCATCTGCAATCTTAATTTCTATCATACAATATTCGCAGTCTATTTCTATACTCTGGTTCTGGGAATGGAGAATTATATTCTTACTTTGTTACAAGGTAGATACCTCAAGGATGCACTTTGCCTTCGTATAGATGATACAATCACTATATCTGCTAAAAAAAAAAGGTGCTAAAATATTAACCTAGGACAACATAAACTCAAATGTAAAATTCCATTAAATCTTCTAAGTGAAATAAATTAGGTATTGGTGAGATTTTCACGTTCACCTGTCAGAAGGCAGTCCAAGATGGAGTCATGCCAGAGAAATTCTGAGTACTTGTGGGAAAACTCCAAAGAAACAAAGCAAGAGTCCTGTGACGTTGGTTTCTTCAAAACCACAGAATTGTTCTTGGGATGTGCTTTTGTGCCTCTCCCATGTGTGGCAGAGAAGAATGAGTTTCCTTTTGATTATTCATTACAGCTCTTGTTATTTGTTTAGTTGCTTCTATGGAAAACATATTTTTGTTGTGCGCAACTTGGTTTTGTAATTGTACACCTTACTTAAGAGATTTTTCTTAATTCTGAAATATAAATTGTCTGATGCTGGGAATAAAGTTGGATATTTCAAGAGGCTTTAGTCCACCTCATTTTAATCTTCCAGATCCAGTGTCCAATTAAAGCAACAAACCATAGCCCACCTTTGGGTATAATTTCTTTGTGTCTATGGACTCAAAATTCAAGTTATCTACCCAAAAATATAATAGTGAGATATTATATTATTCACTAATGCACCTATAACATTGATACACTAGCTCTTGATACCTTTTGAATCCATTCAATCTTTTTTTATAAAAGTAAAATATCTGTTGGTAGTTGAGCAGTATTATCAATGTATTTCACAGACATAAAAATTGCATGTGCATACCTAAAGACTATACATGGACTGATCCTGGACTCTGACCTCATAGGAAGCAATGAATATCCTAGTAAGAGCACCAGTGGAAGGGGAAGCCCTGGGTCCTGCTAAGACTGAACCCCCAGTGAACTAGACTGTTGGGGGGAGGGCGGCAATGGGGGGAAGATGGGGAGGGGAACACCCATAAAGAAGGAGAGGGGGAGGGATTAGGGGGATGTTTGCCCGGAAATCGGGAAAGGGAATAACACTCGAAATGTAAATAAGAAATACTCAAGTTAATAAAAAAAATTGCACATGCAATATCCAATGTGTCTTTTCTGCACTGTATTTGTTTCAGATGTCCAATGTGTCTACTCTTATAGCAATCCCAAGTATCTCTCCACACATATGTAGCTTAAGGATTTACTTCATTTAATAACATATTTTTCTGCAGATCTTTCTGTGATAAAACCTTCTGTTTTCTTGTTTTCTATTGATATGAACATAGAGGTCAATGAATCATTTAATTAGAGGCTTCTGTGTGCCTGAACACTTGAACATAAGATTGGGAAAAGTATTAGGCAATAGTTACAGAGCTACTCTCTTCTTTTTCCTCTAGAAATATTTTCTAAACTAGAACTCTTAATTTTACCATTTTTATAAGTCCTTGTATCTAAAGATTTTGAGTTGCAATTTTTCTTCGTATTTATCTTCGTTATGTTCCACTTTAGTAAAAGCAGGAAGAAAACATTTAGTAACTTTCACATTTCATGTAGAAATCTGCTTTGATGTCAAATCTAAAATTCTTGTGTGGATTTTCTTTGTCTACTTCTGTGACTGTACTTTGTAGAGTTTTGAGGATGAGTTTTTCATTTCATCATTTGATTTAAGTGTGCTAATAGTGATTTATTCAATAATTTAAATAATGACTGATTTAAGTCTTCAGATAAATGACATCTCTGTCACCTTGTATAGAATTTTCTGTCACTTCAAACTCTCTATTGATTAACTTTTAAAATTATATTTGATATCTTCCTTGTTCTTGATAAAATAATCACTTTTAAAATTTGAAACTTGAACTCAATTCTGTCTCAAGAGAATCTTGATCTTCTTTGATGCCTGTTTTTATAGCTAGAATTTTCTGCCTGTCCTTGCTGGAGGAAAGAAATGTGACATTATTATTGTCGGGTGAAAACAGAGATGTTTTTCCATTTGAATTTTATCAAGACTCAAAGACGTATGTCTCAATTTATGGTAACACTTTGTATTACTCATGGTTTTTTAGAGTAACAGAATTTATAGAATGAATATATATATATATATATGTATATACACATATATATAAGATGAAATATATTTATATAAATTTTATGAAGGCACTTTCTAATTTGAAGTTTCCTCTTCTAAGATGATTTTAGCCTGTGTCAGGTTGACATAAAAAGCAGTGTATACACACACACACACAGACACACACACACACACACACACACACACACACAAACAAACAAAGTAAGCAGTAGACACACATGCTGACATGAGGAAGTAACTGAGATTAGGTAAAATAACCTATGTAGAAAGTGAAGGGCTCAAAAAAGATTATTATAATATTTTATATAGTATAATTGTTTTTATTTATAGAAATATTTTTAAATTAAATAAATTTATATATTTTAAAATTATATATATGTATATACAATCTATGCAATATTACGATGGCTTATTAGTTCTGACCCAGATATTCTAACAATGGCTGTGTATCAATGGAATGTTCAAGAACCCAGCAATTCAGTTTATGTGGCTAGATGGCTCAGGTAGTCTTTAGCATATGCCAGAATCCTGAAAATGTGGGTACTAGGAAATAAGCAGACTTGTAAGTAAAAGCAAGCATGTAAAGAGAGAAAGCTTCCTTCTTCCATTTCATTTATATAGGCTTCTAACAGAATGTATGGCCCAGATTAAATGTGCATCTTCCCATCTCAAAAGATCTGCATTAAAACTGTCTCTTCCCCTTTAACTAACTTAAGTAAGAATTTTTTTTCCTCACAGGTAAACCTAGACACTTGTGTTTAAGTTATTTCCATAAGCAGTCAAGTTAACAACCAATAATAGTCATCATGAGTCCTCTCCTTGTCAACTCGACACATAGTCATATCTTTTATACTATGCTTAATTTTCAAATGAAAACAATAACCAGGTCATAATTTGGCTAGCATAATCGAACTACCCTACAATCCCAAGCATGTTATATATTTAACCGGGTCACATGTATGTCTAATATGGCATAACTACCCTTCATACATCCACAAATGCATTATAAACTTTAGATTAGGCAATGTCCCTTAAGGGACTTTCTTTAGGTATCTCAAATTTACATATGTCAAACACTGATATTCTCTTAATTGATGTTATATTACAGGAAAAAGAACTCAAAGAAAGAAAATACAAATATCTGTACAAAATGTTAGAAGCACTCATGACAATTATAACCTTAATTTCTGTAATTTGTCACATAGCTTTAGCTGGGATTAGTAATTATCTTCCTTTACTATCCATTCTGTATTTTCTCTATCCCCCACCCTCTACCTCAGCATTTTTTGGCTCTTTTCCTCGAGGAGTAATCCATACCTTCATTCTTTAAGGGCCTTTGCCCTTTGTCATCCTGCTGTAGTTTCCCATTGACTTTAATAACAGGCTTTGGTAGGAACAAGAGATCCCCTAAAGGACCTTCTGCACTCCAGACATAATCTTTCTTACTTCTATTGTGGAGAAGGAATCCAATTTTCTCCTCTTCGTAATCTGGATCAATCATCCCTCTTAACACTGTTATTCTTTCTTAGTCTGTTAATTTAAGGGCATCTGAAGCTTAAAGTGGCCACGGGGAGGTCTGAGTTTCCAGTACAATGGAATTTTGCTACAGTTCTTGACAGGTAACCCCCCCCCCTTTGGAAACAAAACTTCTAGGACAACAGAATTTTAGGTCACATAACAGAAAAGAAGATGTCGTAGTGGATCACTATGTCTGATAGTGAGTGGAATCCTTCCCTTTTCCATCCCTGAATTAATGGACCCATTGATCTTGGGTATAGGAGAAATAGTACCACATATTAGACACTGACTCAAAGCATATACTGCCTTCTAGAGAAACCTGCCCCAGGCCTCTCTTCTGCTGCCACCTAATTTGCTCTAAATTTTGTACTAAAAAGGCCATTCCACCTTTCTATCAGGACACCTGCTTTGGGATGTTGGGGAGCCAGTGAAGGTTTCATGCTCATAAGTCACAGCTGCATTTCTCTGGCTATGAAGTGAATTTTTTGGTCAGAAGCAGTTTTCAATGGAATACTATGAAGGTGGAGTGATAAGGACATTGACCCACCCACAAAACTTACAACACAAAATTTATCTTGTTTATAAGCAATGCAGCAGGAAATGAAAAAAAAAAACTGAGAGAATGACCAACCAGTAACAGGCCCAAATTGAGATGCAAACCACGGACAAGTACCAATCCCTATTACTATTAATGATACTGTTATGCCTATAGACAAGAATCTAGTATGGCTCTTCTCTGAAAAGCTCCACTCAGCAGCTGACTCAGACAGATAGTGAGAACAAAGCAGTGGATGTGGCTTGGGGACTCCTATAGAAGAATGGGGGAAGGATTGTGGGCCTCAAGGGGATAGGAATTCCAAGAGAAGACCAGAAGAGTCAACTAACCTGAACCCTTGAGTTTCTCAGAGACTGAACCACCAACCAAGAAGCATACATGGACTGGACCTAGGCCTCTTGACACATATGTAGCTGATGCACAGCTTGGTCTTCATGTTGGTCCTGAACAACTGGAGCAGAAGCTATCCCCAAAGCTGCTGATTCTCCACAGAATATGTTCTTTTAGCTGAGCTGCCTTGTCTGCCCTTAGTGAAAGGTGATGTGGCTAACCCAGCAGAGACTTGATGTGCTAGCAGGGAAGTAGACTCAGAGGACACCCCCAACCCCAGAAGAGAAGGGGGAAAGAGTGGGGTAAAGGATGGAGGAAGGGGGTGACAGGAGAATGGCAGTGAGCAGGATTTAAAGTGAATTTAAAAAAATACCACTTTGCCTGTGCAACCCATTACAGGTTTGGCTATTAGAGACTTTGTCTTCGTTGCTCATTACTATAACTAAGATCATCTTCCTTGGGCAATCCAGTGTTACCACCTTGACTTTATTACGTTAGGGTCCAATTAAAACCATTGCATTTAATTAATCCAACAGAGCAGCAACGTCTCCAACCTAAGGGCTGGCACAAGGAAAAGGATGTCCAGAAAGCTGTTAGAATATGCAGTTACCACTCTCAACATTTTCCTATTAAAGGTTTAGTGAAAGGCATGTCTTCTAGGTCTTCTCATTGTGGTGGATTAAGTTTTACACAGCATACCCACTCTACTACCGCAATCTCCTTGAGTCTTTTAAGACCTTAAGTCAAGGGATACCAAGTATCTTCAACACCATTTTGGTAGGCCATCTTTGTCAAATGTTTCAGCTAACCATTCAAACTTTTGACATTTTTCTGGAAGAACTTAGTCGTAAAACCTAAATGCTTCACTTGTGAGCTCTTATCAGTAAACTTGACCTGATCCAGTTTATGTTCCTTCCATCATTCTCCCACACCGTTCAAATGCATCTCTACATATAGTCTCCAGACTTCTGCATGAATGAATGAACAAATGCATTACGCTCTTATGTAGTGTAGCTTGTGTCTTTGTGCACTATATTTTCTATCTCTCCTTTAGGAACCTGCTTAGCCTTGAGTCTGATTATTGGTATGAAGGCAACTAATGATGGGTCTTGAGGTACATCAGTATTGTCTTGCATCCCATCTCCTTCAGAGAAAGTCACTGCTAAACCAGCAGTCAATGAAGCATTAGTTTTCTCAGTCAAAGATGTAAAAGACACTATTTCATGGGGTGGGAGTGGAAGTGCATCCTGTGTTGGGTGTGGAAAGACTACTTTCTTGGGTGAGAGAAGCCCTTGAGAAGCTGAAGGTGCTAAGTTCTCAGATCCAAAGGGACCTCCCATACATCTCCATCTCAAGGTATAGTATCCCATTCTTGAACAATTAATGCCCTCCCCATTTTAAACTGCTGACATCCTCTAAAACTAGGACTTGAATTTTCACAGTATATAATGTGGTTTTCCACAGCTTGAGCTCTGTGGATGATGGGAAGAAGATTCTCTTCCGGGGCTCACTTAGAAAATTTTAGTCCTCTGATGCACACCTGGAGCTGGTCAATGTTCTCCCTGAGTTAACTGTTGTCCTTCACCATATTCAGAAATTCTAGAAGTTGATTAATTTCATCATGGTGCTCATTATTTTCATAATAAATTATCCATGGACATGAGGAGCAAACAACTAGCACTATCAATTTATTATTTTCCACAAATTGTCTGTCAACAGTTTAAAATACAGAGGCACCAGGTCTGTTCCCCCTCACAATTGCGAATCATAATGAACAAATGCATTTATTCCCTCATGTTTGAAGACTGTCAGTGCTTTCTGAGCTTCCATGAGAGAACTCAGTAAGTGGAGAGGCTTCAGTAACTGAATGTTAGAGAATTGGAAAGGCTTTTCCAGACATTTAAAATTCCATCCCTATTCTCCTCTTGCTCAGAACCATTACTGCCACCAAAGTCTGTGTTATTCAACTGGATGTCTCAGCTGGTCTTCAGTGTATACTGGGTTCCTGATGGCCAAGGCTCTAGTGAAGACTACACTTGCCTGTGAGTGGGAGAATGATCAGGCCAAAAGCATACTTCCTCTTTCGTATCCTTTATACAAACTGCTAGAAGCATGTCTCTTCCCACCTTAAATGATTCAGAATTGATTATGGGTCTTCCCACTTAAAATTATTTAATAAGGAAAATGCTTTCCTCACAGGTGAACCTAAAGCATTTGGGGCTTTAGTTAACTTAAGTTGGAGTCAAGTTGTCACCCAAGAAGATCCATTACAGACCTTGTTGCTGAATGTACCACACACGTGGATCACAGGGCAAGGAGAAATCAAGATAGTGTTGACCAGAAAGCTTTATCTATGGATAGAATTTAGAATTTATCAATAACACACACACACACACACACACACACTTCTATGTATTCATTAAAATTTCTCAAGGATTTAAAATTTTACAAGAGAAAATATAGCTAACATAATATATGCTGTGTAAAGAGAGTTACAAATCAATAAATGGGTGAAGTAAGCTTGCTTCTTAGACTTTAAAATCATATGTAGTGTTCTTAGAATCTAATGTAATATTCTGAGGTAAGATCTTAAATTCAACACTTCTAGTAAATGTCAATGTGATACCAATATTAATGATTTTAGAGCCAAACTTTGAGTTGAGCACCAAGAATAAAGATGCTGTAGAATTAGCAAATAAAAGAGAGTTATGCTACACGGCAAACTATAAATGCAATTTACTTGTGGTCATTGGCACTCTTTTTGCTATATTTTGGTTATGTCTTTGACAGAATTCAGTTTCCCCTTTGATAGTCTAATTGCATAACTTGACAGAAGGAACTGAACATAGGTGAAAGAACTATGGGAGTTTCATTTCATGCAATGTTATAAAGGACACAGTGTTGTTTTCCTCATTTAAATGTTTCCAGGTTTGTTCCAGTGTCCTAGCACTGCTCCAGTGTTCTCATCTCCTGTGATGCTTTCTTTCCTCTGTCTTAGCTTTATAACCATGCTGGATGTCTGAGGAAACCTCATTTGGCACTACAGAAAGCATTTAATTTAGCGAATCCTTGTGACTTTTTAGAGATATATGTCTAATTTTGTGAAGGCATTTACCGTTGGATTGCTTATCTCTAATGGTGTGTGAGTATTTGTATGTGGCTAACTTTCCTAATCTCCATAAGCACTTGCATTGACCATCTTGTATATAAATGGCAGGAATAATATTTTTCTCCTTATGTTCTATGTACACACCTCACAAGGGATTAGAAAAATCATTGTTTTACTTTCTTATATTAAGTGTGGTGGAATTTAATGTTCTATAATCTCTTACTCTTAACACATATAATGTAGACTTAGCAACACAGTTTTTTAAAAGCCACAGCCATTTCTTTGTGAAAAATTATATATGTTCCTATATTTTATTCCAAGTTCGCCCAGAATGTATTTTCATGGAGTAGTGAAGAGTTTTCCATCTCTTTTGCTATTGTTTTGTGCTTCATATCTCTTCTCTGTCTCTGTCTCTCTGCCCCTCTGTCTCTGTCTCTCTGTCTTTCTGTCTCTCTGTGTGTGTATGTATGCATATATGTATGTGTGCATGTGCGTGTGTGTGTGTGTGTGATGTTTGTGTTCATGTGGATGTGTGCATGTATGTGTAAACTCTCTGTCTCTCTATCTCTCTCTGTCTCTGTGTTTATGTGTGTGTATGTGTATGTGTACATGTGTGTATATGTATGCACGTGTGTGTATGCATATGTATGTGTGTTTGATGTTTGTGTTCATGTGGATGTGTGCATGTATGTGTAAACTCTCTGTCTCTGTCTCTCTCTCTCTCACTCTGTGTGTGTGTGCTTGTGCATGTATGATATTTGTGTGCATGTGGATGTGTTCATGTACGTGTAAACTCTCTGCCTCTCTCTGTCTCTGTCTCTGTCTCTGTGTGTGTGTGTGTGCGTATTTGTGTGTAATGTGTGTGTGTGCGTATTTGTGTGGAATGTTTGTGTGCATGTGGATGTGTGCATGTATGTGTAAAGGTGCACGTGTGAGGATGTGCAAATGGCTGCCAGAGGTTGGTGTAGCACTTCTTTTTACTTCATTATGTACCTTACTATTTGAGGCAAAGTCACTCCCCGAAGCTCACTGATTTAACTTGCCTGACTGCTTCCTGGGATGCAGAAAGCTGCTGTCTTCACCTTCCCAGCACCAGGATCACATGACCTCACCTACTGCATCGTGTTTCATGGTTTTAAACCTTTATATTTCTGCTGGCCATCCATGTTCAGGTCCTCATACTTCTATAAAAGTCACTTGACTGATTGGACGATGTCATCAGACCACATGCTACTCTTTTCATTTCCAGCATTTCTTAGAAAGCCCTTCAGGCTAGCTGATGATTTCTAGGGATTGTAAGAGTATTTATTCTGTCAGTGTGCCTAGTTGTGTCGGGAATCCTCCAGATAGATAGAAATTATAATACTTATGCCTTCTGCTTTATGAAAATCTTAGTTACTGACCTGTTACAAAGCTTTAGCAAAATCTCAAAAGTAAAATTTTACTGATAAAGCAACCACTTTGGTTCGTGTTGCATTTACATAAGGTGTTTTATGTGCTTCAAAAAGCCTCTCTCTTTATCCTATGAGAGATGCCTTTTCTTGCCTGATGAGAACTGGGTAATTGTTTATGTGTGTAATTTCACTGAACCTTCTAAGAAAGTATGTCTCATTATTTTTAATTCTGCCATATCCAAGAACATTATTATATAGTATTTCATTGGAAGTAGTTTAGCCTATTCCAAGCCTCCTAACCAGGACTTTATATCAAAACAGATAAAAGAGGAAATGAAAGCCAAGGTTTTTACCATGCGTGGCTTATTGAATTTAGAGGATGTGCACTGTAGGCAGCCTGTATGAACATGAGGAGCATAGAGAGTCTACATAAATGTGAGGATGTTAGATATGGCTTTTGTAAATCGTCACTGTGTAACATTGTCTTAATATAATTTGTTTTAAAGTTTATACTTATGGATTATTATCCATGATCCTATAAGGAAAGTAATTATCAAATCCTTTTTACTTGAAAGTTAATTACTTAATTGGACAAAAAATGTGTAATACAAAAATATCATAGCATCCTTGGCAACAGGGGATTCTCTCTAATGATCCCTAATTGTTATAGTTTTGCTTAAAAGTGCAAACGAGTGTCTGAATTGTAATCTATAGGCTCAAGGGCACATCCTTCTGTTTGCCTGCAGCCTGGTTCTCTAGGATCTTACAGGTCTCTATCATCAGAGGCAGGTAGGGTCAGGTAGCACACAGTCCAGGGCACAGGCAACAGAAAGTCATTTTGCAAAAATTGTGCATTTGTGAACGGAAAAATTGCGAACAGAGGTTCAGACTTCAGATTTTAATAACCTTTTTGTCATGTGGTGTGGGTTTGCTAGGGTGGGTTTCAATCTGTTCCATTTCAACTGTACCTGGATAGATAGCAGTTGTTACAAGTGTTCATTTGAAGGTGAGTTAGTGCAGAGACAGCAACACAGACTCCTGGAGCAGCTGAGAAACGCTGCAGCGTGCTCTCTCGGAACACTGATGCAAACTCCTTTAATACTCTCCATCCGCACCCCATTGGTCCCAAGAAAGCATCTTTTCCAAACAGAAGTTCCTGACTGGCTGGCATAGTCTGTACCATCAATTCTTGATCTCTTAGGCAGTTCTCAATTAGATTTTTCTGCAGGAAATGCTTTTAAGGCTGCGTGACCCCCAGCGTTTAAATAGCGGTGCCTCTGCCATCCCTGCTACAACTTTTATTTCATTCAAAAGTTGAAATAAATGTATTTTTATAATAGAAAATAAAAACAGGCACAGTATTTACCGTTTTTGTTTTACCCATTCCTCATATATTATGAACTCAAAAGTTTTTGGCTTTTCATAAATCTCACCTTAAGCCTCATAAAAATGTAGCGGTGGCTTTTCTTGGAGTAGACTTGGAAATGTATTGCTATTCTAACCAGTAGAGCTTTTGGACTTTCAGAACACAAAATGTACAAAGCCCAGGATCTTCTGTGCCTTTGTGATGTCTCCAAGCAGTTAGGCCAGCTCCCACTTTCACTTCCTCCTTTGTGGCCTGCACAGTCCCCTTGGCATAATATGATGACGGTGCTACTGTCAAAGGTGTCAATCACAGCACACTCAATGTTTCGCCTCTAGAAACCTGTCCAGACCTGTTCCTCTTGCTGAACAGGCCCCTTCCAGCATCGAAGGAAAGTGGTGGGTGTCTCTCCCTTTTGAGCAATCTCAATTTCAAGTCTTGTGGGGAAAACTTCACAGCAGGCAAGTGAAGCAATTTTATAGCCTCTATTTTCAGAATCTCTTTTTAAATTGCAATAATATACCCATGAAGCATATAAGGAAAGACAATCTTTGTGGAATAAAATGGAGCTTTTATCCTTTATACTAAAAATACAGGTAGAGGAGACACTTTGTTCATAAGGCTCATTTTCCAATTCTAAATTCTATTCTTCAAGGAAAGTTGCATTCTTCTGGAATAAAAGGAAATGCTTGTATAAAATAACTCTATAAATATTAGACTCCTTCATGTTCATAGTCCCCTGTGATTCATCACTTTTTGCAACTACATGATAAATTTTTATTTCCCCAAATACACTTCAAAGATATTAGAGAAAGAAATGATTGTCGTTGCATGCATTAATTTTTAATTGTAAATTCACTATGTACTACTTACTGTTTATCAGGCTTAATATGTTATCTGAGAAAGGGCAATTTCATGTTTTTTATTTTTAGTTTTTTTTAAATGAGGGTGAAGCTAGAAGTTAAAATTGGAATAATATATGTATATTTCAAAACTTAACGATATTCATGAGTGAAATAAACACAGTACCTATCTCTAGGCATTTGAGAATTAGCATGGTGTATTAAAATTAACTTATTTTATAAATAAGGAAATATTCTAAGTGGAACTTAGAGAAGATTCTGGGAAATGTTCTCATAGTTATATGCTCTGATCATTTTAGGCAAGAGAATGCAAGTGGCAGCGTTCTTGGCCTTCTTTTTAAACTGGCTAATGAAATAATGTTCATTCTTTTCTTGTTGTGATGCATAGGAATTTAAGTTTGCAAAGCTCCACGGGTGAGAAGGAAGGTCTATGTTTAATTTCATGTCAGTGCTATGTGCTCTGGCTACAAGGACTTCAATTTCAATGTGTTAAGGAATTTCATGTATGGGAAAGGCAAAGCCAAATTATTTTCTTTTCGAATAATCACATCTTTTTTTGGAATAATAGCATCATATTAATATTCAAAAAGAACAATTATTTATATATATTTATATACAATTACATATAATTATAATAATTGGATTTTCTTTAAAACTTGTAATGTTTTAAAAAAGGGACAGAAAAATGATATTTAATTACATATCATCAGACAATATGAGAAAGTTTTTATAATGCATTATATTTTTGGAAGTTAAGCAGAATCTCTTAAGAAACAGTACAATTTTTCTGGATTTTAAGCTCTTAAAAACTGATGAGGAGACGAGTCTTCAGCTAAGTCACATAGTTATCACGAGTCTTGTCTGATAAAATAAGCATAAAGTAAATATTGCAAACATTTAAACAAATAGCCAAAACTTTAAAAGCATACGATCACGCAGACATGCTTGCATGCTTTTAAAGAAAGATGCTTTGCTATTTCATTTGCCAGGTAGTAGTCAGTAATTGCAAGACATAAGCATGATGGGGGATGTGGTAAGGCTCATATAACCTAACAGCATGCAGTAGATTGACAAGCCTCAGTCATCCCAATGACCATCACTAAACTGTGTAGGATTTAGATAATTTTTCATCCTGGTATGGTAGTAGAGCATGGCTAGAACCTCATTTCTTGGGCTACTGAGAATGGAGGGTTGTGAGCTCAAGGCCAACCTGGGCAAAATAGGCAATGCGATCTTTAAATGCACATTTAAATCGTAATCAAAAAAGCCCTATTAAACTTCTTTAAACTTTTCTGTAAAGGAAGAGGCACATGATATTTACTTGAAAAATTATATGAACACCCTCTGTAATGAGAATTTCAGTATTTTTTAAAAATGCAGTTATGTTATATGAATATGTATTTTGTTATAATCCCAGGTATGGGATATGGGACCATTTACTATAAACAAAGAGTACACATGGAGGGACCCATGGCTCCAGCTGCTTGCATATTTAGCAGAGAATGGCAATGTCTGGCATCAATAGGAGGAGAAACCCTTGGTCCTGTGAAGGCTCCTTTCCACAGTGTAGCGGAATGTCAGGGTAGTGAGGTAGGAGTGGGTGGAAGGGGGAGCATCCTCACAGAAGTAGGGGGAAGAGAGTGGGAGAGGGGGGAACCAGGAAAGGGAATAACATTTGAAATGTAAATACATAAAATATCCAATAAAAATAATTGTCTCAAGCTCTATGAGGGGCAGAGGTTTAATTCTGGGCATTCTAGAGAGGGGATAAAAGCCAGAGCCGCAAGAGAAACTTGACACTCTCTAAAGAAGAAGAAGAAGATGGCTGCTGCTCTCCTCTGCTGCTCTGTTGCTGTTATGGTGGTTTCAATTGATTGGGAGCAAAGAGATCAAAAGAAGTTGCAGATATCCTGACTTTAAAGATTGGACTTGCCCAAGGAACCCAATGATGATCCTAACCAGCAGAGCCTAAAGAGATAGATGCCCACTTTCCCCATTAGTCTTTATCACCTACTTAGTGTTGGAGGGTTAGAAGGGATCAGGGTGGAATAATGGTTGGAAAGGAGAGAGACATAAAATCTCAATAAAATACACTAAAACAATTGCATGGAAAACTCATTTTTTAATTAAAAAAATCTTCCCATTTAGATTGAATTTTATTCTTGCTTCCTACAGAAGCATTCTTCTACTAAGAGCTGATATGTATTAAATAAAGACTGAATTTTGCTATTTAAAAACTTCACTGTTTAGGAAATTACTCAAAGAAATTTTAGATGCTGGAAGGTTCTTTTTAACTTTCTAAGGATAGTTATGTTGCTGCTCAACATTTTTCTTCAGTCATCCTAGGTGATAAAAATTTGCTTTTGTGTGCTACTAGGTGGTATTTAAAGTTAGCTATTTTTATAACTGTAACAGATATTTATAACTAACCAATGACATTTTAATTGATGTGGGAAGTGCATAGAGAAATTGAAAGAAGTTACACACTGATTGCCCCTGATAAAAATCAGTATTGATTGAGGTATAACCAAATTCCTTGTAGAGTAGATTCTATAATCATAATCAGAGTAGGTGTTGTTATTCCCAGTTTATGAGATGCCTCCAAAGACACCACCAGGGACCAGCAGAGAGCACAACTCCAATGCAAGCTCATGAGAGTCCTGGGCCCAAACCTTTCTGATGAAGCAGGATAGGAGAGCAACCCCAAAATGAATGGATTTATAAATGAAAAAGCATCAAGTAGGGGATTTCTAAGCCTTGGCCTTCTTACATAATTGGATAAGAGAATAAAGGAATGTTGGCCTTTAAGCTGGTTTGTTTACAGTATTTGGTCAAACCACAAGAAGGGACCACATATTATAAAAGGAGCATTTTGACTTGGAGTGATTCGTGTTTACTCAGCCTGCCCTGTTATTATTGGCTGGCCACAGCTGTTATGTGTATTTTGCAACTGCTAAGACGATCTCCTGCTTTTTTCCAAGAGTTCAAAGATGGGGGTCCAAGTCACTCTGAGGACAAAAGCATAAAATCCCGTCAAAATAAAAAGAAATGGAGTTTGTTCTGCTACTTTAGTCCATTCAGGATTGGAAATGGGTTCTCCACATTCAGGTGCCTGAGTTGGTTCCATTGGCAGAGGTACAGAGAAGAGAAAAGATAGTGCCTTACTTTTATTTTATTTTATTATTTTTTTCAATAAACATTTATTAACTAATTACTGGTTGGATGTTGGTGCTATGTAGTAGCCATTAGCAACATTACTTTTTCATGAACAAAATATTGTTTCATTGGGAGTCCTTCTTGAAAACACAGGCTAGGGAGGGCAGGCAACAAATTTAGCTCCAAGTAGTTACTATCACTGAGGACAACCAACTTGAAATTGTTATAATAGTCAAAATGTTTCTGTTGTTGTTTATTTATTGATTTATTTGTTTACATCCCAAATGCTATCCCACTTCTCCCTCATAAAGTCTCCCCCCCCCTATCCTCTCTCCTCTTCTCTGAGAGGGTAGCCTCCCTGGGTATCATCCTACCCTGGCTCATCAAGACTCTGCAGGGTTAGGAGCATCCTTTCCCACTCTGGTCATACAAATCAATCCTATGTGCCATGGGCCTTGGTCTAGCCCAAATATGCTCTTTGGTTTGTGGCTCAGTCTCTGAAAGCTAATAAGGGTTCAGGTTAGTTGGCGCTGTTGGTCTTCTTGTGGAGTTACTGTCCCTTTCAGGGGTTTTCATTCGTAAGTAAATGTCATATGTTCCCTCCTGTTCCAGTGTTAGTCTTTTTTTTTTTTTTTGGATACTTTTTATTTACATTTCAAATGTTATTTCCTTTCCAGGTTTCTAGTCCATAGGCACCCTATCCCACCCCTCCCCTCCTTCTATGAGTGTGTTCCCCCTGCCCAATGACCCTCCTTCCCCTCCCCACCCTGATATTCCCCTACACTCTACACTCAGGCGTCCAGTCTTGGCAGTACCAAGGGTTTCTCCTCTAATTGTTGCCCCACAAGGCCATCCTCTGCTACATATGCAGCTGGAGCTATGGGTCTGGGTCTGTCAATGTGTACTCTTTGGATGGTGGTTTAGTCCATGGAAACTCTGGTTGATTGGTATTGTTCTTAATGGGGTTGCAAGTCCCTTCAGCTCCTTCAATCCTTTCTCCAATTCCTCCAATGAGGTACCCATTGTCAATTCAACAGTTTGCTGCTAGCATTCGCCTCTGTATTTGACATACTCTGGCTAAGCCTCTCAGGAGACAGCTATATCAGGCTCCTGTCAGCATGCACTTCTTGGCTTCATCAATATTGTCTAGTTTTGGTAGCTATATATATATGGGCTGAATCCCCAGGTGGGGCAGGCCATTCCTGCCGCGCCCAACCTCGACCAGCAAGGAAGACACAACCAGAGGAGATCTTCTTCAAGCAGTTTTACTCAGGAACCTTGATACAATCTTCTGACACCAGGGAGCTACCACACGACACTTAAATAGCTAGCACTGGCCAATCCTAGCAAGCCACGTGGGTCATGTAGATAGGCTGTCACTATTCGGAAGCTAGCAGGCCAGTCAGGCATAGCCAAATAAGGACTTGTTTACTACAAGGAGCACTCACCGTTGGGAGGGTGGAAGGCAGAAACCAGCACCATCTTTGAGGCAGCTCCCTACAATTCCTTTAGTCTCTGTTGTAAACTTTGTCTCCATATCTCCTCCTGTGAATATTTTTGTTTCCATTTTAAGAAGGACAGAATCGGGGCTGGGGATTTAGCTCAGTGGTAGAGCGCTTACCTAGGAAGCGCAAGGCCCTGGGTTCGGTCCCCAGTTCCGAAAAAAAAAAAAAAAAAAAAAAACCAAAAAAAAAAAAAAAAAGAAGGACAGAATCATCCACTTTGGTCATCCTTCTTTCTTGAGCTTCATGTGGTCTATGGAATAAAATATTAAAAATTAAAAGTTCTTTGAGTATGGATTGAAAATGGTGCAGTCTCATCATCTATAGAACAGACAGTCCCATATCTAAGGACCCTTTCGATCCTTGTTAGGAAAAAAGATCTTTGATATACAAAATAAGGACAGCACTTACTACATTTTTTGTAGTATCTAATCTCAGCTATGTGAACTCATGAGTGATCTATATACATATCACCATTTCTTTAATCAAGATATTAGAGATTATTCAAAAAGTTAGTTTGTTATTTATTATTTATTATTTGCAAATGATAATTCTATACAAGGTAAAATTAATGTTTTAGTCTATGCATACATTATAGAAATATTCTATTAAACAATTACCACTTTATCTCTTATCTTTTCTGTCAAGTATATTAAAAATCTATTCTTGTAACAATTTGAAAGTATTAAGCATATACTTAATAACTATGATAACCCTGTGGTACAATAAACCACTAAAAGTTCTAATATATGACTTGAACTTAGTACATTTTAATCAGCATTTCTTCTCTCTTATTGAATGCCCTTCAGCCAGATAGTCACATTTAACTCTACTGTATTTTTCTATGACATCGACTTCAGATTAAATTTTTTTCAATACTGTGCTTTAAACTTAGGCTCACACACGTGTAGGCAAATATTCTGTGAGTTATATCTACAGTACTGTTAAAATAAATTAATTTTCTTTAAAAATATTCTCATCATATTCTTCCTCATTCTCCAAATTCCCCTACGTCCTCCCTATCTTCCCAACCACCCATCTTTGTGTTCTATGTCTCTATCTCATAAAGTAAAAGAAACAAAACACATGAAAATTAAAATAAACTATAAGACAGAAAGTACCAAAACAAAACAAAGCACACAGAGAAACATGGAGCCTGTTTCAGGTTGGCTAATTACCCATGAGTATTAGTAACTGCTCTGAAGGGCAGTTGACATACCCAGTGACTGTCCATTGGAGAATGCCGACATTTACTTTATAAGCAGGTATCAATTACAGATAACTTCTTGATGAGTAGGTGGGGATTTGTCTAAATTCTCCCTTTCCATGTTGGGATGACATTTTCTTTGAACTCCTGTAGGTCTCGTGTGTGCTGTCACAGTCTCTATGAGTACACATATATATGTATGTATCACTACAGTTCATCATCAAAGGAAGCAAAGACATGAAGTCAGGACTGATTGAAGCAGAGACTATGAAGGAATGAATGATTACCGTTGTGTCTCCCCATGTTTTACCCAACTACCATTCTTTTACAAACCAGGTCCACCTGTGCAGGGGTAGTAATGTCTATACTAGCCCCTCTCTATCATTCAGCAGTCAAGAAATGCCGTATAGACATAGACATGCCCACTGACAAATCTGATGGAGTCAGTTCCTCAGATGAGTTTCCATCTTCCCAAGTGTGTCAAGTTGACAACTCAGAGTAGCCATCACAATTTCTAAACATATTTTGGGTTAGAATTAGAAGCAAACAAACCAACAAATGAATAAATATAAAATACATACATACATACATACATACATACATACATACATACATACATACATACATAAATACATATTAACAAAGAAAAGCTCCAGGAAAAGATCAGCCACAATTCTTGGTGCAATCAAATAGGTGATTATTTTTATTTTGACATGGGGATCTACTACATTACCCAAGCAGATCATGATTTTGTAATCTCCTTTCTCATTATGTTAAGTAATTGTGATTACTCTCCTATACCACTAGGCTTGAGCATAGAGGAGATTTTAATCAGTGTGACAAGACATGAAGAAAAAATAAAAATAGTATATATTGTTCTTATGGGGTTACAAGCCCCTTCAGCTCCTTCATCCTTTCTCTACCTTCTCCAACAGGGAACCAGTTCTTATTTCAATAGTATCCTGCTAGCTTTCGCCTGTGTATTTGTCATGCTCTGGCCAAGCCTCTCAGGAGATGGCTATATCTGGCTCGTGTCAGCATGCATTTCATGGCTTCATCAATATTGTCCAGTTTTGGCGGCTATATATATGGGCTGGATCCCCAGATGTGGCAGGCTTTGAATGGCCATTCCTTCTGCACTAACTTTGTGTCCATATCTCTTCCGATGAATATTTTTGTTCCCCATTTTAAGAAGGACTGAAGCATCCACACTTTGGTCATCCTTCTTCTTGAGCTTCATGTAGTGTGTATATTGTATCTTGTGTAATTCGAGCTTTTGGGCTAACATCCCCATAAGATCAATAATACCAACCAGATCACCCAGGGACTAAACCATTACCCAAAGACTACACATGGACAGACCCATGGCTCCAGCTGCATATGTAGCAGATGACGGCTTTGTTGGGCACCAATGGGAGGAGAAGCCCTTGGTCCAGCCAAGTCTGGACCCTCCAGTGTAGGAGAATGTCATGGCAGGGAGGTAGGAAGTGGGGATGGTTGGGGAGGACAAACATTCTTATAGAAGAAGGGAGAAGGCAGAGGAGAGGGGACTTATGGACAGAAAACCAGGAAAGGGAATAGCATTTGAAATGTATATAAAAAATATTCAATGAAAAAAAACAAAAGTAGTATATAGAAATAAATAAATAAAATCAGGATGGAAATTAATAAATGGAGATTTCAAAAATCATAAAAGGAATCGGCTAAGGCAAAGAAGTTCAGATAGAAAAAGAGTCTTTAATACAAGAAAGTAAAACTAAAGTAATGAAATTCCAAAGGAATAACAAGTAGTCATTAATGAATGGACTCAGCTAAATCACTGGATAGAAAAATCATTATCTACAAATCAACTGTGTATCTATATTTCAATAAAAGCTAACATCATTTTTAAAAACAAGACTACTGCAAATAAATTCTATATATACTATATATATACTATAAATTTATATATATACTATAAATCACAGGTATGTCCATTAGCAATGCCTCAGTCCTACCTACAGATACACACACACACACACACACACACACACACACACACACACACACATACACACACAGAGAGAGAAACAATGACAATCTCAAGAAGAAAAATTAAACAGAACTAATAAATATAAAAGCTTACTTCGTGTATTGATAGCAAAATTTGTTCTTCTACATATTGTTCTACAGTTATAATGCAATCTTTAAAAAATTTCTCCTATTCTTATTGGAAACTAACAAGCTTTTAAGAATTTTTCATGACATACAATTGAAAGCAATTTCCATGATAGGAAAACTGTTTGAGTCTGCTATCATTTACCTCCTTTGACAAAATGAAGGAAGATTTAATTTGCTAAACACAGCCTTTTAACACTACTGGCCTTTCTTAGTTGAATGTGGTTTGATTAGCATGGCCAGATACTGCTTGACTGTCTATACTTTCCAACTTGCTTCAGCATTTAATCTAGGGAGGAAGTGGTTGGGTGCTATACTTATGTAATGATAACTTCTTACTGATAACATCATAATTATACTATTGCCTTATTATTATATTATTTAGACCAGTAAGAAAAAGAAAAGAAAAATCTCATCACAGATTTGTGTTTGAACCAATCAATCAGTAGTAGACTAATTTAGTTCAATACGACCATATGATTTATGTCTCTGTTTCCCAAGAGTTGAAATGGAAATAGAAAGCACTATTGGTATTTGGGACTTCTGTCATGGTCAAACGGTTTTCTTTCTCCTTTTAGCAGGAATGTCTGTTCCTGCAAGTTTTTATTTCATCACATTTTTGATGTCAACCTAGCAGTCAATTTTTATCAACCACAATTATCAACTACCACCTACAATTGTATAGAATATTATTTTTATAGTTATATGGAACCAAAACAAGCCTAGAACATTTTAGATATAGACATAGACATAGATATAGATATAGATATAGATAGATATAGATATATAAACATAGATATAGATATAGATATAGACATAGATATAGACATAGATATAGATATATAGATATAGATATATAGATATAGATACAGATACAGATATAGATATAGACATAGATATAGACATAGATAGAGATGATAGATATAGATAGAGATACAGATACAGATACAGATATAGACATAGATATAGACATAGATAGAGATAATAGATATAGAGATACAGATACAGATACAGATACAGATATAGATATAGATAGAGATGATATAGACATAGACATAGACATAGACATAGACATAGACATAGACATAGACATAGACATAGACAAAGACATAGACATAGACATAGATATATCCAGTTCTGCGTCTGTTTTGTCTACTCTTAACTTTGACATTTCTTCTCTAGGTCAATTTCCAGAGCCATTTACTTACTTCTAATGGATGTTAATAACATAATCTTCATAATCGTATTCCAATGTTTGTGTTGTAGGAATTTTAAACCCGGCATCTCAATGATGGCAAGCTAAACAGCAGACAAATATAAAACCTAGTAGATGAAAAATAGGACAAATAAAACTAAATGGGTATGTCCCATTCTCAGGTGTCTTACCCACAAACTACGGCACCTCCTATGGCATCTGTTTCTGTGGGGCTGCCCATCACTTTTCTTCAGTGGTAAAAGGACATCAGGTTACATAGAAAGAATTGACTTTTTGATGTGTATGAAAATGGTGCACAGAACTCCAGTTTTGTTTCCTTAGACAAATCTTAGTTACATATGCCCTTAACTCTAAAAGAGGTTGAGAAATATGGGTACACCAAATCAAAGTATCTGTGCCATGATATTAAAAACAATTAATTTGTCTTTCCTAAATATATTCATTTTCCTGTATCTCTAATTACTTTAAAGCCATGGGCATGGACTCACACACAAAGCTTAAATCATTTTAGTCATGCGGAGCTCTGTGATCTGCGCATGTTCCCTTCTGCTTTCTTCCATGGTTGTTTTGTATTTTCCTTCTGCATCCATTAGAAACTACTGTTGTGCATAAGATAATGCATATTTCTTACACAATTATTTCCTGTTTCACAAAACAATTTCACAGTTTAAAACTGAAATAACTTTGTTAAGGACTATATAGTGCTTCCATAGTATAAATTTTCTAGTTTTAGCAGTGAGATTTTAACATTCAAGAATTGGTCATTAACATTCTCCTAATTGGCTCCTTATTGTATGCGTCCTATTTATATGGGTCTCCATTTCCTAGGGACTAAAATTAAAACCCCATTAGAGCACTCAATGCCTCCAATAATAAAATCTATGACCTCCCACAGCTCTTCTCTTCGTTTTTTTGCCCCTCAAGCTTCTACATATAGACTGCTATTTCTAATCCTTGAATAAAACATGCAATTTAAGGTTTAGATTCTTCCCTCCCTCTGACAAAAATATCTTTTTCCCTCACTTCCCTTTTATTTTCTTTTTCTGGTTTCTTGATGTAACTATCCTCTAAGGTACAACTCAAATGTCACGTCCTTTGGAAATATCTCCTCCATAATACCCCTAAACTCAATTAATCAAATACTTTATCCTTTTTGTTCCCACAAGAGATGTTTAAAGTTTTTTCCAGCATTCATCAGTATGTGTATTATAGTTATTTAGATATGTCTCTTTCTCCTGAATCAGAATAGGCCCTGAGCCTCTTGATAAGAAGTTACAGCATCTTTTACATCTTCGTATTTCTAGTGTGTGCATACAAATCCATACCCATGGGAATGAATTTTAGTAGAAAAAAACCCTGCTTATCAATGTTCTATAGAAAAACAAAACGAAACCTTTATGTGTTTCTCCTTGATTCATAGAAAAGTGAAATTAGAGACAATTCTCAAGAGGCTAGAGCGATGGCTCAGCAGTTAAGAGTATACATTTCTCTCACAAAGGACCTGGGTTCAGTTTCTCTCATTCCTGGAGGTTTACAACAACCTCTAGCTCCATCTCTAGGGGATCCAATGCCAAAATATGTGCACAAGGTAATCATATATGCATAATTTAAAAATAAAAGAATAATCTTGAAATAGAAGTAATCCTCAAGAAAAACCAAGAACACTCTGTAAACAAATAAAAGACTATACAGATAAAGAAAAAATTCATTTATGTTCAATGTAAATACATTCAAAAGCACAACACTAATAACTGTCATAAGTGGAGATGCTTGTATATTAAACTGATGCGTCATTCCTCAATATAATTTACGAACAAGACAGGATGTGTGTGTGTGTGTTTGTGTGTGTGTGTGTGTGTGTGTGTTTGTATATGTGTGCTATAGTATATAAGTCGGATATATGTAAAGAACATATTTTTAAAGGTGTGAAGAAGGAATAAAATCTATCAGAAAATATATACAAAGATAAGGTTTGTCATTGAAAGGCATATATATGGAAGATAGGGAAGGTAGTTTATAAGTGACTTATAAGTTATTAGTAAGTTATTGGGAATGACAGAACTAGTGGTTCTGTTTCATAGAAGGTTTGCCATTTGCTCTTTATATACATACTAAACCTTTATACAAGAAGCCACCTTAGCTAGTCCCTGCCTTAGTCAAAGACTACACCTCAGCCCCAAGTGTGCCAGCTGTTCAGGACATGAGGCATTCCACTACTAAGGATTGCTATCTCATGCTTGTGGAGTGTGTCTTGAAGAGAAACTTGTTTTCTGAGGGTCAGAACCTTGATTTTTAGACTGAGTTTCTGCCTTAGTCATGTTCCTTGTCATTGTAGCTTTTACCATGGCTGAAGCCTTACCTAGAACTTAATCATTTCTTTGCAAATATGATACTGCTGACAATAACTGGAGCCCTGGAATGTGGCCACTGGAGCCATTCTTATGCTAATACCCGTGCAGCATATTTCTGTAGAAAGCTTGTTCTGTCAATCCTGAATTTGCTTCTATCTGTGCTTGTGATATGGATGAAGTTTTGATGCCAGATGACTTGGCAACATCAGAAAAGCAAAATTTCTTTGCTCATTGAACAATGAATTGATTGTTTTTCCCTGCCAATTTCTTAATGGAGTAATTCCATTACCCATCTCTCTGTCTCTGTCTCTGTCTGTCTCTGTCTGTCTGTCTGTCTGTCTCTCTCTCTCTACACACACACACACACACACACACACACACACACACACACACACACACACACATCTTCCTGGCTGTTTTTCAATGAGAGAATCTTAGCCAATTTGGTCTTACTATAGGCCATTGTGATACCTGTGGGTAGTGACTTTAGTCCTGTCCTGAAGGTGACATAAATTAACCTATAAATCTTTCTAAGGCAGTGGCCCATGCTTTCTGTGTTCTCACTACCACCTGACATTTTGTGAGCCTAAACACAACACATGTAGAGATTTTCTCCAGCTATACTATTTTCATGCAGTAGCAAACTTGCTCAAGTTATCTGTCAGTTGTCAGGTATTGTTAAGGTTGTGGTGACTTTGCTTTCTCCTCTGCATTTTTCCTTCATGAATTCAAGTAATGATGGTGCTTATTTCATATTCTCAAGGAAAAAGAGCTCCAACCCAAATTATGACCAAATCAAGCAAGCAAGCAATAAGCCAAAGCAAGATGTTTTTTATTCACGTATATATGCTCTCTCTTCTGAGAGTGGGGTTCAGGAAATCAGCATTGGCTAAGGATGGGATTAGGGGTTTATAGTTCAGGATTAGGGGGTTCAAAAATGGGGAAATTTGAAACCAAATAGGTAGGGTTACAAAAGCAGAACTTAAGCAGAATAAGTAAGTTCCCAAACAAAGACTTACTGCAAGGTGGTCATAGCAAGGTAGTCGTAACAAGAGAGTCAGAACAAGTTATAATAGCCATTTGAAACAAAAGCACAGTTCCTGTTTCCTGAAACAGTACCATTTGTAGTTAAGGCTACAAGTAGGGCATAGCTCAATCCTTGAGAACCAGAGATTTAATCTTAAACAGGAATGAGGCAAGTTTGTCTTTACTGTATGATGAGTGCTGAGCCTAAGAAGGAAGCAGGCTGGTTTATCAGTAGACAACTTCCAAAAAGAAAATGCCACAGTTTGAGAGTAGCTTATAGACGTTTGCCAGGAAATTTCAATTCAAAGTTAAAAGTTTGCTTTGTTCCTTTAATTAAACGACCTACCCCCTCTAGATCTAAGATTCTTTGTCTATAAAATAAGATGATAATATCTTTTTTTTGCTTTGAGAATTTATAAAACAAGCCAAAGGTTTATAATACTTGGCATTTATCAAAATTTTTTGACATTTATTTAATTTATATAAGTAAACTGTAGCTGTCTTCAGACACGCCAGAAGATGGCATCAGATCCCATTGCAGATGGTGGTGAGCCATCATGTGGTTGCTGGGAATTGAACTCAGGACTTCTGGAAAAGCAGTCAGAGGGTTCTTAACTGCTGAGCCATCTCTCCAGCCCTGTATCAATGTTTGGCAAACATTTATGATATGTCTTTAGAAATTTATTAAATAAATAACTAAGACAAACTGAATCATTAGACTGGAAAAATAATTCAAAAAAAGTTTTGCCTAGAGAATATGAACTTAATAGTGAGATTAATCTGATTTCTTAAACTCCAGGAAGCTACCTTGCTTAATAATAGAGAAATGAAGAGGTATTATCAATAACTATTGTATGAATTGATTGTTTCTATTAGCAAAATATAATAAAACATAGCTATATCACTAAATGTGTAGAAGAGATTTCCATAAGTAGAAAATACAATAATGACCATCAATAAAAGAGCATTAATTATACAAACCCACCCTCAACTGTCTGATTTGTGTAACTTTCTGTGCTGCTATTACTATTCTCAGTTGGGCAGCTGAAGTGTTAGTGACCTAAAAGCCCAGATGAAATAAAGAAAGTTAACATGCTGGTAATACCTGCAAACAAGTAGGATCGAGGAAGCTCCTGATAAAAAGGGAACACATCAACCTACAATGTTATTTAATACTGTTGGACCCGAAGGACCACCACCAAAAATCAGCTCATCCCCAAAGACGAACACAACTGAGATTTGTTGCAATCAGCAAGAGGTTTATTCTGGTGCACGGGGGGTCCTCAGCCTTCAAGAGGGAGAAGAAGAAGAACCTGGGCCTACAGATACAGGCTATTTTTAAGCACAAAACCCACAAAAGCCACAGGAATGGAGATGGGTACATTGAGGCATACAAGGATTGGTTGAAACCATTTGCCCTTTAACTTCATTGGTCCACGTCGTGGTCACATTGTCCTTGGTGCCTGGAGCAATGCGATGGTTTTGGCAGTGGAAAGTCCCTAATGGCCCTGCCAGTCATGAAACTACCACTTTCTGGTCATAGGACCAGGAGGACAGGGTGTAACTAGGTCATAAAACCACAAATGGGTGGGGGAGGTATAACTGGTGGAATTTCCCAGCAGGGGAATTTTTCTTAGGGGAGGGGTGTAGCTTGTGGAATTTTCCTTTGGTTCCACACTACTTTAAGACTACAGGGGAACAGAGCTATATAGGGAATCTTTTCCCCAAAAGTTCTCTTTTCTGCTATATGAAACACAGGCCGCCTGTACCTAGGCATAGTCTTCACTCCATGGAAAGACCGGTGAATTCATTGATCTGATTAAAGGACAATCTAGTTTTATGCTTCAGTCTCCCCAACTCTGGGCAACACTTTCTCTCCTTTACCCATCTCCTTGTCTCCTTTCCTTTATTTAGACCCATCTTATCTGATCCATATCATGGCTACTCGATCTCCACACTTATTAGGAATTTAACAGCTGAACTCCAGTCCTAATCTGAAACCTCTGGGTTTTTCAGTCTTTGCTTACTTAAACAGTACTGGCCTCATTGTGAGGCTTTTTTGGTATGCCGTGTACATTCAGTTGGGTCTTTTTCCTCAGCTGTCTCTATCTCTCATCTATCTGTCTGTCTGTCTACAGTAGATGCAGATATCTACTAACTCCCAAACAGAAGATTTTTGCCATTTACAACACAAACACTTCCAACATCCATACACCTAGGTAATGTCTCAGTTCAATCTATAGTGACTCTAGAAAGATACCCTCTGTACTGGTTATTCGTTGTTGTCAACTTGACTATATCTGGAATGAACTACAATCCAGAATTGGAAGGCTTACCTTTGATCCTGATCTTGAGGCTGGGAGATAAAAGTTTCTGACTTGGATCTTGGTATGGAGATCTTGAAACAAAGTGGTTATGAATCCCAAGAGTTCAAGGCAAGGAGATTTCTGAGTTCAAGGTCACCTGGGACAAAGCAAGTCCCAGATCCAGGCACACCCAGATCTGGGACACACCTTCTGCTGGGGATTTACATAGACATTGGAAGAAGGAAGATTCATTCTTTCTTTCTTCCTTCCTTCCTTTCTTCCTTTCTTCCTTCCTTTCTTTCTTCTTTCTTTCTTTCTCTCTCTTTCTTTTCTTCTCTTTTCTTTTCTTCTTCTTTTTCTTTTTTTTTTGCCTGCCTGCCTGCCTGCCTCCTGGGACTGAGCCATCAATAGATGGCTTCCATACACAGTTGCTGCTGATAATTGTTGGAGAGTTGGACTACAGACTGTAAGTCATCAACCAATTCTATTACTATATACAGACTACCCATAAGTACTGTGTCTTTAGAGAATCCTGGCTAAGACAGGTTAGTACCAGACAGCAACGTGGAAGTAAGATGAATAAACTCTTTCCTCCCCAACTTGCTTCTTGGTCATGATGTTTGTGCAGGAATAGACACCCACCAACTAGATTCTGAGGGGACTCTGGGTCATAGCCTTCAACTTTTGATCCCTGGGGCTTCTTCTAACTTCTTGCCTTTGACTTTGCTTACTGGTCCACTATAGCTGGGGACACACCTGTTCCAGCTCCCTTATCTGCCATTTTCTCTTCCTTTCTAGTTTTCAGTGAGTACTGATGTTTGGAAATGAGTCTCACCCTTACATTGCACAAGATGTTTGGAGTCCAAGATCTCCATTGTCCTATCTTAAAACAAACCTGAATGTGTTAGCTCACTTGTTGACTAAGGTCTGAAGCCCAAACAAATTTCACAATATTTATGACTTTTAAAGTCTCAAGGACTCAGTTTTACAACACAATGATATGAAGCTCCTCACCTTCAACTTTATTCTCTATTTCCTCTTTGCCACTTCTCTTTATTCCTTCATTTCTATGTAACAGGTTTTATCAGCTCAAACTTCCAATGCCCGAAACTCTGCCTCAGATGCTGATCTCACTGCTAAATGTCCTTTTTTCGTGAAGAACAACAGCTACTTCTGACAAATTGTCCTGTGCTGTTTAGGCTCACTGAGAAACTAGCTCGTGAGATTGGATTTGGCCCTTCCACTCCAGCTTTAAGCATGTTTTTCTGAGAATGTCTGCCAAACATCTGTCCTAGGTCAGGTTGGCCCCTGACTCTGTGACAAGGTAAAGGAGCACAAAAGAGTATAAGAAGTGAAGGCATGGTGCCCTTAAGAACAATCAATTGGTAAACAATTTCTACCAAAACTGAATTGGGCTGGCATATTCTAAAGAGAGATTAGAGTAGAAACTATTAAACTGAGAAGAAATACACCTTAGTACTTTTAGAGGCAACCTTATCTTCTTTTCCTTCCCTTGTCTCTACTGCACCTCCAACAGAAATTTCAAGTCATAACCTAAGGTTTTTCTACCAGAGACCTAGTTCATGAATAGTGATTGGGAGACTTACTTATATACATTTAAGCTATAAGCTTAGGCTTGTTTCCTGACTAGCTTTTAGCTTATAGTATGTACAGTTTAAGCCATTCTATATCTGCAACATGTTTAATTACCTCACCTCAGTTTCATGCATCTGACTTCATCAGAATTCAGGGAAAACCATCCTGCCTCTGATTATAACTCAGAGTTCCAATCTCTCTACCAAAACCCCCATCTTCTACTTTCTGTATTTTGCTAACAAGCTATCAGCTTTTTATTGACAGATGATACTTCAAGACAATGCACAAGAAATTTTCCCAAAATCATGTTATCATTCTAGATGTTGTAACAGCCACCCATGAACTCATTTATTTTGCTATCTTGGGCCTACCTGCCTAGACCATAGTTACCCTCTCTTCGTGTATCTATGCTGACCTTAGAGGTGTCATTTTATAGAAAAGGATGTTCTACATTTTGTCTGTGAGATATGTGGATCCCACAGGTGTTTATACCCCTTTGGCAGACTGGCTTACTTCACGATGAAACTGAGCTCAACCAAAATCTTCCATAAAACAAGTCTGAGGGGTTGGGAATTTAGCTCAATGGTAGAGCACTTGCCTAGCAAGCGCAAGGCCCTAGGTTCAGTCCCCAGCTCCGAAAAAAAGAAAAAAAGAAAAAAAAGAAAAAAAAACAAGTCTGTTTCACTGAGCTCTCATGTAACTATTAGAATTTTTTTTAATATTAGATTAAGAAGGTAACATCTGACTTTCAAGATGTTTATTTTATAGTTTTAGTGTGTGTGTGTGTGTGTGTGTGTGTGTGTGTGTGTGTGTGAATTTTGACATAGTTTATATTCTACAGTTTCTGGTTTCTAAGGTGGATTTTGTCCAGCTGGCTTTTGGTCTTGCTTTGATCCAGTATTTCCTTCCTGTAAAGTTTTAGAATGGATAATGTATATTCTGTGATGTTGGAGGTATGTGATCTGCTTTTTAATTTTGATTTTATAATTTGATAATGATTACAGTTAAGAAATGTCAGGAATCACAGAAGAGATTTTGGACTTTTAACATTGTTGAAACTGTTATAGACTATGGGATTTTTGAAGTTTAATTAAATGTATTTTCCATTATGCTATGCCAGGTATGGCCCCTATAGACTGACATGTTTGAATAAGCCTATGGAGGGGCATTGAATAGAATATGCTTGGCCCAGGGAGTGACATATTAGGAGGGGAGGTCTTGTTGGAGTAGGTATGGCCTTGTCAAAAAACTGTGTCACTGTGGGGTGGATTTCAGACCCTCCTTGTTGAATGGGAGACAGTCTTCTCTGTTTGCCTTCAGAACAACTCCTCCAGGAACATACCTGTTTGGATGCTGCCATGGTTCCTGCCTTGATGATAATGGACTGAACCTCTGAACCTAGAAGATGATGTTGTACTCTGAGAGGCTGCAAACAACAGCTGATTCAGACATACATCCACAGCAAACAGTGGATGGACTTGTAACTTTATGGGAGAATAGAAGGAAGTGTCCCAAAGGGGTTAGGAACTACATAGGAAGATGAACAGAGTCAATTAACCTGTACACCACCAACCAAAGAACATACACAAGCTATGCCTAGGCCTCCCCATTCATATGTAGCAGATGTGAAGCTTGACCTGTACATGGCATATATTCTAGATGGGCTACCTTGTCTGAACTCAATAGGAGGAAGTACCTAGCCAGAGAAGAAGAGGAGGATCAGGAAGAAATGTGGGAGTGACCAGATGGAAGGCAGTGATCATATCAGATATATATATATATATATATATATATATATATATATATATATATGATTTTAATGTTTTATTTTTACCACTACAGCTTTTTTAAAAACAAGCAACTGAATAAGTGGGTGGTTTAAAGATCTTTGCTTTAGTCAGGCCTTGTAAAAAAAAAATCAAAACAATTCCAAACTGGTTCCTATCTTTTAGAACACCAGGCTTTTGTCTTATATTCTTAAATATCCACAATCTTTTTTTAATTTTTAATTTTTATTTTTTATTGGATTTTTAAATTTACATTTAATGTTATCTTTTTTCCCGGTTTCTTTCCTATCCAGAAACACCCTATCCTATACCCCCTCCCCCTGCTTCTATGAGGGTGTTTCCACACACCCACAACTCCCTCCTTCCTCCCTGTCCTGATATTCCCCTACACTGGTGGATCAATTCTTGGCAGGACCAAGGGATTCTCCTCCCATTCATGTCCCACAAGGCCATCCTCTACTACATATGTCGAAGAAGTAATGGGTCTGTTTCTGTCCATGTGTACTATTTGGATGTTGATTTAGTCCCTGGGAGCTCTAGTTGGTTGGTATTGTTGTTCTTATGGGATGGCAAACCTCTTCAGCTCCTTCAATCCTTTCTCTAATTCCTCCAACTGGGACCCTGTTCTCAGTCCAACAGTTGGCTGCCAGCATCTGCCTGTGTATTTGCCATGCTTTGGCAGAGCTTCCCAGGAGACAGCTATATCAGGCTCCTGTCAGCATGCACTTCTTGGCTTCATCAGAATTGTCTGGGTTTGGTGGCTGTATGTATATGAGCTGGATGCCCATGTTGTGCAGTCTCTATATGGCCTTTTCTTCAGTCTCTGCTCCAAACATTGTCTCCATATTTCCTCCTATGAATATTTTTGTTCCCTCAAGGAAGGATGGAAGCATCATACTTTGGTCATCTTTCTTCTTGAGCTTCATGTGAATTGTATCTTGGGTAATTCAAGTTTTTGAGCTAATATCCCCTTATCAGTGAGTGCATACCATGTGCGTTTCTTGGAATCGGGTTATCTCACTCAGGATGATATTTTTTAGTTCCATTCATTTGCCTAAGGGTTGTGTTGGCTTAAAATGCCATAGTGGAACTTGTTAACTTTTAATACTCCTTCGTAAAGGAGAAGGCCATCTCAACCAATTTTAAATTTAAAAAGTGATTTTAAAAGGGTAATGAAGGGGAAATCTATCTATGTGAGATATAAAAGGCACTTTTATATAGTGCATAAATATTTCTCAGTGCAGCTGCTTTTGTGTCACCACACCCCTATCAGTAAATCTTTACATTGTCTGTAAGTATGCCCAGTGAACTCACTGTTTCTACAGGTTTAACCTGTTTAAACTCTTGCTGGGATTTGATGCCTTATAAAAAAGGTATAGACGGCACTCCAGACACCGCCGGAACATGAAGGGACCAGATCAACAGTTCTCTGCACCCAAATCCCATGGGAGGGAGAACTAAACCTTCAGAGAGGCAGACACGCCTGGGAAGCCAGAAGAGACTACACTCTGCCCACATTTCTGACTCCAGAGGAAAAAATCTAAAGCCATCTGGGACCCCAGTGCACGGGAGCTCCTGGAAAAGGCAGTACAGGCCCTCCTAGTTGCCGCCCTCATGGAGAGCTCAAAAGCAATACCCCATGAGCAAACCTGAGCCTCAGGATCACAGGTAACACTGACTTTTCTGCTCCAAGCTATCTGCCTGGTGAACTCAAGATACAGGACCACAGGAACAGCTGAAGAGCTGTAGACAGGAAAAACCACACGCCCAAAAGCAGAACATTCTGTTCCCATAACTGGCTGAAAAAAAAAAAACAGGAAAACAGGTCTACAGCACTCCTGACACACAGGCCTATAGGAGAGTCTAGCCACTGTCAGAAATATCAGAACAAAGTAACACCAGAGATAATCTGATGGCGAGAGGGAAGCGCAGGAACCCAAGCAACAAAAACCAAGACTACATGGCATCATCGGAGCCCAATTCTCCTACCAAAGCAAACACTGAATATCCAAACACACCAGAAAGGCAAGATCTAGACTTAAAATCATATTTGATCATGATGCTGGAGGATTTCAAGAAAGACATGAAGAACTCCCTTAGAGAAATGCAGGAAAACATAAATAAACAAGTAGAAGCATATAGAGAGGAATCACAAAAATCCCTGAAAGAATTCCAGGAAAACACAATCAAACAGTTGAAGGAATTAAAAATTGAAATAAAAGCAATCAAGAAAGAACACAGGGAAACAACCCTGGATATAGAATAACAAAGGAATAGACAATGAACCCTAGATACAAACATCACAAAGAGAATACAAGAGATAGAAGAGAGAATCTCAGGAGCAGAAGATTCCATAGAAATCATCGACACAACTGTCAGAGATAATATAAAACGGAAAAAGCTACTGGTCCAAAACACACAGGAAATCCAGGACTCAATGAGAAGATCAAAACTAAGGATAATAGATATAGAAGAGAGTGAAGACTCCCAGCTCAAAGAACCAGTAAATATCTTCAACAAAATCATAGAAGAAAACTTCCCTAACCTAAAGAAAGAGATGCCCATAAACATACAAGAAGCCTAGAGAACTCCAAATAGATTGGACCAAAAAAAGAAACTCCTCCCGTCACATAATAGTCAAAACACCAAATACACAAAATAAAGAAAGAATATTAAAAGCAGTAAGGGAAAAAGGTCAAGTAACATATAAAAGCAAACCTATCAGAATCACACCAGACTTATTGCCAGAGACTATGAAAGCCAGAAGATCCTGGACAGATGTCATACAGACTTTAAGAGAACACAAATGCCAGCCCAGGTTACTGTATCCTGCAAAACTCTCAATTAACATAGATGGAGAAACCAAGATATTCCATGACAGAACCAAATTTACACAATATCTTTCTACAAATCCAGTGCTACAAAGGATAATAAATGGTAAAACCCAACATAAGGAGGCAAGCTGCACCCTAGAAAAAGCAAGAAACGAATCGTCTGGGCAACAAAACAGAGAGAAGAAAAGCACACAAAAATAACCTCACATGCAAATATGAATATAACAGCGAGCAATAATCACTATTCCTTAATATCTCTCAACATCAATGCATTCAATTCCCCAATAAAAAGACATAGATTAACAAAGTGGATATCCAATGAGGACCCTGCATTCTTCTGCCTACAGGAAACACACCTCAGAGACAAAGACAGACACTACCTCAGAGTCAAAGCCTAGAAAACAACTTTCCAAGCAAATAGTTGAAACAAGCAAGCTGGAGTAGCCATTCTAATATAGAATAAAATAGATTTTCAACTAAAATTCATCAAAAAGATAAGGAAGGACACTTCATATTCATCAACGGAAAAATCCACCAAGATGAACTCTCAATCCTAAATATCTATGCCCCAAATAAAAGGGCACCTACATAGGTAAAATAAACATTACTAAAGCTCAAAACACACATTGCACCTCACACAATAATAGTAGGAGATTTCAACACCCCACTCTCATCAATGGACAGGTCAAGGAAACAGAAATTAAACAGAGACATAGACAGACTGAGAGGAGTCGTGAACCAAAATGGACTTAACAGATATTTATAGAACATTCTATCCTAAAGCAAAAGGATATACATTCTTCTCAGCACGTCATGGTACTTTCTCCAAAATTGACCATATAATTGGTCATAAAACAGGCCTCAACAGATACAGAAAGATAGAAATAATCCCATGCATCCTATCAGACCACCACGGCCTAAAGCTGGTTTTCAATAACAATAAGGGAAGAATGCCTACATATACATAGAAGTTGAACAATGTTCTACTCAATGATAACCTGGTCAAGGAAGAAATAAAGAAAGAAATTAAAGACTTCTTGGAATTTAGTGACAATGAAGGTACAACACACCCAAACTTATGGGGCACAATGAAAGCTGTGCTAAGAGGGAAACTCATAGCTCTGAGTGCCTGCAGAAACAGGAGAGAAAATATGTTACCAGCTTGACAGCACACCTAAAAGGTCTAGAACAAAAAGCAGCAAATATACCCAGGAGGAGTAGAAGGCAGGAAATAATCAAACTCAGAGCTGAAATCAACTAAGTAGAAACAAAAAGAACCATAAAAAGAATCAACAGAACCAAAAGTTGGTTCTTTGAGAAAATCAGCAAGATAGATAAACCCTTAGCCAGACTAACAAGAGGACACAGAGAGTGTGTCCAAATTAACAAAATCATAAATGAAAAGGAGACATAACTACAGAAAGACAGGAAATTCAAAAAATCATCAGATCCTACTACAAAAGCCTATATTCACCAAAACTTAAAAATCTACAGGAAATGGACAATTTCCTAGACAGATACTATGTACCAAAATTAAACCAGGAACAGATAAACCATTTAAGCAACCCCATTACTCCTAACGAAATAGAAGCAGTCATTAAAGGTCTCCCAACCAAAAAGAGCCCAGGTCCAGACAGGTTTAGTGCAGAATTCTATCAGACATTCATAGAAGACCTCATACCAATACTATCCAAACTGTTCCAGAAAATTGAAATACATGGAACACTACCAAATTCCTTCTATGTAGCCACAATTACCCTTATACCTAAACCACACAAAGACCCAACAAAAAAAGAGAACTTCAGACCAATTTCCCTTATGAATAATGACACAAAAATACTCAATAAAATTCTGGCCAACCGAATCCAAGAGCACATCAAAACAATCATCCACCATGATAAAGTAGGCTTCATCCCAGGCATACAGGGATGGTTTAATATATGGAACACCATCAACGTGATCCATTTTATAAACAAACTGAAAGAACAAAACCACATGATCATTTCATTAGATGCTGAGAAAGCATTTGACAAAATTCAACACCCCTTTATGATAAAAGTCCTGGAAAGATTAGGAATTCAAGGCCCATACCTAAACATAGTAAAAGCCATATACAGCAAACCAGTTGCTAACATTAAACTAAATGGAGAGAAACTTGAAGCATTCCCACTAGAATCAGGGACTAGACAAGGCTGCCCACTCTCTCCCTACTTATTCAATATAGTTCTTGAAGTTCTAGCCAAAGCAATGAGACAACAAAAGGACATCGAGGGGATACAGATTGGAAAAGAAGAAGGCAAAATATCACTATTTACAGATGATATGATAGTATATTTAAGTGATCCCAAAAGTTCCACCAGGAAACTACTAAAGCTGATAAACAACTTCAGCAAAGTGGCTGGATATAAAATTATCTCAAATAAATCAGTCGCCTTCCTCTACACAAAAGAGAAACAAGCCAAGAAATAAATTAGGGAAATGACACCTTCATAATAGTCCCAAATAATATAAAGTACCTCGGTGTGACTTTAACCAAGCAAGTAAAAGATCTGTACAATAAGAATTTCAAGACACTGAAGAAAGAAATTGAAGACCTCAGAAGATGGAAAGATCTCCCATGCTCATGGATTGGCAGGATTAATATAGTAAAAATGGCCATTTTACCAAAAGTGATCTGCAGATTCAATGCAATCCCCATCAAAATACCAATCCAATTCTTCACAGAGTTAGACAGAACAATTTGCAAATTCGTCTGGAATAACAAAAAACCCAGGATAGCTAAATCTATCCTCAACAATAAAAGGACTTCTGGGGGAAACATTATCCCTGAACTCAAGCAGTATTACAGAGCAATACTGATAAAAACTGCATGGTATTGGTACAGAGACAGACAGATAGACAAATGGAATAGAATTGAAGACCCAGAAATGAACCCACACACCTATGGTCACTTTATTTTTGACAAAGGAGTCAAACAATCCAATGGAAAAAAGATAACATTTTCAGCCAGTGGTGCGGGTTCAACTGGAGGTCAACATGTAGAAGAATGCAGATCGATCCATGCCTATCACCCTGTACAGAGCTAAAGTCCAAGTGGATCAAGGACCTCCACATCAAACCAGATACACTCAAACTAATAGAAGAAAAAGTGGGGAAGCATCTTGAACACATGGGCACTGGAGAAAATTTCCTAAACAAAACACCACTGGCTTATGCTCTAAGATCAAGAATCGACAAATGGGATCTCATAAAACTGCAAATCTTCTGTAAGGCAAAGGACACTGTGGTTAGGACAAAATGGCAACCAAAAGATTGGGAAAAGATCTTTATCAATCCTACAATAGATAGAGGGCTTATATCCAAATGTACATAGAACTCTAGAAGTTAGACCGCAGGGAGACAAATAACCCTATTAAAAATGGGGTTCAGAGCTAAAAAAAGAATTCACAGCTGAGGAATGCTGAATGGCTGAGAAACACCTAAAGAAATGTTCATTATCTGTAGTCATAAGGGAAATGCAAATCAAAACAACCCTGAGATTTCACCTCACACCAGTGAGAATGGCTAAGATCAAAGACTCAGGTGACATCAAATGCTGGCGAGGATGTGGAGAAAGAGGAACACTCCTCCATTGTTGGTGGGATTGCAAACTGTTAAAACCATTCTGGAAATCAATCTGGAGGCTCCTCAGACAATTGGACATTGAACTTCCTGAGGATCCAGCTATATGTCTCTTGGGCATATAACCAAAAGATGCCCCAACATATAACAAAGACACATGCTCCACTATGTTCATAGCAGCCTTATTTATAATAGCTAGAAGCTGGAAAGAACCCAGATGCCCTTCAACAGAGGAATGGATACAGAAAATATGGTACATCTACACAATGGAATATTACTCAGCTATCAAAAACAATGACTTTATGAAATTCATAGGCAAATGGAGGGAACTGGAAAATATCACCCTGAGTGAGGTAACCCAATCACAGAAAAACACACATGGTATGCACTCATTGATAAGTGGTTATTATCCCAAAAGCTTGAATTACCCTAGATGCACCGAACACATGAAACTGAAGATGGATCATCAAAATGCGAATACTTCACTCCTTCTTTAAAAGGGGAACAAGAATACCCTTGGGAGGGAATAGGTAGGGAAAGATTAAAACAGAGGCCGAAGGAACACCCATTCAGAGCTTGCCCCACATGTGGCCCATACATATACAGCCACCCAATTAGACAAGATGGATGAAGCAAAGAAGTGCAAGCAAACAGGAACCGGATGTAGATCTCTCCTGAGAGACACAGCCAGAATACATCAGATACAAGGCGAATGCCAGCAGCAAACAACTGAACTGAGAACAGGACCCCTGTTGAAGGAATCAGAGAAAGGACTGGAAGAGCTTGAAGGGGCTTGAGACCCCATATGAACAACAATGCCAACCAACCAGAGCTTCCAGGGACTGAGCCACTACCCAAAGACTATGCATGGACTTACCCTGGACTCCAACCTCATAGGTAGCAATGAATAGCCTAGTAATAGCACCAGTGGAAGGGGAAGTCCTTGGTCGTGCTAAGACTGAACGCCCAGTAATGTGATGGTTGGGGGGAGGGCGGTAAAGGGGAGAGGATGGGGAGGGGAACACCCATATAGAAGCGTAGGGGGAGGGGCTGGGGGATGTTGCCCTGGAAACTGGGAAAGGGAATAACAATCAAAATGTAAATAAGAAATACTCAAGTTAATAAAGAAAAAAAAGAAAAAGAAAGGTATAGACATTGTTTAGTCCTTGACTTGCACTCTTTGAAGGAGAAAATTCTCACAACAGAGAGTAAATTCTCTTGGTGGTACTACTATATCTTATCATATTAAACAATTAGAAACCATGTTATAAGAATTTAATGATGGAAATTGTTTTAGTAAATAAAAAATATATACAAAGTTTAAGATAAACAGGTGATTCTAGAATGGAATAAGAAAATAGAAAGCTTATTCTAAATTAGTTATTTAAGGCATCTAAAGCATACAGCGTAGTGATATTGTGTATGGTACTAAAGTTGCTAAGGTCAAATATCAACAAGAGTAAGAACTGTCTAAAATGTATGTCTAATAGTTTGTTTAAAATATGTTCTTACGGAAATATTATATAATAGTTTAATATTGTAGTAAATATTTAATTTTAAATCAGTTTCTATCCCACCTTAGATCATTCAGTTCCCGGATAAAAAACATAAAACTTTTATATTTGTATTAAGCCTTTAAAGCACTACGGCCAGGCATATATCTATCCTCTAAACTAATTTTCTTACTTTCTATCAATAATCACAAGAAAAAATTTGCTATGTCCTGCCTGGGCTACTCTTACTCCAGTTGGCCAGTCCTCCTGGCAATGTTTTCCGGATTCACCTACCTCATGGCATCTTCTCTCTCCACCTTCTTTCTCTCTTCCTTGTGTGGTCCTACTTCAGACCCCAAGCCCAAGAACTGAAATTGTCTATCTCTTCTCTGCCCGGAAGGCATCTTTATTCAATCAATAATTTTAAATTAAGGAGCAAGGTCACATAACATCACTGGATGTACTGCTCATCTCCTTGTCCCTGAAACAACCAGATCTTGAGGACCAGTATTAGCATTATAATACTCAACAGTTTAATGACCCGATTAGTGTAACTAATCTGGATGTTTAATGACCATAGTTGGAGGCTAGTGCAATGTAGTCAGAGGATTAAAGAGAGAACATTCCCTGTCCCCAGTGCCCTCCAAGATCAATGAGGTCCCACTATACTGTAGGCCATCTTTAGATACATTCTGAAACTGGGGAAAGGCATTGCTCTCTTGTTCAAGGAGGCCACAGAGACCCCACTTAATTATAACCACCATCCAGTACACAAAGAGGTGAGTCAATACAGAGGAGAGATTTTTTTTTTCAGTGCGTCCAAGGAAATCCACACTCAGGTCAAGGAAGAGCTTAACTTATCCTTATGTAGATGGACAACTGGTAAAAGAGTATCCAGTTGTTCCTTAGAAGCCCAAATGACTTTTGAGGATTCATCTTTGATTGGCCTTGAAAGTACAAAAGCAAAATATTAATTTTGGCTACCTCCCTGGTCTTACACACTCACAGAAAAGAATAAACAAGATTGAAATTATCAGTACATTTCTATAACACAGTAGAGTCACCAGTTAGTCTACTTAAACATAAAATACTTTTGGACAACTCTTCCTCAATAATGAATATTTTCCTGGTATATATTTTACCAGATAGTAGACAAAGCCATGGCTTGTGTTATGTTTGCAGTGTTTTTCCGCAGTTGAAAGAAAAGCAGACCTATCTTCTTAAATTTTGAGGCCAAATCTAAAGTGATACTTACCAACCGTGTAACACTAGATCTTTCTGAAGAGCACTTCTCACAGTTTTAATGGGCTCTATTACACCCTAACCACCCATGTTCCCTGATTAAAGGAGGCTGCCAGATATTCTATCATTAAACTATAGGTTTGGGAAATTATTCAGCATACCCAAGTGATATCTTTGAGATGTTGCTAGGCAATCCTATAAAAGGACCCTATAGGATTCTATTTCTCTTTTAAATTGTCAATTAGATGCTGACTTTAACTGACTTCTTTTACAAAGCTTGCAGTTGTTATTTTTTCCTTATTCAGGAGTCTAATGTATCAAACAAATGACTACAATCGATGTCTGCTGAGCTCTGGTACATGGCATAGGCAGCTGTATGAATATAGTTTACCTTAATAAACCAAAGTTATGTTAATCATGATATTCTATTTTCCTCATTAATTTTGTATCTTAATGTTCCCTACAAGGGCTGTCTAGAGGAAACCCAAGGTAAATTTTGATCTTATGATGGACAACGCCTCAAGGCCTTGTGTGAAGACAATAGCTTTGCATCTTATAATATACAACAGTAAAGACAATAGAAAATGTTAGCACTCAGTTGCCTGTAGGAACTATGCTTAGTTAATCAAACTATGATTATTTTAACTTCTGATTTTCATCAGTTGGCTGCTTTGATTTTAGTGGTTCTGCCATCCCTTACAGAGTAGCCACATGTACCAGAAACATAGGGTTTGCTTTAATGTAGATTTCAAGTCCCACTCCAGACCTCAAGATCTCTAAGTAGTTTGTATACACATTAAATTTTGAGAATTATTGATCTAAGTGATTCCTTTATTCGAGTGGTTATGTTTACTCATGCCCCAGATTCTTTTAAGTATTTAGGAAAATGAGATATGCCTCATTAGATTTGAATATTAAACATGAGCAAAGTGTTAGGGTCTTTTTTCTTTCTTTCAAAAGTATAACATCAAATTAGAACTGATAATAAATATTTAAGAAAGATAACACATCATTATCTAATTTTATTATATAATACACTGCAAGAATAAATGTCATGGTTTAGATGTTCGGTTTTTCAGCAAGACACTTACCAACTTTTCTCCTGCTGGACCAATATTAGGTAGATAATATTTTCATCAGTAAAACAGAGGTATGTAAAGTGGGTAATACGCATTTATCACTTCCTAGAGAAAAATTGCTTTCTTCCAACATTCCTTTTTCTTTTTACTGAAGAACTAGAATAGAGAGATGCTAATGAAGTCAGTTTGAGCTTGTTCTTCCATGAGAAGTGAAAAAGTGAATCATAATTTGAGTCTTGGAGTGTTTCACCAAGCAGTATGTTCTATTAAATTGGATTACATGCAGCTATCAAAGGGAAATGAAAACTGTTTGTAATGTTTTGTACTAGAATTTTCTCCTCTTCCCTTCCTTGTGGATCCTCTGCCCTTTCTTTCCTTGCCCCTTCCCTCAAAAACACTTCTTTAGGACAGAATAGAAAATGGGGATATGGAGACTGTGAATTTGCCTCAGTTCTGAAACAATATAGTAAAATGTTTAGAAATGAAAAAAATGGCTTCTGTCAATAACAAAGCATGGATATTCTGTTTTTAAAAAGCTAATGCAGCGTAAAGAATATTAATTTATATTCTGTTTAAACTTTTGTAAGAAATGCATAAAGTTTTCAGTGTCAAAGATTTAAGGATTTTGAATATGCCTCAATCATGATAACATTGGATCTGTAACCTAGAGCTCAAGGGTATCTGTATATCCAATGATGCTGTCTCTTCCTCCTTCTTTTTCTTCTTTCTGGTAATGCTCAGATGACAGATGTAAAGAATTTTCCTGAGATTTAAGAAATATTGACTATGTCAATAAGTTCACTAGCATTTGTAATTCTAAGCTGGATCCCAGCCACCCATCCTTACCAAAGTCTTCTATTCTACTTTTCTGTCTAAATTCTCTACTACATTTGTGATAATTTTTAACAAACAAATAATTTAAATACCATATCCATATTCTGGTAATCTGTAGACATTAAAATGTATTATATCGGGGTTGGGGATTTAGCTCAGTGGTAGAGTGCTTGCCTAGCAAGCTCAAGGCCCTGGGTTCGGTCCCCAGCTCCGAAAAAAAGAAAAAAAAAGATTAAAAAAAAGTATTATATCTTCTTATGAAGAAAATAATGTTCTCAGGATGATTACTGAACCCCATTGCTGTATTGCATTCTTAAGTATATCTAATATAATAAACATATTATTTTTCAAAAGTTTACAATTATTTTTAAAAAAGTATATATTTCCTAAGATTTTCTTTCATGAACTGGGGCACCAAAGGATTTTGTAAATTTTTAAAAATGATAGTGACTATCCTGCTTTTGTTCTCTCCTGTCTCTAATACCCAGAAATATTTTGTGGAAGCACAATTTATTTTCTCTTTTACAAGAGTAATGATTTGATATATAGATTGTATCATCAACACTGAGAATACTGGACTCTATCATACAAGTCTAGTTTATGACTTCTCTCGAACATTTTGTTTCTTCCGTTTAATAATTTTTTCTCTTAGTTTCTTCCCTTTAATTATTTTAACAGAAGAATATATTATTTTTAAATTTTATTCAAAGTTCAGAATACAAAGTTCACTATATCTTTGCAACCTCATGTACCTGTAATTCCTTTGAAACACACTAATTAGCAGTGAATTTTAATTAGATTAAAAGAAAACTGGCAATTGTAATATTTTCCCATCTACAATAATAAGTATGATGTTTTAATAACAGGACAGTAATTTAAAGCTTTTTATAGAATTTCTCATGAAATAAACAAATTTCTATGGTGCACTTATATCTTTTAAATGTTTAGGGATGGAAGATAATTTCCTTGAAGGATGTATTTTTATTGGAGAGCTGCTTACCTCTTTCTCAACAGAATGAAAATTTGGCCAGTCCAATCCAATGGTCCATGCTTGGCTAAGATCCTTTAGTTCTAATTATCATGGAATAATGCTTTGGAAAACATAATCTAGTGACACATTCTAGAATGTCACCTTGAGTTACTTCTATTATCTATTTGCTATCTCTTCACCAATTGATTGCTTCAACTGTAATCATTTGCAAGTTTGAATTGCAGAGCCATTGTTCTCTGCCCAAATACACATGTACTTAATTAATAATGTGTCCCAGTAAGTTTGTCTTTCGCAAAAGTTATTATGTTCATATATTAAGACAAGCAAAAAAAAAAAATCACCCAGAGTATTCCAACACAACGAGATAAGTGAGAACATATGGAAACACAATGTTCAGTGTTTCCTGACCAGACCATATGACCTCCTAACATATTAATGAAAAATGAAATGTTGTACAATATCGGGAACCCAGAGCTAAAGCTCACATAAAATTCTATGTCAAGTGTCTCAACATTTAAGTCTTTAAAATTACCTTCACTGTAAATGTACTAGTTGAGGAACTTTAATATCAATGCATCTCACAGAAAATAATTTTATGAGCCATGAATATAGCAAACTTGTGCAGCTCTCATGAAACCAATAGATGGTTTAGTATTGAGGTCAAAGTTCTTTTTCATTTTACTGTAGGTAATACACAGTAATTCTACTAAAATACAAAAGAAAATAAAAGAAGGAATATGGGATTTCATGAGGATGGATCTCCTTCAGTCATTAGAAATCTTACTTGACAAAAGTAGTTTCACTCTTAAGAAAAGCATTTTTAAAAAGTCCTCGGAGGATCTAGAAAACCTTTATCTAAAGTCATAGTTTGTGAAATCTTTACTGCATTTTATTTAGGTTTCTATACATATATTGTTTTGAAGTACTGGAGAATAGTTTAAGATAAAATACAAATTAAATATATTTCTTACTAAATACAAATATCTTATTTCTTTAGCTCAGTGAGTCAATGCGTGCTTCTGAGACTATTATCTTCACCTGTAGACAACTGCATGGTCAGAAACAGGCAATTAGTATCCTGTGGTACAAGGGTAGAGTTGACTGTCATTGATGTGATCTCTAGAGATGTACAGCACAAGATTTGTGATACACTTCCTGTCATGATCCTTGGTCTTTTTTATCTACACCAGTTCTTCTGACTCTTTTGTTTTTCAAAGTTATGGTAACTTTGAAGGATACACATATTTTGTAAAAGGTCCCATCGTGGACAGTTTGATGGCTCTAATTTATCAGTTCCAGATGACTTGTATCTCATAATATTACTACAGAAGTGCTGTTGTGAGGTTATGATGTCACAAATGTACCATATTTCAATCCTCCTCATTCCAATTTTGGTCAGATGGTTAGGGTGGTCTGTGACTTGCTAGAATTTTATTTTTGCAGTTTAAAAACATATTTTCAAACTTTGTATTTAAGTTTCACCAAACTTTACCCATTAGATTTGGTATTAAGTTGTGATCCTTTCTTCAAACACACTTGGAATATAACTAAATATTTGTTTAAACAGTTCCAGAAAAGTTAAAGTTCTGGCTTCCAAATGTACTTGCTCAAATTTCTGCTTCTCTTTAGGATGCTGTAAGCAGTGGCATATAAACATTCAGATATAAATTATGGGTGCCATGGACAGCAAAGCTTAAGTTCATTAATGAGATGAATTCCAGAGAAATAAGACCTTAGGAGGGGATACTGAGCAACGAAACCATGTCTGCAATAAACAATTCATGAGCAAAGAGTGATAGGTGTGAAAATAAATTGGGAGAAACTACTGAAAATGCATGAGCTCTCCTGATAATGAGGAGTCACAGGTTGTCCCTGAAAAAAGGAGTCAGAACATATTGGATGGGATCTGGGGGGATGGAGAGGTTTCCTATAGAGTGTTAGTCAGTGAAAACAGACAAGAAATAAATCTTTGTGAGTCTGATATGGAAATGTTAGGTGCCAGTGGTGATAGCAAGGACTGATTTATCTGGCAAATTATACCTTTTTTTCCTCACATAAAAAGAGGTAGATAATTGTTGCTAGGAGAGTGCCAGTAACTCCTCCTTTCTCTTCGTCTTAACCATGTTTCTTATAGCTTTAGGGCAAATATAAGCCAAAGGCTTTGCTACAGTGAGAAGAGTTCAGCATCATACTCTCTTTTCCTGTAGGATTTTCTGGTTATATAGTACAGAATTTAGCTATCACTGAAGAAAGGGAAAGAAACATGTCCACATCCCTAGGGCTTAGATGCACAAGATGTAAGGATACAAAGGGTTATTATAAGACTCAAAAAGATGTTCTTCCATAGATTAAGATGGTTTATGATTTTTCTCAACAACTGGTGTTTTAGGAGGTGAAATAAGAATCGAATGTTCAGTAACTCTGGCTTCAGTTTGAATAAGGACAGAATACATGTGCCCAAAGATTTTAAATTAAAAATCTGTGTGAATTTCCAATGATGCCTAGAGGTGAGAGATAGTGCTAAATATGAAATGATGGAAGATTTAGGGAAGTAGAGAGCAAGGCCATGTCTGTGTATCCCATTGCTAATGGAAAAACTATTCCTAAACAATTTTAAAGTTGAATGTTCTACTGTTTAATGAGTTAAAGCTGAAGTATTAGAGGTGCTAAGAAAGAGCAATTATCAGAAGATAAGAAGAAATAATTATCAGATCCATAGGTAAATAGAGAAAAATCACATTATTTAGACTACAAAAATACTGTTCATTTTTCCTTGGGAAATACTTATATAGATATACTGATAACACATAATCTATCAATAAATTTATGTGTTTATTTAACTTGCTTCATGCTTTATGATTTTCTATACAACCTTCACAGAAGTTTTTTACTATAAGAAGTTATTTAATTATGGCATAAGAGCAATACTCAGAAACCTACATAAATCATGGCAATATAATTTATACATGTGACTATTTTTAAGTAGCCTCATTTAGAGCTTTAATTTTCTGATAATCTAACACTCCTCAAACTATTCCATAAAATAGAAATAGAAGGAACACTACGTATTCCATTCTATGAAACCACAATTACTCTGATACCTAAACCACACAAGAACCTCCCCCCCCGCAAAAAAAGAACTTCAGATAAATTTTGCTTATAAATATTGATTGAAAAATATTCAATAAAATTATTGCAAACTGAATCCATGAACACATCAAAAAAAAACTGATCATGATCAAATAGACTTCTTCCTAGGGCTGCAAAGTTAGTTCAATATATGAAATTCATTGACATAATCCACTATATAAACCAACTCAAAGAAAAACCATATGACCATGTTCTTAGATGCTGAAAAAGCATTTGACAAAATATAACACCACTTCATATTAAGAGTATTAGAGAGAAGTCTGTGCAACAGTTTTCCATACCCAAAACCCACTTGGAGAGAGTTAGTATCCCAGGAGTTCTGGCACACCCAAGATCAGAGATGAGATAACCACTCCTGCTCCAGTAGATAGTCTAAGAGGGACCAGGCAGGAGCCCACAGGGCGCAGGAACCTCAGAGCAAAAGGGGATAGGATCCTTTGATTTCCATCTGCGTCCTAGAGATAAGCTTGTGCCACAGATCTCCATAACCAAATCCTGCCTGGAGAGAGCTGGTCTCACAGGAGTGCTGACAGACCTAAGATCACAGGCAAACAGGCTCACAGGAGGGACAAGCTCTAGTCAGAGACAGCAGGAATAACAAACATCAGAGATAACCAGATGGCAAGAAGCAAGTGCAAGAACCTAAGCAAAAGAAACCAAGGTTACTTGGTATCATCAGAACCCAGTTCTCCCACCACCAAGCACTAGATATCTCAACACGCATGAAAAAGCCAGATCCAGACTTAAAATCACATCTCATGAAGATGATAGAGGACTTTAAGAAGAACATAGGTAACTCCCTTAAAGAAATACAGGAGAACCCGGGTAAAAAGATAGAAGCCCCTAAAAAGGAAAGACATAAATCCCTTAACAAATACAGGAAAACACAACCAAAAAGGTGAAAGAATTGAACAAAACCATCCAAGATCTAAAAATGGAGATAGAAACAATAAAGAAATCACAAAGAGGGACAACCCTGGAGGTAGAAAACCTAGGAGAGTGATCAGGAGTCATAGATCCAAGCATCAGCAACAGAATATACGAGATAGAAGAGAGTATCTCAGTTGCACAAGATACCATAGAAAACATTGGCACAACAGTCAAAAAAATGCAAGATACAAAAATTTCCTAAGCCACACATCCAGGAAATCCAGGACACAATGAAAAGACCAAATATAAGGATAATATGTATAGAAGAGAGCAAAGATTCTCAACTCAAGGGACCAGTAAATATCTTCAAAACAATTATACAAAACAATTATAGAAGAAAGCTTCCCTAATCTAAAGAAAGAGATGCCCGTAAACATATAAGAAAGTGTCTAGAACCACAAAGAGATTGAACCAGAAAAGAAATTCTTCTTTTCATTTAATAATCAAAACAACAAATGCACATAGCAAAGAAAGATTAAAAGCAGTAAGTTAAAAAGGTCAAGTAACATATAAAGGCAGACCTATCAGAATTACACCAGACTTCTCAAAGGGGACTCTAAAAGACAGAAGATCCTGGATAGGGGTTATACAGATGCTAAGAAAACAAAAATGCCAGTCAAGACTAGTATTCCCAGAAAAACTCTCAAATACCATAGATGGATAAACCAAGATATTCCAGAACAAAATGAAATTTAATTATATATTTCCACAAACCCATCACTACAAAAATAATAGATGGAAAACTCCAACACAAGGAGGGAAACTACATGCTAGAAAAAGCAAGAAACTAGTAATCTTTTAACAAACCAAAACGAAGATAGCCGCACTAACAAAATAGCCACAAAACAACAATCACTGGTCCTTAATATGTCTTAACATCAATGGATTCAATTCTCCAATAAAAATACACAGATTAACAGATTGGATACATAAACAGGACCTAGCATTTTTGTTGCATACAGGAAATGCACCTCAATAACAAAGAAACTACCTCAGAATAAGAGGCTGGAAAAAAATTCCCCAAAAAATGATCCCAAGGAACAAGCTGGAATAGCCATTCTAATATCAAATAAAATCGTTTCAACCAAAAGTTATCAAAAAAGATAAAAGGACGCTTCCTACCCATGAAAGGAAAAGATACAAAGATAAACTCTCAATTCTGAACACCTGTGCTCTAAATGCAAGGGCACCAACATTCATCAAAGAAACTTCACTAAAGCTCAAACATATATTGCACCTCACACATTCACTCCCACTCTCATCAATGTACAGATCAAAAAAACAGAAACTAAACAGACACAGTGAAACTACCGGAAGTAAGGAACCAAATGGATTTAGTAAATATTTATAAAACATTTCATACTAAAACAAAAGAATATACATGAAGCAGTCATTAAAATTTTCCCAAACAAACAAACAAAAAATACCAGGATGAGATGATTTTAGTGCAGAATGCTATCAGACCTTCAAAGAAGACCTAATACCCATACTCTTCAAACTATTCTACCAAATAGAAACAAAGGGGACAGTACCCAAATCATTCTTTGAATTCACAATTATGCATATATACATATATATATATATATATATATATATATATATATATATATGCCACACAAAGATTCTACAAAGAAAGAGAACTTCAGACTAATTTCCCTTATGAATCTCAATGTAAAAAGACTCAATAAAATTCTTGCAAACTGAATCCAAGAACATATCAAGATGATCATTCATCATAATCAAGTAGGGTTCATCCCAGGGATGCAGGGATGGTTCAATATGTGCAAATCTATCAAAGTAATCCACTATATAAACAAACTCAAAGAAAGGAAACACATGATCATCTCACTATATGCTGAGAAAACATCTGACAAAATTCAATACCCCTTCATGTTAAGTCTTCAAAAGATCAGGAATTCAAAGCCAATACTTAAACATAGTAAAAGCAACATACAACTTCAAATTAAATGGAGAAATACTTGAAACAATTCCACTAAAATCAAGTACTAGACCAGGCTGCCCACTCTCTCCCTATCTTCTATTCAATATAGTACTCGAAGTCCAATCCAACGGAAATAGACAACAAAAGGAGGTCAAACTGATACAAATTGGAAAAGAAAAAGTCAAAATATCAATATTTGCAGATGATATGACCATATATTTAAATGACCCCAAAAATTTCACCAGAGAACTCCTAGAGTTGATAAACAACTTCAGCAAAGTGGCTAGATAAAAAAAATTTACTCAAACAAATCAGTAGTCTTCCTCTACTCAAAGGATAAACAGGTTGTAAATGAAATTAGGCAAAAAACAACCTTCCTAATAGTCACAAGTAATATAAAATACCTTGGTGTGGCTCTAACCAAGCAAGTGAAAGATCTGTGTGAGAACAATTTCAAGTCTTTAAAGAAAGAAATTGAAGATGTCAAAAGATGGAAATATCTCCCTTTCTCGTGGATTGGCAGTATTAATATAGTAAGTATGGCCGTCTTGCCAAAAGTAATCAACAGATACAATGCAATCCCCATCAAAATTCCAACTGAATTCTTCATAGAGTTAGAAAGAGAAATTTGCAATTTCATTTGGAATAACCAGAAACCTGGGATAGCAACAATTATTCTCTCCAATCAAGGAAGAAGAAGAAGAAAAAGAAGAAGGAGGAGGAGGAGGGCAAGGAGGAGGAGGAGGGCAAGGAGGAGGAGGAGAGGAGGAGGAAGAGGAGGAGGAGGAGGAGGAGGAGGAGGAGGAGGAGGAGGAGGAGGAGGAGAGGAGCAGGAAGAAGTTGTTCTAGGGGAATCACCATCGACCTCAAGATGTATTACAAAGCAATGCGATAAACACTGCATGGTATTTGTACAGAGACAGGCAGGTAGATCAATTGAAGACCCAGCAATAAACCCATATACCTATGGTCACTTGATATTTAAGGAGTTAAAACCATTCAATGGAAAAAGACAGCATTTTTCAACAAATGGTACTGGTTCAACTGGTGGTCAGCAGGTAGAAGAATGCAAATCCATCCATTCTTTTTTTTTTTTCTTTTTTTCAGAGCTGGGGACCGAACCCAGGGCCTTGTGCTTGCTAGGCAAGCGCTCTACCACTGAGCTAAATCCCCAGCCCCCATCCATTCTTATCTCCTTGTACAAAGCTCAAGTCCAAATGGATCAAGGACCTCCACATAAAACAAGATACACTGAATCTAGTAGAAGAGAAAGTGGGAAATAATCTCAAACACATGGGCAGAGGGGAAAATTTCCTAAACACAACACCATTGGCTTATGCCCTAAGATCAACAATAAACAAAGGGGACCTCATAAAATTGGAAAGCTTCTGTAAGGGAATGGACACTGTCAATAGGACAAAATGGCAACCAACAAACTGTGAAAAAATCTTTACCAATCCTACATCTGATAAAAGGCTAATATCCTAGATATATAAAAAGAACTCAAGAAGTGAGACCACAGAGAACCAGATATCCCTATTAAAAATGGGGCACAGAGCTAAACAAGGAAGTTTCAACTGAGGATTCTTGAATGGCTGCAAAGCACCTAAAGAAATGTTCAACATTCTTAGTCATCAGGGAAATGAAAATCAAAATGACTCTGAGATTCCACCTCACACAGGTTAGAATGGGTAAGTTTAAAAACTCAGGTGACAGAACATGCTGGCAAGGATATGGGGTCGGATTGCAATCTGGTACAACCACTCTGGAATCAGTCTGGTGGTTCCTCTTAAAATTAGACATAGTATTTCCTAAGCACTCAGAGATATCACTCCTGGACATATACACAAAAGATACTCCAACCTGTAACATGTTTATAATAGCCAGAAGCTGGAAAGAACCCAGATGTCCCTAAGAGAGGAATGAATACAGAACGTTTAGTACATTTACACAATGGAGTAATAACAGCTATTAAAAAACAATGACTTCATGAAATTTGGAGTCAAGTGGACGGAAGTAGAAAATATCCTGAGTTAGGTAACCCAGTCACAACAGAACATACATGGTATGTACTGATTGATAAGTGGATATCAGGCAAAACACTAGGGTAACCATGATACAACTCACAAACCATATGAAGATCAAGAAGAAGGAAGACCAAAGTGTGGATGCATCATTCCTTCTTAGAAGAGGAAACAAAATGTTCCTAAGAGGAAGACGGCAGGAGGAACATGGTAGGAAGAGAGGAGCGAGACAGGTAAAAGTATGGCACAGTCAGGTATAGGAGTAGGCAGGGATGACATATAGAGTGTCAGGAAATTGAACAGAGGTGAGTATCAGTGGTCGATGGAGAACTGGGTACAGCCATCAGAAAGTCCCAGATGCCAGGAAAGCAAGAGGCTCCCAGGACCCAAGAGGGGTGAGATTAGTTGAAATCCCAACAAAGAGGAGGAAGAACCTATAAAGACAATATCTAGAGGATAGGCAAGGTCCCTGTTGGGAGGATGAGGCCACTCACTCATCCCCAAATTTTTAACCCAGAAATGCTCTTGTCTAAAGATAATTTGGGGACGAAGTATGGAGCAGAGACTGAAGGCCATCCAGAGTCTCCCCCACATAGGGATCCTTCCTATATACAGATACCAAGTACAGACACTATTGCAAATGCCAAGAAGTGCTTCCTGACAGGAGCCTGATATAGCTATCTCTAAAGAGGTTTTGGCAGAGAATGACAAACACAGATGCAGATGCTGGCAGTCAACAATAGCAATGAGCACAGGGACCCTATTGGAGGAATTAGGGAAAGGACTTAAGGAGTAGAAGGGTTTTGCATGGCTCCAACAGTATATACAGCAGAGGATGGCCTTATCTAGCATAAATGGGAGAAAGGGCCCTTGATCCTCTGACTGCTCGATGCCCCAGTGTAGGTGATTGCCAGGGGAGTGTGGTGGGAGTAGGTGGATGGTTGGGTGGGGAAGCACCGTCACAGATACATGGGCAGGACAGATGGGATAGAGTACTTGCATAGGAGAAACCAGGGAAGGGGATACCATTTGAAATGTAAATAGATGAAATATCCAATTAAAAAAAGTATTTAAGAGATCAGAAATTCAAGGACCATAACTAAACATAATAAAAGCAATATACTGCAAACAGCCGATATCAACTTAAATGAAGAGATACTTGAAGCAATACCACTAAAATCCAGGACAAGACGAGGATGCACACTCTCCTAGTATCTACTCAATATAGTACTTGAAGTTCTAATGAGAGCAATAAGACAACAAAAGGAGTTCAAGTAGATACAAATTGGCAAAGGAGCCAATGTATCACTATTTGCAGATGATATGATAATATAAATAAGCAACCCTAAAAATTCTACCAGAGAACTTCTACAACTGATAAACAAGTTCAGCAAAGTGGCTGGATATAAAATTAACGCAAATAAATCAGTAGCCTTCCCTTATAGAAATTATAAGCAGGCTGAGAAAGAATTTAGGGAAACAACACCCTTCACAATAGTCACACATAATTTAAAATATCTTGGGGTAACTCTAACCAAACAAGTGAAAGATCTGGATGACAAGAAATTCAAGTCTCTCAAGAAAGAAATTGAAGAATGCTTCAAAAAATGGAGAGATCGCCCATGCTCATGGACTGGTAGAATTAACACAGTAAAAATGGCCATCACATCAAAAGCAATCTACATATTCAACGCAATCCCCACCATAAGCCAAACACAATTTTTCAAAGACATGAAAAGAGCAATTCTCAAACTCATCTGTAAAAACAAAAAAAAATCTAGGAAGGGGAAAACATTTCTTAACAAAAAAGCAAAAAACAAAAAACAAAAAACAATAAAAAAAACCAAAAACTTCTGAGGGAATCATTATTCTGACTTCAAGCTATAATACAGAGCAATAGTGATTAAAAAAAAACTGCATGGTATTGGTACAGAGACAGACACATTAACGAATGGAAAATAATTGAAGACCCAGAAATAAAACCACATACTTATGAACACTTGATCTTTGACAAAGTTTCCAAAAATATGCAATGGAAAAAAGAGAGCATCTTCAATAAGTGGTGCTGACATTGAATTCAGTCTGTATGTACAAATATGAAAATATATCCATTTTTGTCACCTTGCACAAAGCTCAAGTCCAAGAGGATCAAAGTCCTCCACATAGAAGCAATACATTAAATTTAATAGAAGAGAATGTGGGAAAGAGTCTCAAATTCATTGGCAAGGGTATTGGGGAATTCCTAAACAGAACTCTATTGGCTCACACTCTAAGATCAAGAATTGATAAAAGGAACCTCATGAAACTGGAAAGCTATAAGGCAAAGGACATAGTCAATAAAACAAATTGGCAACCTAAAGATTGGGAAAAACTCTTTACTAACTTCACATCTGATAGAGGGCTAATATCCAATATATTTAAAGAACTCAACAAACTAACCCTTGAAAAAACAAACGACCCAATCAAAACATGGCATATAGAACTAAACTGAGAATTCATAGCAGAGGAATTCCTAATGGCTGAGAAGAACTTAAAGAAATGTTCAAAGTTCTTAGTCACCAAGGAAATGCAAATCAGGATGACCCTGAGATTCTACCTCACACCAACCAGAATGGCTAAGGTCAAAAACGCATATTACAGCACATGTTCGGGAGGATGTGTAGAAAGAGGAACATTCCTCCATTGTTGGTAGAATTGCAAACTGGTACAACCACTCTGGAAATCAATCTGGAAGTTCCTCAGAAAATTAGAAATAGATCTACCTGAAGACCCAGCAGTACCATTCCTGGGAATATACCCAAACGATGTCCCACCATGCCACAGGGGCACATGTTCCACTGTGTTCATAGTGGTCTTGTTTGTGATAGCCAGAAGCTAGAAACAACCCAGATGTCCCACAACAGAGGAATGGATACAGAAAATGTGGTTCATTTACACAATGTAATACTACTAAGCTATTAAAAATGAGGTTACTGCGAGTTTTGCAGTCAAATGGATGGAAATAGAAAATATCATCGTAAATGAGGTAACTCAGACCCAAAAGGACATGCATGGTATGTACTCACTAATAAGCACATATTAGCCAAAAAAAGGACAGAATACCCAGGATATAATCCACAAAACCCAAGATGGTTAACAAGCCAAGATCCCTAGTGAGAATGACTCAATCCTACTTGGGAGGGAGAAGCATGCAATTATCGGGGCGGGGCAAAGTGAGGGAGGTACCTCAGTGGGGGAGGGGCTAGAGACAGGGAAAAGGAAAACATGATCAAGTATTGGGGCGTGGGGACAGGAGTGAAGCCCTGAGGTTCAGCAGAAAGAATGGAAACAGGCAAACTTGGAAGGTGGCATGAGCCCTCTAGGATGTAGGAGAGACATGGAAGATGAGAAACACTCAGGTCTCAAAGAGAGGAACCTTAGAAGAATGTCCAACAGTGAAGAGAGGGAACTTGTAGAGTTCACCTCCAGCAGAAAGACAGGGCCCCAAGTGGAGGTTTGAAGTTGCCATCCCACAATCAAAATCTCTGACCCAGTATTGTTCCTATCTGAAAGAACTGCAGGGACAAAAATGGAGAAGAAACTGAAGGAAAGCAGGTCCAGTGACAGGCCCAAATTGGAAGGCTTCAAAGCCTGATGCTATGGTATGCTTACAGAGAGGAGCTCTGTCCTCAGAGCTGTCCTCAGAGACATTCAACAAGCAGCTGAAAGAGACAGATGGAGATATCTGCACCCAACCAATCGATTGACAGAAACCAGGATCCTGTGGTTGAACTAGGGAAAAGCTGAAAAAAGGTAAGGAGGAGGGCGATCTCGTAGGACGACCAGCAGTCTCAACTAATCTGGACCCCGGAGATCTCTCAGACACTGAGCCACCAACCAGGCAGCCTACATGAGCTGGTCTGAGGACCTGGACACATATCCATCAGAGGACTGCATGGTCTGGCCTCCAGAGACTTGAGCCCCAGGGAGTGGGGAGGTCTGGTGGAGTGGACATGGGGGTCTGTGGGGACTTCCTCTTGGAGATCTGGGAGAAGAAACGGGATGAGAAACAGTCATAGGGTAGACCTGGGGAGGTGGGGGAATAAGCATTGGACTGTTAAAAAAAAAGATTAAAGAATAATAAAAAATAAGAAGAAAGAAATTACCAATTCCATGGAGTTTCCAGAAGTAGCTGTTATGTTTTGAACTTCCAAAATCTGTTAAGCTGACTTCCTCTTTCATTTTAGAAGCATTTTTTTCAGCGTGTTACCCCCTTCAATATTTGACTTAGTATATTTTTTATAATGGTGGGTGTAGAAAAAGTCAAGCATTACGAGAAGTCTGGCAAATTAGCCTTCTAGATGGAGTGACATTGTCTTGCCCAATATTTTCCTTAACGATTTTTATTGTCTCATAATGAATCTTCTTCTTTAGCCTCTTCGTTGTTCCAAGTATAATTGATCAATCCTCATGTTTCCTCAAATGGGCAATTTCACTGAACTGAGAGGGGGAAATGGAAAAAGACTGTAGCACTCCTTCCAAGAGCTGAGACAATTGTTTTGGAAATCATTGCTAAAATAATGAACTGTGTGAACATGAATTTATCCAGGCAATTCTTTTTTCTTTTTTCTTTTATTGGATATTTTCTTTATTTACATTTCATATGTTATCCTCTTTCCTGGTTTCCCTTCAGGAAACCTCCCATCCCATCTTCTCAACCCTTGCTTCCATGAAGGTGCTCCCCTTTTCCCCCACTTCCTCTTGCCTCCCTGTCCTGGCATTCCTCTACACTGGGGCATCCCACCTTTATGGAACCGAGGGCTTCTCTTCCCATTAATGCCTGACCAAGCCTATCCTCTGCTACATATGCAGCTGGAGTCATGGGTCATGCTGAGTGTACTCTTTGGTTGATCGTTTAGTCCCTGGGAGCTCTGGGGTGTCTGGTTAATTGATATCTTTGTGCTTCCTATGGGGTGGCAAACACCCTCAGTCACCTCAATGCTTTCTCTAACTCCTCCACTGGGGATCCCATCCTTAGTCCAATGGTTGGCTTTGGGCATCTACAGGGCAATTCTATTGCAAGGTAACACCCAGAATGATTTTGTTCAATTTTGATTGTGCCAGTGTGTGCCAGGTTCGTTTAATTTAGTTCTATGTATTTAAAATATACTTTCAATATATGAACAACATGAATGTGTGGGTTAATTTTTGGCAATCTGATACAAAACCAGACATGTTGGGGGGGTGGTTTCATAATTGAGGAATTGCCTCCAAATAAATAAAATTTAAAAAGATACTATGTGCATATTTTTGTGATCTTTCTTGATTACTAAATGATGTAGGATTTTTATGGAAAGTAAATATATATGTATATATATATATATTAAATACTAGATTGAGTGAAGCTGGCACACATTGCACAATCAAATTACATATATTTTACATTAATCTTTATATATTTAAAATTAAAATTTTGTTTAAATTTAAATATTAAGGAAATTATGAAATTTTATTTAAAAATAAAAAGGTATATATTTAAAATATATATTTAAAGGATTAATGGTCTTTAGTTATTACTCTATCTTTTACATGCACACACACACACACACACACACACACACAGAGCCTATTTTGGGAGATGCATCCTCTGGGCAGTGGTGTTCTAATATGTGTGTGAAAGGAACCTAAACATTAGCGTGGGAGGCAGCCAGTAAGTAGCATTCTTGTGTGGTTTATATTTCAGGTTCCTGACTTTACTTTTTGTCTTGAGTTCTTCCAGGATGGACTGCAACATGCAAGATGTTAAAGGTCTTTTCTCTCCAAGATCCTTTTGGTCAGTGATCTTTTACAACCTGACACCAGAAAGCTAACTAGGGCATTTTGCTAATTTGTTACACTAAGCATTCCAATATCCAGATGTATTTCACATTTCTAATAAATATTAACATGGACTGACTATGTCTAAAGAGCCTAATAGCTACATGAGACTATTTAGATATGTGTTTAGAATTCAGGGTATTCTTTTTTTCCTGTTTTTAATTTTTTTCATCTTTATTAACTTGAGTATTTCTTATTTACATTTCGATTATTATTCCCCTTCCCGGTTTCTGGGCCAACATCCCCCTAGCCCCTCCCCCTCCCCTTCCATATGGGCTTCCCCTCCCCATCCTCCCCCCATTGCCACCCTCCCCCCAACAATCACATTCACTGGGGGTTCAGTCTTGGCAAGACCAAGGGCTTCCCCTTCCACTGGTGTTCTATCTATGCAGTTGGAGCCCAGGGTCAGTTCATGTACAGTCTTTGGGTAGTGGCTTAGTACCTGGGAGCTCTGGTTGGTTGGCATTGTTGTTCATATGGGGTCTCAAGCCCCTTCAAGCTCTTTCAGTCCTTTCTAAGATTCCTTCAACAGGGGTCCCGTTCTCAGTTCAGTGGTTTGCTGCTGGCATTCGCCTATGTATTTGCTGTATTCTGGGTGTGTCTCTCAGGAGAGATCTACATCCGGTTCCTGTCAGGCTGCACTTCTTTGTTTCATCCATCTTATCTAGTTTGGTGGCTGTATAATTATGGGCCACATGTGGGGCAGGATCTGAATGGTTGTTCCTTCTGCCTCTGTTCTAAACTTTGCCTCCCTATTCCCTGCAAAGGGTATTCTTGTTCCCCTTTTAAAGAAGGAGTAAAGTATTCGAATTTTGGTCATCTTTCTTGAGTTTTATGTGTTCTGTGCATCTAGGGCAATTCAAGCATTTGGGCTAATAGCCACTTATCAATGAGTGCACACCATGTGTCTTTTTCTGTGATTGGGTTACCTCACTCAGGATGATATTTTCCAGTTCCATCCATTTGCCTATGAATTTCATAAAGTCATTGTTTTTGATAGCTGAATAATATTTCATTGTGAAGATGTACCACATTTTCTGTATCCATTCCTCTGTTGAAGGGTATCTGGGTTCTTTCCAGCTTCTGGCTATTATAAATAAGGCTGCTATGAACATAGTGGAGCATGTGTCTTTGTTATATATTGGGGCATCTTTTGGGTATATGCCCAAGAGAGTTATAGCTGGGTCCTCAGGTAGTTCAATGTCCAATTTTCTGAGGAACCTCCAGGCTAATTTCCAGAATGGTTGTACCAGTCTGCAATCCCACCAACAATGGAAGACTGTTCCTCTTTCTCCACATCCTCGCTAGCATCTGCTGTCACCTGAGTTTTTGACCTTAGCCATTCTCACTGGTGTGAGGTGAAATCTCAGGGTTGTTTTGATTTGCATTTCCCTTATGACTAAAGATGTTGAACATTTCTTTAGGTGTTTCTCAGCCATTTGGCATTCCTCAGCTGTGAATTCTTTGTTTACCTCAAATTCAGGATATTCTTAACATGTATTTTAAAATTGTTACTGTCTCCCTATAGAAATGGGTCTTTATTTTATCGAATAAACTTTTTCCCATAGAAGATAGATAACTGTCTGTTATCTGTCAGGAGTATGATATGAGTTAAATATTTTTGGACTTCAAAAATTGTGTGCTTTTGTTACGAGCCTTGCTAGTTCTGTTTTTTATTTATTTATTTATTTATTTATTTATTTATTTATTTATTTATATTTCAAATATTATCCCCCCTTCTGGTTTCCCCTCCACAAACACCCTATCCCCTCTCCCTCCCCCTGCTTCTCTGAGGGTGCTCCCCCACCCACCCACTCACTCCTGCTTCACTGCCCTAGCATTCCCCTACACTGGGGCAGCAGCCTTTCACAAAAATTTTAACCCAGAATTGCTCCTGTCTAAAGGAAATACAGGGACAAAGAGTGGAGCAGAGACTGCAGGAAAGGTCATCCAGAGACTGCCCCTTCTGGGGATCCATCCCACATACAGGCACCAAACCAGACACTGTTGCTGATACCAAGAAGTGCTTGCTGACAGGAGCCTGATATGCATGTTTCCTGAGAGGCTCTGCCAGAGCTTGACCAATACAGATGCAGATGCTTGCAACTAACCATCAGACTGAGCATAGGAATCCTAATGGAGAAGTTAGGGGAAGAGTTTGCAACCCCATAGGAAGACCAACATTATCAACTAACCAGACCCCCTAGAGCTCCCAGGTACTTAATGATCTGGTTCTGTTTTGTTTGACTTGTATGTCCACTAACTTTTTCATTTTCTCCATTCCACTCCCCCATCCTCCACTCCAACTTCTGTCATGTACTCTCTCTCTCTCTCTCTCTCTCTCTCTCTCTCTCTCTCTCTCCCCCTCTCTCTCTCTCAAACACACACACACACACACACACACACACACACACACAGAGAGAGAGAGAGAGAGAGAGTCACACATTTTACATTTGTAAATAAAAACCTGCTGAGTTGATTTATTATTGCGTGCGTGTGTGTGTGTGTGTGTGTGTGTGTGTGTGTGTGTGTGTGTGTGTGTTTAGAATTGTCCACCTGGGAATTAAAGTGTAAACAAAGAGTTCTTTGGAAAGTCAGTTGCATTGTGTGGTGTTTTATTAGGGAAAAATATGAAGGAACTGAAGTAGACACAGACGAAATCATATTCTGCTAAAGTAAGTTCGTGCAAGAACACATGATGAAGGACTCTTCACTAAAGAAGCACATGTGGGGCTGGGGATTTAGCTCAGTGGTAGAGCGCTTACCTAGGAAGCGCAAGGCCCTGGGTTCGGTCCCCAGCTCCGAAAAAAAGAACCAAAAAAAAAAAAAAAAGAAGCACATGTATTCGTCTGCCTTCCATTTCTTTGTTTCTCTCCATAGAGAGAAGCACACCAAAAACTTCTGGTGATATTGAAAGAGCGTACCCCTAAACGGGGGACGTGTCTCTCGCTCCAATCGTGGGATGGGGTGCCCCCAGGAATCACGAGTAGCCATTCTTGATGTAACAGCAGGAGGTAGCTTTATTAACGAGATCCCGGGTCTTAGCGGGATCCCGGGTCAACACGTATCTCACACAGGAGACAGAGGAATCGACCCCGAGCCTCTTCAGGAAGGGGTTTATATAGGAGAAGCCAGGGGGTTTCAGGTGGTTATCAGCAAGGGAAATGGGTACAAGGTCTCATCTGCAAGCAGTACATGCAGGCTGGGGTGTTCTCAATATAGGAGAACGTCTTATCTTTATCTGTAGAGCAGGGAGTCATCTGTCCGTCCAGATGGCCCCCGACTCAGAGGAGATGGTGGCTGTTAGTTTCTGGAACAATCCCTCTTATCTTTATCTGTAGAGCAGGGAGTCATCTGTCCGTCCGGATGGCCCCCGACTCAAAGGAGATGGTGGCTGCCAGTCCCTGGAACAATCCCTCGACCTTGCTTTTAGGCTTGGCTGGGCACATCCCAGGCCAGCTCTGTCCTGCCCCCTTATCTGCTGTTCTTTTGCAGTTTTTATGAAGTTTTTATTTTAACTCTTCAGCTCCAAATGGTCCGGCAAGCCCTCAGGTAATCTCCCTCAGGTAGTCCAGACCTTGTTTATGACTAACTTCTTGAAATTTAACTCTTCAATATGCTGTGACTTCTTGAAATTTCTAGCAGTTTCCTCTGACTCAGAACCTATTGGCAGAGTCATGTCAGCTGAGACAGTCTCACGTGCTGAGGCAAGACAGGTAGTAAGACAAGACCCTTGAATGACAGCATGATCTTTGGAGAAAGCATAAATAGGACTCGACTGACAATGTCTGAACTTGGCTTGCTGGTAGAGCTAGCTGTGCAGTTGTTGCTGGTCTCACACCTTCGCTGATCTTTTCTTTGCTGATCTTTGTTTTGTTGAGAGAGGCATAGCTGAGAACTTTTCCTGGTGTTCCTGTTGGCCCTGGTCCATCCTGCTGAGTCATGCAGAGGCTGAGGTCTGGCTATCTCTGATAGGTAGTTCCACCACTGCTGATTCGTGTTTGCTGTTCCTACTCTACCCTACTGGTCTGCTGGTATATTATGAAGTGTTTGCAAGTGGATGAAACTGCTGCTGCTGCTGACCTGTGAAATAAACTGCTGATTTCCTGACCATGAAGATGGGATTTGTTCCAAAGAATCATTTCTGAACAGGTCCACTTCCACTGTATCTTTTGTTTTCCACTACCTACAGCAGGTGGTGTGCTAGATGGGAGGTTAAAGCATTTATGAACTATCATAAAAAATAGGCTTTGAACCAAATAAATTTACAGGGAATGGATGGGGCCTTGTCCCTGGTGAAGACTAAATCTCTCTGTGCAGACATTAATTGCCTAGTACTTTCTAGAGGTAAAGCCATGTGAGACCTCTCCTATCCATGTTGCCATGTCTGCTTGTGTTGCACGATTTCTGTTTCTGTTTTGGCAGCTATATTTTTATTTCACAGGTACATTTCTTCCTGTTATAAAAGAAAAGGCTATTTTGCATCAGATGCCTTGCCATTTAGCTCTTACAGTTTTCTGCCCTCTTTTTTAGGATTCCCCTCATTCTTCTGTGTAGGAACTGTGTCATAAATGTGTCAGTTAGGATTGAAAACTCCATGTTCAGTTGTTCTCCACATTTTGATAGTCGTTTTTTTCTACAGTGATCCCCTAGGTATTGCAAAAAACCCTATTTGGTGGGAGATGAGAGCTATATCAGGCATGAAATCCTTTCTATTGAGTGGGTCTGGATTCAAATGAGAATGCCTTTGACGGTTGCCCTCAGGATATAAGAGGCATGGTTAGACCTTCTGTAATATGTTGCTGTCCTGGCCACTGTTTTGCTGAATAGAACTACACTTGGGTATTTCTATAGATTTCTTTTCTCCCTGTGGCAGCTTGCATATCTCTTTCCAGCATTATAACTATCTCTTTAAGAAAGAGAGAAGGAAGGCATGCTGTCATCAAGTGAGGGCTTGGGGAGGATCTGAGAGGAGACAAAGGGATGGAAACTGTGATCATGATATATTGCATGAAAAATATTTTCGATGAAGAGATTAGTTCATTACAAATGTCTCATAACATATTTTGACCATATTCAGCCCTTCCCCCAATTTCTTCTAGATACATCTTGCAATCATATATCCAGAGGCAGTATTTGGAATGAGAAAGAATTGATAGGATTAAGAGCCATGTTCAAGATGCTTGATATGGGGCTGGTCATCTTTTTGGGATACTACTTCTTGTTGCTCAAGAAAATTTTTACATATCATCAGTGAGTTTTTTTCAACACTCTGTGCTAAGAATAACTCACAGATTAAAGTTAGATACATTAACCACTCATGGAGCAGTCACATATACACATTTTTTGATTACATGTGACTTCATAAGGAACTTGAATTATTTACTGGAATTTCAAGAGTTTTCATTATACTCAACTAGTTCACCAATCGTAGCGGAATCCCCTAACTTCTTTATACCGTTTGTTTTATTTGATTTTTGTTGGAGGTGGGGTGGGGTAGTGAATACATCTTGAAATTGTAGTAAATACAGCTAGAAAAAGAAGCTTGTGATTCATATCTGTTGAGCATGTGATAAAAAGACCAGACATTGTTTCTGCTATGGTATGATCAGATATATGGGTAGAGTACTGGAATCACCACACAAGCACACATCGTGTACTTTTATATGTTCTGTATGCCAGTCCTCAGAACCTGGCACATATGTTGACTGCCTTTGATGTTTAGAATTGTTGACTAGTTAATTAAAACCATTATAAAGACTTTCTTAAAACAGCTAAATAGAATATGTCATATTTTTAAGGAAAGATTATATATGTCCTTACTGACGTGTGTGTGTGTGTGTGTGTGTGTGTGTGTGTGTAAACTGTTTCAGTTTTGCTGGTAGTGTGGTATTTGATGATTCAATTGTACAATTGTACTTGCCAGCTTAAAACAAATTTCTAGATAAATCAGCTGTATGAGAAGTCTCATGTGTTTCTGCTTTTTTAGATACAAGGCAAGACATGATACTAAATATCAATTTATATGTCACAGAAAATTTAGCTTTTTTGGTCTTCTGTTCTAAATTGGTTTTACATTTGATAATAATGCCTAGCTAGCTATTATAACAAACTTAAGAATTAGTAAATGACTATAGTATTTCCTGACCTGCACATGAGTGTATAAAATTCATCACCAAGAATGCTTCAAGATAAAACCAAACTTGTTGAAATTGGTTTTAAGTAATACTTACATGTAGTAGCTGCAAAGCCCGGATATTGTCTTACTAATTTTAAACAAAGCAGAACATGACCAGCTTGCAAGTACCATCCTTCAAGGCAGTGAAATAGTTACCTGTGCTCAGGCAAGTGTGTGTCTGTGAAATGAGGTGTTGAATGTTTTCTACTAAAAGCTATACCTAAGAGGAGTAATAAAGATGCGAACATTGAAATGGAAGCAATAAGGAAAGCAAAGCATGTCAGACAGCTCATTACAGATACAGGTCAGGAAATTGCAAAATAGCATTTATAAGTAGCACTGAAGCAAATTTCCCACAGCAATATTGGCTCAGATATAACCAGAATCATGCACACATCGATTTCTAGTGCAAAGATCAACCTGATATAAAGATGTTTCTAATGTGAAGAGCTTGGGCATCCTATAGAGAAAGAAGTGTTTGTACTTTGGGTGGACAGAAGGGAATGCCACTGAGTGAATATGGCTACCTATAGAATCTTTTGAGAAGATTGTGTGACATGAGTTGGGTTTTCATTGACATGAAATAGATGAGAAAAAGCTCTAAAGATAAAGCTATTTTTAATAATAATACCTCCTGATAAACTATCTTACTCTTTCTAGCTGCCTCACTGCTTCTAGGGAGAACAAGATTAATGATTTCTTCTATGTGAATTGTCTTGCATAGATCTGAGGCTTTAGCAATGGATGAAACAGAACTTCATGTGTCTGAGAAAGCTTATGTTTAGCCAGATTTTACTGAGACAGCCAAGGGTGGGAGGTTGGGGAATCTCTAGGAAGTTCAGAAGACCTGGTATGGGGAGGTTCTCAGGAGTCAATGCAGGTGACCTTAGCTTAGATGCTAATGAATAAGAAGAAAATACAAAGAACTATTTTGTAAAGATTAAGAGGTGCAGCCTTATTGGAGGAGTTGTGTCACTTGGGTTGGTCTCTGACATTTCAACAGCCCATAGTATTCCAAGTTAGCTATCTCTGCCTTGTGCTTACAGCTAATGCTATAACCTCTTAGCTACTGTACCAATGTATGCCTACCTGTCTCCAGCTATGCTCCCTGCAATGTTGATCACAAACTCTATTGTTGTGCCCAAGACAATAGGGAGTCATCTTCTATTCTAAATTCTTAGTTTACCGCTTTTGCATCTGTCCACCTTTGGCTACTTTACCACTGTTTTTAAGCTACAATTTAACCTTTTAATAGTAACACTTCTGGAAGTTTCCATTCACCAAATTTTGATGGAAAACAAAACAACAACAGAAACCCAATTAACTAAGTGATCAAATTATCTTCTTTACTTTGGAAAATTATCTAGGTCATAGGGAGAACTCAGTCAGTAAGATTCTTGTGTGTAAGCCTGAAGACCAGGGTTAATTCCCAGAGTCACATTAAAAACCAAGTGTAGTGGTGCATGCTTATAGTTCCATAGCTATTGAGGCAGAGACAGGAAGATTCCTGGGACTTGCCGACTATTAGGCCTGAACAAATTGGTGAGCTGCTTGTCCCACTGAGAAAACTCTGAAAAGTTGTAAGGTAAATAGCTCCTAAGAAACAGCACTTGGGGTTTGCCTCTGTCCAGCTCCATGTGTACCTGAACAAGCACACCTATTCACATGTGTATACAGAGATGATTATATTAGTCAGACTTTTGCAGTGCATGTCTGGTGTAATAGCATTCAGAAGGCTCAGGAAGGATAGCTAACTAAAAAATGGAGGAAGAAAAATTAAAAAAAATAAAAAAATAAAACTAAAACTAAAACTAAAAATAAAAAAAAACGTGTACGTGTGTGTATGCGTGTGCAAGCACATGTATGCCATGTCAACAGAAGACCAATTCAGGTTTTGGTCCGAGTCTTCCATCTTCTTTGAGGCAGGGTTTCTTTTACATCTGACTACACAGGGAACTTGGTCCATTAGCTCCTGGGGTTTTGTCTCCTCTGATCTGTCTTTAGGAGTTTGGGGTTACAGGTGCTTGCAGTACTCATCATATATATATATTCCAGGGACTCAAATTCGGGGCCTCATGCTTTCATTTCCATCATGTTTACCCAGAAAACCATCTCCATGGCCCAGTTAATGTATTTTTTAAAAATTACCATTTATGATCTGTTTTGCAGAACAGATTGTAGAAGCAGATCTATGCCTCAGAAAGACTAAATTATATTTGTTGGGGCCTTGCTACTATAAGAAGTAGAAAAATCTGGCTTTCTTTCCTTTCCTTTTCTTCTGCTTTCTTTTGTCCTTTCCTCACTTTTTTTTTTTTTTTTTGGTAGTTGGGGTTGGGGGGTGGGGTGGGGTAAAAGCCATAATCCAGAGTGGAAATAGCTATGTTGATCTCCAGTTGGTCATTATGGCAGACAAGAGTCCACAGTCACAGAAAGCAGGCTGAGATCTGACTAATCATGAACTTCAAATGCTGATTATTTATTTATGCTAAGTGTTGTTTTGGCTTCTGTTTGTCAAACACTGTTGCAGGTGTTCTAAAAGGAGATTTACAGTGAGGAAACAATGAGAAACTCAAGACCCATGCTGTATATTGGAATACAAGGTCAAATCATGCAAAAGAATATTTTAGCAATCAGTCAGGGAGAATATCATGTCCAGTCAGTTTGCCTATGCTAAGCTTAAACCCAGGAGGCAAGCAAGACTATCACCCCTACCTTAGTCAGTAACCTCAGAGCACTCCCAAAAGCTTGGGAAGCAGGAAGATACAATTTCACTATTCTCTGTCCCAGCAAATTGTATTTCCTACAGAAGCAAGACAAATGAAAAACACATTTCTTTAACCACCCCATGCTGCTCAGAGCACCACTGTTTGTGAATTTTTAAGTGGAAATGGAAATTGCATTTATTTCCCTGATTTTTATTTGGAAGTTTCAAGGCCCAAACCTGTGTGGCTCCTGATCGAAAGTGACAGCTAGAAGTTGCAGCCAGTTTAAGAGTGACATACTGCGTTACACTCAGCAAACCTCCAGCCTAAGGAATTAGAGCACACAAATATGCAAACTGCAGAGGGAAGAAATCCAGCTATCTTAGTTTTTTCTACAAATGTTCAAAATAAAGGCAAACCTGCATCCTAGGACTTCAATACATTTGAAAATAAGTAGATTACCAGGGTTAAGGAGCCGCCATCCTTCCCTTTATCCTCTCCTGAATACTCTACTTTAAGTTTGCCAGTCTACCATGAAAATAAAGTGAAGAGAAAGGACATGCATGCAAGTTAAAAAGAATTAGAACAATCCTCATCAAAAGAATATTTGATTTGTGTTTTCGTCTGTAAAAAGCAAATTGCCTTTGAATCTAATTTCATCACACAGATCTTCAGAGGCATCATTTAATGTTACTGGAAATCGTATCAAATACTGCTGGCCAGCTCATTTCACAGGCCTGTTTGATTATATTTGACTCCTAAATCTATATTCAGATATGTCATCTTCATTACATGGTAAAGAAAAGGAGATTCATTTTTCTCTGTCCTTTGTTATACTTTAAATTGGGTTTTGGAGGGATATTATGTTTCTTGGTAAATAAAAGCATGCAGAATGAAATCTTTTTTCTTGCGTTGGAACATAAGAAAAATAAGAATTGATCCTATTCGTTTAAAACACATTTTTTATAGAGATTCTTACAATGCCCTGCAATAATTCCCTGAGACAAACATTTGCATAAAGGCGATGTTTCAGAAAGGTAATCCTAGAAAGATGAATTGATAGATGAGGAAAGTAAAGGTCAGAAATAAAACTAACATAAGGCTCAGTGGCTGAGTTGGTCTTTATCTTTACCTGGGGTAACCATGACTGTCCTAAGTGTCCATCACTGATCACTTATATTTTTATGTATTTCTTATATCGGAATATTTTATATATACCTATACATATCTGACAATTCCATCTTGGAAATAAAAAGTTGAGGGCAATGTCCTGAAATTTGATGAATCACAGTTGATACTGGAAGTGTTAACTCCTTTGGACATACTAGGTGCATATGTTTGTGGACTTATCAAATTGATGCATGATTTCACACACAAGAGTATTAGAAGCATATATAGCAGAGAAGTACAGTATGAGGAGAGCATCATCAATCTCTACAAGCATCTTTACTTTCTAGGAGTCTGCTCTGCGTAAGATGAGCTGTGGATAGCCCTCTTTCAGACTATTAGAGCTAAGGTCAGTCATCAACATAGCAGTGGGTGAACTGGCCTATGTACTAAATTCAGAATAGTGTGTTATATTTTCAAATAACAGTTGTAATATGGCTACACTCTTCTGTATAGCTCTAACAGCATTGCCTCTCTCTATTTCTTATTTCCTTTCACCTTTCCTTCCTCCTCAGTTTTCCAGTTTTTGCTATTAGTTGCAGTGGACTAACTGACTGTTTTCTTTTTCATTATAAAACCTTAGTTTCAACTTTCAAGCTAACACTTAGGTCCAATTCTTAGTTTTCACCCTTAGCATTCATTTACAAACAATGACAACAATGACAACAGACAAGCAAACAAGACACATGAAAAATCTTTCATGTACTGACATCATTCTTGTCTTATTCATTTGAATGAATGGAGACTTTAACTAACCTAGCCCATTATACATTATGTTACCTGTTTGTAGGAAACTGAATATTTCTTTAAAAAAAAAAGACAATGATGTTAATATAGTACCTTCGGTATATAGCATTTCAACAGCACATTCAATGCTATGTAGATAATATTATATTCCCCTAATAAATGAAAGTTTCCATTTCTTTACCTACTCAGATTTTTTATTTTCAAAAATTTCTTGAGGCCACTCAAGATATGGTTTCAACTTTTATTCATTTGCAGAAAGAGAGACAAACAAAAACTGGTTAATCTCATAGCAAGCAAAGTTATGACCACTGAAATTCACAATCCATGATTCTTTCTCTCGACACCATTAAGAGGTGTCCATGGTTTGTGAAAGACCAGCTCTACACTCTGCTACTCCTTCTAGCCTTCCTTTCTTTTAATTCTTTTTCACATCTCTTTTCTTCTCATACCAACAATTGCTTCTGCCATGATAAATAGCCACATTTTACAGGAAAAAACTTCAAATTTTAAAATTTAAATTTAAAAAGTTTTGAGAGAGAGAGAGAGAGAGAGAGAGAGAGAGAGAGAGAGAGAGAGAGAGAACGGTTGTACATGTGAGAGTAAGAGGCAAGAAAAGGTAATTGGATCCCCTGGAGTTGGATTTACTGGCATTTCTAAATGTGATCTGGATACTAAGAATCATATTTGGAATATTCAGAAGAGCAGCAAGTACTCTTAAGCATTGAGTTACGATGACCATGACCTTCTTCATTTTAATTTAAAATCCATCCATATATGTAAAGCAAATTTCTAGCCCAGGACCCTGTTCTCATTCTTTCACAGGATAAATGTAACCTATCAAATATTTTTATCTCCCATTTGCTTTAAACATTCTCTAGGTCAAAATCCTGTTCTCTCTACTTTATTTATATTTTCACTACTAAATTCACAGGACTCTTCAAGTTTATTTGAATTGCACAAGTGTAAATGTTCTATTTCGTCAGATGATGGAATGAAATGAAAGTCATACCCAAGCTGTGCAAATGCAGGGTTTGGGCTGAACCCATATCCTTATTTGTTCTCTTCTAACTTGGCCTAGGACTGCAAATTTCTAACCTCCATGCAATCTAACTTTCTTAGATGATTGCTTCAATCTGACTGACTTCTCTAGGCTTCTGACTGAATTGTCCTGTTTGGCCTCATTTTAACTTTGGCAGTGTGTTGTAATGTTCTGGTTCCTTATTCTATGGTGCTTTGTCTTCCCCTATGTCTAGCTTGTTCTCTTTGCTCCCTATGTCTGTAAAACTGCCCTGGTAGAACTGTCATATAAGTACATCACCACCCACCATCCTTCTCTACCTGGATGCTGTGAAGTAGCCTCTCCTTCCTGTACCGTTGGGAGAGTCGGGTGTATCCTACTTCTGACTCATTGTATTAAATCTTTCTGATTCATCACATTGTCTGTCACTCAATTAGACATTCCTTTCAAATGTGGTTATTCCGTCTGCAAATTAACCTTACCTTTATTTCAGAAATTAAAGTTGTATACAAAAGTGTATCTGTATTCCAGCCAGATCATAGTGTAATCTAGGGTGTGTCTGCATTCCAGCAGGATAATATATACCTAGAAGGTCTTTGAATGTGATACCTTGCTAGAGAAGACATGTTGCTGGATTAAAATTTCTCTAAAGCATGTAGTCACCTATGGAATTTCTTCCTTAATTATTGTTTTACAGAATACTACATTCTCCACATTTTTCTCAACTTTTGGGATCTTTCCTTTTATTCAACCGTTGAAAATCTGCATGACCCAGAACTTTATGTCAATCTTCTTCGTCTCAGACTGTTGTAGATAGCCCTGGTGCTGTTTGTATTTTGTTGCTAATTCCATTTCCCCAAGAGAGACTGCCTGGGACTAAGAGTCAGGTGACTTCCTGTGAACTTTCCCCTAAGGAATAAAGATTTCTAGGAACCAATCGCTGGGTGAGGAGTAGGTGGGACTTCGGGGTTGGTGAGATCAACTTATGTCTATAGGCAGGTGAGGGCTGGCACAAGTTAAGCCAAGGACCATGATTGGACAGTAAAATGTAAGGCAAGAAAAAAGGTGGGAGAGAAGAGGAAAAGGAGGAGCGCTAAATGGAGGCAGAGAAGGATGACCCAGATCCATGTGTCCTTAAACAGCCATAGGTAGTTATGAATATCTCTTAAGGGATGGATTTCTATAGGTCAATTTATTTTATCTTCGTGGGAGGTTCATATCTTTATCAAATGGTTGAGTTTACTGTGTGGACGTATTGTAGATTGAGAATTTAAAATATAAATCTGATTGCTAAATTAGAGCTTATTGAGTCTTGGTTTTAATGGGTTGCTGGGAGTTCACACTATAACTACCAGGGGGTGGTTGCTGGGAGTGTGGACAGAGTCCGCTACAGGGAACTGCGATAGACCAGCTGCTGTTGGGATTTTACCGGGTTGCTGGGACCAGAAAATTCCTTGTCAGCCAGACAGGAGAGGGCTACCAGCAATGGGGATGGAGAGACTGCCAGGGCTAGAGGTTAGCTAGAAGTAACATGTTTATGGTGCCACTAGAACCAGTCACTGCTGAGATGAGAATACCCTGAAGATGCCATGTGGCCCTACGGTACCAGCACTAGCGTGGGGTAAAAGAAACCATGCTTTAATAATTACCGCAACAGAGAGAAGAGGAGAAAGAAGGAGACTTTTGCACGGGGACAGCTAGATGACAAGATGTAACAAACAGGTGGCCCCCAATTTATTTGCCACCGGAGGATTTATATTTTTTATATGGTGCAAGATTAGGATGTTAGCTGTTGTGCCCAGTGATTGTGCAACCTGTTAATTCTAAACTAATTTTGTATGGTGTTTTCCTTCATACAGTAATTCAACTGAGCTTCAGAAAAAGGTACAGTGGTGGGGTACCCCAGCAGGCCATGGAATTTGGATACGTGGGACCGGCATGGCAGTGACCCGCCATGGGAACCAAGCGAGTTGGGTGGAAAGATTTCAGAGCCAAGGGCCAAAGAGTCTGCTGAGATGAGAACAGAACAGTCTGCTGAGGTGATATTGTGGGTGCTTAGAAGCCATAAAGGTGGCAAGACCACTGGGTCCAGAGAGCAGCTGCAGTTATCATGGGATGGAACATTCATTTTAGTATTTAACTCTACATCAGGCAACCACCGTTATACACTCACACACATATTAAAGCCGAAGAGCCTGTGTTCAGTGTTCATGCCTCCCTATGTTTCCAATCACCATCACTCATCTATACCCCCCACAGAATTAAACTATATCATATCTACTATATGTTAATATCTACTGATCAAGTTATATGCATTACCATATCATCAACTTAGTTTAAAATAATCTTAGCACTCATTAGTAACACCACAGGAATATTGAAAGTAATTAAATGAACATTATCAGGATAAAATTCCTTTATGTCAGCATCCAAAGTAATCTTTGGAAATTTTATGTTAGATAATATCAGGCCAAGCCAAAACCTTTTGTCTAGTTTTTCAGAATACATAGGAAGTCCAGATCTTTACTGTGGCCTGTATACCATTTTGGTGGTGATCTGGCTTGGTCTCTGTCAGGCTCTGGAAACAGACTCCCAGCTACATTCCTTCATTTTAGCTATGTCCGTTTCCTGTTTCTCCTGAGATGTTAGAATTTGCCATTCCTTCTGCCTGTCACCTTGTCACCGAGATCATCTTTTTGTTTTCTCTTTCCTGTCGTTTATGAGTCAGAGTAACTGACAAGGAATCTGGAAGCTTTCACCTGTTACTTTACAAAATATATTATTACATCATATGACAAATGCGTGTGGTATTTATTACTGCACCATAATGTGGGATCATGAGAGAACCTTCTGGAGTCTGCTCTATCTTGCCAGCATTATGTGGGTTCCAGAGATCAAACTCAGATCACCCAATTGAACCCATGGTTAAAAATGAGTTTTTACCATGTGAATCATCGCTCTCCCTCACATGATATTTTTATTGTTCAGATATAGTTCCTTTGTAGAACTTTTCAAAATGAAAAGTACTCCTTTTATAAGAATGTTCTTAGATATTTTCCCTACTACCCTCAAACATTTTTCTTCCTAATATAAAGTTTACAAGAGTAAGGTATGTGTATTTTAGGCACCTTTATGTATTTTGATAAAATGTTAGTGGGGTGAAATTTATGAATTTTTATAAAATATAAGAAGGCAAGAAAAAAGGTTCATAGGTAGATTTTATATGGCATTTGTTTAAATAGACATATAGTGATACTTTCAATCAGGTATTTCTTTTTTATTTTAATTTTTTTAAATGTCATCTTGAGGAGGGATCAGTCTTAAAACACAGTAACACTTTTTGGGAGAGGATAGCAACCAAAAATTAAGTGCAGTCTATTACGTTCAAGTGTCATATACATTGAAGAACAGATACTGCAATTCCAACTCATCGATCTAGAATATTAATGCCCTGCATTCTCTTAATGACAATAGTATTTTATTAATGAACATGGTATTTATATAAGAACATATTACCCTCCTTGGGAAATAGATTTTAATGGTACATACCTTTATATTGTTTTAGATTCTCAACATGAACTTCCCCAAAACATTTAATTTTAATAAATAAAGACACTGTTAGCAGTTTCCACCTCACAATACCTCTGTATCACCAAAATATTTTGACTAAAATTCTTTGCTATCACTAACTACTAATGGACAAACTGAAGGATTTTAAAATGAGATATTATGATCAGTTAAAACACACACTCCTACTCTAGTTCTATTGTGCCTTTAATGTAACCACTTAGAGGAATAATTGAGGAAATTTAGGCAATTTGGTTTAGTCTCAATAGTTGAGGGAACAATGCAGTGCATGAATATGGAAGTCAAGGATAAAATAATGAAACATTCACAAATATTTGGGAAAGAATATTTCAGAAGATCAAAGCACAGTGGCACTGAAATTTTCAGATAGAAAGTACCATACATGTTTGTGCTTACTAAATTATTCAGTGGTAAGTTGCTTGCCTAGCATGCAGGAGACTCTGGGTTTGATCTTAAGAAATAAATACATGCAAACATACAGGCAATAACATGTCATCTATTTTCCAATCAAATTACAGTAGGTGAAGGTAATACGCTACTTTAAAAATCCTTTCATTTTAAAAGTTTTCTTTAAGCATGCAATATCCTGCCTAAAGATGGATGCTCTCCCTGGAGCATATAAGTAAATATGTGGTCATCTGTTCTCTGAATACTTCAGTCTCTTACACACAAGAGCATAAAGTAAAAATGGCAATCTAAAAAACATTTTCTAAGAAATAATTGGTACGTTTGTTATTTCAAAATTTGTTTACTTTTTTAAACATTTCTTTGAATGTTGAGCAGAAAATTATTTTAAAGTGGGAATAAAAATATTGCTATAGTACATATCCTCCTCTACAACTACTTGATGCTAAGCCTTCAGAATAAGGGAGGAAAATATTGTTGATACTCAAAAAAGAAAATCAAATAAGCTTACATTAATGAGTATACATATGACATGAACTGATGAAAAATGCACCATTTATAGAACAGCTTCAAAACCAACAGTTTTCTGAAAATGGGATTTATTCTTTTACAGAGTGATTTCACCCTTTTGCTAACAGGCTCCTTTGTATATTTAATTATATTATTGCCTTATCTGTTAAAACTAGGATATGACATAGGTACCCAGGAACAGCATGTGTACATTGCCGTACACACATACACACACACACACACACACACACACACACACACACACACACACACACACAGATAGAGATAGATAGATAGAGAGAAACAGAGAGAGAGAGAGAGAGAGAGAGAGAGAGAGAGAGAGAGAGAGAGAGAGAGAAGCATTGCTCTAACCAAACTATAGTTTTGAATCTGGCTGAGAAATTCACAAATCAACCAACTGTATACAATAATATTCTTCCTGGTTAAATGAGTTTATGCGTGCTGTATATATACATTGTGCAGTCAAAACACCAAACAAGATCTCCTTTTCTGTCTTGAGATACCCAAGGTAAGAGTATATGTATGTATATCCTCTCCTGGTATCTGATAATTTGAATGTCGAGTTTGGTTAAAGCAAACTGTAAAGCAAGGAATATGAGAAACCTTAAGAGACAAAATTATGAGAATGAGCGATCAGAATAATTTGAGAATTTCACAGCTCGTGATGGAGTCAGCTATCATATAGTTTATAGCCATTGAAAGATGGAAAGACCAGACTTAGGATACTTAGGCGTCTCAGCATCCAGCACACACTTCCAGCAGTATCCTGGGAACCATACACAGCTTGGCTGTTTCCTGTTTGAGACCATCTGTCTTCCATCTTTTAATCCTTGAATGGCCTTATCTGAAACAATGTAGTCAAACTTGTTTTCCATTGCTTCAACCAGCTTGAGAGTGCTTGTATTAGTAAAAGAAGAACTAACCCATACATTATACATATATACACATATATGTAAGTACATTACTTATGTCAGTACATAGCATATAGACCCACTTCATATATAACTGTGTTAATGTTTATCATTTTACATTTCTAAAAGCTTCACTATATTGTTGCTTATAGTATTTGGTATCAATGTTCACAATTAGAATATTGGTTCCTTACCATGGCAATTTTATTGATTCGGTTCCTATTACTGTTTATAATTACAGACAAAGAAAGCCCTGAAGAACCAAGAGCTTAAATAACTTTCTCCAGGTTCCAAAGCTACTAAGAGACTTAGAGTTCAATTCCAGGCATCCTGTTTTCATGTTTAAGCTTCTCTACAGTGATTCTATCAGATGGGATATTTAGAGAGTCTTATAGACAGGACCTAAAGTTGACAGGGAGAAAAAGGTCATAGAATTTTCTAATTAAGAGACTTCGGAGATCACAAGGTAATATCATAGAGGTGCCAGAATCAGAAGATAATCTTCAGGGCATGTTGATTAATGATACAGTCTCAATTTGTCCCAACTCTGATGATGCAATAATACTGAGAAATTAAATAATTGACAATATTCTACCAGGAGGAAAAGGGGTCAACCTTGACTTCCCTTGGGTTTCAGAATCATTAAATATTCCACCTAGTGCCTTCTAAGAGTAGCAAGATGACTCCCTTCCAAGGGCTCCACTGCTCCAAATTTGGTTATATTGTTGAAAATAACACCAAAGCTCATCTTTGCATGCCAAGTGTGCTGTGAGCTGAACTGAAAGACACACATGAACAATAAAAGGCATGGCATTTACAGTTTTCACTATTAATATGCAGTAGATGCTGTTAGAAAGCAAGAACTCAGAATAAATGTGTCACTGTCAAACACTACCAGCTTGATCTCCTCTTGTTTGCATTTTAAAGTGAACGAACCCACATTGTAGACTCAATTATATGTACTGAACTGTGACAAAGTAATACATTAAATACTAAGTCTTGATCAAACATTTAGTTGCATGGTGTCATTCTTGTCATGATCCTTAGTTATTCTGAAAATTCATCTCAGGTTCTACATGTGACAAACTCTGCCACAAGGGCTTCTCCTACCAGTGCAAATAGAAAATGATTCTGAAAGAACTTAACTCATCATTTTAGCTTAACTGTAATTAGATATGTTGAGGAAAGTATTTCTGAACCATTAAGCTATTTACCCAACTAATCTATCTATGGGAAATTATTAGTTTTTAAGCATTTATAAATAACCTTTATTTTTATAAGCTAGAGAAAATGGATTTCCTTTAAGCATTATATATTCTAAATCCAAAATTTCTTTGAAACTATTTTCAGTATTATACTGTAGGAAATCATAGATTCATAAGTGTAATTCTTAACAAATATATAATGGATTGACAGTATATTATATTCAAATATATCACAACAGCATATATTTAAAAAATAAGTATTAAAATATTATTCATGAAACTGACACAATATGTACACAAAGTAAAGTATAACAAGGTCTGTAATTGTGATTATACTACTTCATTCTTTAGGATTTTAGTGAATTATCTGTCTCACCATTCATCAGCTTTATTACATTCATATTTTAAGTTATATTAGTCAATGTTTATAAAGTATGTAGATTAGTATTTGGCACATACTGAAGGTTTCTAACAGCTATGTTTTTTTTTTTAGGTTGTTATGGGATACAGAGTAGAGGGCAATGTGCTTTGCTGAAAATAGTTACTGGAAAATGTAGAAATAGTGAAGATTTTTAAAAATGAATTATGGAAAGATAAAACCTAGGCAAAGATGGCATAGACCTTTTTTTTTAACCAAAATGAAACTGAGCACTGACCAATAAACCATAGGAGTTAAACACTGATGAAGGGTGTGCAGCCTTTTATCAAAGGACAACTGCTGGATACCTGAGCATAGGATAAGTGTTGAAAGTGTTCTGTGGATAACGATGTTAGAAAGGGTTCTCTAGCACTAGATGCTTAAATCAAGAACAAAGCAGCAGGCATACCCCTGGAATAGCACCAGTCATGAAATGCATAAAAGTCAAGGAAAACTCAAGATACTTAGTTGATTTGAAGCTTCTATCAGACGCCCTTTAGAAGAGACTTGTACTCACTTTAAGACATGAGATGCCTTTTAATTATCTTTTTTTACTCTTCATTAGCTGTCATTACATAAACATTATAAGACATGTGGGTGGGCACAAAAATGTGATCAATTGGAAACTAGTAGACCACTACCATGACCTAAATAAAAAGTAACTCAAGAACATCTGGACTGTACCAAGGGGTTTACCAAATAGGTTGTAGCATTTAGCAATGAAGAGGAAATTTCAGTAAAAGGTTTTAAAAGATAGAAAAAAATAAGATGGAAGGCACAGTCAATTAAATTGAGAATTCATTCAATGATATTGTAAGAATGGGCAAGCTGCTGAATCAGGCTTCCGTTCAGAGCTGTAAAAGAAAATATGTAAAGCAAAACTTGAGCATATCAGAGCCATGGTGCCAGACTTTTTCCTTTTCTTCCTATTACATACACACACACACACACACACACACACACACACACACACACACATGTGTGTGTGTGTGTGTGTATCTAACATAATATATCTAATATAATATAACATATGCTATATGACATGTTATATATACTATATATAATGTAACATGTATAATAAAACATATAATATGCATAAAATATATAATAGTACATAATACCATCCAACATAAGATATATATGTGTATCTCAAATATATGTGCTTTAAATTTTCTCATACAACATATATCCCAATGACAGCCTCTCCTCCCTCTACTCCTCCCAGTTCTTTCCCTACCTCTCTTCTTTTCCAGATCCCCTGCACAAAAACAACTTTTATTCTTTTGTAATTGTCATTTTCAAGGTTAACTGCCTTTACCTCCTCTGTCTACTAACGTAGGTCTGGTCTTGGAAGCTTCTAGCCTGTGTATAACCTAATCTAGACCTAGAATATTTTCAGCCTTTGAAATTTACTGTTCAGTCAGATTATGCTTTGTAGCTCTTTCTGATCTCTGTTGGATGGTTGAGCTCAGCTGTTCTGATTCAAGTGTTCTCTCCACATTAACAGATTCAATCTGGCTTCTCTTGGCTTCTCCTGAAATGTTCTGCTTGGCCTCAAACTAACTCTGGCAATCTGTTCAAATTTTCCAGCTCCTTCTCATTCTCTGACTCATTCTGTCTTCACCTGCACTCTGCCTCTATAATTATCCCAGTAAAACTGCCTCCTCTCTGTCTTTCTATCTGCACTGGTCTCCTCAATAGCTTCCCTTTTCTCTCTCTTCTTGGGAGAGTGTATCCTATTCTGTCATTTTTTTTTCTGGACTTGTCACTTTGTCTGCCACTTAATTAGGCATCATTTCCAAACATGCGAACTTCTTTCTATAAACCAACTTTACCTTCATAGTTTGGGGATTACAAGTGTGTACTAAGACCTGTCTGTATTTCAGCCAGAGTGATTAAAGGTGTTTCCCAAGGGTGAACCACACCACAACTCAAAACAAGTTTTTCCAATAAACAACACAAATCCAGGTTTCACAGTGTGATCAAATATCCTGAACCTCCCCCCACATCCCCCAGAAACTTGCAGGCGTCTAAAGGGCATCAACTATAAGTGGCAGATCAAGATATAATGAGATCAGGAATAAGCTTTCACATCATGGTTGGGTGAAGTGGCCCAATCAGAGGTGAGGAGTTTCCAAAACAGGCAAAAGAGTCAGAGGAACTTCAATCCCAGTGTCAAGAGTTCGTCCCAAAAGTCAATCCAGCATATAGATAGATAGATGATAGATATAGATAGATAGATAGATAGATAGATAGATAGATAGATAGATAGATAGATAGATAGATAAATAGAGGACCTATGAGAGACATCCAGGCTCTGTGATTGCTGCTTCTATCTGTGAGCACTAATGAGCCCTGCTTCGTTGATTCTACAGGCTGTGCTCTCCTGTGATCCCAGAAGCCTCTAGCTCCCAAAACCCCTCCTCTTTTTTTTCCCAGGGTCCCCCACTTCCAAGAGGATAGACCCAATTGGAGATCTCTAACATGGGATCTCTCTCTTCTTCCTAATGTTTGGCTATGGGTCTCTGCATCCTCTCCCATCAGCTATCAGGGGCATCCTCTGGGACAGGATTTTTCTTATTAAAAACCATGACAACCAGACAGAAATAAAAACCAAAGGAAAGCAAGCTTTCACTTGAAAAGACTACATGTCAACAAGAGTTAGAAATAAAAGCAACAATAATGAAATTTGTTGGATAATAGTTAAGACCCTTTATTTTTCTTTGCCGAAAAGCGAGTTCTACAAAACACATTAATTTGTCCCAAAAGAAAGAAAAGAAATCTATATGAAAACATGAAGATACACAAATCAAGATAGAATATTGAGCAAAAGTAAGGGGAATTAAAAACTCATCATTATATCTTACATATTTTAAGTATCAAATTTGTACATTAAATATCAAATATAATTGTAAAAGCATCTTGTGATGCATGTGTTTAATTTCAAGTGTGTTAGAGTATATTGGTTTGAGGTTTAATCCAACCCATGAAATAATGTGTTATTTGTCTCACACACTGTTCTGTTGCTGCGGAGAGGGATTATGACTATGTCACATCTGATAAGCAAAAGCGTTTCATTTAATATGGACCGTGCTTACAGTTTCAGAGACCTAGTCCATTATTATTATCATGAAGAACATGGTGACTGGTATGGCAAGCATGATGCTGGGAGAAATAGTGGGGAACTATATTATGAGCTACAGAGAGAGAGAGAGAGAGAGAGAGAGAGAGAGAGAGAGAGAGAGAGAGAGAGAGAGAGAATGCTTTTGAAAACTTACAGTTCAATAACTGATGACATACTCCAACAAGACCACACCTCATAATCTTTCAAACAGATCTACTTCCGGAGGACTAAGACTTCAAACATGAGTTTAGGGGGGCTACTCTTATTCAAGTCACCACATTTTTGAAAATGAATTGTAAGTATTCCTATGTATTATGTATCAATGAAACCTCAAGTTTCCTAACAAAGCTAACTGCCTAATGTGGAAACAATATGGGAATTATAAGGTAATTTCATGTATTTCAGTGTCTGAAATGCAAGAAAACTAAAAGAGGATTAAGAGGAGAAAGCAATTAAAAATGTAATAGATTCAAGTATAATCAAAACAATCATAATAAAATTTGTATAGTTTGATATTGTATAAAAAGAAACCAAGAGTGTGGCAGAGTAGATTTTAAAAAGCCAAAAATAACATATCACTTAAAGATAATTTACTTTGAATATATAAATCTTGGTATGTTACAGTTAATGTGATTGAGAAAATTTACAGTGGAAGGAGTAAGCTGAAGAGTCAGTAGCTGTACTGATGTTAGTTGTGAGCAAAAAATATCATAATAAACAGGAAAATGAACAATGATGAATAAATTAACCCCTTAAAGCTGTATTACCCCTTTATGAACATCTGAAGCAAAATGAAAATGGATAAAGCCAAGAGGAAAAACGGACAAGTTTACAACTACATATGGAGTATTTTTGGTGTTCTCTCCTGAAGGCAAAGAAACATTAAGAATGGATGAGATTTGGACCACACCATCAATCAACTTGACCTAATTGGACACTCCTCCAAACAAGAACACAATGCAATCCTTTTCAAGCACACATAAAATATTTATCACAAGGCCATATTTTGGACTTAAACTTAAAAAGATTTAAGGAGCTAGAAACCAAAACTAACTAAACCAGGCTGGAAAATTTCTAAAATATTTGGAAATTGAAAACAGCTTTCTAAATATCATCAAGTCAAGGAAGTAGTCACAAAGGATATTTTGAACTGAATAAAATATTTAAGAGGCATGAGATGCAGCAATGATGCCTGAGTGAAATTATGTGAATCATACATCTACAATAGGGAAAAATTTCAGGGTATCATCTCTAAGTCATAAAAAAAGAAAGGAAAATTAAGTCCTATGGGAGCAGGAGGAATGAAATATAAATTAAAGCAAATGTAAATGTAAGAAAAAATATAGAAAGATTTGCAAGAGGTGTACTCCCAAAGGATTCCTACACTAAAATATAAGAAAATATTACACAAAACAAAAACAGACACACAACAATGTGAACAAAGTTTAGAATGAAAACTCTAGCATAGACATGCATTGTTAATAAGCAAAAAGCTACTCAATAGTGATCTTTATTTTTGAAATTAAAAGTAAAACTTGGAAGCCATGGCAGGACAATGGAGGCTGATGTAAAGATCTCGTGCTGTGTATTTACAGGTTGTGATCAATGTTCTTAAGGGATGGATGGTACCAGGCTTTGTATGTTTAAGTGGGCAATTATATCTTACCAATTGGATCTAAGATTACTGTGTTGCATGTTCTTTTATGTGAGGGTTTGAGTGTAGGAAAGTGTGCGGCGGCTGGAGACACTGGGCCACTGCGGCAAAGTTGGGATGTGTTTCCACTAAGATATCTAGCAGATATATTGGGGCACTGAGGTGCCGATCGTAGTGGGATAAAAGACAACAGTACTTTTTTTTTTATTTTTTATATTTTTACAACAAGAGATGGTGAACCAATGTGATGGGCAAGAATCCACTAGTAATCCTAAGAGTTGAGAGGAAGTTTTTATTTTCTAAGAGGAGACCAGTGCCATGTTAAGTTATGTGATATCTCAAGTGTGGGAATTTAACAAAGAAATTGGGGGAGAAGGCAGTGATACCTTTTTTGTTTTTATATTTTTACAATAGATGGCGAACCAATGTGATGGGTAAGAATCCACTAGTAATCCTAAGAGTTGAGAGAAAGTTTTTCTTTTCTGAGAGGAGGCCAGTGCCATGTTAAGTCATGTGATATCTCAAGGGCAGGAATTCAAACAAAGAAATGGGGAAGCAGCCTGGGCTGGCAGGCTGTAGGTCCCCTGCTGTGTGATAAGTAATGGCAGCTCAGAGAGTTAGAGATTAAAAGCTGCTTTTTAAAAAAAGTCTTTCAGGGTACTCATATTCTTTTAACGTGGACTCCACGGGAAATTTGGGTTAAATCCTAGTTAGACAAGCTACTTCTTAATTACAGGTATTATTAAGAGGTGATTAAGTTTGTTTTTAGAAAGAAGAGCGTAAAGAGATTACTTGAATCAGGTGAGGATTTTCATCCACGGTTCAGAACTTAGATAGGGAAAAATTAGTCACTACCTCCAAGTAGAGAGTTGTGATAAATGTCTGTAACCCCAGACAGAATGAGTGCAGACATATATTATAGAAGTTATTAAGGTTAAAGAAAAATTTGTGGCTCTGGGTAGAGAGCTTAACAGATAGATATATTTTGGGTCAAAGTCCTGAGTTTTAAGTTGCTTATTGATATTAGAATTGACAGAAGTTGTTTAGGTTTGTTTTAAGGAGAATTACAGAGATTACCTGAATCATGTCAGGATTTTCATCATTGGTTCAGAATTTAAGGAAAAATTAGTCACTGGCTCCAAGTAGAGCATTGTGGTATTTACAAGTTATTAAGGTTAAGTAAAACTCTGTGGCTCTGGGTAGAGAGCTTAACAAAAGGATATATATTTAGGTTATTAAGGTTAAAGAAAAATCTGTGACTCCAGGTAGAGAGCTTGACAGATTGAGATATTTTGGGCTAAAGTCCTGATTTGATATGTTGCTTATTGATATTAGAATTGATAAAAGGTGTTTAGTTTGTTTTATGAATTACCCCACTAAAGGGCATATGACTCATTGATAATGGCTAGCAAGGGTTTGTGGTTACTTTTGATATTTACCACAACAGGAAGCTCAAATTCTCTTAACATGGGCTCCACGGGAATTTTGGGTTCATTTCCTGATATCATTGAGTACAAAAGCCTAAGAGGCTCATTGTTTAGTTTTCTTCCTTTTTTAAAAAAATTGTTTAATCTTCATAATGGGTGTGACTTTGAGTTTTATGGTTATATTATTACTCTGGGAGAGAGTGCAAGATACAAGCTTTTCTGGTTACAGACTAAGGAACACAGTATTTTGGGAGAAAGATTTTGTCTTTTGTGTTTTTAAAAAGTGTGATTAGGTGCTGGAAACCTCACAGAGTCATACTGATCAGATTTGATAGAGGTAGACCACCTGAAAAAATTGATTCAGGAGAATCAAACAAGATATCTCGATTCTAAACTTTTGTCTTGAGAGTTGTATTTTACAGAGTGTGCCTACTTGGATTCCTGGTCTCAAGGACTTTCAGCTGGGTCCAGTCAGGACACATTGGCTACAGCTTTTGCTTCATTCTTCCTATCCCCTACCCACAAGGATATCTCAACGCCCACGTTCAGCTTGAAGAAGTTATAGAGCAGTCGTCGCCCCAATTCCCTGGACTTTGGGGGAGCTGAAAGTGATTATTCTAAAATTGTTTTTATGAGGAATTTAAAATTGATTGTAATTTAACAGGGAGGAATTAGCTAGTTTGAGTTATACAGTCATAATCTCATTTGTTAATTAAGGTAAAATCATATCTTTGCTTTGATATAGAATTTATTTGTTAAAAGTTTAAAAGTATAAGGTTTAGAGCTAGTCTTTCTATTGATGTCATTACAAACTTCTAAGTTGATTACACATGTGAGTTAAAGGCCAAATGGCAAATATATTGCTGACTTTGTGATAGTACTTTCAAGATATTATTAAGATATAAAGACAACAGTACAGATTGTCTTATATAGGTAGATGGTTTTCAAAAATGTCAGAAATCCACAAAATTTGAGGTTTAAAGTTATTTATCTTTTGTTGAGACATATCTGCTCCTAAGGTTGACTGATAAACTCTGCCAAGACAGTGTTATCAGCCCTTCAAAATCTACCAGAAATTTCTCCCTATTGAATTTGTAAAATACAGGTAGGGGGCAGGTACAAGTACAGGATAGAAGGAGGCCTGTCTTCTTCTACATGTTGACCTCCAGTTGAACCAGCACCATTTGCTGAAAAGGCTATCTTTTTTCCATTTGATGGTTTTGGCTCCTTTGTCAAAAATCAAGTGCCCATAGGTGTGTGGGTTGTCACCTGAGTTTTTGATCTTAGCCATTCTCACTGGTGTGAGGTGAAATCTCAGGGTTGTTTTGATTTGCATTTCCCTTATGACTAAAGATGTTGAACATTTTTTTAGGTGTTTCTCAGCCATTCGGCATTCCTCAGCAGTGAATTCTTTGTTTATCTCTGAACCCCATTTTTAATAGGGTTATTTGTCTCCCTGCGGTCTAACTTCTTGAGTTCTTTGTATATTTTGGATATAAGGCCTCTATCTGTGGTAGGATTGGTAAAGATCTTTTCCAAATCTGTTGGTTGCCGTTTTGTCCTAACCACAGTGTCCTTTGCCTTACAGAAGCATTGCAGTTTTATGAGATCCCATTTGTCGATTCTTGATCTTAGAGCATAAGCCATTGGTGTTCTGTTCAGGAAATTTTTTCCAGTGCCCATGTGTTCGAGATGCTGCCCTAGTTTTTCTTCTATTAGTTTGAGTTTATCTGGTTTGATGTGGAGGTCCTTGGTCCACTTGGACTTAAGCTTTGTACAGGGTGATAAGCATGGATCATTCAGGAACACTCCTCCATTGTTGGTGGGATTGCAGGCTGGTACAACCATTCTGGAAATCAGTCTGGAGTTTCCTCAGAAAATTGGACATTGAACTGCCTGAGGATCCAGCTATACCTCTCTTGGGCATATACCCAAAAGATGCCCCAACATATAAAAAAGACACGTGCTCCACTATGTTCATCGCAGCTTTATTTATAATAGCCAGAAGCTGGAGAGAACCCAGATGCCCTTCAACAGAGGAATGGATACAGAAAATGTGGTACATCTACACAATGGATTATTACTCAGCTATCAAAAACAAATTCGTAGGCAAATGGTTGGAACTGGAAAATATCATTCTGAGTGAGGTAACCCAATCACAGAAAAACACACATGGTATGCACTCATTGATAAGTGGCTATTAGCCCAAATGCTTGAATTACCCTCGATGCATAGAGCACATGAAACTCAAGATGGATGATCAAAATGTGAATGCTTCACTCCTTCTTTAAAAGGGGAACAAGAATACCCTTGGCAGGGAATAGAGAGGCAAAGATTAAAACAGAGACTGAAGGAACACCCATTCAGAGCCTGCCCCACATGTGGCCCATACATATACAGCCATCCAATTAGACAAGATGGATGAAGCAAAGAAGTGCAGGCCAACAGGAGACAGATGTAGATCACTCCTGAGAGACACAGCCAGAATACAGCAAATACAGAGGCGAATGCCAGCAGCAAACCACTGAACTGAGAATAGGACCCCTGTTGAAGGAATCAGAGAAAGAACTGGAAGAGCTTGAAGGGGCTCGAGACCCCTTATGAACAACAATGCCAAGCAACCAGAGCTTCCAGGGACTAAGCCACTACCTAAAGACTATACATGGAGTGACCCTGGACTCTGACCTCATAGGTAGCAATGAATATCCTAGTAAGAGCACCAGTGCAAGGGGAAGCCCAGGGTCCGGCTAAGACTGAACTCCCAGTGAACTAGATTGTTGTGGGGAGGGCGGCAATGGGGGGAGGATGGGGAGGGGAACACTGATAAGAAAGGGGAGGAGGGAGGGGGATGTTTGCCCGGAAACCGGGAAAGGGAATAACACTCGAAATGTATATAAGAAATACTCAAGTTAATAATAAAAAAAAAGAAAGAAAAAAAAGAAAAAAACAAACAAACAAAAAAAAACCAAAAAAAAAAAAAAAAAAAAAAAAGAAGGAGGCCTGTCATTGGAGGATGGGCAGGAGAGAAGTTTGAAGAAAGGGGAGGAGACTGGAATGGTAAGGAAGATAGGAGAGAGAGAGAGAGAGAGAGAGAGAGAGAGAGAGAGAGAGAGAGAGAGAGAAGCCATGAGACATGGCAGGACAATGGATGCTGAAGTAAAGATCTCGCTCTGTGTATTTACAGGTTTTATCAATGTTCTTAAGGGATAGATGGTACAGGGCTTTGTACGTTTAAGTGGGCAATTATATTTTACCAATTGAATCTAAAAAAAAAAAAAGAAAACCTGATGTCACTATACTTCAAGTAGGACTGCTGTATGTACAACCCAATATGTCACCTTTGAGATCTGACAATGACAAAGTGTAATTATAATGTTCATGTGACATTTGGGAAAATGTAAACTGTATACTGATGTGAAGTTTTCAATACTACATGAAATTAACCGTATTCTTATAACGTGTCCCAGTAATACCAATTCTATGAATATAGTATTTTTTCAAGAGAAAATTTCTCCAAAAGAAATGAAGTCAGATTTCCATGTAAAATTTTATTTATGTACATATCAGCTTTCATTATGATTGTCAGAATTTTGAGTTAAAATGGGACTAAACCAATAGAACTCTACCTCTCTTCAAAGTCGCTTTTCTTTGATGAAGAAACAATTCCTTGCATAAAGAAGCAACAGACAGAGCCTATTAAAGAAAACTACAACTGGTCAAAATGCGATGCCCTCTCCAACTGATACACATACAACACAGTTCTACATAAGGCTCAGAAGACATCATGAAAGAGGGTTGGGAAGATTCTTAGAGCTGAATACCAGAAAAATCTGCTGGGATACCCATGATACTTGAACAGTATGGCTGCCTAAGCAAGACCAGAAGAAGTAAACCACAAATAGCCACAGAGCCTCACACAGAGACAAGGAAGTACAGTAGGCAAGAAAAGAGATGGTAAAAGCAGGAGAAATAGTCTTTCCTAGGGATGAGCCAATTACTCAATACCAACTAATCAGTTTGGAATTTATATATAAACAAGAAACACTAAGCAGACTGAGAGGTTCTATTAATGCATATATATATATATATATAGGCATAAAGTTCTATTAATGCATGTACATATGTATGTATGTATGCATAACCACAGTAATAGAATATTTCTCTCTCTCTCTAAATATATATATACATATATATGTGTATGCGTGTGTGTGTGTGTTTGTGTGTGTGTGTATATATATGTATATAAACAATTAAACTAAAAGAGATTACGAATTCATGAAGGATCCAGTACATGTGGTGGGTTATGAAACACGAGAGGGGTTGAGTGGAGGACAATGAATGCAGGAAATGATGTGATTACTTTTTAATGTTTAAAAGTTAAAAATAATTGCTAAGGAAAAAAAAACAACTAATGTTCATCAACTAGTATGTGGAAAATAAATTGTGCTAGAGCCAAATAATGATAGTATATTTAGAAAGTATACAGCAGTAACTTTGAATACACACAATGAAAGTGATGAATGAAATGAAGTAAAAATTAAAACAATCAAAGTCTAAACCAATGCCATAAGATTCCAATTCATAGTATCCTGGTAAAGAAAGGACTAGAGGAATTCACCTAATATAGATGATAAAAAATCTAAAGTAAAGGATATGTTAGTTCTCCTGAATTAACTGTTTGAAAATGCATAACACAAAGGGGTAGTAAGAGGAATCAGTGGGTAAAAGTGCTTGGGACTAAGACTGACCATCTAAGTCTAAGTGTGGACTCACATAGTGGGGTGTGGTAATGAATATGTTGGAACAAGTTGTCCTCTGACCTCCACACCTCTACTGTGTGGCATATATCCATCCCCACACAAACAAATTTAACTAACAAATACAGTAAGATAAACTACCATTTACATATTTAAGCCTTCTTGGTAAATTAAATCTTTTCAAATGAGAAAACAAGACTACAGGATTCGAACTCATATTTGTGAGCACCAGAATCTGGCTCCAAAGAAATAACTACAGTTCCTAGCTGGAAACTATTGGTAGGAGAAAATATGTCTTCAAACTGATGGTACTTGCATAATTGTATTGCCAGAACTCTTCCAATAGTTCTCAACCTTCCTAACACTGTGACCCTTTAATATAGTTCCTTGTGTTTTGATTCCAGTCATAAAACACTTTTCATTGCTACTTCATAACTATAATTTGTTCCTTTTATGCATGTGTTTAACAGTGGTCTTTGGGAACCTCACAGGTTGAAAACCTCTGCCTTAGAATCTAACTTCTAAAATGCTTGAATTACCCTAGATGCATAGAACACATGAAACTCAAGACGGATGACCAAAATGTGAATGCTTCACTCCTTCCTTAAAAGGGGAACAAGAATACCCTTGCAGGCAAAGATTAAAACAGACACAGAATGAACACCCATTCAGAGCCTGCCCCACATGTGGCCCATACATATACAGCCACCCAATTAGACAAGATGGATGAAGCAAAGAAGGACAGGCCGACAGGAGCCAGATGTAGATCTCTCCTGAGAGACACAGCCAGAATACAGAAAATACAGAAGCGAATGCCAGCAGCAAGCCACTGAACTGAGAATAGGACCCCCGTTGAAGGAATCAGAGAAAGAACTGGAAGAGCTTGAAGGGGCTCGAGACCCCTTATGAACAACAATGCCAAGCAACCAGAGCTTCCAGGGACTAAGCCACTACTTAAAGACTATACATGGAGTGACCCTGGACTCTGACCTCATAGGTAGCAATGAATATCCTAGTTAGAGCACCAGTGGAAGGGGAAGCCCTTGGTCCTACTAAGACTGAACCCCCAGTGAACATGACTATTGGGGGGGAGGGTGGCAATGGGGGGAAGATGGGGAGGGAAACACCCATAAAGAAGGGGAGGGGGAGGGATTAGGGGGATGTTTGCCCGGAAACCAGGAAAGGGAATAACATTTGAAATGTAAATAGGAAATACTCAAGTTAATAAAAAAATATTTATAAGGGAAAAAAAGAATCTAACTTCTACAAATAAATTTTATTCTGTGAAATTTTTATATATGAAAAAATTTAAGAGAAAGTGGGAAAATATAGAAAGTGGTAGCAGAGAGAGAGAAACATTGCTAATGTTTCAACTTTGCCCTTTGTTAGAAAGCTATTGAGATCCACAAATCCAAAACATCCAAAGTACTCACAAGAGTTCAGAGATGCAAGGCCTTTACTTGAATTAAGAAGCAAAAACTAACTGATCAGTTGTAGGTTAGTGGGGTCCCATGTCCACTCTGCCACAGGGCTTGGGCCACTCAGGGAGACAGGACTTGGGAAGTTGAGTGTGCTTACCCTGCACCACCACTGGGCATGTGTCAGGCAGTGAAAAGCTGTGGGACATCACTCAGGGGGATGGGGAAACTCAGTCTGTGTCTGTGCCAGACACCTGGAGCTGGGTCAGGGGTCCCTGGGCCTGCAAAGAGGGGAGTCCAATGGTTTCTCAGGTTGTTGGGCATCCAGGCTCTGCTACGATGCCTGGGAAGAACTGAGAACAGAGTGGGGGTCCCTGGGCTGGATCTAGCCGGGTGCTGAGGGGAAAGAAGGGGACTTCCAGCTGTTCTCATGGGGAGAGAGGTTGGCTTGATGGTGGTGGACTTGGTTTGGCGGTGGTCACCACTGGGATCACAGGGAGTCTTTCTTTGGGGGATTAGATGGCAGCTCTGTAGGTGGAGGCCTTCTCTGTGGCTCATGGTGACTATCAATTAAAAGATCCCAATCAAAAGAGACAGTGTAAGGGGCTGGGGATTTAGCTCAGTGGTAGAGCGCTTACCTAGGAAGCGCAAGGCCCTGGGTTCGTTCCCCAGTTCCCCAGCTCCGAAAAAAAGAACCAAAAAAAAAAAAAAAAAAAAAAGAGAGAGAGACAGTGCATGGTTTTAAGGCATTTATTGTCATGGTGGAAAGTGGATGAATAATACCATACCACACTTCTCAGAGTGGGTCTGAGGTTAAATACCTTTTGCAGGGATGAGTATTCGGGAAAAAATGTGATTGGCTAAGCCTCCAGGTCTTTAGTTACCTCATTATAATGGAGATTCTGTCTTGAGCCTATGGAACACGTGGTCACATCCTCTACCTGTGGAGGGGCTTGGGACATTACCCTTATATGACTGATGGCCACAAATCTATGGAGGGCTGCAGCTAGTGACCCACCTGTTTTCCCTGGGAGTCAGGTGAAATGTCTACTGCTCCTTTCAGGGTCACCTGGGTTCAAGCCTCCTCAACTAGGAACCAAGATACCTTTTACTGTCCTACAACTAGTAACAGTGGCACATAGTGTGGAGCTGACTGTATATTTGAACATTAATACACAGGTGAGAAAAATCTAATTGTACTCCAGCTGCTACTGGTCCATCAGGGCCAGAGAACAGACTAGGGAGCTGAATTGTGACACACCTCCCCTTACCCACCAATCAGGATTTAGGGATTGCCTTGTTTTGAATATGCTTGTCCTAGGGAGTGGCACTATTTGCAGGTGTGGTCCTGTTAAAGTAGATGCGTGAGGTTCAATACCCTCATCCTAACTGCCTGGAAGTCAAGCTAGCCCCAATTAAATGTTGTCCTTATAAAAGTTTCCTCAATTGTGGTGTCTATTCACAGCAGTGAAACACAAACTAAGACAGAAGTTGGTACCAGGAGTTGGGTGTTGATGTCATAGGCCTGCCCATGCTTCAGTTTGGAAGAATGTGGATTTGGGAACTTTAGATTTGGAAATCAGTGGAATGCCTTAAATACAGTTTAATGGGTTATTCTAATAGGAATATGGAAGACTTTGTTGTTGAGCATGATTTGAATTGTTCAGACATAGCCCAAGAGGTTTCAATGAAGAGAATTTCAGTATGTGGCCTAGAGAATGTTTTTGTGGTATTTTGGTGAATAATGTGACTACTGTTTGCTCTTGTCTCAAATGTTTGAGGCTAAGATAAAGAGACTTATATTAATTGTACTGACAAATGATATATCAAAAAAGCCCAGCAAGACTCTGTTCTCTGGCTAAGCTCCAAGAAGTTTGTTTGAATCAGCATAGCAAGCCTAGAAAAGAACCCTACAAAGTACATGGTTTAAGTATTAAAGGGGCACCATGAAATGACATGAAGCTCAATCCTGTGTTCAGGGATATTATTACATCCAATTAAGGGAGTGGTGACCTTAAGGTAAAATCCCACCCAGTTCATGTTAGGTCCAGACAAGTTAGTACTGGAGACTGAGGTTAGCAGATCTCTGAATTCAAGGGTAGTCTGGTACAGAACAAGTTCCAGGAAGAGAGAAACATAAATCTAGGTGTGGTGGATCATACCTTAAATGCCAACGCTTAGGAGACAGGCATGCAAATCTCTGAGTTCAAAGTCAGTCTACAGAGCAAGTTCTAGGACAGCCAAACTTAGTCAGTAAAGGAGTTGGAAAACAGAAAGGTAGTGATAATGTAACAGAACAAGGGGGGGTGATGTTCCACTTCCAGCTAGCAGTAGAACTAGGCACGTTTAACTATTTGTCTCTGGCTTTATAGTTAAGAAGAGGAGGAGACTTGATTGGACAATGGACACTGGTTAGCTGGAGCAAAGGAATTGGCAGTGAATAAGAAGGAACTGGCATATTTGTGAAAATCTGGGCAGTGTTTTCTGAAAGTACAAAGAGTTCCTTGGCTGTGGTGTCTATTCCCAGCAGTAAAATGCAAACTAAGACAGAAGTTGGTACTGGGAGTCAGGTACCTCTGTGTTCCAGAGATAGCCAGGGTTGTAATAGCCAAGGTTGTACCTCATGCTGCAACTGGACTTGGAAATATGTAAGAAACCCACAGGCAGTACTGGGTTGAAGGTATGAAGGTGTCATGGAGAGCAGCTGAAGCTTGGCAATGTAAGAGATCAGAGAAATCTATTGGTAAATGTACAGTCTGAGTTGCAGTTGACGGCCTAGGACTGATGAGGTCATGCAAAATAGTTGAGGCTTGGCACCATTAAGAAAGCCTGAGAGAGGCTATTAGTGAAGCCTAGTTGTAGTGGAAGACCTCAAATGTATTGGAGATACCAATATCATAGGATGATCACTAAGAACAGTAGAAGCAATAGAATGGAGTCAACCAGACTCTACAATGCTACTAAGGGCAGAGATGGAGTTGTGACCCAAGCCCTTTGGAGGAGCTCGGATCATGTGTGTCTCAAACATTGGAACAAGAAGCTGAAGCTATAACATCGAGGTTCCCTTGGAGACCCCAAGATATTCAAGATGCCAGAGCCATAGAATATCTGCTGAGGAAAGCAGCTAACAGATAATGGAACCAGGTCAGAAGAAAGAAGTTTATTGCAGTCAACAATGATGAAAAAGGAGTTGGAGATCTGAAGACTACTTTGACATCAGACATGGAGATTCGGAGTTTAGAGTTTGCTACATTGCTTTTCTCTTTTGATTTAGGGATTAAAATTAAATGATTGAGTGTATCTCAGAAGAGACTTTGAACTATAAACTTTGAACTTTTAACATTGTTGAGTTTGCTATAGACTATGGAGACTTGAGGGCTAATATTCAATATATACAAAGAACTCAAGAAGTTAGACACCAGAGAGCCAAATAATCCTATTAAAAATGGTGTACAGAGCTAAACAAAGAATTCTCGGCTGAGGAATATTGAATGGACAAGCAGCACTTAAAGAAATGTTCAACATCTTTAGTCATCAGGGAAATGCAAATCAAGACAACCCTGAAATTTCACCTCAGACCAGTCAGATTGGCTAAGATAAAAAACTCAGGTGACAGCAGATGCTGGTGAGGATGTGGAGAAAGAGGAACACTCCTCCATTGTTTGTGGGATTGCAAGCTGGTACAACCACTCGGTAAATCAGTCTGGTGGTTCCTCAGAAAATTGGGTCCAGTTATACCTCTCCTGGGCATATACCCAAAAGATGCTTCAACCTATAATAATTACACATGCTCCACTATGTCCATAACAGCCTTATTTATAATAGCTAGAAGCTGGAAAGAACCCAGATGTCCTTCGACAGAGGAATGGATACAGAAAATGTGGTACATTTACATAGTGGAGTACTACTCAGCTATTAAAAATAATGACTCCATGAAATTCTTAGGCAAATGAGTAGAACTAGAAAATATCATTGTGAGTGAGATAATCTAATCACAAAAACAACCACACATGATATGCACTCACTCATAAGTGGATATTAGCCCCAAAGCTTGGAATACCCAGGATACAATTCACAGACCACATGAAAGACAAAAGTATGGATGTTTCAGTACTTCTTAGAAGGGGAAACAAAATACTCACAAGAGGAAATAAAGAGACAAAATGTGGAGCAGAGGCAGAAGGAAAGGCCATCCAGTGACTGCCATATATTGCGATTCATCCCACATGCAGTCACCAAACCCAATCACAATTGGGAATGGCAAGAGGTGCATGCTGACAGGAGACTGATGTAGAGCTGTCTCCTGAGAGACTCTGCAAAGCCTGACAAATAAAGGTGGATGCTTACAGCCTACCATTGAACTGAGAACAGTAACCCCAGTGGAGGAGTTAGAAGAAGCACTGAGGTAACTGAGCTTGCAACCCCATAGGAAGAATAACAATTACAACCAACCAGACCCACCCAGAGCTCCTAGGGACTAAACTACCAACCAAAGAGTACACATGTACTAACCCATGGCCCCAGTCACATATGTAGCAGAGGATGGCTTTATTGGGCTTCAAGGGGAAGAGAGGTACTTGGTTCTGTGAAGGCTAGATATCCCAGTATAGAAGAATGCCAGGGTGGGGAAGGAGGCTGGAATAGGTGGGTGAGTTGGTGGGGTAGCACCCTCATGGAGGCAGGGAGTAGGGGGATGGGATGGGGTTTCTGGAAGGGACACTGGGAAAGGGCATAATATTTGAAATGTAGATTTAAAAAAATCCAATAAAAAGGAAAAAAAAAGAAGTTGGAGTAAATGTAGTTTTTGTTATGCTGTGTCTGGGTATGACCCCCATAAACTCAAAGTGTTTGAACGAGTCTTGGGGGGCAAAGGAGTGGAACATGATTTGAATAGTGGCACTATTTGGAAGTGTGACATTATGGAGTAGGTGTGTCATTGTGGGTGTGGGTTTTAAGACTCTCATCTTAGCTTCCTGGGAGCCAGTTTTTTCTGTTTGCTTTGAATGAAGATGTAGAACTCTCAGCTTCTGCTGCATCATGTCTGCCTGAATGCTGCCATGCTCCTTCCTTGATAATAATGAGCTGAATCTCTAATCCTTAAGCCAGCCCCAATTAATTGTTGTTTTTATAAGATTTGCCTTGGTAATGTGTCTATTGACAGCAACAAAACCCAAAATAAGAGAGGGATAGTGGACTTCCTTAGGAAGAGGTCTTTGTGGTACATTTAATTTATCCTGTTCCCAATGGTTGGTTTCTTTAACTGTTTCAGCATGACTTGCTCTGCACTCCTGTCTCAACTTGATAACTGGGATTTTAGTTATCCAGGAATGTCATGGAAAATTAAACTTTACTTAACCCCTGTTCAAAATAGATGTCTTATTTAAAAGGCTCAAGTTCTTTCTTTCTTTCAAAGCATCCATACAAAATGTTGAATTTTTTTACGGAAACACATTTTTCAGAAAGTAAATTTTTATGCTAAGACTAGAAGATAAAAATTTTGTTACAGGAATAAAATGTGGTAAGTGAACTTGGAATAAACATATTTGATGGAATCTAGAGCATGCTCCAAAGGCCTTATTTCTGTAAGTGATGGTGCAGTGAAATGATTGAATTGGATAACTCCATCGAACAAATGAAGGTTTATTGGGGATCAGTCTGCTAGGGTTATGTTCTGCCCTGATTATGGGGACCACAGAGAAAAGCAAGCAGATTTTATAGGACAGTCATCAAGGTAGTTCAGATTGATCAGGAACTAGGTGCTCTTCCATGAGGTAATTCACCTTTGGGGCAGATTAAAGGAGGCTCCTGGAAAAGAGAACTCCCATTTAGGCTTCTGTTTATGAAATGACAATCTTTCTGGGTAAGACAACATCACCAGAACTATAATTTTGAGGTGCTGTTTTGGACCTAACAATCATCAGGGTGGGATAATTTAGTGTTGTGGGAAAGCTAGAATATTCGTAGAACATCAGCTGCTAAAGTATAGGAGATTAAGTTTAATTAAACATTTAATATTTTGATTTTGGTAGTATTTAGAAATCTATGGTGACAAGTCATCTATTTAAACATCTTTAAAATAACCATGTATTGTGAAAAACAGTAAATATGATTATATATATATATATATATATATATATATATATATATATGAGTTTTTAGATTCTTAGGATGACACTCAAATTTTTTTTAAAAAAGCAAACATAATATCAGTCAATAGCCAATTTTTATAAGGTTTTAGTAAAACTAAAACGAGCAACTATTTCTATCAGTCATTTTTAACCAAAAATATTGTTATTAAATATTAATTAATAGGATTTTATACTATTGGCTACCCAACAAATATCATTCCCAGATATTTTGTAAGTACGGCCAACTGCCATTATCCTTTTTTGACTTTTGTAAACTTCAGACATTTTCCCTCCTGACAAAAGAAGCCTGACCTATTGCTCTTCATAAAACACAATTGTAAATTCTTTCTCTGCATCTTTGAGGCACAAAATTTTTCAGGGCTTTCCTTTTATACCTAAGAATATTTTCTTCAAGGATCTGAAAGCTATCTCCTTTAAGTGTATTCATCCAGAGCGACAGAGTACCATATTGCCTCTTTTGTAGAAGTAATAAAGAAAATGCCCAAGACTAGATTTTATGGAGACCTTTTGTCCATTGAAGTTTCCTCCTTTTAGCTTGTATCAAGTTGTCATAACACGACCTTGCAGAAATGCCAATATATTAACCCAAATTTTTAGAGTATCTGAATATTTGCTCTAGTATGGATAGATCTAAAAGAACACTGGTGATGAAAAGGATAACTTTTACTAAAGATCAACAGATGGAGATGCAGAACTACATAGCAGCCACAGACTTGGCTGGTTGGCTTCAGGGAATAATCTTATCATTGTCCATATGAGGTGTATTGTTCACACTACTAGCTGCCTTCACTTTAAAATACCTTTAAATCAACACAAAGTCAAAATCTGACAGTTGTATATGAGTGATCAACCATTTGATGGTGGGAGTCTAGATTTGGAACTAATTTGTCTCATTACAGTCCTACAGTAGTAGGTATTCAAATCAGGGTTCTGAAAGATCCCCGAAGAGACCCTTATTCAAGTCTTGGGAAATCCCGGACCCCAGACACAGAGAGACCATTTTGGATGTAATAAGCAAAGGCGAGGTTTATTACGGAGATCTATTACGGAGATCTGTGGGCCGACACGTATCCCGCACAGGAGACAGAGGTGTCAACCCTGAAACTCAAAAGTCAGGGGTTTATATTGGGAAAGCTAGGGGGTTTGGTGAGGTTACACACTATTGGCTAATTTCTGGCACGGCTATAAGTGATTGGCTCATTTAAACATAGACAACACAGCAGAAGAGTACATGCTGACTGGGGCGTTCAGGATTTTAGAAGCTAGGGGCTTATCAGGGTTTGAAGGACATCTGGTTAAGGTGTGACTCTGAGTAAGCTGGGGGGGTGGTGCCCTTCTACCAGATGGTTTATGAGTCAGTCCTGATAACTCAGGCTGGTTCCTGCATTCCTTTTCTTTATCTTTATGGTCTGTTAGTCTTAGCAGCAGGGCTGCCTGGATTTGTCTGGGCTTGTTTCTTATAGTGTAGCCCTGGGTCTTTTAATTTTATATTTTTAAACCTTAAATCTGTATAATTTTCCTTTCATTCCCCTCTTCTTCTACTAAGTAATTCTAATCTTAGAATTTTGATATCAAATCTCGTATTTGGTTTTACCAGTTGTCCTAACTCACTGGTACTGTTGTCTCAGAACCATCAACTGCACAGCACCCACTCGATTTTTAACAAAAGCAATTAGCAACCTCCCAGTCACGTCTCCGATGTATCCACTTATCTGATGTGTAAGTCTAGGGAGCTTTCTGAAGATCTGACTGTCCCTCTAGGTCCCAGCTCTCAGCCCCAACAGCTAGTACGAGGCTGGTGAGGGCTGAGACTTGATGGCTGTCAGGGTGGTCAGCAGCACCAGGTACAGTCCTTTCCAGTGAGTCTCAAGTGTCTGGGTTCGGTGCCATCGTATGTAGCCGAGTCTCCGACCTGGAACTGATGAGATGTCTCGGGGGTCCCCGGGGCATAGGCTGCTGTCAGCTGTGACCAGACTTCATTTCATATCACCTGTAGGTATTTTAGCCTGGCATACAAATCATTATTACTATGACATGTTGGTTCAATAACATCATCTAATACAGTCAGAGAAGCTGAGGCCCCATATAAGATTTCAAAGGGGGGTTAGGGTGAATCTGGAAAGGATATTTCTTGCTCTGAAGAGAGCAAGAGGGAAGGAGTGCCACCCAGTCTGTGCCAGTCTCCATGGTCAATTTGGTCAGGGTCTCTTTTAGAGCTTTATTTATTTACTCTATCTGTCCTGAACTTTGAGGTCTGTAAATACAACGTAATTTCCAATCGACCTCTAAATACATAGCCACACCCTTGCTTACCTTGGCAATGAAAGTAGGGCCATTGTCTGACCAGATTACCTTGGGCACTCCAGACCTGGGGAAGATTTCTTCCAATATCTTATTGATGACTACTGAGGCCGTCTCTTGCTTGGTGAGGAAAGCCTCTATCTATTCCTGGAAAGGTATCTATAAGCACTAGGAGATACTTGTGATCATATTTTCCTGGTTTTATCTCAGTGAAGTTCACTTCGACTTTTCACTAAACTCTCTAGGTCTCTTTGCCCTGTTTGCTTGCTAAGCATTCACTTACTGACATATATTATATTTTTTACTGCCTCTCTGGCTAGAATCTTAAAGTCTATTACATACACCTTAACTACTTGGACAAACTTCTTATCTCTTAAATGAGTCCATTTCTGTATTTGGCAAAGTGAGCCTTTTTTTTTGTTCTCTGAGGAATATAGTTTTCCCTCAAGTGTGCCATTGTCTTTTTTTCATTTAAGCAATTTGGGCCTTTTCTTCTGTAGTACATTCTAAGTGAGGCCATCCCTTAGTCCAATCCCAGTTCTCAGTGGCTGTCTCTTGCAAGCCTGTAACCAGGATAGGCTCCTGCATAGCCATTTCCCGAGCCACTTTATCTTCTTTGTTACTGCCCCACGTCACTGAATCTCTTCCCTCCTGATATCCTGAGCAATGAATAGTACTCACAGTTGTTGGCTAAACCAGGGCATCCAATAGATGGTAAAGGCATCTGTGGCACTGATGTGCTGGGGGGTAGAGGTTTGTCCATCCCAGATGACATTTGTGTTGTCCATCATGGCAGCACCCACTTATCTCTGACCTTCATGAAGAGAACTGTTCCCGTCTGTGGACAAGGTAGCCTCGACTTTCAGCAGGGATCAATCTGTCAGTTGTAGAGGTCTTTCCTCCACCCATGGGCTTCTGCCAGTACTTGACACTCATGTTGTGGTGGCTCCAGGTCAGCATTGGGCAGCAAGGTGAACAGATTGCCCCCAACCAGTGGAGAATTTAGTCCATGGCAGCTGACCAGTGGTCCCATCTTCTGGGACATTCTATTCAAATGCAAAACATCAGCCACTCTATCACAGTTTAAGTCTTGGATAGGGTGATAATTGTTAGTGCCCGGCTGGCAGGAGTGATGTGTTTCAGGCAGAACAGCACTAAGCCACACATCTCCCAGCATCAGGTACTGGTGCACTGAGACAGGTCTTAAGCTCCACATACACCGTCTGCAGATATGCATACACATGGCCTCACCCAGCCATTTCAGCCCAGGCAAGCCATTTTGGAAAGCAAATTTCTCATGAGCAAGGGATGGGGGCATGACCACTAGTTCAGGGCTGACCATGAACTAGTGGGTTACCCGGCCCACACCAAGGTCCACTGTTCTTCGGGTAGTCCATAAGTATTGTTTGTTGTCAGTAGCCCCCTGTACCCAAGGTCTTTGGATACTGGCCCACTGGAGCATAGGAGCACAGAGCGTTGGGTCCCTGTATCCACAAAACAACTGGGCGGGCTTCCCTTCTATCTTTGTGCATAGCCAGCACTCTAGGACCAAGAGGACCTCTTGTTCTTTCTGGGGCAGTCCCTGACCCAGCGTCCTTTTCCTTTGTATTAATCACACCGATCTTTAGCCAGGAATTCTCCTCTGTTGCCAGGTACTATCTTCATAGGTTTTCTAACTATTGTGGCCATATGTGTTCCTCTCTTGTCTTTTATCTCTCTTTAGCTCTCTAACTTCCTCTTCTTTTTGTCTCTTTTCCCCTAGCTTCCTGTTCTTTTTACCTTCTTTTCTCTTTCTCAGTCTCTCTGTTCATATCTTACTTTCTCTGTTACTTATACTAACTCTCTCAGCAACTTAGCTTAACCCTTTAAATTTCTGTAACTTTCTCTTCATATCCTTTCCTTATCTTAGCCAGATTGGTGGGGCATTTTCCAGCCCCTCTGAGACCCACCCTTGTAGCCTGGGGGCAGACCCGGAGCACTCCCTACCTTCAGGGGTATTGAAGTCAACAGTCAGGAGTGAGGGCCTTCCATCCATGTCTGGAACATTCTTTCTGGCCTCTAGTAGGATTCTGTCTTTCCTCAGTGGTAAAGAAGACCTGTAACAGTTACTAACAAGGATCTCAAGTGGGATGGTGAGAAAACAAGAAGGGAATCTAGAGAATAGAGGTCCACTGAAGAGGACAAATAGCATTTAGTCACACAGCTAAACCAGGAGGCCTTTTTTGGACAACAAGGCCATTGTAAAAATAAGCACAAGCTTTGTCTATGAAACAGGAAGGCGAGCAGACAGGCAGCCTATCTGTTAGCGGCTGTCTCTCTGGACTTAGATTTTCCCTTAAGGAGTACTTCTCTTCAGTGTCAGCTTGGTGGCTTTGCCTCTCAAGAGAACCAGCCTCCAAATGACACTAGGCTCCTAGTAACAACTAATAACAAAAGGATGGAGAGATGGTTAGAATCTGGGTGCTAGCTATTAAGCAGCTGACAAAAGAATTGTAACCAGTTCACCTGGGGCTTCCTGTCTCTTACATCTAATAAAGAGATTGTTAATACTATAGTACCAACCTTAAAAAAAAAAAAAAAGAAAGAAAGAAAAGAAAGGGCTGCGCAGATCTTCCTGGTAGCTGCCGCCGCGGAGAGCTCATAGGCAGCACCCCACTAGCAAACTTGAGCCTCGGGACCACAGGTAGGACCAACTTTTCTGCTACAAGAGACCTGCCTGGTGAACTCAGGACACACAGAGGCAAAATTCCTCTAGGACCGGGCACTTCCGGTGTTTACCGGGAGTCCCAAACCCGCGGATCCCGGCCCTCAGCAGCTCTCTGCTCCCAGACCCCGTGGGAGAGAGACCTCACCGCCTGGGCAGGTGGGCACTCCTGAGGCTGCAGAGTGGAAGAGACCACCAACACTGCCCACCCCTGCCCACATCCCTGGCCCAAGAGGAAACTGTATACGGCCTCTGGGTTCCCGTAGGGAGGGCCCAAGAGCGGCAGGACACCTGCGCCTGAGACACCGCTGGAACCTGAAGGGACAGACCGGATAAGCAGTTCTCTGCACCCAAATCCCATGGGAGGGGGAGCTAAACCTACAGAGAGGCAGACACGCATGGAAAACCAGAAGAGACTGCACTCTGCACACATCTCTGAAGCCAGGGGAAAACACCAAATGCCATCTGGAACCCTGGTGCATGGAGGCTCCCGGAAAGGGCGTTGCAGATCTTCCTGGTTGCTGCTGCCGCAGAGAGCTCATAAGCAGCACCCCATGAGCAAACTTGAGCATCGGGACCACAGGTAAGACCAAATTTTCTAAAAGCAAGTGACCTGCCTGGTGAACTAAAGACACAGGCCCACAGGAACAGCTGAAGACGTGTAGATAGGAAAAACTACACACCCGAAAGCAGAACACTCTGTCCCCATAACTGGCTGAAAGAAAACAGGAAAACAGGTCTACAGCACTCCTGACACACAGGCTTATAGGACAGTCTAGCCACTGTCAGAAATAGCAGAACAAAGTAACACTAGAGATAATCTGATGGTGAGAGGCAAGCGCAGGAACCCAAGCAACAGAAACCAAGACTACATGGCATCATCAGAGCCTAATTCTCCCACCAAAGCAAACACGGAATATCCAAATGCACCAGAAAAGCAAGATCTAGTTTCAAAATCATATTTGATCATGATGCTGGAGGACTTCAAGAAAGATGTGAAGAACTCCCTTAGAGAACAAGTAGAAGCCTACAGAGAGGAATCGCAAAAATCCCTGAAAGAATTCCAGGAAACCATAAATAAACAAGTAGAAGCCCATAGAGAGGAGTCACAAAAATCCCTGAAAGAATTCCAGGAAATCATAGATAAACAAGTAGAAGCCCATAGAGAGGAGTCACAAAAATCCCTGAAAGAATTCCAGGAAAACACAATCAAACAATTGAAGGAATTAAAAATGGAAATAGAAGCAATCAAGAAAGAACACATGGAAACAACCCTGGATTTAGAAAACCAAAAGAAGAGACAAGGAGCTGTAGATACGAGCTTCACCAACAGAATACAAGAGATGGAAGAGAGAATCTCAGGAGCAGAAGCTTCCATAGAAATCATTGACTCAACTGTCAAAGATAATGTAAAGCAGAAAAAGCTACTGGTCCAAAACATACAGGAAATCCAGGACTCAATGAGAAGATCAAACCTAAGGATAATAGGTATAGAAGAGAGTGAAGACTCCCAGCTCAAAGGACCAGTAAATATCTTCAACAAAATCATAGAAGAAAACTTCCCTAGCCTAAAAAAAGAGATACCCATAGGCATACAAGAAGCCTACAGAACTCCAAATAGATTGGACCAGAAAAGAAACACCTCCCGTCACATAACAGCACAAAATAAAGAAAGAACATTAAAAGCAGTAAGGGAAAAATGTCAAGTAACATATACAGGCAAACCTATCAGAATTACACCAGACTTTTCGCAAGAAACTATGAAAGCCAGAAGATCCTGGACAGATGTCATACAGACCCTAAGAGAACACAAATGCCAGCCCAGGTTACTGTATCCTGCAAAACTCTCAATTAACATTGATGGAGAAACCAAGATATTCCATGACAAAACCAAACTTACACAATATCTTTCTACAAATCCAGCACTACAAAGGATAATAAATGGTAAAGCCCAACATAAGGAGGCAAGCTATACCCTAGAAGAAGCAAGAAACTAATCATCTTGGCAACAGAACAAGGAGAAGAAAAGCACACAAACATAACCTCACATCCAAATATGAATATAACGGGAAGCAATAATCACTATTTCTTAATATCTCTCAACATCAATGGCCTCAACTCCCCAATAAAAAGACATAGATTAACAAACTGGATACGCAACGAGGACCCTGCATTTTGCTGCCTACGGGAAACACACCTCAGAGACAAAGAAAGACACTACCTCAGAGTGAAAGGCTGGAAATCAACTTTCCAAGCAAATGGTTGGAAGAAGCAAGCTCGAGTAGCCATTCTAATATCAAATAAATTCAATTTTCAACTAAAATTCATCAAAAAAGATAACGAAGGACACTTCATATTCATCAAAGGAAAAAATCCACCAAGATGAACTCTCAATCCTAAATATCTATGCCCCAAATACAAGGGCACATACATACATAAAAGAAACCTTACTAAAGCTCAAAACACACATTGCACCTCACACAATAATAGTAGGAGACTTCAACACCCCACTCTCTTCAATGGACACATCATGGAAACAGAAATTACACAGAGATGTAGACAGACTAAGAGAAGTCATGAGCCAAATGGACTTAACAGACATTTATAGAACATTCTATCCTAAAGCAAAAGGTTATACCTTCTTCTCGGCTCCTCATGGTACTTTCTCCAAAACTGACCATATAATTGGTCAAAAAAAGGGCCTCAACAGGTACAGAAAGATAGAAATAATCCCATGCGTGCTATCGGACCACCAGGGCCTAAAACTGGTCATCAATAACAATAAGGGAAGAATACCCACATATATGTGGAAATTGAACAATGCTCTACTCAATGATAACCTGGTCGAGGAAGAAATAAAGAAAGAAATTAATGGCTTTTTAGAATTTAATGAAAATGAAGGTACAACATACCCAAACTTATGGGACACAATGAAATCTGTGCTAAGAGGAAAACTCATAGCACTGAGTGCCTGCAGAAAGAAACAGGAAAGAGCATATGTCAGCAGCTTGACAGCATACCTAAAATCTCTAGAAGAAAAAGAAGCAAATACACCCAGGAGGAGTAGAAGGCAGGAAATAATCAAACTCAGAGCTGAAATCAACCAAGTAGAAACAAAAAGGACCACAGAAAGAATCAACAGAACCAAAAGTTGGTTCTTTGAGAAAATCAACAGGATAGACAAACCCTTAGCTAGACTAACGAGAGAACACAGAGAGGGTATCCAAATTAACAAAATCAGAAATGAAAAGGGAGACATAACTACAGATTCAGAGGAAATTCAAAAAATCACCAGATCTTACTATAAAAGCCTATATTCAACAAAACTTGAAAATCTGCAGGAAATGGACAATTTCCTAGACAGATACCAGGTACCAAAGTTAAATCAGGAACAGATAAACCAGTTAAACAACCCCATAACTCCTAAAGAAATAGAAGCAGTCATTAAAAGTCTCCCAACCAAAAAGAGCCCAGGTCGAGACGGGTTTAGTGCAGAATTCTATCAGACCTGCATAGAAGACCTCATACCAATATTATCCAAACAATTCCACAAAATTGAAACAGATGGAGCACTACCGAATTCCTTCTATGAAGACACAATTACCCTTATACCTAAACCATACAAAGACCCAACAAAGAAAGAGAACTTCAGACCAATTTCCCTTATGAATATCGACGCAAAAATACTCAATAAAATTCTGGCAAGCCGAATCCAAGAGCACATCAAAACAATCATCCACCATGATCAAGTACACTTCATCCCAGGCATGCAGGGGTTGTTTAATATACGGAAAACCATCAACGTGATCCATTATATAAACAAACTGAAAGAACAAAACCACATGATCATTTCATTGGATGCTCAGAAAGCATTTGACAAAATTCAATACCCCTTCATGACAAAAGTCCTTGAAAGGATAAGAATTCAAGGCCCATACCTAAACATAGTAAAAGCCATATACAGCAAACCAGTTGCTAACATTAAACTAAATGGAGAGAAACTTGAAGCAATCCCACTAAAATCAGGGACTAAACAAGGCTGCCCACTCTCTCCCTACTTATTCAATATAGTTCTTGAAGTTCTAGCCAGAGCAATCAGACAACAAAAGGAGGTCTAAGGGATACATATCAGAAAAGAAGAATTCAAAATATCACTATTTGCAGATGATATGATAGTATATTTAAGTGATCCCAAAAGTTCCACCAGAGAACTACTAAAGCTGATAAACAACTTCAGCAAAGTGGCTGGGTATAAATTAACTGAAATAAATGAGTAGCCTTCCTCTACACAAAAAGAAACAAGCCGAGAAAGAAATTAGGGAAATGACACCCTTCATAATAGACCCAAATAATATAAAGTACCTCGGTGTGACTTTAACCAAGCAAGTAAAATACCTGTAAAATAAGAATTTCAGGACTCTAAAGAAAGAAATTGAAAAAGACCTCAGAAGATGGAAAGATCTCCCATGCTCATGGATTGGCAGGATTAATATAGTAAAAATGGCCATTTTACCAAAAGCGATCTACAGATTCAATGCAATCCCCATCAAAATACCAATCCAATTCTTCAACGAGTTAGACAGAACAATTTGCAAATTCATCTGGAATAACAAAAAACCCAGGATAGCTAAAACTATCCTCAACCATAAAAGGACTTCAGTGAGAATCACTATCCCTGAACTCAAGCAGTATTACAGAGCAATAGTGATAAAAACTGCATGGTATTGGTACAGAGACAGACAGATAAACCAATGGAAAAGAATTGAAGACCCAGAAATGAACCCACACACATATGGGCACTTGATTTTTGACAAAGGAGCCAAAACCATCAAATGGAAAAAAGATAGCCTTTTTAGCAAATGGTGCTGGTTCAACTGGAGGTCAACATGTAGAAGAATGCAGATCTATCCATGCTTATTACCCCATACAAAGCTTAATTCCAAGTGGATCAAGGACCTCCACATCAAACCAGATACAGTCAAACTAATAGAAGAAAAACTAGGGAAGCATCTCTAACACATGGGCACTGAAAAAAATTTCCTGAACAAAACACCAATGGCTTATGCTCTAAGATCAAGAATCGACAAATGGGATCTCATAAAACTGCAAAGCTTCTGTAAGGCAAAGGACACTGTGGTTAGGACAAAATGGCAACCAACAGATTGGGAAAAGACCTTTACTAATCCCAGAACAGATAGAAGTCTTATATCCAAAATATACAAAGAAGTCAAGAAGTTAGACCGCAGGGAGACAAATAGCCCTATTAAAAAATGGGGTTCAGAGCTAAACAAAGAATTCACAGCTGAGGAATGCCGAATGGCGGAGAAACACCTACAGAAATGTTCAACAGCTTTAGTCATAAGGGAAATGCAAATCAAAACAACCCTGAGATTTCCCCTCACACCAGTGAGAATGACTAAGATCAAAAACTCAGGTGACAGCAGATGCTGGCGAGGATGCGGAGAAAGAGGAACACTCCTCCATTGTTGGTGGGATTGCAGACTGGTACAACCATTCTGGAAGTCAGTCTGGAGGTTCCTCAGAAAATTGGACATTGAACTACCTGAGGATCCAGCTATACCTCTCTTGGGCATATACCCACAAGATGCCCCAACATATAAAAAAGACACGTACTCCACTATGTTCATTGCAGCCTTATTTATAATAACCAGAAGTTGCAAAGAACCCAGATGCCCTTCAACAGAGGAATGGATACAGAAAATGTGGTACATCTACACAATGGAATATTACTCAGCTATCAAAAACAATGACTTTTCGAAATTTGTAGGCAAATGCTCGGAACTGGAAAATATCATCCTGAGTGAGGTAACCCAATCACAGAAAAACACACCTGGTATGCACTCATTGATAAGTGGCTATTAGCCCAAATGCTTGAATTACCCTAGATGCCTAGAACAAATGAAATTCAAGACGGAAGATCAAAATGTGAATGCTTCACTCCTTCTTTAAAAGGGGAACAAGAATACCCTTGGCAGGGAATAGAGAGGCAAAGATTAAAAGAGTGACAGAAGGAACACCCATTCAGAGCCTGCCCCACATGTGGCCCATACATATACAGCCATCCAGTTAGACAAGATGGATGAAGCAAATAGTGCAGGCCGACAGGAGCCAGATGTAGATCTCTCCTGAGAGACATAGCCAGAATACAGCAAATACAGAGGCGTATGCCAGCAGCAAACCACTGAATTGAGAATAGGATCCCCGTTGAAGGAATCAGAGAACGAACTAGAAGAGCTTGAAGGGGCTTGATACCCTATATGTACAACAATGCCAAGCAACCAGAGCTTCCAGGGACTAAGCCACTACCTAAAGACTATACATGGACTGATCCTGGACTCTGACCTCATAGGTAGCAATGAATATCCTAGTAAGAGCACCAGTGGAATGGGAAGCCCTGGGTCCTGCTAAGACTGAACCCCCAGTGAACTAGATTGTTGGGGGGGAGGGTGGCAAGTGGGGGAGAATGGGGAGTGGAACACCCATAAAGAAGGGGAGGGGGAGGGGGTTATTTGCCCAGAAACCGGGAAAGGGAATAATACTCGAAATGTATATAAGAAATAATCAAGTTAAAAAAAAAGGGGGGGGGTTGGGGATTTAGCTCAGTGGTAGAGCGCTTGCCTAGGAAGCGCAAGGCCCTGGGTTCGGTCCCCAGCTCCGAAAAAAAGAACCAAAAAAAAAAAAAAAAGAACCAAACCCCCCCCCCAAAAAAAAAACAAACTATAGCTCTCTCCGTGTCTATTAATACCAGGACTGCAGTAGTAGTCATTCACCAAGCTGTCTCACTGGGCTAAAGGCCCATGGAAAAGAAAACATTAATCCTGGCCTTGGCCACAGCCAAAGCCTGAATTCTAAATTTTGACTGGTAAAACAAAGTTCTTCACAGTTTGTTGTAGATTCTTTTTGAAACTATTTTAGGGGCTTCTTTGCCCCCCAACCTGGGTCATCTCCTCTTGGGGAAGAGGCTCAAGAGAGAAAGATAAAACTCCTGGCAGAAAACAATTTCTCTCAAGCAAATTATTTTAAACTTTTAGCTTAAGCACCAAGAGGACCAAGTAAAACTCTTTGACGAACAAAGCAAACAGTTTCATGATTTCAAACACAGTCGTCAGTCCAAATTCAAAAATGAAACAAAAGCCAAAAAGTCCCTCGACAATACCACAGAAAACAAACCAGACAACCAAGAGCAAGACAAAGTATCCTATAACCAATTTCTACAGATGCCTGGTACCTTCAGTACCTTGCCCAAACTGCAGCTTAACCTTAGCTGCTTCTGGGATGAGACAGACCATCTGATTCCACCTCCCAACAGGATTCCAGAGTGTCCTCTTGCCCTAACATCCGTCCAATGGTCCACCATCAAAGACAAAGGGGTTGTCACAGTCTGCCCCATGGCAAAGAAAAAGAACACCAAACACAGAAACAGAATACAGACAACAGACACTAACACATCCAAGCACACTTGTCCCCACCTATACTTAAATAGGCAGCCGAATGCGACCTCTGACGGAGTGGGATTCCTCGTCCACTCCCGCCTAGGTAAAAGCCATTTCCTTTGTTCCAGAAAACCACAGTCAGGTCCTCCTGACTGCCCACAGCCGGGCTTTCCACCCGTGGAATGTCTTCCAGGGCTGCAGCTTGTGGGCTCGGGGCATCCCCCCTTCCGCAGCCAGAGGATCCTCATAGACTGCAAAGGCGGCTGCACAGAGTGGGATTCCACATCCACTCTCCTCTCCTACAGAGTGGGATTTCACATCCACTCTCTTAGGAGGCAACACTGAGTGGGATTCCACATCCACTCTCTTAATGCTGACCGGTGCTAAGACACACCTATATACACACACGACTGAACCAAAACAGAGACAGACACAGACTGACCAATGACGCGCCACTCACACAGAAACACTCAAACAAACATCCAACTCACCTCCAAGGGGTCTTCGGAGTCTGGGGTGGTCTCGAAGATCCCGGACGAGCCCCCAAATGAAAGATCCCCGAAAAGACCCTTATTCATGTCTTGGGAAATCGCGGACCCTAGATACAGAGAGACCATTTTGGATGTAATAAGCAAAGGTGAAGTTTATTACAGAGATCTATTATGGAGATCTGTGGGCCGACACGTATCCCACGCAGGAGACAGAGTTGTCGACCCCGAAACTCAAAAGTCAGGGGTTTATTTAGGGAAAGCTAGGGGGTTTGGCGCGGTTACACACAATTGGCTAATTTCTGGCACGGCTATAAGTGATTGGCTCATTCAAACATAGACAACACAGCAGTAGAGTACATGCTGACTGGGGCGTTCAGGATTTTAGAAGCTAGGGGCTTATCAGGGTTTGAAGGACATCTGGTTAAGGTGTGACTCTGAGTAAGCTGGGGGGAGGTGCCCTTCTGCCAGATGGTTTATGAGTCAGTCCTGATAACTCAGGCTGGTTCCTGCATTCCTTTTCTTTAACTTTATGGTCTGTTAGTCTTAGCAGCAGGGCTGCCTGGACTTGTCTGGGCTTGTGTCTTATAGTGTAGCCCTGAGTCTTTTAATTTTATATTTTTAAACCTTAAATCTGTATAATTTTCCTTTCAGTTCAACTGGCAAAATGAATCTCTTAAGGTCATCTTAAAGGTTGAGAAAGATAATATATGCCTAAGCCCCCAGTACAATGTCACATCCCTAAATGCACTCATGAAGTGTTGTAGAATTATTGTGGGGTCCCATGTCTGCTCTGCTGCAGGGCTCAGGCCATTCGGGGAGGCTATATGTGGGAAGTTGATCACTGGGTGGGTCTCTGACTATGGGAAGCCTTGGGACACCATTCTGTGGTGGGGGAGGGCAGTCTGAGATCGGGACACAGTCATAGCTGACTTGGGTGTCCCTGGACCTACAAAAAGGATGGGACATCTGGTTCTCAGGCTCAGGCTCTTGGGCATCCAGGTGCAGCTGGGATGCCTCAGTAGAGCTGAGAATGGAATGGGGCCTCTAGGCTGGATCTAGCCCAGAGCTGAAGGGGAAGAAAGGGAAGCTTCAGATGCTCCTGTGGGGAGTCTGGCTTGAGGGAAGTAAGCCTGAGTTCAGTCCCTCCTGGGAGCACAGGGAGGCTTTCCTTAGGAGATTAGATGGTGGCCGGTAGGCAAATACCTTCTCTGTGGCTCACCACAGAAAATCCCAAAGAAAAGAGACAGTTCGTGGTTTTAAGGCGTGTATTGTCATGGTGGAAAATAGATGAGTAAAGCCTAAAACTATATCCTGCTTTTCAGGGTGGGCCTGAGATTAAATACCTTTTGCAGGGAGGGTTGTCTGGGAAGGGAAAATCATTGGCTAAGCCTCTAGGCCTTTAGTTATCTCATTATAATGGAGATCTGTTTCTGTCTTGAGCCCATGTGACCTGTGGAGGGGTTTGGGTTCACCGCCCTTATGTGACTGATGGCCATAAATCTATGGAGGGCTGTGGGCTCTATGATAGGCCTGCTTTCCTAGGAGTCAGGTAAAATGCCTACCATCCCGTCAGGGTCTCTGAGATTCAAGCGTTCTCAACCAGAAACTAGGGTACCTTTCACTATCCCACATATCCCCCTTTTACTTCCTTTTTTAAAAAAAGAGGCATCACTGGAGTGATGACATCATTTGTAGTGAAAATTTTGAGTGGGATTGAAGTATTAAAAGAAAACACTACACAGGGCAAAGGGGTAGCACAACTAAGTCAGAGGGGTAAGAAGGGATTTGGGAAGACAAGGGATTATTGAACCAAATAAATATTCTCTGGGTTGTACAGTTAAAGGGTGTTATATTATTCATGTAACTCCAAACTTCATTTGGCTTTGTCAAAAGAGTTACATGTAGCTCGAAGCTCCTAAGTCTGTCCTCTGTGGATCTCAGCATGTGCCTAAGGAGTCCTCAGTCAGATGAGGTGTCTGGAGGAAAGCAGCTTTGTTGTCCAGGCAGGTCTGAGGAGATGGTGTTCAGTCTCAGCTGAATGTGTGGGAGAAGCACTGTTGTTTCTTTTGTAAAGATGTAAGCCTATAGGGTAATCACAACAGAGGAGACGAACCCCGGCAGGGGGCAGGGGAATATCTGCATAGGGTGGGTAGTTTGTGTTAAGCCTGTGATGGTTTGCTTGGGAGTACATCATGGTCTATTGTTAAGATCCTAGGAAAGCAAGGGCGATTGAGGAATTTAGTCCCGGAAGGCATCTTTTAAGGCATCTCTTTTGGATCGCTGAGGAAGAAAATATGTTAATTGTGTATCTGGGATAGGCCATAACAGTGTGTCTGTAAAAGGAAATTAGTTGTTATAAGGATTAAGTAATAGTTATCATTATAGTTGGTTTGACCCATGGGAGTAGATTAGATGACTTTTGCAACTTCAAAGAAATCGTGAACAAATTGAATTTTTTTTTTTTGGACAAAAGTCACAAATGCTAAGGAGAAGGTACATATTTAAATGATGAAGCTTGAAAACTTTGGGTTGAGAAGAACAAACATTGTCTTAGGTGTTCCTGTTAGGGAGAACAAGAATTTTACAAAGGCCTGAAATTTTTCTGGTTTCATGTGTGTATTTCCATTGTCTTTGGTCAGCCTAGATGTAGGGGGAAGGGGCCTGCTCTGCTATGCTGCAGCTGTGTGCTCTGGCAGACAAGTCTTGTTTTCCCCATTTGTTATTTCTTGGCTGGTATACCCTAAATGTAGAGAAGAAGGAGATGAAAGGCCAATTTTAAAGAAAAGCTCAAAGGAAGAATCATAGAGGCTTGATAGCACAGTTATCACCAGGGCCACAGGGAATGAGAGGCAGAATCCATAGTAGCTGTGTTCTGTGTTTCTAGCCCCAGCAGCAGCAGCCTGATGGCCAGTGTGAGAAGGCTAGGGCAGATTTAGGTTTAGGCCTGCAGGGGACCTTGTGTTGGATCCCAGCTGGCAGATGGGGAAGCAGAGAGCTAAGGCAGATGCGGATATCTGAAAGGCAGCTACAGGGTTGGGGATTTAGCTCAGTGGTAGAGCGCTTGCCTAGCAAGCACAAGGCCCTGGGTTCGGTACCCAGCTCTGAAAAAAAAAAAAAATGAAAGGCAGCTGCATTAACTATGTAGGAGCTCACGATATGGGACTGGGGGAGGCGGAGGAGATTAAAGACTAGTGAGCACTGTAGTAGAGCAAGTTAAGAGGAACACATGGGGGGGGAGAGAGAGAGAGAGAGAGAGAGAGAGAGAGAGAGAGAGAGAGAGAGAGAGAGAGAGAGAGAGTCAGAGGAATCAGAGTAAGGCCTAATCTTTGGAACTAGGACAGGGGTTACTTCCGATGGGGGTCTCCGTGGGTCACCAGCTAGGGGTACGATTTAGCTGGGTTGGTCCCATATTGGTTGCCAGTTGTAGGTTGTGCCACAGGGCTCAGGCAGCTCTGGGATGCTGGAAGGAGGAAGTTGACTCTGCTTACCTCACACCTCCACTGGGCAGATGTCCGGCTGTGGGAAGCCACAGGACACTGAACTGGGGCGTGTGGAAGCACAGTCTGAGACATGGGACACAGCTGGAGCAGGATTGGGGGTCCCCCGGGCCTGAAAGGAGGCTAGAGCAGTCTGTTTCTCAGGCTCTTGGTCATCCAGGAGCCACTGGATGCCAAGGAAGAGATGAGAATGGAGTGCTAGCCCAGGGCTGAGGGGAAAGAGGGGGAACTCTGGCTCTGGGGTAATTTTTGGCTAGACATCAGTCGGGCTGCAGGCTTGGTGACTGTCATTGCTGGGAGTTCAGGGAGGCTTTCTTCGGAAGATTAGATGGCAGCTCTGTAGGCAAAGGCTTTCTCTGTGGTTCCCCATAGTGGATCACGATGAAAAGAGACAGTCCATGGTTTTAAGGCATTCATTGTCATAACGAAAAGTGGATGAGTAAAGAGTGGGCCTGATACTAAATAGTTTTTGCAGGGAGGAGTGTCTGGGAAAGGAAATTCGTTGGCTAAGCTTCCAGGCCTTTAGTTACTTCATTTTAATGGAGATCTGTCTTGAGCCTATGTGACCTGTGATCATGTCCTCTATCTATGAGGGCTTGGGGCACTGCCCGGATGTGACTGATGGCTATAAATCTATGGAGGTCTTCAGGCTAATGATGGGCCTGGTTTCCTGTGAGTCAGGCGAAAAGTCTACTAGTAGTCCCTTTCATGGTAACAGAGGTTCAGACATCCTCAACCGGGAACCAGGATGCCTTTCACTGATCTACACAGTGTTAATTTTATTATAAATATTGCCACTCCTTCCTTTTCATCACAGTTGTTACTGTATTAGTTTGAGTGTTGAGCCAGAGATGAAACAATAAATAAGCTCCCTAGACAGACATTTCTGTGTTTTTTTTCCATCTGTATTTGTTTTTATTGGCTATTTTTATGTACATTTCAAATGTTATTCCTTTTCCTGGTTTCCCGTACATAAGCCCCCTATCCCATCCCCCTCACACTTCTTTGAGGGTGTTCCCCTTCCCCAAGAACCCATCCTTTCCCACTTCCCTACCCTGACATTCCCCTACACTGGAGGGCCCAGCCTTAGCAAAACCAAGGGCTTCTCCCCTCATTGGTGCCCAACAAGGCCATCCTTGTTATATACAGCTACATATGCAGCTGGAGCCATGGGTCTGTCCAAATGTCCTCTTTGGGGAGTTGTTTAGACCTTGGGAACTCTGGTTGGTTGGTATTGTTGTTCTTACAGGGTTTTAAGACCCTTCAGCTCCTTCAATCCTTCCACTAATTCCTCCAGTGAGGACCCCGTTCTCAGTTCTCAGTTCAATGGTTGGCTGCTAGCATTCTCCTCTGTATTTGTCACACTCTGGTTGAGCCTCTCAGGAGACAACTATATCATATTCCTGTCAGCATGCACTTCTTGGCTCCATCAATATTTTCTAGGTTTAGTATGCATATATATATATATATATATATATATATATATATATATATATACACACATATATATACATACACACACACAGGTTTAGTATGCATATGTATATATGTATATGTCTATGTTTATTTGTTGGATCCCCAGGTGGATCAGGCTCTGAATGGCCATTCCTTCAGTGTCTGCTCCAAACTTGGTCTCCATATCTCTTCCTACAAATTTTCTTCTATTAGTTCGAGAGTATCTAGCTTCATGTGGAAGTTCTTGACTAACTTTGACTTAAGGATTTTTGCAGGGTGATGAAAATGGGTTGATTTGCATTCTTCTACATGCTGACCTCCAGGATAACCATCACCATCTGGTGAAAATGCTCTTTTTTCAACTGAATAATTTTAGTTCCTTTGTCAAATATTAAGTGACCACGGGTGTGTGAGTTCATTTTTGGGTCTTCAAGTCTATTCCAATGAACTACCTGCTTGTCTCTGTATCATTATTGCTCTGTAAAACAGCTTGAAGTCGTGAATAGAGATTCCCAAAGAACCTTTTTTATTATTGAGGATAGTTTTCACTATCTTGGACTTTTTGTTAGTCCAAATGAATTTGCAAATTGCTCTTTCTATGTCTACGAAGAATTTAGTTGGGATTTTGTTAGGGATTGCATTGAATTTGTAGATTGCTTTTGGTAAAATGGCCATTTTTACTATATTAATCCCCCCAAACCACGAGCATAGGAGGATTCTCCATCTTCTGAGATCTTCGATTTATTTCTTCAGAGACTTGAAATAATTGTAAGATCTTTCACTTGTTTGGGTAGAGTCACAACAAGGTATTTTATGTAACTTGTGACTATTGTGAAGGGTGTCATTTCCCTAATTTCTTTTTCAGCCTGGTTATCCTTTGAGTAGAGGAAGGGTACTAATTTATTTGAGTTAAATTTATACCCAGCCAATTTGCTGAAGTTATCATGCTTAGTAGTTTGCTGATGGAACTTTTGGGGTCACTTAAGGACAGTATTATATCATCTGCAAATAGTGATATTTTAACTCTTCCTTTCCAATTTGTATCCCGTTGAACTTTTGTTGTCTGATGGCTCTGACTAAAACTTTGAGTACTGTATTGAATAAGTAGGGAGAGAGTGGGCAGCCTTGTCTAGTCCCTGATTTTTTTTTTTAATTTTTAAAAAAATTTTTTTATTAACTTGAGTATTTCTTATTTACATTTCGAATGTTATTCCCTTTCCCAGTTTCTGGGCAAACATCCCCCTAATCCCTCCCCCTCCCCTTCTTTATGGGTGTTCCCCTCCCCACCCTCCCCCCATTGCCACCCTCCCCCAACAATCACGTTCACTGGGGGTTCAGTCTTAGCAGGACCAAGGGCTTCCCCTTCCTATGGTGATCTTACTAGGATATTCATTGCTACCTATGAGGTCAGAGTCCAGGGTCAGTTCATGTATAGTCTTTAGGTAGTGGCTTAGTCCCTGGAAGGTCTAGTTGCTTGACATTGTTGTTCATATGGGGTCTCGAGCTCCTTCAAGCTCTTCCAGTTCTTCCTCTGATTCCTTCAACGGGGGTCCTATTCTCAGTTCAGTGGTTTGCTGCTGGCATTCGCCTCTGTATTTGCTGTATTCTGGCTGTGTCTCTCAGGAGCGATCTACATCCGGCTCCTGTCGGCCTGCACTTCTTTGCTTCATCCATCTTGTCTAAATGGGTGGCTGTTTATGTATGGGCCACATGTGGGGCAGGCTCTGAATGGGTGTTCCTTCTGTGTCTGTTTTAATCTTTGCCTCTCTATTCCCTGCCAAGGGTATTCTTGTTCCCCCTTTCAAAGAAGGAGTGAAGCATTCACATTTTGATCATCCATCTTGAGTTTCATGTGTTCTATGCATCTAGGGTAATTCAAGCATTTGGGCTAATAGCGACTTATCAATGAGTGCATATTATGTGTGTTTTTCTGTGATTGGGTTACCTCACTCATTTCCAATTCCAAACATTTGCCTATGAATTTCATAAAGGCATTGTTTTTGATAGCTGAGTAATATCCATTGTGTAGATGTACCACAATTTCTGTATCCATTCCTCTGTTGAAGAGCATCTGGGTTCTTCCCAGCTTCTGGCTATTATAAATAAGGCTGCTATGAACATAGTGGAGCACGTGTCTTTTTTATATGTTGTGGCATCTTGTGGGTATATGCCCAAGAGAGGTATAGCTGGATCCTCAGGTAGTTCAATGTCCAATTTTCTGAGGAACCTCCAGACTGACTTCCAGAATTGTTTTACCAGTCTGCAATCCCACTAACAATGGAGGAGTCTTCCTCTTTCTCCAGATTCTGGCCAGCATTTGTTGTCATCTGAGTTTTTGATCTTAGCCATTCTCACTGGTGTGAGGTGAAATCTCAAGGTTGTTTTGACTTGCATTTCCCTTTTGACTAAAGATGTTGAACATTTCTTTAGGAGTTTCTCAGCCATTCGGTATTCCTCAGCTGTGAATTCTTTGTTTAGTTCTGAACCCCATATTTAATAAGGTTATTTGACTCCCTGCAGTCTAACTTCTTGAGTTCTTTGTATATTTTGGAAATAAACCCTGTATCTGTTGTAGGATTGGTAAAGATCTTTTCCCAATCTGTTGGTTGCCATTTTGTCCTAACCACAGTGTCTTTTGCCTTACATAAGCTTTGCAGTTTTACGAGATCCCATTTGTCGATTCTTGATCTTAGAGCATAAGCCATTGGTGTTTTGTTCAGGAAATTTTTTCCAGTGCCCATGTGTTTGAGATGCTGCCCTAGTTTTTCTTCTATTAGTTTGAGTGTATCTGGTTTGATGTGGAGGTCCTTGATCCACTTAGACTTAAGATTTTTACAGGGTGATAAGCATGGATCGATTTGCATTCTTCTACATGTTGACCTCCAGTTGAACCAGCACCATTTGCTGAAAATGCTATCTTTTTTCCATTGAATGGTTTTGGCTCCTTTGTCAAAAATCAGGTGTCCATAGGTGTGTGGGTTCACTTCTGGGTCTTCAATTCAGTTCCATTGGTTTATCTGTCTGTGTCTTTACCAATACAATGCAGTTTTTATCACTATTGCTCGGTAATACTGCTTGACTTCAGGGATAGTGATTCCCCCTGAATGCCTTTTACTGTTGAGGATAGTTTTAGCTATCCTGGATTTTTTGTTATTCCAGATGAATTTGCAAATTGTTCTGTCTAACTCTTTGAAGAATTGGATTGGTATTTTGATGGGGATTGCATTAAATCTGTAGATTGCTTTTGGTAAAATGACCATTTTTACTATATTAATCCTGCCAATCCATGAGCATGGGAGATCTTTCCATCTTCTGAGGTCTTCTTCAATTTCTTTCCTCAGTGTCTTGAAGTTCTTATTGTACAGATATTTTACTTGCTTGGTTAAAGTCACACCGAGGTACTTTATATTATTTGGATCTATTATGAAGGGTGTCGTTTCTCTAATTTCTTTCTCGGCTTGTTTCTCTTTTGTATAGAGGAAGGCAACTGATTTATTTGAGTTAATTTTATACCCAGCCACTTTGTTGAAGTTGTTTATCAGCTTTAGTAGTTCTCTGGTGGAACTTTTGGGATCACTTAAATATACTATCATGTCATCTGCAAATAGTGATATTTTGACTTCTTCTTTTCCGATCTGTATCCCCTTGATCTCCTTTTGTTCTCTGATTGCTCTGGCTAGAACTTCAAGAACTATATTGAATAAGTAGGGAGAGAGTGGGCAGCCTTGTCTAGTCCCTGATTTTAGTGGGATTGCTTCAAGTTTCTCTCCATTTAGTTTAATGTTAGCAACTGGTTTGCTGTATATGGCTTTTACTATGTTTAGGTATGGGCCTTGAATTCCTATTCTTTCCAGGACTTTTATCATGAAGGGGTGTTGAATTTTGTCAAATGCTTTCTCAGCATCTAATGAAATGATCATGTGGTTCTGTTCTTTCAGTTTGTTTATATAATGGATCACGTTGATGGTTTTCCATATATTAAACCATCCCTGCATGCCTGGGATGAAGCCTACTTGATCATGGTGGATGAATGTTTTGATGTGCCCTTGGATACAGTTTGCCAGAATTTTATTGAGTATTTTTGCGTCGATATTCATAAGGGAAATTGGTCTGAAGTTCTCTTTCTTTGTTGGGTCTTTGTGTGGTTTAGGTATAAGAGTAATTGTGGCTTTGTAGAAGGAATTCGGTAGTGCTCCATCTGTTTCAATTTTGTGGAATAGTTTGGATAATATTGGTATGAGGTCTTCTATGAAGGTTTGATAGAATTCTGCACTAAACCCGTCTGGACCTGGGCTCTTTTTGGTTGGGAGACCTTTAATGACTGCTTCTATTTCCTTAGGAGTTATGGGGTTGTTTAACTGGTTTATCTGTTCCTGATTTAACTTCAATACCTGGTATCTGTCTAGGAAATTGTCCATTTCCTGAAGATTTTCAAGTTTTGTTGAATATAGGTTTTTATAGTAAGATCTGATGATTTTTTGAATTTCCTCTGAATCTGTTGTTATGTCTCCCTTTTCATTTCTGATTTTGTTAATTTGGACGCACTCTCTGTGTCCTCTCGTTAGTCTGGTTAAGGGTTTATCTATCTTGTTGATTTTCTCAAAGAACCAACTTTTGGTTCTGTTGATTCTTTCTATGGTCCTTTTTGTTTCTTTTTTTTTTTTTTATTAACTTGAGTATTTCTTATATACATATCGAGTGTTATTCCCTTTCCCGGTATCCGGGCAAACATCCCCCTCCCCCTCCCCTTCCTTATGGGTGTTCCCCTCCCAACCCTCCCCACATTGCCGCCCTGCCCCCAACAATCTAGTTCACTGGGGGTTCAGTCTTAGCAGGACCCAGGGCTTCCCCTTCCACTGGTGCTCTTACTAGGATATTCATTGCTACCTATGAGGTCAGAGTCCAGGGTCAGTCCATGTATAGTCTTTAGGTAGTGGCTTAGTCCCTGGAAGCTCTGGTTGCTTGGCATTGTTGTACATATGGGGTCTCGAGCCCCTTCAAGCTCTTCCAGTTCTTTCTCTGATTCCTTCAACAGGGGTCCTATTCTCAGTTCAGTGGTTTGCTGCTGGCATTCGCCTCTGTATTTGCTGTATTCTGGCTGTGTCTCTCAGGAGCGATCTACATCCGGCTCCTGTCGGTCTGCACTTCTTTGCTTCATCCATCTTGTCTAATTGGGTGGCTGTATATGTATGGGCCACATGTGGGGCAGGCTCCGAATGGGTGTTCCTTCAGTCTCTGTTTTAATCTTTGCCTCTCTCTTCCCTGCCAAGGGTATTCTTGTTCTCCTTTTAAAGAAAGAGTGAAGCATTCACATTTTGATCATCCGTCTTGAGTTTCATTTGTTCTAGGGATCTAGGGTAATTCAAGCATTTGGGCTAATAGCCACTTATCAATGAGTGCATACCATGTATGTCTTTCTGTGGTTGGGTTGCCAAACTCAGGATGATATTTTCCAGTTCCATCCATTTGCCTACGAATTTCATAAAGTCGTTGTTTTTGATAGCTGAGTAATATTCCATTGTGTAGATGTACCACATTTTCTGTATCCATTCCTCTGTTGAAGGGCATCTGGGTTCTTTCCAGCTTCTGGCCATTATAAATAAGGCTGCGATGAACATAGTGGAGCACGTGTCTTTTTTATATGTTGGGGCATCTTTTGGGTATATGCCCAAGAGAGGTATAGCTGGATCCTCAGGCAGTTCAATGTCCAATTTTCTGAGGATCCTCCAGACTGATTTCCAGAATGGTTGTACCAGTATGCAATCCCACCAACAATGGAGGAGTGTTCCTCTTTCTCCACATCCTCGCCAGCATCTGCTGTCCCCTGAGTTTTTGATCTTAGCCATTCTCACTGGTGTGAGGTGAAATCTCAGGGTTGTTTTGATTTGCATTTCCCTTATGACTAAAGATGTTGAACATTTCTTTAGGTGTTTCTCAGCCATTCGGCATTCCTCAGCTGTGAATTCTTTGTTTAGCTCTGAACCCCATTTTTAATAGGGTTATTTGTTTCCCTGCGGTCTAACTTCTTGAGTTCTTTGTATATTTTGGATATAAGGCCTCTATCTCTTGTAGGATTGGTAAAGATCTTTTCCCAATCTGTTGGTTGCCGTTTTGTCCTAACCACCGTGTCCTTTGCCTTACAGAAGCTTTGCAGTTTTATGAGATCCCATTTGTCAATTCTTGATCTTAGAGCATAAGCCAGTGGTGTTTTGTTCAGGAAATTTTTTCCAGTGCCCATGTGTTCCAGATGCTTCCCTAATTTTTCTTCTATTAGTTTGAGTGTAGCTGGTTTGATGTGGAGGTCCTTGATCCACTTGGACTTAAGCTTTTTACAGGGTGATAAGCATGGATCGATTTGCATTCTTCTACTTTTTGACCTCCAGTTGAACCAGCACCATTTGCTGAAAATGCTATCTTTTTTCCATTGGATGGTTTTGACTCCTTTGTCAAAAATCAAGTGACCATAAGTGTGTGGGTTCATTTCTGGGTCTTCAGTTCTGTTCCATTTGTCTATCTGTCTGTCTCTGTACCAATACCATGCAGTTTTTATCACTATTGCTCTGTAATACTATTTGAGTTCAGGGATAGTGATTCCCCCTGAAGTCCTTTTATTGTTGAGGATAGCTTTAGCTATCCTGGGTTTTTTGTTATTCCCGATGAATTTGCAAATTGTTCTGTCTAACTCTTTGAAGAATGGGATTGGTGTTTTGATGGGGATTGCATTGAATCTGTAGATCGCTTTTGGTAAAATGGCCATTTTTACTGTATTAATCCTGCCAATACATGAGCATGGGAGATCTTTCCATCTTCTGAGGTCTTCTTCAATTTCCTTCTTCAGAGTCTTGAAGTTCTTATTGTACAAATCTTTTACTTGCTTGGTTAAAGTCACACAAATAAAGTCATTATTGGGTCTATTATGAAGGGTGTCGTTTCCCTAATTTCTTTCTCGGCTTGTTTCTCTTTTGTGTAGAGGAAGGCTACTGATTTATTTGAGTTAATTTCATACCCAGCCACTTTGCTGAAGTTGTTTATCAGCTTTAGTAGTTCTCTGGTGGAACTTTTGGGATCACTTAAATAAACTATCATATCATCTGCAAATAGTGATATTTTGACTTCTTTTCTGATATGTATCCCCTTGACCTCCTTTTGTTGTCTGATTGCTCTGGCTAGAACTTCAAGAACTATATTGAATAAGTAGGGAGAGAGTGGGCAGCCAGGTCTAGTCCCTGATTTTAGCGGGATTGCTTCAAGTTTCTCTCCATTTAGTTTAATGTTAGCAACTGGTTTGCTGTATATGGCTTTTACTATGTTTAGGTATGGGTCTTCAATTCCTTTTCTTTCCAGGACTTTTATCATGAAGGGGTGTTGAATTTTGTCAAATGCTTTCTCAGCATCTAATGAAATGATCATGTGGTTTTGTTCTTTCAGTTTGTTTATATAATGGATCACGTTGATGGTTTTCCGTATATTAAAGCATCCCTGCATACCTGGGATGAAGCCTACTTGATCATGGTGGATGATTGTTTTGATGTGATCTTGGATTCGGTTTGCCAGAATTTTATTGAGTATTTTTGCGTCGATATTCATAAGGGAAATTGGTCTGAAGTTCTCTATTTTTGTTGGGTCTTTGTGTGGTTTAGGTATAAGGGTAATTGTGGCTTCATAGAAGGAATTTGATAGTGCTCCATCTGCTTCAATTTTGTGGAATAATTTGGATAATATTAGTATGAGATATTCTATGAATGTCTAATAGAATTCTTCACTAAAGCCATCTGGACCTGGGCTCTTTTTGGTTGGGAGACCTTTAATAACTGCTTCTATTTCCTTAGGAATTATGGGGTTGTTTAACTGGTTTATCTGTTCCTTATTTAACTTCAGTACCTGGTATCTGTCTAGGAAATTGTCCATTTCCTGCAGATTTTCAAGTTTTGTTGAATATAGGCTTTTATAGTAGGATCTAATGATTTTTTGAATTTCCTCTGAATCTGTAGTTATGTCTCCCTTTTCATTTCTGATTTTGTTAATTTAGACACACTCTCTGTGTCCTCTCGTTAGTCTGGCTAAGGGTTTATCTATCTTGTTGATTTTCTCAAAGATCCAACTTTTGGTTCTGTTGATTCTTTCTATGGTCTTCTTGTTTCTACTTGGTTGATTTCAGCTCTGAGTTTGATTATTTCCTCCCTTCTACTCCTCCTGGGTGTATTTGCTTCTGTTTCTTCTAGAGCTTTTAGGTGTGCTGTCAAGCTGCTGACATATGCTCTCTCCTGTTTCTTTCTGCAGGCCCTCAGAGCTATGAGTTTTCCTCTTAGCACAGCTTTGATTGTGTCCCATAAGTTTGGGTATGTTGTACCTTCATTTTCATTAAATTCTAAGAAGTCTTTAATTTATTTCTTTATTTCCTTGACCAGGTTATTGTTGAGTAGAGCATTGTTCAACTTCCATGTATATGTGAGCATTCTTCCCTTATTGTTATTGAAGAAAAGCTTTAGGCCGTGGTGGTCTGATAGCAGGCATGGGATAATTTTTATCTTTCTGTACCTGTTGAGGCCCGTTTTTTGACCAATTATATGGTCAATTTTGGAGAAAGTACCATGAGGAGCTGAGAAGAATGTATATCCTTTTTTTTGCTTTAGGATAGAATGTTCTATAAATATCTGTTAAGTCCATTTGTTTCATGACTTCTCTTAGTCTGTCTACGTCTCTGTGTAATTTCTGTTTCCATGATCTGTCCATTGATGAGAGTGGAGTGTTGAAATCTCCTACTATTATTGTGTGAGGTGCAATGTGTGTTTTGAGCTTTAGTAAGGTTTCTTTTACGTATGTAGGTGCCCTTGTATTTGGGGCATAGATATTTAGGATTGAGAGTTCATCTTGGTCAATTTTTCCTTCGATGAATATGATGTGTCCTTCGTTATCTTTTTTGATGACTTTTAGTTGAAAATTGATTTTATTTTTTTTATTTTTTATTTTTTTTATTAACTTGAGTATTTCTTATATACATTTCGAGTGTTATTCCCTTTCCCGGTTTCCGGGCAAACGTCCCCCTCCCCTCTCCCCTTCCTTATGGGTGTTCCCCTCCCAACCCTCCCCCCATTGCTGCCTTCCCCCCAACAGTCTAGTTCACTGGGGGTTCTGTCTTAGCAGGACCCAGGGCTTCCCCTTCCACTGGTGCTCTTACTAGGATATTCATTGCTACATATGAGGTCAGAGTCCAGGGTCAGTCCATGTATAGTCTTTAGGTAGTGGCTTAGTCCCTGGAAGCTCTGGTTGCTTGGCACTGTTGTACATATGCGGTCTCGAGGCCCTTCAAGCTCTTCCAATTCTTTCTCTGATTCCTTCAACGGGGGTCCTATTCTCAGTTCAGTGGTTTGCTGCTGGCATTCGTCTCTTTATTTGTTGTATTCTGGCTGTGTCTCTCAGGAGCGATCTACATCCGGCTCCTGTCGGCCTGCACTTCTTTGCTTCATCCATCTTGTTTAATTGGGTGGCTGTATATGTATGGGCCACATGTGGGGCAGGCTCTGAATGGGTGTTCCTTCAGTCTCTGTTTTAATCTTTGCCTCTCTCTTCCCTGCCAAGGGTATTCTTGTTCCCCTTTTAAAGAAGGAGTGAAGCATTCACATTTTGATCATCCGTCTTGAGTTTCATTTGTTCTAGGCATCTAGGGTAATTCAAGCATTTGGGCTAATAGCCACTTATCAATGAGTGCATACCATGTATGTCTTTCTGTGGTTGGGTTGCCAAACTCAGGATGATATTTTCCAGTTCCAACCATTTGCCTATGAATTTCATAAAGGCATTGTTTTTGATAGCTGAGTAATATTCCATTGTGTAGATGTACCACATTTTCTGTATCCATTCCTCTGTTGAAGGGCATCTGTGTTCTTTCTAGTTTCTGGCTATTATAAATAAGGCTGCGATGAACATAGTGGCGCACGTGTCTTTTTTATATGTTGGGGCATCTCTTGGGTATATGCCCAAGAGAGGTATAGCTGGATCCTCAGGCAGTTCAAAGTCCAATCTTCTGAGGAACCTCCAGACTGATTTCCAGAATGGTTGTACCAGTCTGCAACCTCACCAACAATGGAGGAGTGTTCCTCTTTCTCTGCATCCTCGCCAGCATTTGCTGTCACCTGAGTTTTTGTTCTTAGCCATTCTCACTGGTTTGAGGTGAAATCTCTATCTGTTGTAGGATGGTAAAGATCTTTTCCCAATCAGTTTGTTTTATTTTTTATTAGAATGGGTACTCCAGCTTGCTTCTTCCGACCATTTGCTTGGAAATTCGTTTTCCAGCCTTTCACTCTGAGGTACTGTCTCTCTTTGTCCTGAGGTGTGTTTCCTGTAGGCAGTAGAATGCAGGGTCCTCATTGCATATCCAGTTTGTTAATCTATGTTTTTTATTGGGGAATTGAGACCATTGATGTTGAGAGATATTAAGGAATAGTGATTATTGCTTCCTGTTATATTCATATTTGGATGTGTGGTTATGTTTGTGTGCTTTTCATCTCTTTGTTTTGTTGCCAAGACGATTAGTTTCTTGCTTCTTCTAGGGTATAGCTTGTCTCCTTATGTTGGGCTTTACCATTTATTATCCTTTTTAGTGCTGGATTTGTAGAAAGATATTGTGTAAATTTTGTCTTGTCATGGAATATCTTGGTTTCTCCATCTATGTTAATTGAGAGTTTTGCAGGATACAGTAACCTGGGCTGGCATTTGTGTTCTCTTAGGGTCTGTATGACATCTGTCCAGGATGTTCTGGCTTTCATAGTCTCTAGCAAAAAGTCTGGTATGAGTCTGATAGGTCTGCCTTTATACTTGACTGTTTTCCCTTACTGCTTTTAATATTCTTTCTTTATTTTGTGCATTTGGTGTTTTGACTATTATGTGTCAGGAGGTGTTTCTTTTCTGGTCCAATCTATTTGGAGTTCTGTAGGCTTCTTGTATGCCTATGGTTATCTCTTTTTTTAGGTTAGGGAAGTTTTCTTCTATGATTTTGTTGAAGATATTTACTGGTCCTTTGAGTTGGGAGTCTTCACTCTCTTCTATACCCATTATCCTTAGGTTTGATCTTCTCATTGTGTCCTGGATTTCCTGTATGGTTTGGACCAGTAGCTTTGTTCGCTTCACATTATCTTTGACTGTTGAGTCGATGATTTCTATGGAATCTTCTGCTCCTGAGATTCTCTCTTCTATCTCTTGTATTGTGTTGGTAATGCTTGTTTCTAAGGCTCCTTGTCTTTTCCTTTGGTTTTCTATATCCAGGGTTGTTTCCATGTGTTCTTTCTTGATTGCTTCTATTTCCATTTTTAATTCCTTCAATTGTTTGATTGTGTTTTCCTGGAATTCTTTCAGGGATTTTTGTGATTCCTCTCTGTGGGCTTCTACTTGTTTATTTATGTTTTCCTGTGTTTCTCTAAGGGAGTTCTTCACGTCTTTCTTGAAGTCCTCCAGCATCATGATCAAATATGATTTTGAAACTAGATCTTGCTTTTGTGGTGTGTTTGGATATTCTGTGTTTCCTTTGGTGGGAGAATTGGGCTCCGATGATGCCATGTAGTCTTGATTTCTGTTGCTTGGGTTCCTGTGCTTGCCTCTCACCATCAAATTATCTCTAGTGTTACTTTGTTCTGCTATTTCTGACAGTGGCTAGACTGTCCTATAAGCCTGTGTGTCAGGAGTGCTGTAGACCTGTTTTCCTGTTTTCTTTCAGCCAGTTATGGGGACAGAGTGTTGTGCTTTCGGGCGTTTAGTTTTTCCTATCTACAGGTCTTCAGCTGTTCCTGTGGGCCTGTGTCTTTAGTTCACCAGGCAGGTGGCTTGGAGCTGGAAGGTTTGTCTTACCTGCGGTCCCAAGGCTCAAGTTTGCTCGTGGGGTGTTGCTTGTGAACTCTCCGTGGCAGCAGCAACCAGGAAGATCTGCGCTGCCCTTTCCGGGAGCTTCCGTGCACCAGGGTTCCAGATGGCATTTGGTGTTTTCCTCTGGAGTCAGAGATGTGGGCCGAGTGTAGACTCTTCTGGTTTCCCAGGTGTGTCTGCCTCTCTGAAGGTTTAGCTCTCCCTCCCATGGGATTTGGGTGCAGAGAACTGTTTATCCGGTCGGTCCCTTCAGGTTCCGGCGGTGTCTCAGACGCAGCGGGTTTCCTGCTCCTGTGCCCTTATCCAATGGAACCCAGAGGGTGTATACAGTTTCCTCTTGGGCCAGGAATGTGGGTAGGGGTGGGCAGTGTTGGTGGTCTCTTCCGCTCTGCAGTTACAGTAGTGCCCACTTGTCTCGGTGGTGAGCTCTCTCTTCATTTCTGTGTTTTAAAGTTTACCAGGAGCTTGGGACTTGACTCAGAGGCTAAGAGCACTTGGTGATTCTCCCAGAGTTTGGTTCCCACCTCCCACTTTTGAGACTCACAACCATCTCTAATTCTAACCCAAGGAACAAACACTCCCTTTCGGATTCCATGGGCATGGCATGATACTCAAAGCATACACACACACACACACACACACACACACACACACACACACACACACACACGTATGCACATAGTAAACATTGTGAATTTGGTGATGTTTCTTATTTGTTTTAAAAATCTTAACACCAAGTAAGTTTTACAAACAAAACAATGTTCCTTGGAGTATACACATCTTTCATATCACTACAGTGAGAGATAGCTCTTTTGTGTAAGATAATATTATTGAATATACCATAATAAAAGCTAATATAATGGACCTATAAATTTTGAACTATGTTGGTAGTGATTAATAATCCTCAACTAAATGGAATAAATATGTTTCCCGAAGTATATTTCATAAGGGGAATTGACACCAGTGTTCCCCTGACTTTCACCACAAATTATTATACAACTCATGAGGCCATGCTGCATGACACCAGGTTTTAGCATCTGTGCAGAGTGAACTGCACCTACCCTGAGATAGAACCTTTTAATCTGTACACTGTTCAGGAAACTTTCAGGCCCCAGCCTTATAGCTTCTGGTGCTTTGGACCTACAAATAAATCACTCATAAGATAGAAAATTTGGCAGAAAATTTTGGACTCTAAATAAGCTGTAAACTATTTAATTTAAAAATCCAATAACAGCTTTCAAATGCACATGATGAAGATGAATGTATCTTCTGCAATTTTCACAGTTGGCACACCAGAGAATACCTGAAAGACAAGGTCAGTGGAGCTCAGATTGTGTTCTTAGTTTTGAGTTTCAGTCCTTGGTAAATAAAATAGCTACGCTCAAAATTGAAATATACATTCATGAACAAGAATTAACACATAATAAAATACAATCACCGACTCTGAACAATTCATAGAAATAACCAATGCAAATCAATCCCAAAGAAAGCACATTGTATTGTTATACTAGGAAAATTATTTTCCTGTATAATTTAGTTTTATCTATACTTGATATTTTAATGTGTATTATGATGTCACTCCAAGTATCAGCCTTGATTTATAGATTCTCAGTAGGAAGGCAAAGAATGAGTTCTCTACTGTTATTTTCTACTAGCATAAAATTTATATCTTTATAATGACAAAAAAACTGTGTTGTACATATGAACATGAGAAGAGTATTTGCAAACATGTATGATGTTTCAAGGAAAACATTATGTAAATTCTAGTATAAAGGCAAGCTAAATTTTATTTCCAGGTCAAGTATTTTACAGAAAATATCAACTAACTACTAGCTCAATTTTTGGAAATTTTTATTTTGTTCATGAAGAATAAATTATTGTAAATAGAATTTTAGTTGAAAGCTCTTTGGACTTTATCTCTTCCTAATTCCAAGTTGAAAATTTACTTCCAAATAAGTTGGAGTCAGCTGTCCTCATACCTTCTGAAACTTAAGTGTTCTTTTGGAGTGGATTGCAATAAAAAGAAATTAGAAGCTTTAAAATATATAATAGGAAACTTGATGTATGATAAATCCAGGGCATAATGAACAAATTACCACTGAAAGCATAATTTATTATTAATAGTTTCAAAAACAGGAGTATGCCATTCACAGACAGACTTGTATATAACACCAGGAATTGGTCATGAGACAGAATATGTGAGATGAGAGCCTTTATTGTATCTCCACTGAAAAGAAAGAAATAAGGCAAATAGTCAGATGCAAGATTTGATAGTTTAAACAATCAGGTTCTGTAAGCTTTGGTGGCTATCAATAGCTGTTTGTAGTTGTCACTTTGGAACATGTGGTATTTGGGGTAATTGCTGTGTATGTCAGTTAAGAATGTGAGTGTCTAATATAGTGGGGTAGTTAAGCAGATAAGTTCTGAATTGGTTGATTTATATTTGCAAAGTCACTTTCAGAAGGACCTCTGGAGGTGATGGGGTGGCTCTAAGAGAGGTATTAAGGCAAAGCAAGGTTTGTCATTGTGCTGTGTAGAAGGTGTGATTGGCATGAGTCTGTAAAAGCTAAAGTTTACAGGAGGAGAAATCTTGGTTAAGATAAAAAAGGGATTATCCTAATACCATTGAGAATTAACATTTGTAATTTGTACTGTGTTGATCCACTCTTCTCGCTCCACAGTGCTGGTATATAAATACCCAGAGCTACTTGCTGCTGTGGACTCAAAGGCTGATCCTTTTCAGAACAACTGCCTTAGTTCAATGTTTGTCCTGCTTCAAGATGCATTGGAATAACATGGAGAGTTTATTAAATACCAAAGAACTTGTCTCTAACACCAGAGCTTCTGATTCAGGAAGCTGAACTGAAATCAGAAAACCTACCAGATCTAGCAAGCTGCCATGTGCAACTGGTTGTCCTGTCTAAGATTATGCAATAAGAACAACTGTCCAGGACACAGAGGAGGCTCCTCTATGCAGAATCTCAGTGCAGGTAGACTGTCCTCAGGGAACTGACTTGGAATATAAAATCCTTGCCACTTTATTTCAAGTCAGCAAAATCCTCTGGTGGTACCCATTCCCAGAGATATGCAGATGAGTGGGGTTGTGACTACACTTGGACTGGGTTCTTCACAGGTATTTGCAGCTTCCCTTAATTTTCATTGGTTCCTGCCGCGCCCACCCTCGACCAGCAAGGAAGACACGACCAGCGAAGATCTTCTTCAAGCAGTTTTACTCAGGAACCTTGATACAATCTTCTGACCCCGGGGAGCCCCTGCACCACACTTAAATAGCTAGCGCTGGCCAATCCTAGCAAGCCACGTGGGTCATGCAGATAGGCTGTCACTATGCAGAAGCTAGCAGGCAGGCAGGCATAGCCAAATAAGGACTTCTTTACTACAAGGAGCGGTCACCGTTGGGAGGGTGGAAGGCGGAAACCAGTGCCATCTTTGAGGCAGGGCACGTCACAGCTCCCTATAGGTTCCACTGTAACAAACCATGTAAGCAAAGATAACATATTCCTACCAAAATTATCTTTTACAACTGTAACTACTGTTTTACAGTTTCTGTAGCAATAAGTATTACTGTTTGTTTTCAGCTATGGCAGTCATTCTATGCATGATCATTAGTAATCTATGTTCAGAGGATGAAAAATATAAAGACTGGTAGCCACAACACATATGACAATAGGGTACATTTAGATAACCCAAGTTAGTTTTCTAGAGAATAAGAGACAAAGAAGCCTTAATTATCATTGTTCAGAATGTTTAATACTTATTTATAATTGGTGATTTTACAAAGCAAGTTAAAAAGAAGCAATTCTGTATTCTAGCATTTTACATTAGATGATATTGTCTACAGACAAATTTACAGTGTTTGGACTGATAATTTCATGCAATGAATATCGTGGACAATGTTTTGATATCTAAACTAGTGCCCCACAGCTGATTTGTTTCAATTAATAAAATGTAATTAAATTATATGCATGAATAAATAAATGGATTAATGTGCATACACCGTATCTTTCATTCTCCCGCTTAAACATATTTAAAACAAGATTTAGAAAGAAAAATGTGCATATTTCCAAGATAGAAAACCTTTAAGGAACTCAACTCCATGAGTTCTGTTTCCTCGTCGATAATATAACATCATTAAGTGATTGAAACGAATACACATGTGGTTGACAAAAGGCTAACAGCTAGCCCACCACTGTTTTTGACAAAACGTATTGACTTCTCCCTCATCACATTACATTCTTTGAACAGAGCACATCGCAGCAATTTCTTATACTGGTAGGTAAAAGGGCAAGTGGTTTTGATTTTTGTTTTCTTACACCACAATGTTTCATAAGTGAGATGGAACAGTGTGAAAAAAATTTAAGCAGAGGTTCTTGAAATGCTATGGTAGACAATTTATGATATGAATTGTCAACAACATGTTAGACTGGTGTTTAAAAGCAGTTTGTATTTTAGACTCAACCATTTTTTTATGGTGCAGAATGATGTAGTAAAAGTAATACATTTTACATGGTTTCAAATTCCAGTTTTCCACTTAATATCTGTTTGAACTGAATGAAGTCAAAGATGCTGTTAGTCTCAACATCTTCATGTTTGAGTTGATACAGACCATACATTTTCTGACATTATTATTAATATAAATAGAATAATTCTTATAAAATTCTGTGTACCCCAGACAAAGAAACAACAAACCTTAATTTTTGCTGCTCTAATCTTATCTACATTTTCTTCTTTTTCTCACTGCATATTAGGAGCACTAGACAAATTAAATTGTTATTATTTCTATCACAATCTTAAGGACTATTCAAATATTCATAGTATTTTAGCCAGAAGCATTTTTTTTCTCCCTATAAGCATGACCTTGTTAAAACATGATTGTGGAATACTCTCCTAGTGATCCCAGTTACTGCAGGATCAACGAAATGTTTTTGAGAAATTTGTGGTCATTTCACACATTTAAGTAGCTCATCTTCTGTATCGTGGTGGTAATGAAGAATTTCCTCCTCTACAGACAACTATGAAGCTGAGAGTCCAGGATCACATGGTCTGTTCTTAGAGCCCTTCAGAATTACTTTAAGAACCAATCTAGTTGTAGGATTTCAATCTCCAGCTGTTGCATTGAAGCCATGGAGAAATGTCTTGATAACACTTTTGGAGACACGAAAACAATGGATATGTACTTTGGCAATCACTTACAAAGCAAAGGAAAGTTTTTTTCTCCAGCAATTGGAATTTTTAAAACCAGAAGTATAATCACATGGACTCCTGCTTAGATGTAAATGGGCAGCCTGCACAAATAGATAATGAAGCCCACCTTTTGTTACAAGTGGTGTCTGAGAGTAGAAAGCACACTTAAAAACTGATATTCATCCTTCCAATTTTCTCAATACAACCACCAATTCCAAAAGCCCATGCACTGCCTAGTGGGGAATATATGAGAATTTTTCTCAAGTGTAAGTACAAAATGGAAACATTTAAACAGATATTTCAAGCAAAAGAAAGATGGATTTTCTTGGATATAATAGATTTGTAGATTATATTTCTAAGAGGTTGATGAAAATTAGGAATAAGGCTATAATCTTGTAAAAAAAAGTGCCAGAGGTGGGAAGAGGGGAGAGTCAAGAGACAGCAGTTTTATTTACAATGAAATAAAATTACAAAATTACCTACTCTTAGTAAAAATCTAGACATTTCAGAGAAACTTCTCAAAAGAAAAAAAAATCTCTTCTATAGGGTTGGAAAAATGGCTTGACAGTTAAGTGAGTTTCCTGTGTAATTGAGAAAAATTGACTTTGTTACCAGCACTCACATAACGAGCTTATCATTACACACATACCTATAATCTCAGCTCCAAAAGAAGGGAAGACGTCCTAGCAGAGCAAATAGAACTCTTAAATTTGAAAAGAACTTGCTTCATGTGAATAGACAGAAAGTGTTAAAGGACCTCTTCTGGCCAGTGTGATGCTACATAGGCAGATACAACCTTATATATGAGTGCACATACACTTCTACATACACATACTAACACATATTGACACTCATACACATAGGTGCACAACACACACACTTTAAAAAATAAATGAAATGTACTTGAGCCACACTAAATTTTGTGATCTGCACTGACCTCATACAAGTATAGTCCTGTCAACAATCATCCAGGATAGGGAAGGGTATCACAGAGCCCTATTCTTTACCTTACTACTGGCTATGTACAATTTGAGAGGTGTGTGTGTGTGTGTGTGTGTGTGTGTGTGTGTGTGTGTGTGTGTGTGTAGTAACTGTCTTTTGTTCTGTCTGTATCTCTGCTAAGACTGCCACACTCCAGTGGATAGTTCCAAAGCTAGCCACACAGATGGCCCTGGTTAATCTTGGTACATCACAACATACAGCAAGTTGACATGAATGTGTGAGAAATTTGCTGATAGTAGGAAACATCAACAGGAGAGGTAGGTATGTGGGACATGACAGTGGCCAATATGTAAGATATGCATATATGAACCATAAAAATAGTAAATTCATGCTACTCACACATAATAGATAACCCATAGTACATGCACAGCTTCAAAATGTGAGCCATTTCTAATTTTGGATATTGCATACATATAATACCTTAAAGGATCATATGGTTTTTATTCCTCAATTGATCTGCAACACTTTTTCTGTGAAGATGGGTTTCTTGGGCCTAATACAGATGTGCTACTTGTGTTAGTTTGAGGTGGAATGCCCCCCACCAACTCCAATAGGCTAATACATTTGAACACTTGGTTCCCAAGTAGTGAATCAATTTGGAAAGGATTTGGAGGTGTAACCTTGTTGGAGGAAGTGTGCACTGGAGGTAGGGATTGTCTATCAACACATTCCATTTCCAGTTGAGTTTCTGTCTGGCTTCAACTTGTAGATCAGGATGTAAGCTCTTAGTCACTGCTCAAACACCATGCCTGCATGCCAGATGCCACATTCCCTACCATGATGATCATGTTCTCTACCTTTCTGGGACCATGAGCCCCTTCCAAAAATATATTTTATATAAGTTGTGTTGGCCATGGTGTCTCTGCAGAGCAATATAAAAGTAGTGAAGACACAGCTATTCTAATAATGTGCATTCCAATGCCTGAAATGAAAATTACCTTTGTGATTATATGGGTATATTAATTATTTTTATGTATGTGTGATAAAACTCCATGAGTAAGGCAACTTATATACAAAAGAGTTTATTGGGTTTCAGTTTCAGAGGCCTAAGAATTTATCATAGAAGGGAACCATGGCAGCAAGCATCAGGCATGGGAACAGGAGCAGGAAGCCAAGAACTCACATCTTTTACCATGAATATGAAGTAGAGAGAGGGAAATGGAAATGTTGACAGGCTTTTAGTCTCAAAGCCTACCTCACTAATGACATGCTTTCCCTAGTAGAGCTGCACCACCTATGCCTCCCCATAACGGTACCACCAAATGGGAACCCAGTGTTAAAATACCCAACTCCATGAGAGGCATTTCTCACTCAAGCTACCATGTTAGGAAGTCCAATCTCCAGACAATTTTTTCTGACATGTATTTTGAAATAATTAACATTACTTTAGATATAAATAGAGGTTGAAAAGTAATGTTGTGTGTTAGTATACAGTCTGCAATGCATTAGAGTTCTTACATCTAATTCAATTGTTAAAAGGCATGCAGAGCTGCCCAGTCTTTCACTGAAAAACACTAATTCTGCTGATCTATGGGTGTCATGGATAAGTCTTGAATAATGCATGAAATCTGGAACTCACTATTTCTTTAAAATTTCAAATCAAGATGTATCTTGCCTTCATGTCAAGTGTAAGTAGAAAGGTAACAAACATCATTTTCTTAGTGTTGAAATCCAACACCATGACCAATCAAGTTGACTGATTAGATATGTCAAAAAGAGTGGCAGTCAATATCTTCCAGTCTGCTGACCTTGCATGTCAGATCACATATTTAATCAGGTCCCCTTCTTCTAAATTCGAATAGATTGAGAGAAGAAAAATTTTGTGCCTTGTTCCACTGTGGGTCCTGTGCTTAATTGATCCTGACTCATTACTGCATTGACAATGATGTGAATGCTTGCTTAAAAACTGGAAAGCTGGGATAATTGCTTAAACAGAGAAATGACCTAAAAAACTAATGAGAACAAGCTGCACAAAAATTATAAATATCTCAAATCATGCATTGTTCTATTAAGCAACTTTCTTCATGTAAGAATGGTCACCATCCCTAGAGAGAATTATTTGTAGAAATTTTCTCCAGAAATATGCAACCAGCATATTTCCTGATAATGTTTCAGGATTTGTTTCTTGTAGGACACAAATTTGTTATATGTAGGAACAAGTCTGGATGTGACTGGTATACAATGAATATAAGACTTTTGGATTACTAGATAGTTAAAAAAGTTTTTCTTAGTGCCAATTTTTATTGTGGAACCACTAAATGCTTTAAAGTAAAGTTTCATTTCCAAATTAGTACGAAGAAAAGGTTTTAGTAGTTTTTGCTAATACTTTGTTTTTTTTTCCCCCTGGAATTTGAAAATAGTCAACAACGTTATTTCAAACTATGTTAGCAACAAATGTTTAAAAGAATAATTTGAACTGTTATTCTTGATACACACCAAATTGTAATTTATGAGTTTATGATATGAGTCTGAAATATTCTTTCTTATGTAAGTATGTATATAAAAAGACAAGATATAATATTAGTCTCTTAAGTATTACACGTAGTAGCTTTCTGAAAATTTTGACTACAATTTTTCTATTACAAAACTTCTGAAAATTGATTTTTCTTTATTATTCAATAGCCAATAGCTGAAGCACTAGCTGTAACAGATACTCAATAAATATTGATTATTAAATAAATTAATGAATGCATTTGATAGGAGGATGCTTTGTAAACGCTGACTGCCATTACCTTTCTAAGATGCTAGAGTTGTAGACAGAAGACTTGCAAAAACAACCAGCTGTTTTTAGTTGATTTTTAAAGTCATTAGCTTTGGAGGTCACACAGTTATGATGTCTGCGTGTATCTTTGCTGATGATAACATCTCAGAATATAGCCAAAAAATCGGTTCAAAGTGCTCTGTAAACCTTGCACATCACTATCTTGTCTGAGAGTAGTTGACTTTCAGATATCTTTCCTGTGCCGCAGGAGAAGCTTTTTTCTCTATGTTGCCACTACCTTCTCAGAGAAAAAACAATCACCCTTTCACTGTCTTTCTCAATTTTGCAAAGGAAAAGACAAATTTTATATCAGTATTAGTTTAAGAAACAGCTATTCTTGGAAAAGAAACTTAAAATTAGGAAAATAATCTAAAATACACCGTGATTTCTAAGATGTTGTAATCATTTATTTTTTATATTTATAGAATTCAAAACGCCTAAAAACTTCTGGGTATCAGAGGGTCCTGTCCCAGAGATGCACTGGAAATATATAACCAGTCTGGATCCACAATGTGATAACTCAAGCCTTGTGCCTATAACTCACAAGAACCGGCCTTTGCTTTTATTTCCTCTATCTTCATTAGTTTTCTAGCTTTAATGATTCCTATTTTTCCTTTCCCCAATGACAGGTTCTGTGGTCAATTGCCCTTTTCTAGTTTAAGCACTGAACTTGAGATCATAATTGCACCTGGTCTGGTTAATGAAGGTCAAAAGTATGTATGTCTTCGGGTGAATTTTGGACCACTGAAAATTTATGCACGTGAATGATTTTTTTCCATTTTAGTTGATTTCCTGTTTTTTCCAGTAGGTAGACATTTTAGTAATGAATTGACTTGAGATTGTTGTTGCTGTTAATGTCTTTAATATAGATATTTAGAACATATATTTCTAAAAGTTTCAGCAGTGACATTAAAAGAAAGACATTTCAAATCTCAGGCACTTTTGAACTGGTAGTGTCCCTTGATTGTCTGTCTGACAATTCTAAAGTTAATGATCCATCACCATTCTGGTACCAAGACAGAGAAGAGGTCTTCCAGCCAGAACAATTGCTGTCCAGAGTGCTGAACCTGAGGCTTAAGAATTTGGTGTTAAGACTTCTTGCTGGTACCAGGTCATCAAGCATGTCAACAGCAGAGTAACTGTTGTTACTGAAATCCATGATATTGCCCTCTTTCAAAAACTTACACTGAGGCAGTTAGTAAAATTGGTCTCTGTAGGTCAGACTTATCTGTCCTTTTGAAAGAAACTGTGTGAGCTTTGGGGCTCTGAAATGAATTTTTTTTTAATTATGAAACATTTATGTGAGAATGAGAACTGAATGGGACTTCGGAGCCATGGAACTTCATAGTGCATTATGATAGTGCTTTTGGTTAACAGAAAAATTGGACGGTAAGAACAATCTGAGATCTTTCTTCACAACTCCAACTTAATGTTGCATTATTCTTTCCTTGCTATGGACCTGGCACCTTCTGGTCTGAATAAGATAGTCAACCAAATGCTAAAGTAATTTTTCCTTCCTCTTGGTAGAAATCATGGATCATAATAGTTCTGTATTATTTGACAACTTTTATCTTTTATCTTTGTAGGCCATTCAACTTAGTTACCTAAGTAACTACGAATGACCAACCTGATAGTTTGAATATGAGAACTAGTGGTTCTAGCTAAGAGGAACTGGATATATCATTATCTCTGAATATATTAATTAAGAGAGAAAAATGCATTTCATGAATTTTGAGAAAAGAATCAAAGAAAATCAAAGTGACAACAACAATGTCATTATTTATAATAATTCCTTAGAACATTTTAAAAGTCTAGGCTGATGCATAAACCTACAGCAATTGGAAAAGAAGTTAATTGTTAAAAATGCTGGAATAATTTAATAATATTTAATTTTCAAAATTGTCATAAGAATGTAAAAACAAACATACATAATGATATTTGACAAGCTGTAAATAGCAAACATGTAACAAACATATATATATGTATATATATATATTAAATCCATGATACATACACACATATATATATATATATATATATATATATATATATGGTTTACTTATTACCATAGTTTCTAAGCAAAACCTAAATTTAGAAGAAAACAGGTAGTTAATTGTGTATGTATTCATATTTATAAAATAGAACAAGGTCCGTAACTACAGTTATAGCTACTTATCAATTAATCAATACATTAATATCTATGACATGTATATATATACACATATATTCTCACTTGTTTAATTCATGAAAAATAAGAAATATTTGATGTAATTGTTATGATTGTCATTTTCTTATTTTATTTTTTATTTACATTTCAAATGTTATCCCCCTTTCCCCCACCCAACCACATACCCTATGGGGAATGTCAGGGCAGGGAGGTGCGAAGGGGTGGGTGGGTGGGGGAAAGGGGATAACATTTTTGACTGAATTCAAATGGCGCAGTAACAAAAGAGTTGGCTCAACACTTAACACTTGTTGCCCTGGCAGAGGACTCAGGTTCAGTGTACAGTACTCAAGTGCTAACTAGCAGTCATTTTGTATTTCCAATTCCACAGGACCTATTACACTCTTAAGACTTCTATTGACTCTACAAACACATGTTGCACATGCGTACACTCAAGAAAAATGCATACAACATAGAAATAAATCTTAAAATGCCTAATGGATTACTGAATCACAGCTTTAGGTGTGTTTATGAAGGCATTATCTGAGCCTCAGATCATGAGGTCTCTCAATTGATGAATAGATTAACCTCTTGATGGCTTCATAAAATGTCCACCAGGTAGTGAAGTAAATTGTGGAGAGTCTTTTGGGGCTGCTTGCTTCTAGACATTTGGTGGTAATTTGGCCAGGACAAAAGAAGTAATCTCAAGGAGGGAATCTGACTTTCATCCAGGACTCAGGAAATAGGCTCAGATTAAGAACATTTACATTTGGGTTAATGCAAAGCTCAGAGTAGGCTCAGTGGAGACATGTGGTATTCCTTTAGTCTTGGTCACCCTGACTGGCCCCTAGAAAGGTGTTTACAGGATTTTGTTTATTGTCTTGCTTGTTCCTTGATCCAGATCTGATATTATCATTTTGCATGTACTTAAAGTGGTATAAAAGCAGACTGGAAAAAATAAACCCACTTCAGCCTCAGAACTGACTGGAGTCATGCAGTATTGTCTAATTGCCTTATTTCTTTTTAATCCTTGCTCCTGTGCTGGAGAACCTGTTGACTGACAGCTGCAGTAAAACCTCTTCCTGATTCTCCTGTCTCTATGATGTTCTTCACAAGTGCTAGGGACCAACTGACCAGACGCTGACTCTCTGAAACAATCAACTAAAATAAATACTTTCTCACTTTTAAGGGTTCTGAAGGACCCTAGTTCTTACTGAAGTGTAAAAGTTATTAAGGGGCTTGGCCTGGTACACAGTAGGTAAGTTATGGAGTTCCTGTGAAGGACCCTAAGGACTTTCGCCAGTTCTACACCCACCTCCTCAGGTCAAGATTAGGCCAAGTACCAGCTTCCTGCCTCAAGTCAAGGCTAGGCCAAGTTCCATTCTCTACCCACAGTTCTTGGGAGGAGCAGGCACATTTTTGAATGCATGTCACATTCTTCCTAGCCAATAGATTCAAAGGTCAATATGCTTAGCAATAAGGTTAAACTGTAACCTTGCTAATACAAACTGTACCCCTAAAAAGTATAAAAACATCTTGTTATAGACATTCAGGGTTGCCTTCTAGTCACTTGCAATGAGGGGCTGATTGAAGGTCGAGCCCAATAAGCCAGAAAATAAACCTTTTGTGTTTGCATCGAACTCCATTCTCGTGTCTCATTTGGAGGGGTCTCCCAGTAGCTAAGACTCACCTCAAGCCTTACGCACAGAGAGAACAAACTAGTATATTTGATGTCAAGAAAAAAAATAGAAGAATCCATATTATGTTATCTAAAAGTACAATTATAAACTATGCTTATAATAATATAATGTAATCTATAGATGAATGCTTTGAGAAAACACAAATATCTTACAGGAATAATTTCAATCTATATTCCTACTCTGAGATGCATAAAAATCACTATATGTGTGATTGAAGGCAAAGGAATGTGATATCCATATCTCAAGGAGACTGTCACTTCACGACTATTTGCAATTCCTCTGAAGTTGTGAAGAGATAGTATAAGTCAAAGGCGACAACCCAAATCACCATGCAGTTGCATGAAGCCTAATTTGGTACTCTTTTCCCCCTTCAGAGTTTATGTTCAGTTGAATAATGTGAAGTATATATGTTTTGACACAAAACATTCTGTGATAAGAAGTGGCCAAAGTGTATTGGATAGGATCGGAGTGGAGGAAAATGAGCACAGTTTTATTAGTACATGTGTTTTGTCAATAGAACATCCAAATAAGATGGAAAATTAGTTTTAATAGTGAAAGAATATTAGTTCCTTATAATTAAAACATAAATTTCTGCAAATAATGATATCTTCACTTCCACATTTCCAATTTGTATCTCTTTGATCTCCTTTTTGTTGCCTAATTGTCCTACTTAGAATTTCAATATTAAATAGATAGGAGGGGAGTAGACAGCCTTGTCTTGTCCCTAATTTTAGTGGGATTGCTTCAAGTTTCTCTCCATTTAGTTAGATGTTGGTTATTGGCTTGCTATATTGCTCTTCTTATATTTATGTATGGACCTCGAATTCCTATTTGCTCCAATACTGCTAGCTTGAAGGGTGTTGTATTTTTGTCAAAGGCTTTTCAGCATCTAATGAGATGATCATGTGGGTTTTTTCTATGAGTTTGCTTATATAGCGGATTACTGTTGTGTTTATAAAAAGATAAAGAGAGGGGGGATTTGTTCTATGGAGGTCTGGGGAGAGGTGCCTCAGCAGGCCCATACTGAGACATTCCTCCCCCCCCCACCCCAGGGATGAGCCACAAGATGGTATAGTATAGAATAGAGTTTATTCAGGGCATAGGGAGGGGAGTTAAGAGGGTAGTAGAGCAGAGAAAGAGAGAGAGAAGTGAAGAAATAGAAGAGGAGAGGGGGAGAGGAGAAGAGTAGAGGCTGGCCATGAGCATGTGAAGAGAAGAGCAAAGAGCAGGAGGGTAATAAGGAGAGAAGGGACAAAGGGGGAAGAGGGGAAGAGGAAGAGAGCAAGAGAGAACAAGAGGGAGCAAAAGAGAACGAGAGAGCAAGAAAGTGAGGAGGGGTCAAGCAGCCCCTTTTATACTGTCAGGCATACCTGACTGTTGACAGGTAACTGCAGGGGTGGAGCTTAGACAGAATGCTAACATTCTCCTCTTTTGGTTTAATTAAAAAAATTAGAGACGACGGCAGAGCAGGAATACTGTCATTTTTATCTCTGACTGCTTCATGCTTGTGGGGCAAATGGTTAAAGGCTTTGGGAGATAATGTCTGTCATAAACTTAAATTTATTAATAATTACTAGACTTCTGACAAGGTTGAGGGCTATATAGATTGATTATATCTAAGTTCTATAACTTGTGCCTGTTAAATTGCATATTTGAGAATGTATATAGCAAATCTAGAACACTATAATTCAGTGGCAATAGTAAAAATCATTTACCAAAGTACCAAAGCAGAATAGGAACACGACAGGTTGCATAGTATAAAAAACAAACAAACAAACAAACAAACAAACAAACAAACAAAAAACCCACATTCTGCGGAGGAAGCTCCAGGCACTGGGCAAGCAACAGAATGTTTCAGGTTAGGAACACAGAACAGCCATGATCTGCATACACCCGAAAGCCAGTCTGCAGAGAGAGGGACAGACTGGCAGGGTAGCTGTTGAGGCACCAGGTGTGCATGGTTGGTTCTGTGGCAGGTATGGCTAGGACCCAGGCAAGTGGGGCAGACCCTCCCACCCCCTCACCCCTCCGGGAGCCGAAAGCTCTGGACCAGTGATTCAAGCTTTGAACTGGTGCTCCCCCTACCCCCGGGGTTGGGGGAGAAGGGAAGTACCCAAAGTAGCGTGTTCTCAAAGCTGCAGCTGGCCTAAACAGAACTATAATCAAAGAAAACAGGGCAGAGAGGGGCAGGCAAGGCCAAAGATGCTTTTCCCTTGGCTGCAAGCCTAGGAGGCAGGCTGGTCCCAGTACATGTGGGGAAGCAAATCTCACAGAGTACCAGGCAGGATGCAAGGGGTGGGGCTGCAAAACAGGAGCTGCAGCAGTGCAGCAGCAATGAGGAAGGGAGGCAGAGGTCTGGGGTGGGGGGACCTATGCTAGCAAGAGAGTGCCAGATTAGTGGCCACATAGACATTGCTTTCTGCTTACTGCGAAATAGAACAAAACATCTCAGTAAATAGGAACAAGGTAGCAAAGACAAACCCATGGTTGAGAGACTAGGAGCCTGTGCCCCGAGCTACAGAGCAGTTTATTCAGGCTCAGCCTGGCTTCTTCAGCCTCAAGAATGAAACTGTCTCAAAATGAGAGAGGAAAACCTCACCCAAGGGAAAAAGTGCTAGAACAAAGGTCAGTGAACAGTTCCATCTTCAAGGGCAGCACAGGGGTAACTCCAAGCTCAAGAACTCTACCCTGGAACCATGTGGACTTTTACCCTGACCAGTGCAGGAAGGGGGCTTACCACTTCTCCAAAGTTTAGCCTAGCAAGTGTTGGATCTCCATATGATATCAGTGGGGTACAAACCTGCAGAGATTCTAAATCTGAATCACGACACCATATGATGTGTTTATAAAAAGATAAAGAGAAGATATGTCCCGGGTTTCGGCACCAATGATGTGTTTATAAGAAGATAAAGAGAGGAGGGATATGTTCTATGGAGGTCTGGGGGAAGAGGTGCCTCAAAAGACCCATGCTGAGATATCCCTTCCCCCTGAGGGACTAGCCACAGGATAGTATAGTATAGAACAGTGTTTATTCAGGGCATGGGGAGGGGAGTTAAAAAGGTAGTAGGGCAGAGAAAGAGAGAAGTAGAGAAATAGAAGAATAGAGAGAGAGAAGTAGAGTAGTAGAGGCCGGCCATGAGCATGTGGAGAGAAGGTTGAGAGGGTAATGAGGAGAGAAGGAACAAAGGGGAAAGAGGGTAAAAGCAAGAGAGAACAAGAGAGCAAGAGAGAGAGGAGGGGTCAAGCAGCCCCTTTTATAGTGTCAGGTATACCTGGCTGTTTCCAGGGTGTGGAGCAGAGCCATACCTGGCTGTTGCCAAGTAACTGTGGGGTTGGAGCTTAGACAGAATGCTAATAATTACATTGATGGATTTCCACATATTGAACCATTCTTGTATCCCTAAGATGAAGTCTACCTAATCATCGTGAATGGCATTTCCGATGTGTTCCTGGAATCAGTTTGCAAGAATTTTATTGAGTATTTTTGCATCAATATTCATGAGGAAAACTGGTCTGAAGTTCTTCTTTGTTGGGTCATTGTGTGGCTTAGGTATTAGATTAACTGTGGTCATAGACTGTATTAGGCAGTGTTCATTCTGTTCCTATTTTTATGAAGTACTTTGAGACGTATTGCTATTAAATCTTCTTGGAAGGTTTGATACAATTCTGCACTAAAACCATCTGGTCCTGGGGATTTTTTTGGCTGGGAGAATTTAATTACTGTTTCTATTTTCTTAGGGGTTACGGGACTCTTTAGATTGCTTATCTGATTCTGATTCTACTTTGGTACTTGGTATCTGTCTAGAGAATCATCCATTTCATCTAGATTTTCCAGTTTTGTTGAGTATAGGCTTTTGTAGTAGAATCTGATAATTTTTTTTAATTTCTTCAGTTTCTGTTGTTATGTCTCCATTTTTCCTTCTGATTTTGTTAATTTGGATACTGTCTCTGTGCCCTCTGGTTAGTCTGACTTCTGGTTTATTTATGTTGTTAATTTTCTCAAAGAACCAGCTTCTGGTTTTGTTGATTCTTTGATTAGTTATCTGGTTATACTTGGTTGATTTCAACCATGAATTTGATTACTTCCTGCTGTCTCCTCCTTCTGAGTGTCTTTGCTTCTTTTTGCTCTAGAGCTTTAAGATGTGCTGTTATGCTGGTTATGTATACTCTCTCCAATTTGTTTAAGGTGGCACCTCAGAGCTTTCCGTTTTCCTCTTAGCACTGCTTACATTGTTTTTCACAAGTTTGGGTATGTTGTGCCTTCATTTTCATTAAATTCTAAAATGTCTTTCATTCTTTATTTCTTCCCTGACCAAGTTATCATTGAATAGATAGTTGTTCAGCTTTCATGCATATGTGGGCTTTCTGTTGTTTTTGTTGTTGTTGAAGACCAGCCTTAGTCCTTGGTGATCTGATAGGATGCATGGGATTATTTTAATCTTCTTGTATCTGTTGAGGCTTCTTTTCTGTCTGAATATATGGTCAGTTTTGGAGAAGGTACCATGAGGTGCTGAGAAGATTGTATATTCTTTTGTTTTAGGGTAAAATATTCCATAGATATCTGTTAAGCCCATTTGGTTCATAACTTCTGTTCATTCCACTGTGTCTCTGTTTAGTTTCTGTTTCCATGATTGTTCTATTGATAAGAGTTGGGTGTTAGAATCGCCTAATATTATTGTGTGAGATTCAATGTGTGCTTTAAATTTCAGTAATGTTTCTTTTACAAATGTGGGTGCCCTTGCATTTGGGGTGTAGATGTTCAGAATTGAGAGTTCCTCTTCGTGGATTTTTCCATTGATGAGTATGTAGTGTATAACCCTATTAAGAAATGAGGTACAGAACTAAACAGAATTCTCAACTGAAGAATCTCAAATGACTGAGAAACACCTAACGAAATGCTCAATATCCTTAGTTATCAGGGAAATGCAACTCAAAACAACCCTGAGATTCTACCTTACAACACTGAGAATGGCTAGGTCAAAAACTCAGGTGGTAAAAGATGCTGGTGAGGATGTGGAGAAAGAGAAACACTCCTCCATTTTTGCTGGGATTGCAAGCCAGTTCAACCACTCTGGAAATCATTCTGGTTGTTCATCATAAAATTGGAAATAGTTCTACCCAAACACCCAACTATACCACTCCTGGACATATACTGAAAAGATGTTCTAACAAATAACAAGACCACATATGTTCACTATGTTCACAGTCACCTTATTTTTTGTAGCCAGAAGTTGTAAAGAACTTAGATGTCCCTCAACAAAGGAATGGATAGAGAAAATGTGGTACATTTATACTACTCAGCTATTAAAAACAATGGCTTCATGAAATTCATAGGCAGAACTTGAAAATATCATCCTGAGTGAGGTAACAAAGTCACAATAGAATATACATGGTATATACTCACTGATAATCAGATATTAGCCTAAAAAAAAAACAAAAACAAAATCAGAAAAACAAAAAAACAGCTTGGAATACTCACAGACCATATACAACCCAAGAAGAAAGATCATAGCAAAGTGTGGATGCTACAGTCCTACTTAGAAGGGAAAAAATAATCTCCAGGAACTATAGGAAGAGAGGGATCCTGGAGGGGGAGAGGTGGGGAAGGGAAAAAGGGGGGCCAGTTCAGATAATGGAGGAGATAGAGGAGAAGTATAGATGATCAGGAATTTGAAAGTAGGTATGTAGCAGTGGGGGAGGTGAATTTGGGGATAGCCAGTAGAAAGTTCCAGATGCCAGTGACCCAAGAGGTTCCCAGGACCCAAAAGGGAAGACATTAGATAAAATACCCGACAAAGGGGCTAAGGCAGGAGTGGGTGAGCAGGTAGGAGATCACTCCCATAGAGTCAGGGGGAGAGGGTAAGGGGTAAGGCTTGTGGAGAGGAAACTGGGAAGGTAGGTAACATTTGAAATGTAAATAAATTAAAACAATCAATAATAAATGAAAAAATTCTGCTTTTATGGTCTTGTCACTGAACTTCTAGGTCTTCAAAATTCAATTCAGATAATAAATGTTAAAATGCTCGATTAGTATCTGTTACCTGAACTCTTTAAAGGGAACAACTGTTTACATTTTTCTCCTGCCACATGTGAAAGTAAAATTTTCTAGAGGAGTTGTGTAGCACATTAATAGGGTGCTTTTCTTCATGTATGCAGTTCAATCTAGCCTTGTAATATTAATAGAGGCAAAACAAAAATATTCTGAGGATGCAAATTGAGCTTAAAGGTCAAACATGAAATGGTATTCCATTAATTTTTCTAGTCAAATGCAGTATTGAAAGCTTTATTTTGGAGGCACAAAGTAGATTTCATAAATAAAACACTTAGTTAATTAAATTCTCTCCATAACTTACAGTAGAAATAATTAGAGAGTAGAAAAAAATTAATGACAAATCTGCTTAACTTTCTTTCAAAGTAGCTTAGCTAAAATTCTAACACTGGATGGTTTGATGATTAAGACTTCTGAACACTGTCTTTCCAGACTGAAGATAAGCTCTGACTCTTTTGTGTTTTTTAGTCCCCTTGACTAAGTAGGAAGTTGAGCAGACTTAGTTTCTTTCAGAAGTTGAAGACAATGCTTGCATGATTGAAGCTGTTGAGAATAACTCTCTCCTAACTAGGCAACTCTTCCTTACAAGGTGATGATAGAAATAATACATATAGAAATTATACAACAATACAACATAAAGTGTTGAGAACAATGCTATGAAGTCAATATTTCATGCCTAACATCATGACGGCCTACACTCTAATAAATCAAGATGTGTTGCCATTAACCTGTGCAAAGGCTTTTAGAGCTAAAGAATTTTACTTAGAAAAGGGATGATTTGCAAGCATATATTTGAACATATATAACCTTATTACATTATGGATTCTATTAGTGGTTATATGTGGTTATCTCTCTCGAAGCAGGTTGTCAGAACAGAAGAGAAATCTGTGTAGGGTGCCAAACACTCAGTCAGGAATCATCATGATTTCATTTCATTGGCAAACCCTTAGATCTTCCCTTTGAACTTGCTTCTGTGTTGCCCTCAAAAGTTTCCAGAGCATGGTTCCAATTCTGTCACTTACTCTAATGAAATAGAAAGGTGATACATCTTACACCCGATACTTAGACAACCATATCTTACTGAAGATGACTGCCTATGTTTGTTTGCTTACAGAAAAATGGGCACAAAGGAAACGGTAGCATATTGGGGCTATATACCACTGATTACTGTTATTGCAGAGTCTTTCCTCCATTCTGTTTGACTTAAACATTTTTTGTCTTTAGGCTCCACACTTTGAGGAAATGAACTAGAGAAATATCTTCAATGAGTATTTTCAACAGTCTTTCATTTTTGCTTCTGACTTCTTTTTCTTCTGTAGTTCTGTAATTAAGCACTATTTTAGAAAGGTTGTAGGAGTAGTGGTGTGTGATTTGGTGTCAAGAAAGCAATAAGGAGGGGGAGGGGAACACCCATATAGAAGGGGAGGGAGAGGGGTTAGGGGAATGTTGGCCCGGAAACCTGGAAAGGGAATAACAATCAAAATGTAAATAAGAAATACTCAAGTTAATAAAGAAAAAAAAGAAAAAAAGAGCAATAAGAGTATTTAAAAGGTAGGAAAGAACAGGATGGGGCTCAGCATTGAAAATCACACCAACACTCATAGAAACCTATTCCTGGATATGGTTCAGTGGGTTAAAATGCATGTTATTGCAGCCTGATTACCAGAGTTGGATACCTGGTTCCCACATTAGAAAGGGAGAAAAGACTTCAAAAGTTGTCCTCTGACCTCGTGTGCATGATGCCATGCACACACCTGCTTAAGCATGCATATACACCAAAATATGAACTCTCCCTAACATACATACACACACACACACACAGATACACATACACACACACAAACACACACACACACACACACACACACACACAGAGAGAGAGAGAGAGAGAGAGAGAGAGAGAGAGAGAGAGAGAGAGAGAGAGAGAAAGCCTGCACACACAAACCCAAAGTATCAATGAATATAATTTTTAAAATATGTAAAATTTGGAAAAATAAGCCAGTTATCTCTACTGTGATTTTAGTCTAGTCTAGGCAAATATATACAGGGAGACTGATTACATTTAAGTTGAGCAAAACAAATCATTTTTTCTTAGAAAATCGGTGTGCTGAACAAATTCTTGCCTTTGTGAGCAAGTGCATTGTCCACATCTATGGCAGAGGGGATGATAAGCAAACTCAGGCTCCCCAAAGAGCCTAATCACATAAATGACTTAGCACAACTTCTGCAGCTGCCAGGAAAAGTGTTTGAAAATCCTGCCAGTGAATCAAACCCTCCTCCTAAGAGAAGGATCTTTCAAAGGCTGGCGTTGAGGCCCCGTGATTGCCATTCAGCATGGACTTCCAGGACTTGAAGCTTCATCTTTGATGATCATGTGCTGGACCCATTACCTGTCTGACTGGGCTGTGATGACTGTGGTCTTGATTGATGATGGGGGCCTATCTTGTGATTTCGCTTCACAAAAGATTCTTTCAGACAGTCTTTGTATTTATTTACCATTCTGCATTTGCTTCGGCAGTTTTTCATCTGTATATGAATTGATTAAGATTTTTTTCATAGACAGATAAAAACTCTTGGTTTTGTTGTCGTTTTAAAGTTGTGACTAGTAAACCTCAAAAAGTAGTGAATTTCATATCCTTTCTTAGAAAAGATGTTTCAAAGAAAGATAATTTTGTCACCTATAGATTCACATAGTTTTTATCCTGGAATTTCTTTAATATACCATCATAGAGAAAGTCATATCATGTGCTTATTAGACATATGTTTGTGTGGAAAGGTTTGTGGTGACTTCTTCTCCTGCTTCTAGTACAGGACTCCTAGCCATTTCTACGATTGACCATGCCTCTCGTGAACAAGGGATCACAGCAATGGAAGTAACAATGCTGCTAAGTAGTGCTTTTGTTCTAATTTTCTTAACTTGACTATGGATGCTAAATCTTCTGCACCTTCCCCAGATATGCTGATTAAGATAGTAGAGACACCCTGCCTGCAACTCAGTCTGGTCTCTTCAGCATGCGTCACTGCTGCCCTAACTGACTTCACCTCTTCTCTAATCATTCTGCCATGGAGCATCCTTCCACTTCCACGTAATTCACTATTACTTTCCATGCCCTTAGAATCTCTGCCAGGTACTCCTGCCACCTTCCTCTTCTCCTGTCTTAACCACACAGTCTTCTTCAGCCTTCTTCTCCTAGGTCTCTTTTGCCCTTAGCAATTTAGTTTTCTCCTTCCTCACTGTCACTCTGCAGTTTTACTCCACTGCACTGAAAGAGTTATGCCATGATCTTAGTTATTTTGTGATGAGTCTTACTAGCTTAAGGCTCTTACAATAGTTTTTGTGCAAGTGTACACAATTCAATGTAATATGAGCATAACCAAATTAACAATACTCCACCTGAGTATTGGCATTTTCCCAAATCCACAGATTTTGCAATTGAGAGTACTTACTGGGCTCAGAATTATGGAATCACAGTGAACCCATTTCAGGATGATTAATTGCCAAGGATATTTTATCAACTAATATCTGAATATATGGAAATAAAGCCATCTAAATTCTAAATATTATTACTGTGCATTTATTTATCTGTTTACAGTTCTTAGAGTGGTACTTGAAATTTGAATTTATATTTAAAGGAGAAATTGAACTGTATGTGTTGCTCTTCACACTTTTAATTTAACTTCCTGATATGGGCCTCTGCTGGTAGCCAACTAACTAATACCCTGAGCACTTGCACATTAAGCAGAGCCCAGTAACACATGTGCTCCTTCTATTTTAATAGAATATCCAACCAAACTTTCCATTTCAATGGAACCTGGCAAGAGAAACTGAATAGCATATACAACATTGCAGTAATACATACCCATATTTTGATTATTCTGGCTTCTAATTCAGAAACTGAATGAGCGATCAAAAATATAGATGATAAAAATAAAAAATAATATAATAGTTACTCTAAGTGTTTTAAAATTTGAAGATAGTTAATAGATTAGAAAAGAATTTAAGAATTGCAATTGGTGCTTATTCAAATTTATGAAAATCAAATCAAGCAAGAAGTCAGAATAGACACCTTTGAAATTAAGCAGAATGAGCCAGTCAAAACACGCAGACAAATTCAAGTGGTAAAAGATTAATTACAAAATATAAGTTTTATACATTCTAGTATTTATCTTTTCTTAGATATGTAGTTTGCAAGAAGTATCTCCTATTGTAGGCTGCCTATTCACTTAATTTACTGTTTCCTTAGTTGTTGTACAAAATCCTTTTAATTTCCTTATATCAAATTTGTTAATTATTCCCCTATTTCCCGAGGGTCCTTATGAGTACCTATATATGATAGTATATATCCAACTTCAAAGATTCAGGTCTAATGTTGAGATCTTTGATCTGTTTCGAATTGGCTTGTATCAAGCAAGAGATTAAATACAGCTTCTTTCTTCTATGTGCAGACATCCAGTTTTCCTAACATTTTTGAAGATGCTGTGCTTTCTCTAGTGTGCATATTGGGCTTCTGTCAAAACAACATAGCTATAGCTGCATGGAGTTACTTTTGTGATTTTTTTATTTATTCCCTTGAAATAGAGCCATTGAAATGACTCAGTATATTAAGGCACCAAATATGTTAACCCAAGATTCAGCTCCAGGATCAACATGGTGAACAAAGAGAACTGACTTCTACAAAATTGTCTGCTGACCCTCATATAGGCAGAGTGGCACATATTCTACATGTAAGATTATGAATGGAGACATAACACAATACAGACATAGACACACACCACCCAATAAATGTATGATAGTTGTGCTGTTTACATTACTATTGTTATTATTACTATATAATTCGAGATCACGTATGTATGGTAATAATAAGTACTCTTCTCTTGTCTGGGATTTATGTTGGCTTATCTGAATCTTCCATGATTCCATATGAATCTTTATTATGTTTTCTGTTTAAGGATGTCAGGGAGGTTTTGATTAGCACAGCATTGAAAACATAGATTGTTTTTGGTTGGGTAGACAATATTAACAATATTAACTAATCAAATCTGTGGTAATAAATGGTGTTAATTTTTCATTTTGTCTTTTAGTGCCTTCCTTGCTTTCCTTTTTCAGTGTTTTAAAGTTTTCATTGTCCATGCCTTGAGTTATATGGGTTATTGTTATTCCAACATATTTTGAAGCTATTGTGAGTGGACCTACTTCTGTGATTTCTTCCTCCTTATCTATCTATCTATCTATCTATCTATCTATCTATCTATCTATCTATCTATCATTATAGGAAGGCAACTAATTATCACACATTAACTTTGCATCCTGAAACTTTGCTGAATGTGCTTTTAAGGTCTAAGAGTTTTCTGGTGAAGTCTTTTGATCTATTGTTTGTAGGATCATGTAATCAGAAACAGAACAAAACAAACCACAAGAACAACAATAAAAAACATCAAATGCCTCCACAAAAATATAAATGGGCTATGTAATTTAAAAGAGACTTCAAGAGAAGAATGTGGCTCCCAAACCCCGTGGGAGAGAGAGCTCACCACTGAGACAGGTGGGCACTCCTGAGAGTGCAGAGCGGAAGAGACCACCAACACTGCCCACCCCTGCCCACATCCCTGGCCCAAGATGAAACTGTATACGGCCTCTGGGTTCCCTTGGATAAGGGCACGGCAACAGGATATCTGCTGCGTCTGAGATATCCCTGGAACCTGAAGGGACCGACCAGATAAAGAGTCCTCTGCACCCAAATCCCATGGGAGGGAGAGTTAAACCTTCAGAGAGGCAGACACACCTGGGAAACCAGAAGAGACTACACTCGGCTCACATCTCTGACTCCAGAGGAAAACACCAAACACCATCTGGAACCCTGGTGCACGGAAGCTCCTGGGAAGGGCAGCGCAGATCTTCCTGGTTGCTGCCGCCTCGGAGAGCTCACAAACAATACCCCACGAGCAAACTTGAGCCTTGGGACCACAGGTAAGACAAACCTTCCAGCTCTAAGGGACCTACCTGGTAAACCCAAGACACAGGCCCACAGGAAAAGCTGAAGACCTGTAGATAGGAAAAACTACACGCCCGAAAGCAGAACACTCTGTCCCCATAACTGGCTGAAAGAAAACAGGAAAACAGGTCTACAGCACTCCTGACACTGACACTGGCTTATAGGACAGTCCAGGCACTGTCAGAAATAGCAGAACAAAGTAACACTAGAGATAATCTGATGGGCAGAGGCAAGCACAGGAACCCAAGCAACAGAAACCAAGACTACATGGCATCATCAGAGCCAAATTCTCCCACCAAAACAAACAGGGAATATCCAAACACACCAGAAAAGCAAGATCTAGTTTCAAAATCATATTTGATCATGATGCTGGAGGACTTCAAGAAAGACATGAAGAAATCCCTTAGAGAAACACAGGAAAACATAAATAAACAAGTAGAAGCCTACAGAGAGGAATCACAAAAATCCCTGAAAGAATTCCAGGAAAACATAAATAAACACGTAGAAGTCTATAGAGAGGGATCACAAAAATCCCTGAAAGAAATCCAGGAAAACACAATCAAACAATTGAAGGAATTAAAAATGGAAATAGAAGCAATCAAGAAAGAACACATGGAAACAACCCTGGATATAGAAAACCAAAGGAAGAGACAAGGAGCCGTAGATACAAGCATCACCAACAGAATACAAGAGATAGAAGAGAGAATCTCAGGAGCAGAAGATTCCATAGAAATCATCGACTCAACTGTCAAAGATAATGTAAATGCTACTGGTCCAAAGAATACAGGAAATCCAGGACTCAATGAGAAGATCAAACCTAAGGATAATAGGTATAGAAGAAGGTGAAGACTCCCAGCTCAAAGGACCAGTAAATATCATCAACAAAATCATAGAAGAAAACTTCCCTAACCTAAAGAAAGAGATACCCATAAGCATACAAGAAGCCTACAGGCCTCCAAATAGATTGGACCAGTAGGCTTCATCCCAGGCATGCAGGGATGGTTTAATATATGGAAAACCATCAACGTGATCCATTATATACACAAACTGAAAGAACAAAACCACATGATCATTTCACTACATGCTGAGAAAGCATTTGACAAAATTCAACACCCCTTCATGATAAAAGTCCTGGAAAGAATAGGAATTCAAGGCCCATACCTAAACATAGTAATAGCCATATACAGCAAACCAGTTGCTAACATTAAACTAAATGGAGAGAAACTTGAAGCAATCCCACTAAAATCAGGGACTAGACAAGGCTGCCCACTCTCTCCCTACTTATTCAATATAGTTCTTGAAGTTCTAGCCAGAGCAATCAGACAACAAAAGGAAATCAAGGGGATACAGATTGGTAAAGAAGAAATCAAAATATCACTATTTGCAGATGATACGATAGTATATTTAAGGGATCCCAAAAGTTCCACCAGAGAATTACTAAAGCTTATAAACAACTTCAGCTAAGTGGCTGGGTATAAAATTAACTCAAATAAATCAGTAGCCTTCCTCTACACAAATGAGAAAAAAGCCGAGAAAGAAATTAGGGAAACGACACCCTTCATAATAGACCCAAACAATATAAAGTACCTCGGTGTGACTTTAAGCAAGCAAGTAAGAGATCGGTACAATAAGAACTTCAAGACTCTGGAGAAAGAACTTGAAGAAGAACTCAGAAGATGGAAAGATCTCCCATGCTCATGAATTGGCAGGATTAACATAGTAAAAATGGCCATTTTACCAAAAGCGATCTACAGATTCAATGCAATCCCCATCAAAACACCAATCCCATTCTTCAAAGAGTTAGACAGAACAATTTGCAAATTCATCGGGAATAACAAAAAACCCAGGATAGCTAAAGCTATCCTCAACAATAAAAGGACTTCAGGGGGAATCACTATCCCTGAACTCAAATAGTATTACAGAGCAATAGTGATAAAAACTGCATGGTATTGGTACAGAGACAGACAGATAGACAAATGGAACAGAACTGAAGACCCAGAAATGAACCCACACACTTATGGTCACTTGATTTTTGACAAAGGAGTCAAAACCATCCAATGGAAAAAAGATAGCATTTTCAGCAAATGGTGCTGGTTCAACTGGAGGTCAAAAAGTAGAAGAATGCAAATCGATCCATGCTTATCACCCTGTAAAAAGCTTAAGTCCAAGTGGATCAAGGACCTCCACATCAAACCAGCTACACTCAAACTAATAGAAGAAAAATAAGGGAAGCATCTGGAACACATGGGCACTGGAAAAAATTTCCTGAACAAAACACCACTGGCTTATGCTCTAAGATCAAGAATTGACAAATGGGATCTCATAAAACTGCAAAGCTTCTGTAAGGCAAAGGACACGGTGGTTAGGACAAAACGGCAACCAACAGATTGGGAAAAGATCTTTACCAATCCTACAAGAGATAGAGGCCTTATATCCAAAATATACAAAGAACTCAAGAAGTTAGACCGCAGGGAAACAAATAACCCTATTAAAAATGGGGTTCAGAGCTAAACAAAGAATTCACAGCTGAGGAATGCCGAATGGCTGAGAAACACCTAAAGAAATGTTCAACATCTTTAGTCATAAGGGAAATGCAAATCAAAACAACCCTGAGATTTCACCTCACACCAGTGAGAATGGCTAAGATCAAAAACTCAGGGGACAGCAGATGCTGGCGAGGATGTGGAGAAAGAGGAACACTCCTCCATTGTTGGTGGGATTGCATACTGGTACAACCATTCTGGAAATCAGTCTGGAGGATCCTCAGAAAATTGGACATTGAACTGCCTGAGGATCCAGCTATACCTCTCTTGGGCATATACCCAAAAGATGCCCCAACATATAAAAAAGACACGTGCTCCACTATGTTCATCGCAGCCTTATTTATAATGGCCAGAAGCTGGAAAGAACCCAGATGCCCTTCAACAGAGGAATGGATACAGAAAATGTGGTACATCTACACAATGGAATATTACTCAGCTATCAAAAACAACGACTTTATGAAATTCGTAGGCAAATGGATGGAACTGGAAAATATCATCCTGAGTTTGGCAACCCAACCACAGAAAGACATACATGGTATGCACTCATTGATAAGTGGCTATTAGCCCAAATGCTTGAATTACCCTAGATCCCTAGAACAAATGAAACTCAAGACGGATGATCAAAATGTGAATGCTTCACTCTTTCTTTAAAAGGAGAACAAGAATACCCTTGGCAGGGAAGAGAGAGGCAAAGATTAAAACAGAGACTGAAGGAACACCCATTCGGAGCCTGCCCCACATGTGGCCCATACATATACAGCCACCCAATTAGACAAGATGGATGAAGCAAAGAAGTGCAGACCGACAGGAGCCGGATGTAGATCGCTCCTGAGAGACACAGCCAGAATACAGCAAATACAGAGGCGAATGCCAGCAGCAAACCACTGAACTGAGAATAGGACCCCTGTTGAAGGAATCAGAGAAAGAACTGGAAGAGCTTGAAGGGGCTCGAGACCCCATATGTACAACAATGCCAAGCAACCAGAGCTTCCAGGGACTAAGCCACTACCTAAAGACTATACATGGACTGACCCTGGACTCTGACCTCATAGGTAGCAATGAATATCCTAGTAAGAGCACCAGTGGAAGGGGAAGCCCTGGGTCCTGCTAAGACTGAACCCCCAGTGAACTAGATTGTTGGGGGCAGGGCGGCAATGTGGGGAGGGTTGGGAGGGGAACACCCATAAGGAAGGGGAGGGGGAGGGGGATGTTTGCCCGGATACCGGGAAAGGGAATAACACTCGATATGTATATAAGAAATACTCAAGTTAATAAAAAAAAAAAAAAAAGAAACAAAAAGGACCATAGAAAGAATCAACAGAACCAAAAGTTGGTTCTTTGAGAAAATCAACAAGATAGATAAACCCTTAACCAGACTAATGAGAGGACACAGAGAGTGCGTCCAAATTAACAAAATCAGAAATGAAAAGGGAGACATAACAACAGATTCAGAGGAAATTCAAAAAATCATCAGATCTTACTATAAAAACCTATATTCAACAAAACTTGAAAATCTTCAGGAAATGGACAATTTCCTAGACAGATACCAGGTATTGAAGTTAAATCAGGAACAGATAAACCAGTTAAACAACCCCATAACTCCTAAGGAAATAGAAGCAGTCATTAAAGGTCTCCCAACCAAAAAGAGCCCAGGTCCAGACGGGTTTAGTGCAGAATTCTATCAAACCTTCATAGAAGACCTCATACCAATATTATCCAAACTATTCCACAAAATTGAAACAGATGGAGCACTACCGAATTCCTTCTACAACGCCACAATTACTCTTATACCTAAACCACACAAAGACCCAACAAAGAAAGAGAACTTCAGACCAATTTCCCTTATGAATATCGACGCAAAAATACTCAATAAAATTCTGGCAAACTGTATCCAAGGGCACATCAAAACATTCATCCACCATGATCAAGTAGGCTTCATCCCAGGCATGCAGGGATGGTTTAATATATGGAAAACCATCAACGTGATCCATTATATAAACAAACTGAAAGAACAGAACCACATGATCATTTCATTAGATGCTGAGAAAGCATTTGACAAAATTCAACACCCCTTCATGATAAAAGTCCTGGAAAGAATAGGAATTCAAGGCCCATACCTAAACATAGTAAAAGCCATATACAGCAAACCAGTTGCTAACATTAAACTAAATGGAGAGAAACTTGAAGCAATCCCACTAAAATCAGGGACTAGACAAGGCTGCCCACTCTCTCCCTACTTATTCAATATAGTTCTTGAAGTTCTAGCCAGAGCAATCAGAGAACAAAAGGAGATCAAGGGGATACAGATCGGAAAAGAAGAAGTCAAAATATCACTATTTGCAGATGACATGATAGTATATTTAAGTGATCCCAAAAGTTCCACCAGAGAACTACTAAAGCTGATAAACAACTTCAACAAAGTGGCTGGGTATAAAATTAACTCAAATAAATCAGTTGCCTTCCTCTATACAAAAGAGAAACAAGCCGAGAAAGAAATTAGAGAAACGACACCCTTCATAATAGATCCAAATAATATAAAGTACCTCGGTGTGACTTTAACCAAGCAAGTAAAATATCTGTACAATAAGAACTTCAAGACACTGAGGAAAGAAATTGAAGAAGACCTCAGAAGATGGAAAGATCTCCCATGCTCATGGATTGGCAGGATTAATATAGTAAAAATGGTCATTTTACCAAAAGCAATCTACAGATTTAATGCAATCCCCATCAAAATACCAATCCAATTCTTCAAAGAGTTAGACAGAACAATTTGCAAATTCATCTGGAATAACAAAAAACCCAGGATAGCTAAAGCTATCCTCAACAATAAAAGGACTTCAGGGGGAATCACTATCCCTGAACTCAAGCACTGTTACAGAGCAATAGTGATAAAAACTGCATGGTATTGGTACAGAGACAGACAGATAGACCAGTGGAATAGAATTGAAGACCCAGAAATGAACCCACACACCTATGGTCACTTGATTTTTGACAAAGGAGCCAAAACCATCCAATGGAAAAAAGATAGCATTTTCAGCAAATGGTGCTGGTTCAACTGGAGGGCAACATGTAGAAGAATGCAGATCGATCCATGCTTATCACCCTGTACAAAGCTTAAGTCCAAGTGGATCAAGGACCTCCACATCAAACCAGACACACTCAAACTAATAGAAGAAAAACTAGGGAAGCATCTGGAACACATGGGCACTGGAAAAAATTTCCTGAACAAAACACCACTGGCTTATGCTCTAAGATCAAGAATTGACAAATGGGATCTCATAAAACTGCAACGCTTCTGTAAGGCAAAGGACACGGTGGTTAGGACAAAACGGCAACCAACAGATTGGGAAAAGATCTTTACCAATCCTACAAGAGATAGAGGCCTTATATCCAAAATATACAAAGAACTCAAGAAGTTAGACCGCAGGGAAACAAATAACCCTATTAAAAATGGGGTTCAGAGCTAAACAAAGAATTCACAGCTGAGGAATGCCGAATGGCTGAGAAACACCTAAAGAAATGTTCAACATCTTTAGTCATAAGGGAAATGCAAATCAAAACAACCCTGAGATTTCACCTCACACCAGTGAGAATGGCTAAGATCAAAAACTCAGGGGACAGCAGATGCTGGCGAGGATGTGGAGAAAGAGGAACACTCCTCCATTGTTGGTGGGATTGCATACTGGTACAACCATTCTGGAAATCAGTCTGGAGGATCCTCAGAAAATTGGACATTGAACTGCCTGAGGATCCAGCTATACCTCTCTTGGGCATATACCCAAAAGATGCCCCAACATATAAAAAAGACACGTGCTCCACTATGTTCATCGCAGCCTTATTTATAATGGCCAGAAGCTGGAAAGAACCCAGATGCCCTTCAACAGAGGAATGGATACAGAAAATGTGGTACATCTACACAATGGAATATTACTCAGCTATCAAAAACAACGACTTTATGAAATTCGTAGGCAAATGGATGGAACTGGAAAATATCATCCTGAGTTTGGCAACCCAACCACAGAAAGACATACATGGTATGCACTCATTGATAAGTGGCTATTAGCCCAAATGCTTGAATTACCCTAGATCCCTAGAACAAATGAAACTCAAGACGGATGATCAAAATGTGAATGCTTCACTCTTTCTTTAAAAGGAGAACAAGAATACCCTTGGCAGGGAAGAGAGAGGCAAAGATTAAAACAGAGACTGAAGGAACACCCATTCGGAGCCTGCCCCACATGTGGCCCATACATATACAGCCACCCAATTAGACAAGATGGATGAAGCAAAGAAGTGCAGACCGACAGGAGCCGGATGTAGATCGCTCCTGAGAGACACAGCCAGAATACAGCAAATACAGAGGCGAATGCCAGCAGCAAACCACTGAACTGAGAATAGGACCCCTGTTGAAGGAATCAGAGAAAGAACTGGAAGAGCTTGAAGGGGCTCGAGACCCCATATGTACAACAATGCCAAGCAACCAGAGCTTCCAGGGACTAAGCCACTACCTAAAGACTATACATGGACTGACCCTGGACTCTGACCTCATAGGTAGCAATGAATATCCTAGTAAGAGCACCAGTGGAAGGGGAAGCCCTGGGTCCTGCTAAGACTGAACCCCCAGTGAACTAGATTGTTGGGGGCAGGGCGGCAATGTGGGGAAGGTTGGGAGGGGAACACCCATAAGGAAGGGGAGGGGGAGGAGGATGTTTGCCCGGATACCGGGAAAGGGAATAACACTCGATATGTATATAAGAAATACTCAAGTTAATAAAAAAAAAAAAAAGAAACAAAAAGGACCATAGAAAGAATCAACAGAACCAAAAGTTGGTTCTTTGAGAAAATCAACAAGATAGATAAACCCTTAACCAGACTAACGAGAGGACACAGAGAGTGCGTCCAAATTAACAAAATCAGAAATGAAAAGGGAGACATAACAACAGATTCAGAGGAAATTCAAAAAATCATCAGATCTTACTATAAAAACCTATATTCAACAAAACTTGAAAATCTTCAGGAAATGGACAATTTCCTAGAGAGATACCAGGTATTGAAGTTAAATCAGGAACAGATAAACCAGTTAAACAACCCCATAACTCCTAAGGAAATAGAAGCAGTCATTAAAGGTCTCCCAACCAAAAAGAGCCCAGGTCCAGACGGGTTTAGTGCAGAATTCTATCAAACCTTCATAGAAGACCTCATACCAATATTATCCAAACTATTCCACAAAATTGAAACAGATGGAGCACTACCGAATTCCTTCTACAACGCCACAATTACTCTTATACCTAAACCACACAAAGACCCAACAAAGAAAGAGAACTTCAGACCAATTTCCCTTATGAATATCGACGCAAAAATACTCAATAAAATTCTGGCAAACTGTATCCAAGGGCACATCAAAACATTCATCCACCATGATCAAGTAGGCTTCATCCCAGGCATGCAGGGATGGTTTAATATATGGAAAACCATCAACGTGATCCATTATATAAACAAACTGAAAGAACAGAACCACATGATCATTTCATTAGATGCTGAGAAAGCATTTGACAAAATTCAACACCCCTTCATGATAAAAGTCCTGGAAAGAATAGGAATTCAAGGCCCATACCTAAACATAGTAAAAGCCATATACAGCAAACCAGTTGCTAACATTAAACTAAATGGAGAGAAACTTGAAGCAATCCCACTAAAATCAGGGACTAGACAAGGCTGCCCACTCTCTCCCTACTTATTCAATATAGTTCTTGAAGTTCTAGCCAGAGCAATCAGAGAACAAAAGGAGATCAAGGGGATACAGATCGGAAAAGAAGAAGTCAAAATATCACTATTTGCAGATGACATGATAGTATATTTAAGTGATCCCAAAAGTTCCACCAGAGAACTACTAAAGCTGATAAACAACTTCAACAAAGTGGCTGGGTATAAAATTAACTCAAATAAATCAGTTGCCTTCCTCTATACAAAAGAGAAACAAGCCGAGAAAGAAATTAGAGAAACGACACCCTTCATAATAGATCCAAATAATATAAAGTACCTCGGTGTGACTTTAACCAAGCAAGTAAAATATCTGTACAATAAGAACTTCAAGACACTGAGGAAAGAAATTGAAGAAGACCTCAGAAGATGGAAAGATCTCCCATGCTCATGGATTGGCAGGATTAATATAGTAAAAATGGTCATTTTACCAAAAGCAATCTACAGATTTAATGCAATCCCCATCAAAATACCAATCCAATTCTTCAAAGAGTTAGACAGAACAATTTGCAAATTCATCTGGAATAACAAAAAACCCAGGATAGCTAAAGCTATCCTCAACAATAAAAGGACTTCAGGGGGAATCACTATCCCTGAACTCAAGCACTGTTACAGAGCAATAGTGATAAAAACTGCATGGTATTGGTACAGAGACAGACAGATAGACCAGTGGAATAGAATTGAAGACCCAGAAATGAACCCACACACCTATGGTCACTTGATTTTTGACAAAGGAGCCAAAACCATCCAATGGAAAAAAGATAGCATTTTCAGCAAATGGTGCTGGTTCAACTGGAGGGCAACATGTAGAAGAATGCAGATCGATCCATGCTTATCACCCTGTACAAAGCTTAAGTCCAAGTGGATCAAGGACCTCCACATCAAACCAGACACACTCAAACTAATAGAAGAAAAACTAGGGAAGCATCTGGAACACATGGGCACTGGAAAAAATTTCCTGAACAAAACACCACTGGCTTATGCTCTAAGATCAAGAATTGACAAATGGGATCTCATAAAACTGCAACGCTTCTGTAAGGCAAAGGACACGGTGGTTAGGACAAAACGGCAACCAACAGATTGGGAAAAGATCTTTACCAATCCTACAAGAGATAGAGGCCTTATATCCAAAATATACAAAGAACTCAAGAAGTTAGACCGCAGGGAAACAAATAACCCTATTAAAAAATGGGGTTCAGAGCTAAACAAAGAATTCACAGCTGAGGAATGCCGAATGGCTGAGAAACACCTAAAGAAATGTTCAACATCTTTAGTCATAAGGGAAATGCAAATCAAAACAACCCTGAGATTTCACCTCACACCAGTGAGAATGGCTAAGATCAAAAACTCAGGGGACAGCAGATGCTGGCGAGGATGTGGAGAAAGAGGAACACTCCTCCATTGTTGGTGGGATTGCATACTGGTACAACCATTCTGGAAATCAGTCTGGAGGATCCTCAGAAAATTGGACATTGAACTGCCTGAGGATCCAGCTATACCTCTCTTGGGCATATACCCAAAAGATGCCCCAACATATAAAAAAGACACGTGCTCCACTATGTTCATCGCAGCCTTATTTATAATGGCCAGAAGCTGGAAAGAACCCAGATGCCCTTCAACAGAGGAATGGATACAGAAAATGTGGTACATCTACACAATGGAATATTACTCAGCTATCAAAAACAACGACTTTATGAAATTCGTAGGCAAATGGATGGAACTGGAAAATATCATCCTGAGTTTGGCAACCCAACCACAGAAAGACATACATGGTATGCACTCATTGATAAGTGGCTATTAGCCCAAATGCTTGAATTACCCTAGATCCCTAGAACAAATGAAACTCAAGACGGATGATCAAAATGTGAATGCTTCACTCTTTCTTTAAAAGGAGAACAAGAATACCCTTGGCAGGGAAGAGAGAGGCAAAGATTAAAACAGAGACTGAAGGAACACCCATTCGGAGCCTGCCCCACATGTGGCCCATACATATACAGCCACCCAATTAGACAAGATGGATGAAGCAAAGAAGTGCAGACCGACAGGAGCCGGATGTAGATCGCTCCTGAGAGACACAGCCAGAATACAGCAAATACAGAGGCGAATGCCAGCAGCAAACCACTGAACTGAGAATAGGACCCCTGTTGAAGGAATCAGAGAAAGAACTGGAAGAGCTTGAAGGGGCTCGAGACCCCATATGTACAACAATGCCAAGCAACCAGAGCTTCCAGGGACTAAGCCACTACCTAAAGACTATACATGGACTGACCCTGGACTCTGACCTCATAGGTAGCAATGAATATCCTAGTAAGAGCACCAGTGGAAGGGGAAGCCCTGGGTCCTGCTAAGACTGAACCCCCAGTGAACTAGATTGTTGGGGGCAGGGCGGCAATGTGGGGAAGGTTGGGAGGGGAACACCCATAAGGAAGGGGAGGGGGAGGGGGATGTTTGCCCGGATACCGGGAAAGGGAATAACACTCGATATGTATATAAGAAATACTCAAGTTAATAAAAAAAAAAAAAAAGAAACAAAAAGGACCATAGAAAGAATCAACAGAACCAAAAGTTGGTTCTTTGAGAAAATCAACAAGATAGATAAACCCTTAACCAGACTAACGAGAGGACACAGAGAGTGCGTCCAAATTAACAAAATCAGAAATGAAAAGGGAGACATAACAACAGATTCAGAGGAAATTCAAAAAATCATCAGATCTTACTATAAAAACCTATATTCAACAAAACTTGAAAATCTTCAGGAAATGGACAATTTCCTAGACAGATACCAGGTATTGAAGTTAAATCAGGAACATATAAACCAGTTAAACAACCCCATAACTCCTAAGGAAATAGAAGCAGTCATTAAAGGTCTCCCAACCAAAAAGAGCCCAGGTCCAGACGGGTTTAGTGCAGAATTCTATCAAACCTTCATAGAAGACCTCATACCAATATTATCCAAACTATTCCACAAAATTGAAACAGATGGAGCACTACCGAATTCCTTCTACAACGCCACAATTACTCTTATACCTAAACCACACAAAGACCCAACAAAGAAAGAGAACTTCAGACCAATTTCCCTTATGAATATCGACGCAAAAATACTCAATAAAATTCTGGCAAACTGTATCCAAGGGCACATCAAAACATTCATCCACCATGATCAAGTAGGCTTCATCCCAGGCATGCAGGGATGGTTTAATATATGGAAAACCATCAACGTGATCCATTATATAAACAAACTGAAAGAACAGAACCACATGATCATTTCATTAGATGCTGAGAAAGCATTTGACAAAATTCAACACCCCTTCATGATAAAAGTCCTGGAAAGAATAGGAATTCAAGGCCCATACCTAAACATAGTAAAAGCCATATACAGCAAACCAGTTGCTAACATTAAACTAAATGGAGAGAAACTTGAAGCAATCCCACTAAAATCAGGGACTAGACAAGGCTGCCCACTCTCTCCCTACTTATTCAATATAGTTCTTGAAGTTCTAGCCAGAGCAATCAGAGAACAAAAGGAGATCAAGGGGATACAGATCGGAAAAGAAGAAGTCAAAATATCACTATTTGCAGATGACATGATAGTATATTTAAGTGATCCCAAAAGTTCCACCAGAGAACTACTAAAGCTGATAAACAACTTCAACAAAGTGGCTGGGTATAAAATTAACTCAAATAAATCAGTTGCCTTCCTCTATACAAAAGAGAAACAAGCCGAGAAAGAAATTAGAGAAACGACACCCTTCATAATAGATCCAAATAATATAAAGTACCTCGGTGTGACTTTAACCAAGCAAGTAAAATATCTGTACAATAAGAACTTCAAGACACTGAGGAAAGAAATTGAAGAAGACCTCAGAAGATGGAAAGATCTCCCATGCTCATGGATTGGCAGGATTAATATAGTAAAAATGGTCATTTTACCAAAAGCAATCTACAGATTTAATGCAATCCCCATCAAAATACCAATCCAATTCTTCAAAGAGTTAGACAGAACAATTTGCAAATTCATCTGGAATAACAAAAAACCCAGGATAGCTAAAGCTATCCTCAACAATAAAAGGACTTCAGGGGGAATCACTATCCCTGAACTCAAGCACTGTTACAGAGCAATAGTGATAAAAACTGCATGGTATTGGTACAGAGACAGACAGATAGACCAGTGGAATAGAATTGAAGACCCAGAAATGAACCCACACACCTATGGTCACTTGATTTTTGACAAAGGAGCCAAAACCATCCAATGGAAAAAAGATAGCATTTTCAGCAAATGGTGCTGGTTCAACTGGAGGGCAACATGTAGAAGAATGCAGATCGATCCATGCTTATCACCCTGTACAAAGCTTAAGTCCAAGTGGATCAAGGACCTCCACATCAAACCAGACACACTCAAACTAATAGAAGAAAAACTAGGGAAGCATCTGGCACACATGGGCACTGGAAAAAATTTCCTGAACAAAACACCACTGGCTTATGCTCTAAGATCAAGAATTGACAAATGGGATCTCATAAAACTGCAAAGCTTCTGTAAGGCAAAGGACACGGTGGTTAGGACAAAACGGCAACCAACAGATTGGGAAAAGATCTTTACCAATCCTACAAGAGATAGAGGCCTTATATCCAAAATATACAAAGAACTCAAGAAGTTAGACCGCAGGGAAACAAATAACCCTATTAAAAAATGGGGTTCAGAGCTAAACAAAGAATTCACAGCTGAGGAATGCCGAATGGCTGAGAAACACCTAAAGAAATGTTCAACATCTTTAGTCATAAGGGAAATACAAATCAAAACAACCCTGAGATTTCACCTCACACCAGTGAGAATGGCTAAGATCAAAAACTCAGGGGACAGCAGATGCTGGCGAGGATGTGGAGAAAGAGGAACACTCCTCCATTGTTGGTGGGATTGCAGACTGGTAAAACCATTCTGGAAATCAGTCTGGAGGTTCCTCAGAAAATTGGACATTGAACTGCCTGAGGATCCAGCTATACCTCTCTTGGGCATATACCCAAAAGATGCCTCAACATATAAAAGAGACACGTGCTCCACTATGTTCATCGCAGCCTTATTTATAATAGCCAGAAAAATGGAAAGAACCCAGATGCCCTTCAACAGAGGAATGGATACAGAAAATGTGGTACATCTACACAATGGAATATTACTCAGTTATCAAAAACAACGAGTTTATGAAATTCGTAGGCAAATGGTTGGAACTGGAAAATATCATCCTGAGTGAGCTAACCCCATCACAGAAAGACATACATGGTATGCACTCATTGATAAGTGGCTTTTAGCCCAAATGCTTGAATTACCCTATATCCCTAGAACAAACGAAACTCAGGACGGATGATCAATATGTGAATGCTTCACTCCTTCTTTCAATGAGGAAAAAGAATAGCCTTGGCAGGGAAGGGAGAGGCAAAGATTAAAACAGAGACTGAAGGAACACCCATTCAGAGCCTGCCCCACATGTGGCCCATACATATACAGCCACCCAATTAGACAAGATGGATGAAGCAAAGAAGTGCAGACCGACAGGAGCTGGATGTAGATCGCTCCTGAGAGACACAGCCAGAATACAGCAAATACAGAGGCGAATGCCAGCAGCAAACCACTGAACTGAGAATAGGTTCCCCGTTGAAGGAATCAGAGAAAGAACTGGAAGAGCTTGAAGGGGCTCGAGACCCCAAAAGTACAACAATGTCAAGCAACCAGAGCTTCCAGGGACTAAGCCACTACCTAAATACTATACATGGACTGACCCTGGACTCTGACCCCATAGGTAGCAATGAATATCCTAGTAAGAGCACCAGTGGAAGGGGAAGCCCTGGGTCCTGCTAAGACTGAACCCCCAGTGAACTAGACTATGGGGGGAGGGCGGCAATGGGGGGAGGGTTGGGAGGGGAACACCCATAAGGAAGGGGAGGGGGGAGGGGGTTGTTTGCCTGGAAACTGGGAAAGGGAATAACACTCGAAATGTATATAAGAAATACTCAAGTTAATAATAATAAAAAAAAGAAAACATGGTATGTTCACACACTGAAGAATTCACACACTGGGGAACACTAGAGTACTGCATCCATTACCAGTTTAACTTTGTATTCTGTGAGCTATCGTTCCAAGCTCTCCAGATGCATCCACTGCAACAGTAGTAGCGGCATGTCTCTCGTGGGAGTAACCAATAGACTTGTTCTCTATTATATTTGAGAATTTTTGTTGCCGTTGTTCTGTTTTGTGTATTTGTTTGTTTTTCACAAGAGGGAACTCATACATGGTATCATGATGGTCAAAATTTTATGGCTGGGGAGGTCAGAGACACAAGGGTCTGTTTTTCAAGAGGAGGGACTTGCTAATTTTGATTTAATAATTTGAAATGCTAATAGGTTGTCTCTGGAATATTTGTGTTCATATAGAGAGATACATGCTACTATTCTCAACATGGAGCACAGAAGGCTCTCCTGCAGTGAAAGGATGAATGTAGAGCCCCCTATCTGTATAAGATACTGATAATATGACTGTTAAGTGCTAGGTCCAAGAGGAAATTTATACCACTATACCTAAGGCTCACAGAACACTGAAAAAGATGGGACAGACAGAATGTAGGAGCTAGATGACAAGTATAAGGGCTTTGAAATGCAGTCTTCTGGGTATGATGCAACCATTGTAATCATGAAATCACAGTATCTGTAGTTGTTTCTACTGAGTCTCTATAAGACAGGGCTGTCAACAGTCAACCATTAAATGGGACATGGCTCATAAGCAGCCCACCTCTCTCTGGGGAGCTATTGACTATTGACAGATGTTAAGGGAGGGCCCGATTATGTCCCAAGGTTCTACTCTATTTTGCATGTGTTCTACTGTCTTTCTCTCTTTTGCCTCTTTCCTCCCTCATGACCTCTCTTTACATTCCTGGTGCCTACGGCTCAAAGACAAATAGAATTTAAGATCAAAGATAAGTCATGATCCACATAAGATAAAAATTGAAACATTTGTATTTACTTAAGTCCATATATTATTTCTCCAATTTGCTCAATTTTTTTCTAAAAATTTTGCAATTTCTTTGTTTCTTAATGATGAATAGGATTCCAAAAATATTCAATTCTTTGTAGCTTTCTCCAACAAGGCCACACTTCCTGAGAGGGGCACTTCACATGGACCATGCATATTCAAACCACCACCCTTCGATTCTGTGAGCAGGCACTTAGCCTGCATGAGTATTAACCAACTCTCTGACTAGTGACTCTGATTAGCAGTTTGTTATCCTGGGATAGCAGCTGCCTCTGTTTCGCAGGGCAAACAAACTCCAAGAGTTTTGCTAACAAATAATGTTTTTATCCAGCTCAAATCCTCCTGTAGAGATACCTTCTGATAACCTGGGACGTTACAATCTTTTACCTTCACTATGGTCAAGGTCAGCCCTGAGTTTATTCGTGAACCATCTTTATTCTCGCCCTATGAAAATGCATCTGCCATTTTTATGGGCAGAATTGTAGATCTCCATGCTTGCCACAAAAACCGTTTTTCAGGTACCTTAATTATTATTCTGTTCCTGGTGACAGAATTCAGCATTTATTTGCTTGGTAAAACACACATACAAATTCCTTCCTTCTCTGTACAGCTTTGAATTTATCATCCCTTTAAAGCTCATCCAGACTAACTCTGGGTAGATGTAGCCAATTAAACCTTTAAGTAAGAGTAATGGCATGGATGGAATGCCAACTTTATGCCAGAGAATCTACAGAATATGGCACAGATGCAGAATTTTCAGTCTATAAAAAATCCCCATGAAAGGTGCATTGTTGTTTCTGTTTTGAATGGGGTATTGCTAATACTTACTGAAGGTTTACAATAAACAAGGCACAGTTTTATGTATAACATATATATTAAATTATTTAAGCCTTACCAACACTTCTGAAGTAGATATGACACCTGTTAATTATGGTCTCTTCAGCAAATGTATGGATAAAATTAAAACTGTGGAGAGGTTGTGACAAAAATAATGTCCATGCACTCAGATTAGGGTTTGGCAAGAGTATTCATCTGGAGTGCTAAAGGAATTAAAAAAAAAAAAACAAACCATAATGACAGAGCCAGGAATGATCTTGACTGAGCATCCCTATGAGCTGAACCATAGTGAAAGGACCAGTTTGCAGATACTGTAAGTAGGAAAGGTTTAGATATTACTAAACCTGGGTGGACAAAGAAATCTGAACCAGTTCTCTTAATCACAGAACTTTACAAGTGAGTTGTATATAGCATTCTTCACATATCTTATTGATCAAAACTTTAAGCTCTGTTTGTAGTTATGGTTTCAAAAGAAGGGAAAATTGAAATTCAGCAGTTAATTATGGACAGCTATTCGAGGACATGGACCACAAGAGGACAAAGAGGAGTTTTTGACATGCTATTTGTATTAGCTGGTCTCTGGTTCTAAGCACACGTAAAAGGAATGCCACTTAAAGATAAGGATTGTTTAGTTTTACTCATAGATTTAAAGGTTTCAGCAGCCATCATCAATGTGGCCAAGTAGGTCAGCTCACCTTGAGGTGTCCAAGAAGCAGGGGGAGACAAACAGAAACAGAAAGGAAGGTGGGAAGGAGAAAGGGATGGAGAGAAGGGGGCAAAGAAAGAGAGAGAGATTGTTTTTCATTTCATTAGTGTCCTTCATCTGTGGGATGGCAGCACACAAGTTTAGGGTAGGTTTTCTATACCCCTCGAAGGAAACACCTGCATGGTCAAATATACAGCATACTAAATTGACCTGCTAGGCACCTCTCATACCTCTCAACTGGATTTGATTGACTATCAAAATCAATAGTCACAGGACTCATTGAAGCAAACCAAAAAATATAGGCTATGGAACAATCTGGCACTCATTATATCAATCAATTCCTGAGTTTATAAAATCCTTTTGAATATTTTGTTCTTTGGGGAAAATAAATATTTCACTTTAAAATGTACCTTGTGAAAACTGTGAATCTAATGTTCTTTGAGGAAAAAGCAGCAGTAACATACTGAAATTTAATCCTTGCTACAAAACTATGCTAGCTAAACAAACAGCATCTTTAATACAGTTAATTGATATATTAATTTTATTATTATGGGTGCTGAGTATGCTGTTTTATACCAATATACAGTACAAACAGTAGAGGTATGTTCAGGGCTATTTCATAAATTTGGCAGTTCTGTCCTAATACTAAGCCAAGTTTCATTTAACTATTTTTTTATGAAACTAATGGCAGTAATTGAAACATAACCTTTAAAAAATCAAACTTTTTGACACAATCCAACCCAAAGTTCTGCTGATGTGATACCTTAAAAGAAAGATGGCAAAGAAACTATTACGTGTCTTTGATCTCACTAATTCGACCATTGTGTTTCTAGTGAAGCAGAAAAGGATCATATGAACAATAATAAAGACAATAAAAAAATCTCATAAGCTTATTCTATGGTGAGAATCAGTCTTTCAGACCTAAAAGAAAACAAAAACAAAAAATAAACAAAGAAAACAAAAACAAAAACAAGTTTTTTTTTAAAGAAAGAAATAAATGCATGTATCGAAGGTCCAGAATCTATGTCACTTGTTCAGTAATCTTGAATGTGTCAGGAAGCTTTCAAAAGCTCTATATGGCTTCCCACCTGTACACACAGTGCTAAGTGCACATGACTCTTGTTTAGTACCAAAGCTGCACTGAATGCATGAGATACAACATAAGCAAGCCTAGGCAGAAACCATCAGGGATTCATTAACAACTTGATTTTGAAATAATTATTACTCAACTTCTATTCAGAAAACTTCTGGTTTTGTAATATATTTTTTCAATTTTCCATTCAGTTATGCACCCTATACAGAGTTACAGCACACAATTGTTCTAGATGAAGTTCTGTTAGCTATGCAACTTCAGGTTTACTCACTGCTGGACACAATATATATAAATATTTTGAGATGGCACTCAGCAAGGCACACAAAGAACCTCTCTTTAAAGAACTTGGAACAGAAAAAAACAATAAAAAAATCTCATAAGTTTATTCTATGGTGACAATCAGTCTGACCTAAAAAACAAAAAAAACAAAAAAAACAAAAAACAAAAGCAAAAACAAACAAAAAACAAGTTTTTTTTTTTTTTTTTTTTAACGAGAGAAAGAAAAAATTCAGGTATCAAAGGTCCAGAACCTCTATCACTTGTTCCCAATCTCCAGTTCTACCTTGACTGTGACAGTGGTTATTCTTTGTTCCAACATCTTTCTTTACTGAGGGAAAATGATGTCATCACTTTCTATTTCCTAAAGTTGCTTAAAAGGTAGAATTGCTCCTATTACACCCTAAATTTTAAATTGAAGTAAGTAATATCTTATTATTACTACATATTTCTTTGAAGGAAAAATACTTTCATGTCAATAATAAGTTATTCTAATATATTGTTACTCCACATTGAACTGGTATAGCTTATACTTGTTTCAGTAATTCTGTTTCTTCTAAGCTTTCCAAATGACAGGTTTCTACACCTCCTTGCAAGCAGTATATGTATGTATATATATATATATATATATATATATATATATATATGTGTGTGTGTGTGTGTGTGTGTGTGTGTGTGTGTGTGTTTTCTATAAGTATCTAAAGAAAGTTACACAAAATAAAGAATAATAGGTACTTATTTTCTTCTTATTAAAAAGTATGTACCAACCATAATATGTAAAGGTTAGGTGATATATGTGAGATATATATATATATATATATATATATATATATATATATATATATATATATATGTATGTCCTGGCTGTGCATAGAAGACCCTACCCACTGCATATTTCTTAATCAGGTCTATTTTCTGGTCATCAGTTTGATTTCTTAGCAACTGGCTGCACTTGGTTATCTTTGAGTAGCCTTCTGTCCATAAATCTCTGTCTCTAGTTTTTCAATTTTCCTTTTTTGTCTCTGTTGATGCTAATCTTTAAATATTTATGACATGTAGCTTGGGTTACAGGTTCCCTTCTCATTGTTACCAGTTAAGGTTCCACTTAATAAGACTGGTAGCTCTTGCTGTTGAAAATAAATAGTAATGAACAGTCTTGAGTAAGAGGTAAAGAATGGAAACACAAAGGGAGTAGAGAGAGGCAGACACCAAGAGTCAGATCCAGAGCCAGACAAAGAGAACAATAAACAAACAAAACACAATGTGGAGAAAGTTTACTACTTGTGTATTTATCCTTTTGAAGTCCCCTACTCCCTATGTCAAATGAATGGATGAATGAGTGTTTCTTATTTCTAGAAAAGTAGCTAGATAATTAGAATCCCATAATGATTCTGTCTGATAACTTAAATATACAACAATGAATTGAAATTCAGTTGAGAGAAAGAAACTTAACCTTTATATATTATGGTCAGTGTATACTTTTAAATAATAAGTCGAGTAAACACCTGTTATTTTCTATTTTGTGTAATTTTCTTTAGATACTTGTAGGAAAAAAACTAATTAAAATGAGCTTCTAAGCAGGTGATTATTTTCTCACAAGAAAAGAAGCAAAAACTAAAAATTTAATCTGTCGCATAGTTCAATTCAAACCTTCTGAACACAATATAAACCCCTTAAGGGACAGTATATCAAACAACTTTCTAAGGCAAACAAAAGCTTTATTTAAAATAACTTTCTGTTTAGCTTTGTTTTGTTTTCCAACAGACTCCTTGATAACTGTGTCAGATTTGCATTTTGTAGTTGTTCAACATTCATGTAGCAGGCATTCCAGAGAATCCATGTCATCTGCTACAAAAGTAAGTCACAGACTCTCTTATCTTGAAATTTGGATCTGAAGGAAATGCACAAGTGGCTAAATCAGAAACATTTTAAGAAGCAATTGTCATGAAACTTGAGTCTTTAGCTTAGGTTACTAGAGTAAAAAATAAGAAACAATAACTTACTGTAATTTCTCAAAAGAATAAAACTTCTTACGTGGCTAGCATTTTCTAAGGACAAAATAAACATAGTAGGTTAAAATAATTATGACCAACCAAATTAAAAAAAAAATTCTTCGTCAGTGTGTGAAACCACATTGAGTTAAGCAATTGTGTCACACACATATTTAAAAGCAGTAGTTAGAATATTTTTAAATAAAAATAAATCTGCTATATGTAGGGAGCCATTCTGAGCTATGCAGTCACAGGGCACTCAGCCCTAAGGTGGCTGCTGTAAGATTATGAGATTGTTGGACAAAAGCATCTCCCAGGAAGATTCCAGGAGCAATCACAGGATGTTTCAGCTTGAGCAAACACCGGATGTCCCTGAGCAGATTCCTGAGAAGGGCTCGACCTTTTCAAAGAACATGTTGCCTCTTTGTTTAGGGAGGATATCTTGCAGTTTAGTGATTCACCTTATATTCTTGGGCACTTCCTAGTACTCCCCCACCCTAACCTTCAGTTCCTGCTTCAATTCCTGCTTCAGAGCTTTAAATGCTGTACATTCCTCTCAATAAATGAGACCTTGACAACAGAACCTTGCTTGGTCTCCTTCTTTTCTCCCCCTCTTGACCCTCAGGTAGTGCCTCTTCAGAACCCTGAATAACTGGACCTGCTGACGGGTCAGCTATATAGCTATCTAGAGAGGAAATCAGTGACTCTCAGATCTTCGGAGAACCTGACATCTTGGTAGGTGATTATGCCCTGAGATCAGTTTCCTCAGACGTCTCAATCTTGTGCTAAAAGTCTGGATGGTCCCTGGAAAGCCATCAGTCTTTAGTCCAAGGTAAAAGGCTTAAGAGATCAGTGAATAACAGTAGCAACAACAGTAGCAATATTGTAGCTACACCACAGCAAGAAGCAAGGTTGACAACAAAAACAGAAGGTTTGCCTAAAATTGTTTTACATTTGGGTCGGTGATAGAAGATGCTGCCTGTGAGAGGGGAGGTGCTCATGTTCCATTCATTCTTTCAGTAAATACCCTTATCAACCTGTTAGAGGTATGATTATTTGTGTTGTTATTAGTGAATAACCTAGATTAACAACCAGAGTTGTCCAGTCCAAGGTAGAACGAGCCTGTTGGAATCATTTAGGTTCTAGCTGCAAGACTTCAGAGTTTAGCACCAGTCTTTTGGGCATCAACCTGGGCATTCAGTAGCAACAGTAGCTAGAAGAGCTGTCATGTAGAGGGGCCATGTTTTGATACTATACATATCCTCCATCTCTGCTCCTATGGCCTTTAGAAATGACTCAACTATATGAGGACTGGAGTAGGATATGACAGAAGCTCCGTTTTATCTCCTCATTTACAGCACATGCTGAAAGAGGCTTGCATTTTAACATTTGTATGGGACATGTCCATATCTTTACAATGTCATGCTTTGGTTTTAAATTGTTCTCCCTTCCACATCTTTGACAAACCAGGCATGGATTAATAGCATAAAAATTAAGTATGTTTTGCTCATACACATAGAGGAAATGCTAATGATCCAATTTCCCTTAACTACTTCCTTCTGAAAAGATTTCACTCAGTATGGTTTCCACAAATCTTACTTCACTCGACCTTACTACAGCTAAAGTCCGTGTTGGATCTGTACAAACAAATGCTCTTTGTTGGCTCACAATTTTCAGTATCTGTCAGCACAAGTTGGGAGAAAAATTATTTCATCAGCTGTATGTGACATATATAACATTTATGTATAAACATAAATTAATATGCATAAAATATTTTACATACATATACACAAATATGTGCACATGTGAATATATGTGTATGTGTGTATTTGTGCATGTGTGTATGTGATTTTCCAAGTGTGTATATGTGTGTGTATATGTACATGTAAAACAGAGGTTAAGCAAGGGCCCCAAGGTGATATGACCTGTAAGAAAGTCTTCATGTTGCAGGCATTGAGCCACTCACTGAACAGGATAATGGGACCTCAACTCTTAGACTGTCTCCTTGCTTTCTAGTCATGAGGAGACACTGCCTTCAGACACAATCTGGAGCCTACATGAAATAGTTTTGCCCAATAATGGACCAAAGCCTCTGAAACTATAAGCTAAAACTTTACTTTTTATATATAGATTGTGTGAGTATTTTAGTACAGTTATAGAACGATTAATCCATGTTTATTTTATGTGCTATTTACTAAAAAACCAAATTCCTTACAAATAAGATCAAGTTTACACAGGAAAGACTATGTAATTACTCAAAGCTTGATAAGCACTAGACAAGATACATATTAACCCATATTTATTACATATATGATATATATCATGCCAAATGAATATATCATCATGAAGTATTTATTATGAGCAATCAGCTAGGTGAACACTATTTCTCATAACAATTCTATTACCAGCCCTCTGTATCACCTCATGCTTCCCTTCACCTCCCATCTCTGTGACTTCTAGAATGGGTAAGAAGATGAAACATTGTATCTTTTACGTTTTCTGAGCCATGGACACTGGCTTGCAAATTTTTATATAGTATTGTACATTTCAGGTACTGATAATCATGAGTACATTACACTTGTTACCATGCTTTAGATGTCAAAAGTCGCATGGGAAAATGCATTTTAGAACTGTAAAGCCTATCATTTCTTTCAAAGGTCACACTTGACATTATATTAAGGACATTTTGGCTGTAGATGAAACATTCTAAAATCATCACATAGCAAAAAAAAATTATGACACATTTCCCTTAGTGACCTTTACCCAAACCCCTTTATTTTCTACTTAATGGCGCAAACAATTTATCTTAGAGTCAACTTGGGGAAAGTAAGAGAGACACTCTGTAATAAATATGGACCACTGAGTGACTTCTTTTATGTATATAATTTATTTTACATATTCTTTTTTCTTCTTCTTTTCAATAGGGTTATTCAATGTAATGCTGGTGTACTGGAACTCACTCTGTAGTCTAAACTTGCCTTGAACTCAGAGTTCTGCCCTCCTCTGCCTCTTGTGTATTAGGATTAAAGGTATGTGCCACCACTGCCTCACTATTTCACATAATCTGATTCCTTGTCTTCAAAGTTTGTTATGAGCTTAAAAACCACAGCAATAAAAACAAATTTAAAAACACAGCAAAAAACAATAAAATATCTAAAGAGTTATAATTTATTCAAAAAGTCATTTTTAATTTGTAAGAGAAAAATATTTGTGAATATTCTTAAATCTTAAAACTAACATCGATAAAAGAACACAGTGGTTTAAAATGCTGTCTTCTGTGTATGCTGTGGCACACATGCATACACAGAAGGAAGCTGCTGTGGTTGCCTACAAGAGAACTACAGAAGACCAAACTAGGCAGAATTCCAGCACAGAACAGAGAGAGGTTCCTGAAGCCACAGCCTTAGATGAGGGACAGTTATTAGTTGGTGGCTGTGGGGGTGGGGTGCGAAGTGAGGAACAAGAGTCACTTTGAAAATGTATATTGCCACTGGTCTGTTCCTTAGACTGCAGAGAGCATGCACATAGATGCAACACAGACTGGATTAAAATTAGAGAAGTAATTAAATATTATGAAATGACATGGAAGATGTGATAGAAGGATCTAGCAGAGTTGGAAAGGAAAAGTTGAGGAGTAGATGCGATCCAGATACATTGCATACACAACATGACACTTGCAAATAATAAATGAAAATTTAAAATTACTTCTTTTGAGACAAGGTGTCACTACATACTCCTGAATGGAGTGGAATTTACTATGTAGACCAAGCAGTCCTCAGACTCCCAGAAATCCATGTTTCTGTTTATGGAATTCTGGGATTAAAGGTGTGCATCACTATACTCGGGGGAAAATATGCATGAACTACGCATAACCTTGGCTGGCTTCTGCTTCTTGACAGAGGTAATAGTCAGACTTTTCCTTATTCTTTTTCTGAATAAAATAGGGAACTTTGAACGTCATGAAATGGTACTAGAGAAAACATGCTAGTGAAAAGAAGTCAATATGGAGACTTGGAAACCTAAGAGCCACACAGTGGTATGTTCCCTTTGCCACATCAGGACAGCGTCAAGAAAGGTGAAGTAGAGAGGTGACATTCTGTTACCATTGTGTCCCTCTGCATATCTCTCATCCATTTCATATTGAATTCCCATGAGACTTGTGACTAATATCCCATTATGAATCGAAGCCACACATTGAAAATATTTGCTCCACAATCATGGAGGGAAAAAAAAGGATTTGATGGCTCCATGGAATAATTATGACTTTGTAACTTCTTAATTTCAGAAATAACATAAATTAACTAGTGGCTTTGGCCATTATTTTTTAGATTATTAGCTCCTTGTAGAAAAACAGCAATTGTAGTTAATATATTTATCATTCATGTTCTCCTGAAATCCCCTTAAGTCTTCTTGAGATTGGAATATAGGAACGGTCTTATATTGTCTTTAACTGAGATAAAGCACTATGCCCAAGATAAGGTTGGGAGGAAAGGTTTTATTTGGCTTATACTTGCATATCATTGTTTACAAAGGAAGTTAGGACAGGAATTCACACAGGGCAGGAATCTGGAGGCCGGAGCTGATGCAGAGGCTATGGAGTGGTGTTACATACTGGCTTGCTCATCATGGATTGCTCAGTCTTTATTTTTATGAAAACCCAGGATCACCAGCCCACGGAAAGCCCCACCCACAACTGGCTGGTTTCTTCTCCCTCAATCATTAATGAAGAAAATGCCCCACAGCCAGATCATATAGAGACGTTTCCTTAATTTTGGTTCCCTTCCTTCAGATGACTCTAGGTTGTTTCAAATTGACAAAAAAAAACTAATCAGCACAGAGTTATTTTGATAGGGTCCACAGCATTGGAAAACACAGAACAGTTATTTTTATTGTCAACATAAGATGGAAACAAAATTTGAGTACATCAGTGACAGACTTCCTATTCAGGTTCATTGAAGAGGGAAGATGCTCCCTAAATAAGGGTTGAATCATTTTATGTTCTGGGGTCCTAGACTGAAGAACAAAGAGGCTACTAAGTCAGCATTTGTAACTTCCTGCTGTAAATTTTGTTTTAGTTTAGTGTGTAATTGTAGAACCAAGTGATAGCTAATGCACTAAGCAGAAGGGAAAAAGAAATCACATATTATTTTTTATTTTGTATTTTATTTTATTATATACTTACATTTTTAAAAATGTATTTTCATTTTTCTACATATAATTTCTCCTATACATAGTCCTAATTTTTAGGAAAGTCTCTTTTCTTAGAAAACCTTCTTTGTAAATGATCAGTGTAATAACGCACTTCATGTTCTCTGCGTGGGTTTAGAAGGTCCTAGGCTCAGTAACTGTCACACTTAAAAATCTCAAATACTATCTTTGCAGAACACATGACATTCTGAGCTTCTCAAGTATGCTTCCATATATATTTAATAACTGTCCTATAAACTTCAATGATAATTTTAGAAGAGCAAGAATTATATCTAACTTATTTCTCTCTAGCTTCTTACAAAATGACATGTAGTAGGTTCATGATACATTTGTTGAGTGAATGAAGGCATGCATTATTAACCAAAAACTGGAAGTTGGGATTTATGACTAGCTATTAAATTCAAGAATAAAAATATAGCTTTGGAATCACTGTGAAATGGCTTGAAAAATTGCTTGAGACCTTGCCTTACCTGGTATTCTAAACATTTATAGAATCATAGTGGCATAAGAAATGAAATTTTCCTGTTGAGTGACCATTGACATCTTTGAATATGCTTTTAAAATGTTCTAAGCATTTTAAATAATGCTTTCATTTCTGTGTAGCTTCAAAATGCGTTAAATAGCCTGCACTTAGGGAAGAAAAGATGGTTACAATGGCTAAATATATCTAGTTACAATGTTATGAACCGCACAGGAATTAAAGAACTGTGGTAATATAACAGCACACTCATTGCCTACCTTTTGTTTTTGCTTTCTATACACATCTGAATAGATGAGTCTGTACTGTGAGCAGTAGACTTTGGATCCATCATTAGTAAAACACCTATGGTATTATTTGATAACAGTATTTTTCACAAATTTCAATAACAAGGAAATCTATTGAAGCTAGAATTGAAAAAGATTAAATGTAACTCTGCATTCACCAGATTCTGCCTTAGATGTCACAGTCACAGTCTATCTTTGGAGGAAGCAAGCATAGGAGCTCAGGCAGAGCAGAGGTAGATACTATGGTAGAAAGGTGCTTCCTGGCTTTTTACCCTGACTTGTTCAGCTTGTTTTTTCATATAACTCAGGATCACCTCTCAGGAGTAGCACCATCAAAAGTGTATTGAGTTTTCCCACATCAATCATTATTCAAGAAATTGCCCAACAGATGTGTCCACAGAGCAGTCATATAGGGAAAAGTCCTCAATGGAAAGTCTCTCCTCCCAGCTTAGTCAGTTTTAACACATTGAGAAAAGCTAGCTAGGACAACAGCTTTCGTTTTATAGCATCTTAAATCTACAGCATCATAAAGAGCCTTGTCATAAAATTTAATAAGATACAGAAATATAGAATTTTCTAGGCTGGACAATAGTTAAGAGATAAAGGGCACTCACTTCCCTTCCACAGGATGTGGATTAGGTTTTGAGCACCCACATCAAACATGTCATTACTTCCTGTAACTCTAATTTCAGGAGATCATCATCCTTTGGGCTCCAGATGCACCTACATGCATATTGTGAACATAAACTCATGCAGACACACAAACACTTGCAAATATAAATAAATGGATCTTTTAAAATAGGCTTTTCTGATATCTACATAAGAAATCCATGATGAGAACAGTCTAAAATAATGAGGTTTGTTGAAGAGTCAAAGCTAAATCTCAAATGTCATTTAGAAATTTAGATCTGTTTTCAGGGCATGCATTTATAGTACAAGATTGAGAAACTCAAATATGCAGACCACACACTTTAAGTTTTCTGTTTACTTCAAAGAAAAGAAAAAGGCACGATCAAAAATTAAAAACAACCTATCAACTCAGAGTGGATTTTAAATTTGCCAGATTATTACATAATGCCCATTGTCTGAGACTGGTTCAAATACAGCACAACACTCAGAAGGAGGACACAGGAAGCACAAAGGGCAGAGCCTCATGATCTCCTTAGTTTTCTGCCTTACTGAGGCAAAGCTAGAGTCAGCCAAGGTCTGTGTAGATAGAAGATACGTGTGTGGAGCATTGTTTATACTGAGGTACAGTTTCATGGAATTTATAAAATGTACACTGTGAGGACAGCATTTCCATCTCTTCTTTTTCAAGTACTGTGGATGAACAGTAAGTAATTTGTTTTTGCGTGTCCCTACTGACTAGTACCTTAAGAATCTTTGCTTAGAATTTTTCTGTTCATTTAACTATCTTCCTTTGTGGGTGTGTAAGAACATGTTGAAATCTTGTATACTTTTTTTTTGTCATTGTAACTTGTTCTTCCTTCAGGTTTACTGCTATAATTGTTTCTATATTCTAGGCCCAAATTATTATTATTATTTTTGCACTGCAAGTATCTTCCCCATGACTGATTTCTTATTTTATTTTTTAACAATGCTTTCTCGTTGACAAAACACTGTAATTTAAATAGCATCACTTCTAACATATGTTCATATGTAATACTCTTTTGTGTTTCCATTAAAACGTTCTACTTATTCCCCTACTGAAGAATTTGAATGACCACACAGATAGAAATATATATTTGTAAAAATTAATTATATATATGTGCATTAATTTATAGATTTAGATCAAAACTAATCAGTTAATTTCATGGAATAGTATAAAATTGTACATCAAGTGATTGTAGAACATATTTCTAGAATGTGAGTTCTCTGGTATCATTTCTAACATGTGACACAACATAGTTACTATATATCAATATATGCCAGTATATTTGAATTCTCAATGATTTATTGTAGTGAGAAAGTTCACTAAATGCATGATGAGACATTGAAGTAATAGAAAACAATAACTTTATTAAAAATTTTGTAAGATATGATGTGGATTCCCAGCCTTATTACTGCCAGACTCAAATAGAAATATCAGCACATATGACTGGTTCATATTCCTACAATAACAAAACACTATAAATCTGAATAATTCAGCATACTAAAATATATTTATTCAGTGGTTCGATGTAGTGAAGATACTGAGGAGTGACCCATCTTATGATTGAAATGACAGACCCTAATAGAAACAAATATTTTCAATTAAAAAGTAATAGAAGAGATAAAAAGAATCAACTTAAAGTATGGCTAAAATTGATTTTATATATACATCTATAAGATGGTTTTGCCATTTAAAACCTATGGCACACAAAACCTTAAGAAATGTCAATACAATTTAAAGGAGCCTATGAAAATGATTTGATTTGGTGCAACTGTAAGTGTAGTTTTAAATAATCTTTCCTGTTTCTGCCAAATGTCTCAAACAGAACTCTTTATGTGTCATTTTCCTTAACTGCACTCTTATGTGTTGCTGGGTGTAAGAATACTCCCATCAAGGCTGAGCCACTTTCAGAGGACTGCTGTTTAAAGACTTTCCTTCTTGCAAACACAAAGGGCTAACTGCCTGAGAGATTTTTTTAAGGATCAATTAAGTTTTCTCGCTTCCAAACAAGGCTTTCTGCTATGTGTGTTGGGATGCTTCAGTTCTTGGGGAAGTTGCAGAAGCTCCAGACATTTCTTGCTAATGCCTTCTCAGATAGCAGCTGAGTGAGCACTGCAAGGATTCAAGGATGATAAAGCAACTATTGTGATGGAAAGATTAGTAGGAACAAAGGGTTTTACAGAACAATATGTTGGTCTTGCTTCAGTTTGGAGATCATTCGTGAGTTATTAGAGGTCAGTGAGCTCATTGCAATGCTAACTTTAACTTTTTGTTTTAAACAAAGACTTATGTACTTATTTATTTTATGCATGAGTGTTCAATTTGCATGTACAACTGCATTCCAGAAGTGGGTATCAGCTCACCTTATAGTTGGCCATGATTCACAATTTGGTCTTTGGGAATTGAACTCTAGACCTCTGTAACAACATTTAGTGCTCTTACCTGCTGGGCCATCTCTCAAGTCCCTTGGCTTTGATTTTTATTGATAGATTTTTCAATGTTCTTTTCATATTTAACTGAGTGAAGTGTTGCTTTAACATTGTTATCATATAAATTGCATTAAATAACAAGGTCACACATGATTAAAAGCATCACAAACCAAAATTAAGCAGACTGAAGTCTATACAACTCAATAGAGTTATGGACATTTGGATTGAAACACACATACAAAATACTTAGAAGCTGGGGATTCATCCCATATGCATCCACCAAATCCAGACCATATTGGTGATGCTAAGAAGGGCATGCTGACAGGATCCTGATATAGCTATCTCCTGAGAGGCTCTGCCAGAGCATGACAAATACAGAGGCAGACTCCCCCAGCCAACCATTGAACTGAGAATAGGGTCCCCATTGGAGGAGGTAGAGAAAGGATTGAAGGAGCTAAAGGGGTCTGCAAACCCCATAAGAAAAATAATAACAACCAACCACAGCTCTAATCACCATCCAAAAGTACACAGGGACAGATCCATGGCTCCACCTGCATATGTAGCAGAGGATGGCATTGCTGGGCACCAATGAGAGAAGAAGTCCTTCGTTTTGCCAAGGCTGGACCCCTTGGTGTAGGGAAATGTCAGGACAGGGAGGCAGTAAGGGGTGGGTGGATGGGTGGGGGAACACCCTCATAGAAGAACAGGGCAGGGGTAAGGTGTTTATGGACTGGAAACCGAGAAAGGGAGTAACATTTGAAATGTAAATAAAAAATATCCAATAAAAAATAAATATGTTTTACAAGGCAAAAAACAAACAAACATACAAACAAAAAACAAAACTTACAAGATTATAACTCCTACCTGTAAGAGTAAATATGCAGTATGTGTTTTTGGTCTGGGTTATATCTCTTGGGATGATTGTATCTAACCTCCTCTATTTACCTGAAAATTTCATTTTTCTCAACAATTGCAAACTATTCCACTGTATAAATGTACTTTATGTTTATGTTTATAATATATTCATCAGTCAATGAACATGTAGGCTGTTTCCAATATTTGGGTGTTATTGATAAAGCATCAATAAACATAAACAAAAGCTGGGATGTTTCACATCATATCTTATATTTCAGGATCAAAAATACTTTATGCAGTTATCTACCATCAATATCAAAATATCCATAGTAAATTTAAAACTAGAAAGGACAATTAGCTTTATATTCCCTTTCATATATGGCATCTTAAACGGATCAGCATATCTTCTCTCAGAGGACACAGAGAAAACAAATTAAGTACATACTCAACATTTTTTTCTTTTTGTTTTATCTTTATTAAATTGGGTATTTCTTATTTACATTTCAAATGTTATTCCTTTTCCCAGTTTCCAGGCCAACATCCCCCTAACTCCTCCCCCTACTTCTATATGGGTGGTCCCCTCCCCATCCTTCCCTCATTACCGCCATCCCCCCAAGAATCCTGTTCACTGGGGGTCCAGCCTTGGCAGGACCAAGGACTTCCTGTTCCACTGGTGCTCTTACTAGGCTATTCATTGCTATCTATGCAGTTGGAGTCCAGGGTCAGTCCATGTATAGTCTTTGGGTAGTGGCTTAGTCCCTGGAAGCTCTGGTTGGTTGGCATTGTTGTTCATATGGGGTCTCAAGCCCCTTCAGCTCTTTCAGTCCTTTCTCTGATTCCTTCAACGGGATTCCCGTTCTCAGTTCAGTGGTTTGCTGCTGGCATTTGCCTATGTATTTGCCATATTCTGGCTGTGTCTCTCAGGAGAGATCTACATCCAGTTCCTGTCAGTCTGCACTTCTTTGCTTCATCCATCTTACCTAGGTTGGTGACTGTATATGTATGGGCCACATGTGGGGCAGGCTCTGAATGGGTGTCCTTCAGCTTCTGTTCTAAACTTTGCTTCCCTATTCCCTCCCAAGGATATTCTTGTTCCCCTTTTAAAGAAGGAGTGAAGCATCACATTTTGGTCATCCTTCTTGAGTTTCATGTGTTCTGTGCATGTAGGATAATTCAAGCATTTGGACTAATATCCACTTATCAATGAGTGCATACCATGTATGTTTTTCTGTGATTGGGTTACCTCACTCAGGATGATATTTTCCAGATCCATCCATCTGCCTGTGAATTTCATAAAGTCATTGTTTTTGATAGCTTATACTCAACATTTTTGATTAGAGTCTTACATTTATCTAAGGATATGATCTTCAGGAGGCCAATATATCCATTTTTATAAACATAAGGCAGAACAGGAATAATAGAGACACATTGAGTATTTATGAATCTGGACATTTTACCACTATCTGTCTATTTTTTATCCTCTTTATATGCATATAAACTCAGTGCACTTGTCAACAAATTATCTTCAGATACTAATTATTGAATGCAACTTAAGACTGAGTACAAATTGTCGTGAATTACAAGTTCTAAAGATAACTCTGCAAAGACCCTTGAGAAATATGATTAAAATACCACGTATGTATAAAATGTGATTGTAATTAACACTTTCTCCTTGTTGACAAGGTAGCATGTTGAATGAACTCATTTAGAGCAAGAGGGGTAACCAACTGCTGTATGCATCAGATGTGCTCATCATTGCTTTCTCTATATGTGTGTTTTTGTTTTAGTTTTGTGGTAGTTATACTCTAAAGTGTTGGCTTTCCCTTGAAGAATGGGACTTAATTATGATGGAGCAGGTATGAATTTAGTATTCCTATATATGCATGACTCTCATAGAAATGTGGGGCTGTATTTGTTCATAGTTGAATAGAAATTATGTCAATGTGGTTGTTCTAAATATATTACCTAGAAATAACTTTCATTGACTCCATTTTCCTAATAAAATTTAATGCTATTTTGAAGTTATCTCAGTTGAAAGTTTGTAGTTAATGAAACCTTAAACTTGGTCACAAAAATCATACACAATTCCTCGAAATTGTGTGTATACATGTGTGTGTGTGTGTGTGTTTGTGTGTGTGTGTGTGCACATGCACATGTGTGGATTTTTTTTCTCACTGACAACTTTAATCCCAAACCATGGATGAAGGGCAATATTAAAGATATATTCTTTAAAATAAGTTTAAGGTATGACCGTGCATACAACTAACCATTCTGCTTTTGGAAGGAAAGCAGGATGATGGGATATATTGGGAAACATATCCAAATTTATTTAAAATTTAAAATTAAAATCACTGTTGTTCATACTACATATTTCTGTGAAAATATTCGATAATTACCAGTTGTATTTTTATACGTTAGGTTTTTAAAAAGTAAAATATTGATAATTCAACATTAAACTTTTCATATTGATAAATAGCCAGAAAAATATTTATTTTACTATTCAAAGATTTAGTAAAATATTTTCTAGATGGAGAACATGGGCTTCTACCCTTATCTGACTGCTAGAAGAAGGGAGTTAATGTAATTGGAAGCCTGATCAAAAGGACAAACCACTTCCCATGTCTTGTGAAACTCAATGAATTTGGGAATTTGGGATTAAGAAGGAAAGAAGCTGTCAAAATAGTATTGCCCTGCTATAGTTTCCATATTCAGCACAAAATGAGGCTCTGAAAATTTCAAGTATAGTTTCTAAATGTTGACATTAGTTTTTTTTAATCAGTGACCAGCCCATTTTGAGACTGTTGTTTGGGTGGTCACCAATTTGTGACAATATTATCGATGTACTAGCTGAACAAAGCCTACTCAGAGGTTCTGCTCTACCAAGTAGCTGACTAAGACAGATTCAGATATCCATAGCCATGCACTGGACAGGCACCTCTATATAAGAGTTATGGGAAAGACTGAAGGATCTGAAGGGTATGGCAACCCCACAGGAAGGCCAACCGTGTCATCTAACCTGGACCCTTGGGAGATCTCAGAGACTAAGCAACAAACCAAAGAGCATAAACAGGTTGGTCTGAGGCCCCAGGCACATATAGCAGAGGGCTGCCATGTCTAGCCTCACTGCGAGAGGTTATGACAAATCCTGTTGAGACTTTATGTGCCAGGTTTGGGGGACACCTGAAGACAGCTTCTCAGAGTTAAAGGGGAGGGGAAGAGAAGCTCAAGAATGGGTGGGAGCACAGTATTTAGGATGAAAAAAAAAGGAAGGGGGGGAAAGAAGAGAAGAAAGGAAATATTACAGTTTTTAAAGTGCAAGTGTTTGTTTATTTTAATGAGAGGCCTATGCCATTGTGCCTGGGCAAAAGTCATAGAACTTGCAGGAATTGGTTCTCTCTCCTTCAATCATGCAGTTGCTAGAAATTGAACTCGGGTATCAGTCTGGATCCATCTTACTGCCCTTCAGATATTAAATATATACATCTAAATGGGATGTGTTAGAGAGTAACCCCTGTGCTTTGTTTGTTCAGGTGTGTTTAGTTTTGGTGTACTGTTCTGTGTAGCCCTGGCTGTCCTGAAACTCACCCTGTAGACCAGGCTGGCCTAAAACTCAGAGATCCACCAACCTCTACTGCTCCAATGCTGGGAACTAAATACCACCAATACCTGGGTAGAGAAATAGACAAACCAAAAAACCAATCAACAAATGAACAAACATCTCCTTAGGATCCTTCAACCCTTTAATGGCATTGTTAATTTTTCTAAATTCATGTAATAATCAGAGAAGTTTTAGAGTCTTTTATTTGTTTATTTCTACCAGATTAATTCAAATAATGAGTATGAAGTATCAGATGATGGTTTTCATATCTTAAATTTGTGTTTAAGAAACAGGGGACTTGCTTAATGTTTTGCATGGATGACTCAGACAAACTTGCACAAAAAGCTGAAGATTTCCATTTTGAGAAGGCTTTCTAAAACTCCATTCTAAAGAGAGATACTTCTGTTTGATTGGTTTATATTCATTTGTTCAGTTCAGTTGTTTCTATTTTGGTTCATGTCTGTACATAAAAATGCTTTTAACTCTCAATATCCCATTGTTGATTTGCTAGTACCTAGTACCATGGAGGTCTTCCTTATATCATCAGGCTTCCTTCAACATGTGGATTCTCTTTTCTAAATTCACTTAAGAAATCAGGAAAGCAGGGTTCTATGAGTTTTTCCAAAACAGGACAGTCAACTTTCTCACTGACAGGCTTTGACTATTTTATTATGCCAAACAAAGAAATGTCTTTCCCATATAACTTTCTGCCAAAGGGTCAACTTAGTCTCCTATAGGAAAACACATACATATGCACACATACACATGCAAATGTTTTCTGTACTGATTATACCTGCCTTGTTTCTAACAGAATTATGATACTTGAGTATGCAATCCAAGAATTCCTTTACATTAATAGGTATCTGAAACCCATGATGACATGTATTGCTTGCAAACAAAACAAAACAAAACAAAACAAACAAACAAAAAAAAGGGATCATTTACCACTAAATGTTCAGAGGAATCCATTATCAAGGGGTTACTTAGTTCCTTTGTATGAAAAGGTATTTTGGTCTTGAAAGCAGGCTAGTATTTGAGAACGTATAGAAGACAACATAGGGGGTGATTCTGATCAAAGTACTTCATATGAGCACATGAAAATGCCACAAAGAATCCATAATTTTGTGCAACTGATACATGCTAATTTAAAAAATAAAAATATATTTTGGAAAAACAGTAAATCTAAAGCCATTAATTGTTTTTGAGTATTACAGATTCTATATATTCTACCTCTCCCAATTCCATAAGCCTTTGTTCCTCTTTTAATATACTTTTAAAAATTACATCATGCTCTCCTTATGTACCCTGGGTTGTTCTTATGCACAAGCTTAAAAAAATGGCCACCCCCAAAAATTGCAAACCCCAGCTTTCATCAGTTTTGATATTTTCAATTCTACATCCTGGATGACTATCCACATGTAAATGAAGTCTGTTTTCTATTTTGTATTATTCTACTATATCTAAGTGTCTACTATTCTTTAAGTGTCTGTTAGTCCATACTTTCCAGCTTCCTCATCTTTTCATATGTATAGAATTACTTGCCAGACAACATGATTCTGTTTATCATCCTGGTGCACTTTAGATTTACTTCAGCCAAAAGAGCAAGGTGCACTTCAAGGTTATTAGGTTTATGGACTCTAATATGTCCAATCCAACTGAAAGGCCTATTTTCGACATTTTCAGAACAGTCATCTAAGTATTTCTGATATCATATATTCTAAGGCACTGAAGTCCCTGAGGTGGACATTAAAAAGGTGATGTTTTCTAAGGTGTCTGCTATTAGTTGACCTCACATTTAACAACACAGAGTCTCTGCCTTCCACAAAATTCTTTACATTGGTTGTATTAGTCTCACAACTTTGTTTTGGGATGTAGTATCATCTTGGGAAAAACATCTCAAACTACAATTGTCACAATAACCATTGTCTTCATGGCAATTTATGTATTCGTTTCATTACCTAAGTTTGTCTCCACATATAAGCACAGGATACCAAACTGAGAATAAATCACAAGACAGTGAGTACAGTGGTACACTTTCAATTTAAGCATTTGAAAGACAGGTGCAAAAATTCATGATTGTAATTCTAGTTTGTACTCTATCTATATACTCGGTGTTACAAACTGAGATTCTATCTGAACAACAACAAAAACAACAACAACAGTAGGAGCAACAACAACAGAAGCAGCACCCTACCCCCTAAAAAATACCTATTAAATACAGGTCAAATGTTTCATAATTATGGTACCACTGTGTAGGATTGTCATAGAGGTGAAGGCAGGTACAAGATAGAACAGGGCCTGTCTTTGGATGAGAAGGAAGGATGGACAGGAGAAATGTTTGAGGGAAGAGAAAGAGACTGGAACAGAAGGAGACTGTAGAGAAGCTGCAGCAAGAACATCGAGACTGATGTTAAGATTCTACTCTGTATATTCACAGGTTGTTATGAATATTCTTAAGGGATGGAAGGTTACAGGGCTTTGCATGTTTAGGTAGGAAATTATATTTTATCATTTGGATCAGAGGTTATTGTGTTGTGTGTTCTTTCATGTAGTGATTTAAGGTTAAGAGAAGTGTGGCAGCCACTAGAGACACTAACCCACCACGGAACTGGGATGTGTGTTTCTGGCAAAATATCTACCAGATATCTTGGGGCACTGTGGTGCTGATCTAGTTGGGGTAAAAGACAGCCTTCTTTTTATAATTTTACAGCAACACCACTGCAAGCTAAGTGTGAGTAGGTAAATAGCCTAATACTAAAAAACTTATTTTTGTAATATGTATTTGTGAGACAATATTGATGCAAAGTGTACTATATTCAAATTCTACACATGGAAATAAAGATGAACAGCACCAGACATGGCTTTATTAAGAAAATTTGCTTGGCTACAAGAATGAAGAAAAAAATCTAGAAATGAAATGAAGTCAGGGAAAACAAGAAGATATACTTTGATACATCACCTATTTGTACCTTTCTAAAAAATAGAATCCAATAACTTTTCAGGTCATGAGGATCATATCTTCCAGATTGCATGTGTGCACACACTGTGTCCTAATTAGTTTTCCTGGAAGAGGAAATAAGGAATTAGTTATTTACTTTCATGATTGTCTTTGATTCACTACAATGTACTCTTTCTCAGAGATTTTGTTATGATACCCAAGACCCTAGTTGAGAAAAATGAATGACATGAGCTGAATTTCACCTTAGTCAGGAAGACATCAAAGGCCAGATAGTCTACTAATGCAGCCATGATCTACTTTGTACATCTTCCAGGAGTGTGCTAATACAGGTCTTCCACCTTGGATTGTGCTACAGAAGAAACATGTTCCCTTCACAGCACCAAGGTCTTCAGACAGGTAAAGATGAGAGATCTATAAATCATACAATCTTGCTTTGTTACTTATGTTAAAAATTTCTCCTTATTGTTAAGGATATTTTTTGTTATCCTGGTTTCTTATTATGCCAAATAACTTTTTGCAAGTTGTCTTTCCAACTCTATGAAAAATTGAGTTGGAATTTTGATGAGGATTGCATTGAATCTGTATATTGCTTTTGTCAAGATGGCCATTTTTATAATATTAATTCTGCCAATCTATGAATTTAGAAGATCTTTTCTTCTTCTTCTTCTTCTTCTTCTTCTTCTTCTTCTTCTTCTTCTTCTTCTTCTTCTTCTTCTTCTTCTTCTTCTTCCCCCTCCTCCTCCTCCTCCTCCTCCTCCTCCTCCTCCTCCTCCTCCTCCTCCTCTTCTTCTTCTTCTTCTTCTTCTTCTTCTTCTTCTTCTTCTTCTTCTTCTTCTTCTTCTTCTTCTTCTTCTTCTTCCTTTTCTTCTTTTTCTTCTTCTTCTTCTTCTTCTTCTTCTTCTTCTTCTTCTTCTTCTTCTTCTTCTTCTTCTTGGTATTTACTTAATTTATTAGTCAGTTCATCACTATATGCAACAATGACAGTTGCTGCATAAATTCATCCCTGACCTAAAGCTGTAGTACAGAACAATAGTGATAAAAACTGTATGGCATTGGTACAAAGATAGATCCTCTGGTTGTATTGGGGAAAAGCTAGAGGAAGCTAAGGAGGAGGGCAATCCTATGGCAGTTTCTGTTAACCTGGACCACTGAGATCTCTTAGACATTGGATCACCAGCCAGGCAGCATGTATCAGCTGATATGAGGCCTCCAACATATATAGAGCAGAGGATTGTCTGGTCTGGGTTTAGCCAGAGAAAATGCACCTAACCGTCAAGAGACTGGAGGCCCCAAGAAGATTCGAGGTGTGGTGGGGGTGTGTCGGGTGGGGATATCCTTGTGGAGAGGTGGGAGAATGCTGGGGGTGGGTAGGAGGTATGGGATGTGGAACCCTCAGGGGGTGGGCCAGGAGGGAAATAAAATCTGGAGTGCAAAAATCAATCAATCAATCAATCAATCTATTAACCAATCAATAAAAGTTTAAAAGAAAGGAAAAAAAGTCCTTATCATCATCATTATCATCATCATTATATGTGATTTTAAATCCATCTTGCCTTTCCAGTGTGGTAGGGTATCCAGGGCTTGCTATACTGGGAGAACTGTTCTGTTGACTCCAAGTAGCCTTGGTTGCTGTTGCTTATGTCCTTGCATTTGCCTCCTGCTATGTTTATCTCTAGTGCTACCTGCCCTTGTTGTCTCTGACTGCATCCTGCCCCGCCACCCTCTGCAATCCTGGGTTTGTCAGAACTCCTCAAATTCCAGCTGCCTCTGTGATCCTATGATTCTGGGATCCTGTGATCGTGAGATCCTGCTGTGTCAGAGCTCCCGGGAGTCAAGCTTTCTTAGACTGTTGCAGGAGTGGGTGGGAAGCCAGAGTGCTGGGTTTGCACTGGGCACTGGTGTAAAATGGAAGGATCCCATGCCTCTGGGTGAACGAAAGTTTGTGTTTCCCTCGCTCCTGTGGGGGTCCTGGTTAAGCGGGGCATCGGAAAAGATGCAAAATCCCCATCAAAATTCCAACTTAATTCTTCATAGAGTTGGAAAGAACAACTTGCAAATTCATTTGGAATAACAAAAAAAAAAAAAGAAGATAGCAAATATTCTCAACAGCAAATGTGGTACATTTACACAATGGAGTACTACTCAGTAATTAAAAATAATGACTTCACGACATTCTTAAGCAAATGGATGGAACTAGAAGATATCATCCTGAGTGAGGTAATCTAATCAAAAAGAACACACATGGTAGGTACTCACCTAAGTGAGTATTAGCCCAAAAGCTTGAAATACCCAAGATACAATTCATAGACCATATGAAGCTCAAGAAGAAGGAAGACCAAAGTGTGGATGCTTCAGGTTGTCTAAGAAGGGGGAACAAAAATACTTATAGGATAAGACACGGAAACAAAATGTGGAGCAGAGACTTAAGCAAAGGCCATCCAGAGACTGCCTCACCTGAGGATCCACCTCATATATTGTCACCAAACCCAAACATGATTGCAGATGCCAAGCAGTGCTTGGTGACAGGAGCCTGATATAGCTGTCACCTGAGAGGCCCTAGCAAAGCCTGACAAATACAGAGGTGGATGCTTGCCGCCAATCATTAGACTAAGAACAGGCTCCCCAATTGAACAGTTAAGGGGGATGAAGGATCTGAAGGGATTTGCAAGCCTATAGGTAGAGTGACAATATCAACCAACCTGATACCCCAGAACTCCCAGAGACTAAACCACCAAAGAGTGCAATGGAGTGACCAATGGCTCCACCTGCATATGTAGCAGAGAATGGCCTTGTAGGGCATCAATGGGAGAAGAAATCCTTCATCCTGTAAAGGCTGAATATCCCAGTGTAGAGGAATTCCAGGGTGGGGAGGAGGGAGGGAGTGGGTAAGTGAGTAGGGAAGCACTCTCATAGAAGCATTGGGAGGAGGGGATAGGATAGGTGGTTTCCAGACAGGAAACTGGGAAAGGGGATAACATTTGAAATGTAAATAAGGAAAATATCGTTGTATACTAGAAAATATGATTTTAAATATTTTAGAGGTAAGTATGTTTTATAGTTGGTTAATATTGCTCTAGGAAGCCATACAGGTTTTTTTTATTAGAATACCCTTTATTATTCTTTGACAATTTCACACACATATATATTTATGTGTCTTGATCATACCCTCTTCCACTACTTCTTTCTGACTTATGCCAAACAATACCCAATATGTCTTTCCCTGACCTTTATGATTAAATACTAGTGCCATAAATGGAAAGTATGAGTTACTGGACAGGGTTTGCACAGAGGGTCCAAAAACTGTTCTGACTATTGTCATTGACTTTGTCCTTGGTAGCTCAAAAGAATAAGATGATACAACCACATTTCTGAAGATGTCTACATCTTTAGATATAGGAAACAAGGAGATCAAACTGGAACTCAACTGGAAGCGTACTTCTTGCTAGCTAGTGTTTATAGTTCTACAATTTGCTATAGGGTAAGTAATTGGCAAAACTCAATTGATGGCTTTACTCATTTGTGGGTGCTGAATTTTGTATTAACAACTTTGCAACAGTACATCTTCCTGTAGCAATGCTAGTATACCTGTTTTAAAGGTAACCAACTGTTTTCTAATGAGATTTAAGGTTTGATTTTATAAGTGTAGATACATGCCTTTTCCTAAGCTCATAGGTGGTAAGATCACAGGCCTTAGGTGAGAAGTCATAATCAAGTTGCCTTCTAAATATTTATACTTGTGTCCATAGTCTAGTGTGCTTTCAGACCCAATGCTACATGCACATGTGTTTGTGTGTGCACACAGACACATAGTCACAGACAGACAGACATGCAGACAGACAGACAGACAGACAGACACACACACACACACACACACACACACACACACACACACACACCCCACATGAAGGCAGGAAGGAAACTAGTTGGGAAGAACTTGGCATCAGTAGAACAGGACTTTATGTATCAAAGATCTTCAGTTAGACTTCTGACTTACATTTTGTAGTTAATTTCCTTCAAATACAAGAACGTTGTGGGTTAAGGTAGGAGTGGGGCTATATTGGTCACTGTATGACTTTACTTAGAAGTAGTAAGTTAAGGGGCTCTAAAGCAAACCATCGTGGTCATTACTAGCAAGGCATTGCAGACTTGACTATTGGGTACTTTTGGGCATTCTCACCACATATATATCATATATAAATATGTGGAGTAATGCATGTTACATGTTATGAGATCTTGAATTTGTGTTATATTTCTTGTTGCACTAAAACTATTAAATAACTTACAGAATATATCATGAGTAAGGTTACATTTAACAAGGAGAGGATTTTGTTTTGTGTGTGGGGGTGGGGATAATTTCTGGGTCTTCAATTCTATTCCATTGAATTCCTGTCTGTCCCTGTAACAATACCATGAAATTTTTATTATTATTTCTCTGGAGTAGAACTAAAGATCAGAGATGGTGATTCTCCCAGTCGTTCTTTTATTGTTAAGAATTGTTTTTGCTATTCTGAGTTTTTGTCCTTTCCAGATGAATTTGAGAATTGCTTTTTCCATGTCTTTGAAGAATTGTGATGGGATTTTGATGGGGATTGCATTCAATCTGTAGATTGCCTTTGGTAGGATGGTGATCTTTTCTATGTCAATTCTGCTAATTCATGAGCATGGAATATCTCTACATTTTCTGAGACCTTCTTTGATTTCTTTCTGGAAAGACTTGAAGTTCTTATCATAAAGGTCTTTCACTTGTTTGGTTACAGTTACCCCAAGATACTTTATATTATCTGTGGCTACTGTGAAGGGAATTTGTTTTCTAATTTCTTTCATAGCCGTTTATCATTTGTATAAAGGAAGGCTACTGATTTATTTGAGTTAATTTTATATTCAACCACTTTTCTGAAGTTGTTTATCAGCTAGAGAAATTATCTGGTAGAATTTTCGGGTCACTTATGTATACTATCATATCATGTACAAATACTGATACCTTTAATTCTTATTTGCCAATTTGTATACCCTTGATCTCTTTTTGTTGTCTTATTTTCTAGCTAGCACTTCGAATACTATATTAAATAGATATGGGGAGAGTGGAAATCCTTGTCTTGTGCCAGATTTCAGTGGTATAGCTTCAACTATCCCTCCATTTAATTTGATATTGGCTCTTCATTTGCAGTAAATTGCATTTATTGTGTTTAGGTATGGGCCTTGAATTCCTGATCACTTCAATACTTTGAACATGAAGGGGTACTGTATTTTGTCAAATGCTTTTAATGCATCAAAGGAAATCATCATCTCATTTTTTTCTTTGAGTTTGTTTATGTGTTTGATTACGTAAATGGATTTTCATATATTGAACCAACCTTGCATTCCTGGAATGAAGCCTACTTGAGCATGGTAAATGATGGTCTTGATGTGTTCTTGGTTTCGGTTTTCTAGATTTTTATTGATTATTTTTGCATCGATATTCATAAGTGAGATTGGTCTGAAGTTCTCTTCTTTGGTAGGGTTCATGTGTGCTTTAGGTGTCAGAGTAATTGTGGCTTCATAGAATGAATTAGGTAGTCTTTCTTCTGTTTCTATTTTATGGAATAGTTTGAGGAATATTGGTATCAGGTCTTCTTTGAAGGTCTGGTAGAATTCTGAACTAAATCCATCTGGCCCTGGGCTTTTTTTGGTTGGGAGGTTTTAATGATTTCTTCTATTTCCTTATGGGGTATGGGCCTGTTTAGAAAATGTACATACTCTTGATTTAATTTTGGTATGTAGTATCTGTCTAGAAAACTATCCATTTTACGTAGATTTTCCAGTTTTGTTGAGTATAGGCTTTCGTAGTAGACTCTGATGATTTTTTTGAATTTCCTCCACTTCTGCTGTTATGTCCCCTTTATATTTCTGATTTTGTTAATTTGGATGCTGCCTCTGGGCTCTGTAGTGAGGTTGTCTGGGGTTTATCTATCTTGTTGATTCTCTTAGGAAGGACAAAAATAACTCCCTTAAATAAATACAGGAGAACACAGGTAAAAAGGTAGACACCCTTAAAGAAGAAACACAAAAACCTTGTAAATAGTTATAGGAAAACACAACTAATCAGGTGAAGGAATTGAACAAAACCATCCAGGATCTAAAAATGAAAATAAAAATAATGAAGAAATCACAAAGGGAGACAACTCTAGGGATAGAAATCCTAGGAGAGTGATCAGGAGTGAGAGATGCAAGCATCACCAAAAGAATACAAGACAGAAGTGAGAATATCAGGTGTAGAAGATATCATAGAAAACATTGATCCAAGTTTCAAAGAAAATTCAAAATGCAAAAAGGTCTTAACCCAAAACATCCAGGAAATCCAGGACACAAAGAGAAGTGAAACATAAAAATAATAGATGTAGAAGAAAGCAAAGATTCCTAAAATACAGGGCTAGTAAATATCTTCAACAAAATTATAGAAGAAAATATCCCTTACCTAGGGGAAGAGATGCCCATGAACATACAAGAAGCCTACAGAACTCCAAATATACTAGACCAGAAAAGAAACTCTGCCACCACATAATACTCAATACACCAAATACACAAAATAAAGAAAGATATTAAAAGCAGTAAGGGAAAAAAGGTCATTGCATATAAAGGTAGACCTATCAGAATTACACCAGACTTTCCAGTGAAGACTGTGATAGCCAGATGATCCAGAGTACATGTCATACAAACATTAAGAGATCACAATAGCCCAGGTTATTATACCCAGTATAACTATCAATTAACACAGATGGAGAAACTAAGACATTCCATGACAAAACAAAATTTACACAATATCTTTCCACAAATCCAGCCCTACAAAGGATAATAGATGGAAAACTCCAACACAAGGAGGGTAACTATACCCTAGAACAAGCAAGAAAGTGATCTTCTTGCAACAAACCCAAAAGAAGAGAGCCATACAAACATAATTTCACCTCTAGCAACAAAAATAACAGCAACAATCACTTTTTCAATATCCCCTAACTTCAATGGTCTCACTTCCCCTGTAAAAAGACACTAACTGACTGGATGCATAAAAGGACCCAACATTTTGCTGCATACATGAACCACACCTCAGTGACAAAGATAGACACTATCTCAGAGTAAAAGTCTAGAAAACAATTCCAAGCAAATGGTCCAAAGAAACAAGCTGGTATAGTCATTCTAATATCGAATAAAATTGACTTTCAGCCAAAGATTATCAAAAAAGTTAAGGAAGGACACTTCATACTTATCAAAGGAAAATTCTACCAAGATGAACTTTCAATTCTGAACATCTATACTCCAAATGTAAGGGTAACCCCATTTATAAAAGAAACTTTGCTTAAGCTCAAAACGCACATTGTACCTCACACAATAATATTGGGGGAGACTTCCACAACCCAATCTCAGCAATGGAGCAATCCTGGTAAGAGAAACTAAACAGACACAGTGATACTAACAGAGGTTCTGAACCAAATGGATTTAACAGGTGTTTATAGAACTTTTCACCCTAAAACAAAAGAATATACCTTCTTCTCCTCACCTCATGGTATGTTCTCCAAAATTGACCATTTAATTGATCACAAAACAGGTCTTGGGCTGGAGAGATGGCTCAGCGGTTAAGAGCACCCGACTGCTCTTCCAGAGGTCATGAGTTCAATTCCCAGCAACCACATGGTGGCTCACAACCATCTGTAAAGAGATCCGGTGCCCTCTTCTGGTGTATCTGAAGACAACTACAGTGTACTTATATATAATAAATGAATAAATCTTTAAAAAAAAAAAACAGGTCTCAACAGATACAAGAAGATGTAGGGTTTTTTTTTTAAATAAAATGTTTATGTGTTCTTAGACTTGTTAACGATCTCTTAACTTTCATTATTCATGCATAACCATTTTCATAGCTAACATTCTTCATGCAACACTTTCATACCTCACATGCTTAATAACTCTACTCTGGCAGTTTTTGATGGTTGTATTGTCTGTTTTGTTCTCTGCCTTCATTCTCCTCCTCATCTTACAACAGTTTTGGCATTTTTATGATAATTTCAGAGAGGTGGGTATCTGTTGTATTTGCTTTAATTTTTACTGAATTTGCTTACTAGTTATTTATTAATTTGGGAAGGATGATGTTTATAATATAGATTTTGTAGACAGAAAAGAGTTTTCAGAAATATGGTTCCTTTCTTTCACCATGTGAGTCCTAAGGATTGAGCCCAGATCAGCAGGTTCACTGTCATATGGTTTTGCTAATCAAGCCATTTTACTTGCTCAGATTTCTCATTATTTCATTGGTTTCTGCTCTTAGGTTTATTATTTATACTTTGTAGTTGATTAGATTTGTACACCATTATCTAGATTTTTAGGTAAGATTTTAGAATATTTCTACTTTCTACATTTGCATTTAATGATGTAATTTTACCATTTAGTACTACTACCTCATTCTCATTAATTTTCCACTTCAAATTTTGATATTCTGTAATTTCATTTATTTTTTTACAATTCTTCTTAAAGATAAATATCTATAAAATCTTTGTCTTATTCAGGCAAAATTCTCCTTGCATACATAAGATCCATCTATTTTGTCCTAGAAAAACTGGTGTAACTCAATAAAGCATCAAGCAATTGTTTAACCAGAAGAGTCATTGATCTTGAAATAAGAAGACTGTAATTAGAAATAAATAATAGGTGTGTTCATACCACAGGTATCCATTACACTGATGACATGTCTCCCTTGTTCATATCCATATTCTCATAAGAAATTTTCTATACCTTAGTCACAGTGAAATGATATTCTCAGGTTTGATGACCAGTATGATGTAATACACTGTAGGATTCTATCTTCTGTTCTCTGTAATCCCATTAAACTGGGTAACATTCAAAAATACTTCTTATCCTTCCAATGATAACATTTGCAAACAGAACGCTTCAGCATTGTTTTATGTGCAGTGAGAAATCAACCTAGATACAAATTTATGCATACTCCCAGGAAATAATAAATATCCTGGATATTCAGGAACTTGAATATGCCAAGGAAAAGAAAGTAACAGAAAAGGCAAATAATTTATTCTTTACTGAATATAAACTTGACCTTGATTCTTAAAAAGATGTATGCAGTTACAACCATGCAGTGGAATAAGGGAAGACTTAGAATCCATAACATTCATTAGCATGTATGTGGTATACTTGTAGTTAGTGAAGCAGTGAGTACCTTTACCTTTTGGAGAACTATAAAATGAGACTCTCAGTTTTAATTTAACATTTCAGTTACTCCAGAAAATAGCAAAACATATGAGAAAATATGGGAAAATATGATGGCAGTGGACATATGTGATTGCACAAAGAGGTAATCACCAATTATTGTCTGGGGTCTTAAAGCATTGCATACTATATCTTCATTGTCTTATGCCTGGTTCCAATTTGAAAAGAGATTGTGTGGTCCCTGTAATAGAATAATATAATTTCTGGTTCCCACATGAAATTAGATGCTATGAAAGTTTAAACAGCAATCTGAAGGGCACAAAAATAGATTGTACCTAGCTTAGTTTATTTGCCAGTTATGACAATCTCAAATATCAGAGAAACATGGATGCCACTGACTTTATTTTCCCTCTGTGTCTCCTTTTCAATAACCTTTGAGGTAAATTTAGAAATTCAACACAGTTGCTATTGCTGCCTCTGCAAAATCAACTTTAGCACTAGTGTCTCTTACTACTAGACCAGAATGTTCATCATTTCTTTCCATTCATCATTTCCTGCCATAGAGGAAGTATGAACATCAGAATGCAATCTTCCTCCACAATTGTCTGGACTGGCAAAGGTAGTAAATTCCAAAGATCATGAAAGTTAATGCCCAGAGAGTAAATATTTAAAAGCAAATCACAGGAAACTCGCCCCCAAAGATTAAGTATCTTTCTATTCCCATAAAATTATGGTAAAATAAATAAAATGTTTTTTAATAAAACAGTGCTCAGGACACAGTGCTATTGGAGTTTCAGATTCGTATGGCTGGGATTATATCAAACACTCAAACTTTTTTTAAATCCTTTTCCCTTTAATTCCTTTTCCATCCTCATTCTGCTGACCTGGATATCCCATCCCAATAATGGCAGCACTCAGTATTTTCTTGAAATTTTGCTTTTTTGATGACGTTGTTAAAACTGCATAACAAAATGCTATTGCAATGACAACACACGGAAGAAAGAGTTTATTTTGGCTTACTGTTCCAGGTGTAGAAGAGAAGGATGGTAGCAAACAACCATAAAGATTGAAGCAGATATTGAATCACAAGATTGAACTGGAGCAGCAAATCAGAAGTGGCTTGATGATTTAAACTCTCAAAGCTCATCCCTAGTGACATACTAGTTCCAGTAAGACCAGCCACACATCCTAAACCTTCCCAAATTGTGCCACCAACTGGTGATCAAGTAGTCATATACCCATATATGGTACATTTCTCATTTAAACTAGAGAAAGATAAATCAATAGTAAAATAAGTTAATAAAATTGACTTAGGTATAAAAGTATCTTTTATTCACCAGATATAATTATCTGGTGAATAGTTCACTGTTGAATAGCTCACCCTTCTAGCTCTTCCTGAACTCTGGCTGTCTGGTTTATCTCAGCTGTTCTGTCTCAAACTCCTTTCTAAGCTGACTGATTCAATCTGGCGTCTCTCAGATTTTCAATGAATTGCTCTGTTTGGAAAAACTGCTTCTAAATTTCAAAAACCAAATTAGACTTACTGATGGACTGAACAGTACTGAATAAAACCACAGGAAATCTACTGAACCGACTGCATTCAAGTGAACTGCATTCACCGAACTGCCCATCTCTCTCTCTCTCTCTCTCTCTCTCTCTCTCTCTCTCTCTCTCTCTCTCTCTCTCTCCCTCTCTCTCTCTCTTGTGTGTGTTTGTGTGTGTGTGTGTGTGTGTGTGTGTGTGTGTGTGTGTGTGTGTGCACTCTCTTAAGTTGCCTTTCCTGTGCCATTCTCATGATAGTTGGGTATATCCTATCTCTGACACATTCTGTCAAATCTTTCTCTGATAAATCATATTCTGTGCCCCTCAGTGAAATGTCAGTTTCAAACATGGTTTCTTCCTTCTACAAAATAACCTTACCTACATTGTTTTAGATTAAATATGTGTACTAAGGGCATGTTTGTGTTCCATTTTGAGTGATTAAAGTTGTATCTGTATTCCAGCCATATCTTGCAGTCCTATAAGTTCTTAGGATGTGATCTCTTGCCAAAGCAGAAATATTGCTTGATTAAAATTTCTCTATAGTTAGAGATTTATACTGTGAAGAGATACCACAACCAATGAGACCCATAAATGACAACATTTAATTTTGGCTGGCTTATAGTTTCAGAGGCTAGTTCATTATCCTCATGGTAGGAAGCATGCCAATGTGCAGGAGGAGCTGAAAGTTAGTGATCTTGATCTGTAGCTGGCAAGGAGAAGATTGGATATGTTTAACACTGGGGATAGCTTGAGCATTTAACACCTCAAAGCTCTGCCTCCACAATGACAAACTTTCTCAAACAAGGTCACACATGTAACAGTGGCATTCCCTTTGGCTATGAATCTATGGAGAGGCATAGCAATTCACATCACTACAGTATTAGGAAATAAAATATAAAAAATAATTGATTAATTTCAGAATATATTTTATGCTTCATATAAATAGAGAAGGTTTGCATTTAGGTTTGCTAGACAGAATAGAAAGAACATCTTAAAAATTATGTAAAGGACAAAATGAGTGAATTTAATTTTGTCTACAAAAAATGTATTGCAGACAAAAATGGATAGTTCCAAAAATTATTAAATAACAAGAAACACATCAATTTAATCTATTAGTTTAAATTTATGAGACCTAGTATTAATTAATGACTTACTATAAAGTGGACAATTATTTTAATGAGTATTGGATGGTAATCTAGGCAAAATATCAGTCACCATACTATATGCTAGGTTCTGCGTTGCTGAAACAAGACTTATTGTGACAAGATCTCCTGAAAAACAATAGTATTTGTCTTTGTTAAGTGTACTATGCATTGCACATGTAGAACTTAGAATAGTAGTTTTTAGCATATAAGTATTGATGCAAGTTAGAAGGGAAAGCTGAGTAGGAATTTTTTATGGGAGTAGAAAGGATTGAGTGAGCTATATATTGTACTTGAACATGTATAACTGTCAAGGAGTCTACCTGAAAAAGAAATTATATATAGAGTAGAATACATATATATCCATGGTTTATCTATCTGTCTACTTATTCACTTACCTAATACCTCTCCATAAATGGGGTCATTATGATATATGAGTATATAAAAGTTGGATTAATTATGATTTGAATATGAGCTGGATAAACTATGAGAGTTTGGGTTTAATAGGCTAAATACAAGGGAAAATGGCAGTTTATAGAGGTTGCTTATATCATACAATATTTAACACATTTTATTAGCGAATGGAAATGTTATCAAATGTTAAGAGGAATTAAATTGAATATGGATAACTATGATTGCAACAATCCGTATTTTCGTAAGAAAAACCATTGAGTTGTTTCTACTAAAAATTTCATTTTAGAAAGTCAATTATACCAATACTAATTTTTTAAAACAGTTTCAGAAAGAGGAGCCAAGACTAGAGATTGAAAAGTAACTCAGGACTTTATTGTGATAATCAACCCAAGACATGATAGAAATTTGAATTGGAAAGTAATGTTTTCTTGCAATATTTCTCCCCCAAAGTATATTAAATAGTAATGAATGAAATGATCATCTGGCAACCAAAGCACAGCTAAAGACAAATATACTAATTTATGGAAAGTGATTGGCGTCATACTAAGCACAAAGTGAACTATGGTTACTTTTCTTACTTGAAAAGACAAGAGATGGGTCAGCTTCAGATTTACCAACCACAGATGCAAATTCCTTCCTCCAAATATCACTATCATATATTTGAAGACATGAGATACATCATGAAATACAATAGGCAACTGACAATATATCAATGCTTTCCCTCCCTCCTAACAATTCATTTGTAACATATATTAACAATATGAAACCTATCTTGGTAAAAATAGATTATTATCATAATTTTAAAACTATGCAATGCTACAATATACAATAGTTTTGATATTTGGGTTAAGCAATGTAATTCTATACCATGCTGTTGCTTCAATCAACATTTTTCTAAAAGTCTACTAACAGTAAATGTACATGCACAGAGATTGGTAGTCTGACTAATCTTCAGCTGTTTGAGAGTCAAAGGCAAAAGATAGCAAGTTCAAGGCCTTCCTTGGCTGTATAGTTTAGTTCACAGTATGGTTGACTCAGTTAACAAAACACTCTCAAAGTAAAAATGAAAGAATATTAAAAATGAATATTATATACTTTTAGTAAACTAAGATAAATCTACTGCAACATTAATCTTTTATGGGGGAAGAGTTGAAACTCTACATATACTTTGGCTTTTATTATTTTTATGGTCATAGGGTACATTTTCTCTGAATATGATATAAACTTTTTACTTCCTTTTTAAAAAGTCAAATCATAGCTTTTTTCGTACAGCACTATGCTATTGCTGTATCCTTTTATAATTGTGATTTGTGTTCAAATAAGTTATGTTTCTTCCTGATTTTTTTGTTTGTTTGACACATCATAAATCAAGTCAATTACTGCTCTACTTACTAAGCCTTTCATTTCAATTTACCAAATGATCCAGTTGTTATGAAAATATGAAATACTATAAAGCATCTTCACTAGGTGAGTTTTACTGTCTAATTGTGCAATGCATGGATCCAGTCTTCCTGAAAATGCTTCTGCCTAGTTGGTGAGAGACATTATTGCTATGAAAATCATGCCCATGGTCCCAGCTCATAGAGATTTTAAGAATGCAGTCTGTCCCTAGCGAGCGCAAGGCCCTGGGTTCGGTCCCCAGCTCCGAAAAAAAGAAAAAAGAAAAAAAAAAAAAGAATGCAGTCTGTCCATTTTTGTGCATCTACTTCTGAAATGCTCATGACCTTGATTTAGGACAAATTGATAGCATTTACAAATTCTACTGCCTTCACCTATAAGCCTCTAGAGAAAAGTGAGTGTCTTATGTGTCACTGGAAATTTCAAACTTATCATTGAGATTTTAGCTGTGTCCTTGGTTGAAATTACTTTTCACCAATGTTCAAATTCTCTTAGAGTGGACGGCCTTCAAAGAGGTGGTCAAGCAAACACCATTTTGTTACTTATGTGAGAATTCCAAAATAAAGAAATAAGTGAGCATCATAGTGTCACTGACAAGCTCACACACAGCGTGTCACACTGTTTTTCCAAGAATCAAGGTTTAAAATTTTTATGATGGCAAATAACCTTCATGATTTAACCTATTGTAGGTTGTTCCTAAATTGAAAAAAATCATTACCATTTTACATGTAATGACAACCATTTTTAGAAAAAAAGCACAACTCCTTAGAGAATTCATTGACTTTTCTTGATTATACTAAATATTGTGGCAAACTTTTTGCTTAAAAAACAGTGTTTGTCTTATCAATATTATATTTCCAGAGGGACTATTAATCTTATTTCATATTTTTAATGACAAGAGTTGAAAATAATAAAAATGGTTTTAGTTGGTATAGTACTGTGATTCCAGTACTACAGAGGCAAAGGCATAAGGAAGGCAAATTAAAATCCATTGTAAGCTACACTGTGAGACCCTGTCCAAAAGTGAGACCCTGTTAAAAATTAAGTGATAAATGAATATATGAAAATAAAGTAAGTGTATACTTTGACTAATGTTAAAATAATTAGACTGCCAGTAAGCAGTGTCCAAACCTAACTAAGGAACTGGAGAGATGACTCACAGAATGAGAGTATCTATTGTTCTTGGAGGGAACTCAGTTTTATTTCTCTGCCCTGTTAAAACAACTGATAACTGTTTGCAACTTCAGCTACATGCTCCTGAAAAACTCTTCTGGTCTATGTGGGCTCCTCTACACACATGGCACACAAAAACTCACACTGATAGAAAGACAGACGGTCAGCATACACAGATACACAAAAATACACACACACACACACACACAATCTTTAAAAATATAATTAGAATTTATATCAAATATAGAGTACAATTTTATTTTAACAAATGAATTTAGCATAGTAAGAATAGTTTTTGTTTCTGTTCAAGGGAAATGATTTTTGGAAGTGGCATGTGTTGGGGTTGAGTCCCGCACATTGCATTGATGTTTGTTTTCTGAAGTCTAAGATAATGAACTGAGAGTGGGAACAAAATGTTGATATAAATGAAAGTCTGCTTGTTCTGAAAGGAAAATTATACAGATTTAAGGTTTAAAAATGTAAAATTAAAAGAGTAAGTTTCAAAATTCACAGACTCAGGGCTAAACACTGTGAAAAACAAGCCCAACCAAGTCCAGGCATGACGGGGTCCGCCCTGCCGCTAGGACTAACAGACCATAAAGATAAAGAAAAGGAATACAGGAACCAGCTCAAGCTATCAGGACTGACTTATAAATCATCTGGCAGGAGGGCATCTCCCCCAACTTACTCATAGTCACACTTTAACCAGATGTCCTTCAAACACTGATACGCCCCTGGCTTCTAAAATCCCGAACGCCCCAGTCAGCACATACTCTTCTGCTGTGTTGTAATCTCACTGCTATGTTTGAATGAGCCAATCACTTATAGCCACGCCAACTCTCCCCATCCCCCTGCTCCTCACCCTATAAAAATCCCTTGCTTCTAAAAGTCCGGGTCGACTCCCTTTGTCTCCTGCGTGAGACACGTGTCGACCCGGAGCTCTGCCATTAAAGATACCTCGTGCTTTTGCAGCAAGAAGTGTCTCAAGTGTTCTTCGGGGATTCCCAACATCCGCGACCTGAGAGGGGCTTCCCATTCGGGGGTCCAACAGTTCTTAAGTGTACTCCAGTTTAAAGCAATTCAGGAATGCAGGAGGGTACTGTATAATTATTAATAGTGCCACCCTATAAAGTATTTATCAACTGTACTCTTTATCTTAAAGAATAATTAATAATACCTGTCTAGAACATGTTCTTGATTTGGAGCAGATATTCTAGTTGTAGCTGTGTCTACAGTACAGAAATGCATAAGACAAAAGATCTTTAATATTGCAGTGTTTTATTAAGTGCATTTTCATTACACATTCTGTATTATTGAAGTGTCATTTGAAAACATACCAAATAATACATTCTTAGTTCTCAATATATCCTCTAATGACTTAAGATATATTTGAGACCAGGTTAACTGGAGGAGTTTTAGTGTATGCAATCTTTTATATTTTATAAAATTTTATAAAATTTGTATATTGAAATATAGAACACTAAGTTCTATAAAGTTAGGGATCACAGGGGTAAAATCTCTTGGCACTTATAGGTATTAGATGATAAGTATGAATATATTATTGATCTATTATAATCTATCAAGATGGATTTTGTATTTTCAAAAATATTGTTTTCATTTCAAGCTATGTGATTTTCAACAAACTCTCATTTTCTAAGCATCTTGGAATTTAACATATTTTTTAAATAGCCTGATACATTTGTGTTTTTTATTTGGGGAAAAGAATCCCTACAAAGTTATTATCAAAGGCAAAAGCTGTCCACCCTTTCTCAGTAGAAGTGGGTACCATTTTAGAGTTACTAATATTCGTGATCTTATGTTGTAGGGAATTTGTATTGAAAGCCAAATTAGAATTATCCCAAAGCCCCTTGAAATGAGATTGAATTTTAGGCCAGTCATGTTCAAAGGTTTATATTTCAATGGGGGGTGAGGGGGAGAAGTTTGCACAAACTCAATGAAACAGTTAGTGGCATTGTACTAAAAGCCTGATCGTAACATTTTGAATTTGATTTTCCATAAATAAAACTACTTCCTCTATCCTGAAGTACCCTGTCAATTGTCCCCTGGATCATGAATACTATTTACATATTTTTGGATAACTGATCTGTATGACATGCTGTGTGACTCTCTTTAACTAAAGATAGTAAATAAGGCAAGACTAGTAATCATACCTATTAAGACTATGATCCCCAATATCAAGATTGCAACCAATCTTTTGGGTCTCCCGAGAGCCAAAGTGGCCATATACAAGGTCGCTATAAACAAATCTGGCTGGCTGAGAAAGGTAATCTCGCCCATGAAATATGTTACTGTATCATGACCGACACCCAGCCCAGAATACAGCAGACACTGGCTGTCTCTTTAGGTGGTGCACACAGAGAGAGTTTCTACCAGTCATCCAGCTGCAGATGATTGATTAAGAGCTTCTTTCTTAACTTCTTTACCCAGCTCTATCTCACACTGGGGGTGTGGGTGGAGTTGTTTACAACACCCTAAATGAAATTCATCCCTTGAACTGAACTTGCCTGATATTTTTACCTTCCTTGTCTCAGTCTCTGTTCGGACTGTTCCTACCTAGGACCAGCCTTGGCTTGGTTGGGGGTCCTGAGAGAAGGGGTGTCTGGAAATGGCTGAAGAAACAACTTGAAGTCAACTCTTAGGTCACAAACTAATGGTCTGTGTTCTTGAGATGGCTCCTTAGAAAGCTCTCTGTAGATAACTCTCAACTTTTAGTCTATTCCACTTCTCTAAGTATTTCTCAGAATTTCCAACCATGTTCAGAAATTATGCAAGAAAAATTCTAAAAGGGCTATGAAAACATTCTAAAAGAGTTGTGTTTGCTGTCCATGGATTTCCTGTCCTAAATCAGAAGTCCTGCCAAAAAAAAAAAAAAATCAAAGATCTGTGTTGTCTCTCCAGAGATTGCCACAGAGCTCATTCCCTGTTAGAAAAACAAAACAAACAAACAAACAAACAAACAAAAAAACAAAAAAACCCAAAAAAACAAAAGGAAGTGCTATTGGTCTCTGCTAACTCTTCTCATGCACACCAAAAGCCCAGTTTTTTATTTACATATCAATTCCATCATTTACTCTTGGTTTCCACTTGACCATTCCACAAATCAGCATTCCTTGACCTTAGCCCCTTGACTCTTGACTACAAGTCCATTTTCCTTTGTTTGTTTGTTTGTTTTTAACTATGCAAAAGAATTCAGAGGTTCTCCAGCCTTTGTAAACTTAGCAGGGTGGGACTATTATGGCCGGTGAACACCACTCCCTAAATCTCTTTATCTACTTCCTCAGTGTCATTCTGACAAGCTGGCTCATAGTGCAGCTGTTTCTGTTCCTTTAGGTCTGTGAAGCTCCTTATATTACCCATGTTGCTTCTTTATATTTTGCATAGTTGAAAAATTACATATTTTGGACTCATGTTTTCAGAGTTCCTTCCCACAGCCTTAAGAGCTGTTTGAAGGTCGCAGCACTCTGCTATTCTACTGAGATATTTGACATATTGTCACCTCCTGTCTCTGATTATCATGAAGTCATTAGCCTTGGCAGAGAGGATATGCCTTAAATGAGAAGCATGAAAATATGTACATTATTATACAAACAAGCCTCTCATCTGAAGTAACCATTAACACTCTCAGAGACTTATGGCATGCTGACTCTGTTACAGGTGCAGGAACTGTCATCCCATTCCTGCTATGGTCAGGCAGGACTTGGCAGGGTAGAACTATAGTTATCTGTGGGTATAAAGATAAAGATAAATGCTTAGACTATAGCTAGAGATTATACTAGTTTAGTGATGCAGTGGTTTGTATGTTCTCCTCCAGGATCCATGGCTTCACTAGTCCTGGACAGTTGACTTTTCCAGTACCAGTTGTTAAGCAAAGTATTAAGTTCTACTGTTGGATACTGTCAAGGAATGCATGGCATTCCTGCACAATTAGGGTGATCACTTTATCATTTTTTTTATTCAGTTGAGCACATTATCTCATGAGATGGTGCTATTCATGGTTAAGTTAGGTATTGCCATCTCATTTAATTCAGGGGACCCCTCAAAACATTCCTAGAGGTTTGTTCCTTAGATAATTCTAGATCTTGTCAGGATGACTATATTAACTGCCGGTACTCTATTTCTCTCAACATGGTACTCAAACACATGATTTTAAAACTATAGGTTTTCTCTTGTAGCCTCTGTAGGGCCATGATTATCTTATAATTCAAAAAACAGTTCAACTTTACAAACCCCAATAATAGGTAATAATTCTAACAGGATTTCAAAAATTTATCTGAGATGCAAGGAAATTCTTTAACTGTTAGTTTTTATACCATGAAAAAAACATTACTTTTAAATTTAGCTATACTCAACTTATCAAGATGTGGGTAGAATGTAGCCAGATTCATATCCTACTTCCTTAAATTGTCTTTACTTTATCCAGACATGTCCAAACATGGATGTCTACTGCCTGTGTTTCCATCTTGTCTTCCCAAACAATTCAAGAATGACATATTAAGCTCAATTTACAGCTTTCTAGAAGGCACTGCCATCTGGTTTTTTAACAACTGAGCATTTCTAAATGTCGGATGCATGCAAAAGATGCAGACTGTTATTAAAACCTGTCTTAAGGAGGCTTAAGAAAGAACATTCTGGGATAAAACTGCCTTCTCTCCACCCCACCCCTGTAGGGTGTGTGTGTGTGTGTGTGTGTGTGTGTGTGTGTGTGTGTGTGTGTGCGCGCACGCACATGCATGTGTGCACGCGTGCATGGAGCAGCATGGGAGGGCAGTATTACCATCTCATTTAATCCAGAGATGCCATCAAAGTATTCCTGGAGGTTTGCCCCTTAGGTGATTCTAGATCATGTCAAGTAGACTATATTAACTGTCAGTATATTTTGTCAACATGGTACCCAAACACATGATTTTACTCATCCAAATTTCCAAATGCCTACACATTCCTTCTATAAAGTAGTTCTAATAGCAAAAAAACCATGTGGTCAGTTATAATAGCAAGGCTCACTTCTCAGCATCATTTTTCTTAGTAAATTCCCTTTTGTTATGGTATAAAACATTGGTGAAAGCAGTTTCTGAAAGTATGGGCATGTTATGGTTGACAGTTTGCCTTACAGTCCATTATGACTGGGAAGTTATAGTGGGAGGTACTTGAAATAGCTGGACAACTGCATCTGTAGTCAGGAAGCAGACCATGATGAAAGTCCATGCTCAAATTACTTCTTCATTTTATTCAGTCAAGGACCCAAGGTCATGAAATGATACTGTCCACAATTAAAATGGGGCTTTCCAACTTCATTAACCTAATCTAGATAATCCCTCTTGGGGTTCTTCCTAGAGAGTCTTATGATCTAGATAATTCTGTATGTAACTACCTAGAAAATTGTTTCCTATGTCCCCATAACAGTCTAAATCCTGTTAACAAAAGTTTTCTATTACAGTATTTTCATAATTTTGATATGTGATTCTAATTATGAATCACATATTATTCTAATGATATCTACTTCAGGCAGCAAAGATACATGTGTATTCTTTGCCAAAGAAATATTAGTTTCCCTTACATTTTCCATTAAATAAATTTGAATATAATTTGTGGTATTATAAATGTCTGTGATGTGTATATACAAGTTCCTCTAATTCCATACTTTATAATGGATTTTTGTTAGTTCACACAGAGCAGCCAAACAGTGAACAAAATTATTATTTACTGCTAATTCCAATGTGCATGTTGAGATTTGGCTTCATTGCTAGTTAATTAGCTATTGAATCAATTTTAGAACTTCTTGGTGATATTGAAAAGACTATGTCACTTTTGAAATATATCATTCTGTAAGGTTTGAAGTGAGTCTTAACTACTGGGAGACTCCCCAAGTGAGAAATAAGAAGGGAGTTCGATGCAAAGGCAAGAGGTTTATTTTTTAGCGTGTCAGGGTCAACCTTCAATCAGTCCTTTGTGCTGAATGACTGGAAGGTGACCCTGAATGTCCATAACAAGCAGTTTTTATACTTTTTAGGGGTATAGATTGCATCAGCAAAGTTACAGTTTAAACTTACTGGCTAAGCATATTGACCTTTGATTCTATTGACTAACAAGCATATGACATGCATTTGGACTCTTATCTAGGACCAGAGGGTCAGGTGACCATCAGTACATTCTGCAGCTTTTCAAGAATGTCCTGTCCCTGATCCTCCCAAGAATTGTGGGTGGAGAATGAAACTTGGCCTAGCCTTGACCCAAAGTGGGAAACTGGTACTTGACCTAATCTTGACCTGAGGCAGTGGATCTAAACCTGGCAAAGTCTCCTAGGGTCCCTATGACCTACCTACTTTCTACCAGGTCAAGTCTCTTAATAGCTCTTACACTTCAGTAAGAACTAGGGTCCTTCAATTCCTCTAGTGTGAATGGTAGAGAATGAACTTTTTTCATATAGTATTTAACTTTATGACTTTCCTTTTTGAAAAGCCTGAAGTTCTTTTAGAACCCTCCACTTCTGTATGTGTATGATAATGATATTAAGAGAGATTAAGAGAGGTACTCATACTCAAAACAAATTATCAAAAAGACAAACACACACACACACACACACACACACACACACACACACACACAAGGCACACACAGTATATTCTTTCTTAAGCTTCCTCAGCACAGGTTTTAAATAACATTCTTCATCTTACATATGCATTCAACATTTAGAAATGCTGGGACGTTACAAAATCAGATGTCAGCACCTTCTAGTTCTTCACACCCAGTGCTTCTGGGAGACAGGTTTGAATTATTATTGACTGGTATGAAACAAATCTTCAGAATAAAATTGAATTGATTTGGTCTGTGCTTTCAAAAAAAGTGTTTTTCCAAACGAAATGTGACACATTTCCCATTCCCAAGGGTGGCAGGTTACTGCTGGTTATATTTTTTAAAAAATGAAACTTAGAGCTTTAAAATTATTACATTATTACTACTATAGTATTTTGAGAAATGTTCATTTTCTCCTCCACCTTCCTACTTTCTCTATATCCTGGCATTTAAATATGATGTGAGTGAAGAGAGTAGCATTCATGTATATTGAGCAGAAGCATCTTCTGATCATACATTTTACATAAGTTCAGCATTAAAATGAAGTAATTAAAAGAGTCTCTTAAGAATTTAGATCACCCTTTTAGTACGAACAATGAGAAATGGGAGAATGATAAGAATCTGCCCCTCTGAATTCCCATGACTCCTTAAATCGCAGAAACCAAATGTATCCTGTATTTCCTTGAGCTGACAATTTAAATTCTAATTCTGACTTTTCATCTTAAAAGAACAGGAAGCACCCAGCTAGAGCCCAGCATGTAATTGGACCTAAGACACAGTTTCTGCTTGTAATTATGTCCCTGAAGTCAGATAGTTTAAACTGGGATTAAAACCATGATTTTAGTTGAGGATTATAGTTTTTTGTATATAAATTGTATATTTCCTAGGGTCATATATAGTTTAATTATTTTTAAAATGCACTTATTGGCAATAACTAGTAAAATAAGAGTAAGAGCTGCAAAAATAAAAATAGAATAGCGAAAATGAAATCAAGCAACAATTAGTTGGATAATGTTGAGGTAAATTAAAGGTCATAATACAAGTCTAGAAAATATATACAAGAAACAGTATTTAAATGTACTGTGGACCATTTGGCTGGAGGGTCCGGAAAATGTTCAATCTTAACAATTAATGTAACTAATATTGTATGTCATACTACAATTCCTACCAGCAAGGATCCTTACACTTCAGTTTTAATCTATTCTGACATATATTTAGAGAAGTACGGTGGTAAAGGAGATTTCACACCACTCACAAAAATCCAGGAGTAGGACCAAATTGTACAGCAAAGAATGAGAAAGTATGTCAAACTGGGTCAAGCAAAGAGGGGTGGGTAAATAAAATAATGAGTATAAGAGAGAGGAGAGAAGGGAGGGGTGAGAGCAGGAATGGGGAGAGAATCAATAACTAATGTAGCATATTATTTTACCTCAAGTAGGAGATCTGCATGCTTTAATCATATGTTTGTGTTATACATTGGTCTGTCCTTGAATAAATAGTTACTGTACATTATGTCAAAAGAATATTCTTTTTCTCCACAGGATTTTAACTACTGAGAGTGACAAATCTAGGTGGGTGGGTGGCCTTCAAAGAAATTCTTTAAGTATAGAATGTTGCTTGCAAGTTCACTCTAGTAGTAATTATATATTATCAATTTGTTCCTAGCAAGAGAAACATTCTTGTTTAAGACTCATGGAAACCCTGAGAAGTAGCTTTTAGGGCTCTCAGTAGTGGCAGTGACTACTATTTAAAGAAAAGACAGAAGTAACAGTTATGAAGGCCTTAATTTTAAAGATAAGTACCATCCACATGGGTTCCTTAAGCTTAATTAAATAGAATCTGGGGACTTTTCGAAGTATTTCTTTTATTATTTGAGATTATAATTACACCATTATTTTCTCATTTGCTGTCTTTTCTTCAGCTGTCTCATATACCTCTCCTTGTTCACTTTCAAATACATAGCCTCTTATCTCACTGACTGTTATTACATCCGTATATATGTATTTAGATACATACATACATACATCCTACTCAGTCTATGTAGTGTTATTTGTATGTAACTGAGCAGTTACTCTTCTCCAAGTAAGACAATTTCTTCTGATTTCAGATTCCTTCATTGTAGCTTTTTGTTGTTGCTGATGTTGGGCCAAGGTTTCATATGCTTTCTTCATCCATGTTATCTTGTCTATTGGTGTCATTCTTGTTCAGATCAGGTTTAGACAAGCTAGGAATTTAGCAACTTTCAAATGACTAGAACTGAGAATATTTTCACTTCAATTTATGTGATGTCATAGAACACTGAATATCAGTGATTAACCAAAAAGAAAAATCATAGCTAAAGTTATTGGATATTTTGAGACTCTTCTAGTTCTGTAATCTTAGATTTTTACCTTAAAAATGAATCCAAGGGCATAATGTTATTCATAAGATTCCTGAATCTCCTCTGCAATTCTTACTATTAAACTATGAATGTATGTATAGTTATTGAACACTATCACACCCAACGATAATATAAAGATGTCTGTATGCTATATAGATTAGCATGGCCTTCACCCCTCATCATGACATCTTTTCATGCCCATTTGTCAGTTAGCTATCAAAGCCATGAAAAGCCTTTCAGTTTAAAACGTAAAACATATGGAATAATACACTTGAAATTTGATATGTTAATGTAAATTATTTTGTGTGAGAAATATAATGTCCTTAACAGCAACTTGAACTTTAGATAATATTTTGCTTTTGATGATTTATATTGAAATCTAAGAGTCAAATAAACAAGATTAAAGAAAAAAATCAAACAAATCTCTCCTTTGGAATTATAACATGGATTTGTAGCCTTTTTAAGGTTAGGATAGATAACAGTGTTCTATTTAATTGACAAAAATGATGGGCTGGGTACAAGGTGCATTTTGTAATTTATAAATTACAGAATGGTAATAGTTGTGCTCAATTTATATCTGAGAGTGTTTTAATTGGACAGAAAGAGGGACGAGCTGTGGATAGCCCTGTTGCTATTTGTATTTTGATGCTAACTCTGCTTCCCCAAGAGGGGCTGCCTAGGACTAGGAGTGAATCATGTACTCAGGTGACTTCCTGCGAACCTTCCCCTAATGAATAAAAATTTCAAGTGACCAATTACTGGGTGAGGAGTAGATGGAACTTCCTGATCACAGATGAGAAGAGAAGGAGGGAAAGGACTTCCCAGGAGTCTGTGGATAGTGTGGAGTCCAAAATGTAGGTAGGGGAGGCCACCTGGGTCAGGCAGAGGATCCATTGGGATCATTACCAGAGGATTTAACCAAGAATGACTTACAATTAGAATGCTAGTTGCTTGCCAGCTAACCAGAATTTCCAGCGACTAAGCCACTACTGAAAGACTATACATGGACTGACCTTGGGCTCCAACTGCATAGGTAGCAATGAATAGCCTAGTAAGGGCACCCGTGGAAGGGGAAGCCCTTGTTCCTGCCAAGATTAGACTCCCAGTAAATGGGATTGTTGGGGGAGGGCGGTAATGGGGAGAAGATGGGGAGGGGAACACTCATATAGAAGAAAGGGGGAGGGGTTAGGAGGATGTTGGCCCGGGAACCGGGAAAGGTAATAACAATTGAAATGTAAATAAGAAATATCCAAGTTAATAAAGATGGAGAAAAAAAAAAAAAGAATGCTAGTTGCTGCACCCAGCAATTGAGTTACCTCTTGATTCTAAACTAAGTTTGTGTGCCATTTTCCTTCACAGGGTAACTGAACTGAGTTCCAGAAGAAGGTACGGTGGTGGGGCATCCTAGGCAGCCATGGTGATTTGGATGCATGAAGCTGGCGTGGCAGAGACCTGTGACGGGCACTTAACAAGTCAAATGGAGAGCACCCGGTCAGAGAGTCTCCAGGAGATGAAACCGAACAGGCCCACCAGAGCTCTGAGACAACAGTGTGGGTACTTGGAGGCCATGTAGGCAGCGGAGACTGCCAGGGCCGGAGAGTAGCTGGAGTTATCATGGGATGGTATATTTTTTTAGTATTTCCTGCTACAACTCATCTCCAAAATTTTAACCCAGAATTTCTCCTGAGTAAAGGAATTATAGGGACAAAGAGTAGAGCAAAGACTGAGAGAAAGGCCAACAAGAGATGGCCCCAACTAGGAATTTATCCCATATGCAGCCACCAAACCCAGACACCATTGCTGATGCCAAGAATTGCTTGCTGACAGGAGCCTGATATAGCTGTCTCCTGAGAGACTCTGCAAGAGATGCATACATCCAACCATATGACTGAACATGGGGACCCCAATGGAGGAGTTAGGGAAAGGACTGAAGGAGCTGAAGGTGTTTGCAACCCCATAGGAAGAACAACGATATCAACTAACCAGGGTCCCCATGGACGAAACCACCAACCAAAAGAGTAAACATGGAGGGACCCATGGTTCCAGTTGCATATATAGCATATATAGCAAAGAATGGCCTTATCTGGCATGGAAGGGAGGTGAGGCCTTTGATCCTGTGAAGGCTTAATACCCCAGTGTAGAGGAATGCTGGAGCAGTGGTGGGAGTGCATAGGTGGGCAGGGGAACATCCTTACACTAGCAGGGGGAGGGAGGATAGGAAAGAGGGTTTGAAGAAGGGAAACCAGGAAAGCAGATAGCATTTGAAATGTAAATAAATAAAATAACCAACAAAAATAATAATAAAAATGAGAATCTAAATATAAGTGAATGCAACTGCAATTAAGTTCTTTTTGGCAAAGATATAAAAGTTATACACTGATAAAACGACATATTCAAGAACTAGCCCTGGAAAAATTGGATTTCAATATGGAGAGAAGAGAAATTAGATGCTTACCCCACACCCTGCACTAACTCAACTAAATAGATTTTCCTAGATTACTTCTTTCTTGTTATGACTTTATATAGCTTTGGGTCAGGCTAATTCATCCTAAAAGAAGTGTTTAGTACTACAACTTTATTTTCTGATGTATAGAACAATTTGAAGAACACTGGTACTAATTCCTTGAACTGTACACTGGTACAGTTGACTAATAAATCCATCTTGCCCTAGAAATGTTGTACTCAGGAAATTTTTTACTGCTGTTTTAATTTCATTTCTTATTATTGATTTAATTATTTACTTAATCTTGGCTTAGCTTTAGTAGATCACAAATATCCATAAACTCACCTACTTCCTTTAGGTTTTTCAAATTAAAGTCATCTTGTTACAACTTCTGACTCACAGGTCGCTACTATTAAAGCTCCCTTTTCATCTTCAGTTTTATTAATCTGTGTCTTTGTTCCCTTTCTTTGAACAGTTTATATTCCAACAGTAGTGGAAATCCAATCCCCCCACCCTTTCACTATAGCCAAGTCAACATTTATTGTCATAAGGATTCCTGCTGATGGCCTGACTTGTAAGAAGCAGTTTTAATAATTAATAATTTAATAATTCAATTTAATAATGGAAACACATCTTGACCAAGTCATAAATAACCATTTTCTTTCTTTCTTTTTTTCTCTTAAGAAGCTCTGTTCTTATTCATAGATTTATTTTAATTGAGTTGTTTGTTTCTTAATGTTTAGTATTCCAAGACCTTGTATATTCTAGAAAACAATGATCTGCCAGATGACTACATAGCAAAATGTCCTCCCTAACAAGGGCTAACTATTCATTCAGTTACACTTTCGTTTGCTGTGTAGAAGCTGTTAATTTTAGGGGACCTCATTTGTTGACTGATGGTCTTATATTCTGTACTACTGGAATCCTGTGTTTAGAAAGACTTTACTATGCCTCTTTTATTCTTCTAGAAGTTTAAGGCTATCAAGTCTTTATGCTGAACATATGCTTCATATACCTAAATCCTTATGTTTAATAAAAATATCAGAAAAATTTAAATTTACACATAAAAATGAAGAGTAAAAGATTAATTGCTAAGTTTTCTATGGTAAACTATCTAGGAAAAGGAGAACTTGGAACCTGCTAAAGTCCAGAAAGAACCAGGGTTAAATATATTCAAGATATAATATGGGGGCTGGAGAGATGGCTCAGCAGTTAAGAGCACAGACTGATCTTCTAGAGGCCCTGAGTTCAATTCCCAGCAACCACATGGTGGCTCACAACCATCTATAATGAGATCTGATGCCCTCTTCTGGTGTGTCTGTGGACAGTTACAGTACAACTATATATAATAAATAAACAAATCTAAAAAAATAAAAAAGATATAATATGAATATCAAAAATGTCAAAAAGTAGGGCTAAAGAGATGGTTCAGTGGCTAAGAGCACTGGCTGCTTTTCTGGAGATCCTGAGTTCAATTCCCAGCAATGACATTGTGGCTCACAGTCATATGTAATAGGATTTGATTCTCTCTTCTGGTGTGAAGACATTAAGATAGAGCATTCATATACGATAAGTAAAAATAAATAAATAAAGTTTAAAACACTATTGTATACATTAAAAGGGCAGTGCTCATGGTGCTGGAGAGATGGCTCAGAGGTTAAGAGCACTGATTGCTCTTCCGGAAGTCATGAGTTCACTTCCCAGCAACAACATGATGGTTTACAACCATCTGTAATGAGATCCAATGCCCACTCTTTGTGTGTCTGAAGACAGCTACAGTGTACTCACATACATAAATAAATAAATAAATACTTTTTAAAAATGACAAAAGTGATACATTTTATAAAAAGAAACACTCCAAAAAATTGTCCATAAAAGTACAAAGTTGTGCATTCTTACAGACATTGCCATTTGCATTTATGACAGATCAAAAGGATTGATCATGTTTACTTGAGAGTTGAAAATATGGCTAATATAATATCAGAAATTTATTGACCCATCATTTCTTACAGTGTACCAGCTCTAGTCATTGATATGCTGCAGTAAGAACAAGTTGGGTTCCTAGCTGCAAGACAAATAATGTTCAAGTAGAGAGAAATAAGTGTAAATTTACAATAACAGTTGGTGATATTAAATCACTTTAAAGAAGTAGAAATATGCTGGGGTATACGAAAACTGAGAGACCTAGCTATAGGGAAATTTTGTAGAGGAAATAACATTTTTTGAAGGGAAATGTGAATTTAATACACTTACACTCAAAGAAAATATACAAATGCCCAGCAGGGTAAACCTTACTTTTTATGGATGCAAAGACTAGTCTGTTTGAAATCTAGTTTGCTGGCAAATGATGGCATAAATTGCTTAAGCAGAACTGCAACAGTCAGAATTTGTTAGGGTCCCAAAATACTATTTTGACGTGCATTTAAATGGGAAGTGTCCCCAAAGATCTATGTATTTGAACAATTGATTATGCTTTTTGGTGAGATTATGGGACCTTTAGTTTTTGGAGCATTGCTGGAGAACATTCACCAAAGAGGTGTGGACTTTGAGAGCTAATAGCATTGTACTATTCTCAGTTGTCTTTGACTTTGTTGTGTATATGGATATGTGGTCTCTTACCTTCCTGTTTTGCTCTCAGTTCCCATCTTCTCACATTTATGGAATCTTCCTCAGGAACATAGGCCAATATACTTGGTGTTTCATCACAGTCTCAGAAAGTAACTTACATAACTGTTCTTTTTTATATAAACATTAAGAATGAAGAAAAGCAGGCAGTGGAAAAGACAAATGTAGCATTCAGGCCAATAAAATTAATGCAATGGGGAACATGATCAGAGAACTAACACATTATTTGTAAGAATGGGCTGGCATGATCAAGAGAGCAGAAAAAAAGTCTAGAAAAAACCTTTTGATCTGAGAACATGTTGAATTAATGTGTCATGAACTAAAAAGATTGTAGATACTCAAAAAATAAAACAAAAAATTTGGAAAGAAACATTGTCAGTAAATGTTATAAGATAGGTTTTGGAAATTAAGATATACCTCAGTGGGTATAAGGGTGCCTAGCTTGCTCAAAGCCCTCAGTTCCATTCCAGGAATAGTATAAACTGGATGCAATGATATATATATATATATATATATATATATATATATATATATATATATATATATATGGGTGTGTGTGTGTGTGGCGGTGTGCGTGTGCATGTGTGTGCTAAAGCTGATGTGGGAGATATCAGTAGGCCTGAACCTCACACAAAGAACTACAGGCAACTAATGAATGCTGAGATTTGGAGAAATATGCTTCCACAGAGAAGGGAACACATATTGGTTATCCAATGCCACGTGACTATCTCTGAAATATTCATATAAGTAACACAAAGAATGAACAGGTCACAATCAAGAATTTACACACACACACACACACACACACACACACACACACCCCTAATATATAGGAATATACCTAATGTAATGCTGCATGTACATGCTGAAGTCAGAGATAAGTGGTAATAAGACAAGGCTACTAACTCTCAGAGCCCACACCTGTGTGATGTACTTCTTACAGCAACAGTAATGGATCCATATTCTCATATATATACATACATGCACACACACAGACATTTATTAACAATTAATTTGAAAAGCCAGTCATGAAAAAATAACGAGAAGTGCAGTATAGGGAAAATTTGGAGGGAGGAAAGAAAATGGAGAAATTATGAATTATATCATAATATTAAAAATAAAATATTTTAATTTATTTAATAGACACAGACATTTTTAAACATGTTCAAGAATGACCTACTGAGCTTGGTAATGTTCTTCTCACAATAAATATAATGCATTAGCTACTATTTGAAGTTTTACGTATCATTTAAACTGTGAAGAATTGAATTTTGCATGCTTTTCTACGTGTGTAGATGTATATGTATGTGAGTATATGTGTCTAGGGGTAAATGGAGTTGAAGTTTAAAGATTTTTTTTTGAAAAGTGACTATATCTCCCAGGCAGGAGAGAATTTGTCTTTCAAGGATGCAGACTTGAGCGCCCCACCAGAGGAAAAAAAAAAAAAACAAACCCAAAAAACCCCAAAACAAAACAAAACAAAAAAGCAAAGAAGAATATTTTGTGCTTGTCATACCAGAGGTAGTGGGACAAGACAGGTGAACAAGACAATGACCCTATCTGATAAAATGGGGAAAAGTTTGCCTTAGAAACAACATCAAGAGTACCTGCCTACACAAGCATACTCTCTCTCTCTCTCTCTCTCTCTCTCTCTCTCTCTCTCTCTCTCTCTCTCTCTCTCTCTCTCACCTGAACACACATGTGTGCATGTCCAAAGTGAATTGCATTGCAAGTTCCCAAATCTCATTCAAAGTTTCCATATAAGAAATGTGTTTCAGTAATAAATCTACGAAGCTACTTAGCTACCACAAACACAAAATAAAATATTTAACTATAATACATTTCTTTCTTGTTGCAAGTAATCACCGATATTTGTTATTTTTCTTATGGAGTAAGATGGCGAGATGAAAAACTTATTCTTATAATACATTACCTTCAAACAGATAAAACTCAGGAGTACATTTCGATGAGGTATGCATTATTGGAATAAAAGCTAAATTACTTTTAACTCTGATTCAAAGACAGCTTACTATTTTATATCTATATTGTAAAGTAATCTCAAACAGACATGCAAGCAGTGTGACTATATGACATTATGAGAAATTCTGATAAAAAAGGACTAAAGATGATTTTCCTTCTGACTGTGAACAATGCTTCATATTGAGTAATAGTTGAATAAAATATAAACTTATAATATTTTAACAATATGACTGGATTTTGTTAGTTCTCTTTCTGGTATGTTCTTTGTAAACCACTTCTAAAATTGAGTTTCCCTGAGGTTAGATACCACTGTTTTTCCCATTTCTTGTAATGGAAAAATAGAATACGACAGCAGGGGCTGAAAGTTCTGTATCTTTTAATTCTCGTCTTGCTTAAGCCTGCTGAAACTTAAAATTGTTCTTTAGAATGATAGGTTCTTTTTGTGTATGGGCTAATACTGTCAAATATGTCTTTGTGTTTCTATTCCAAAGTACTTCTGCCACCCCCATGGTTAATAAATTTAGCTTCTATGCATGTTGTGGCACATGCTTAGCAAGAGTGTCTGCTATTCAGGTGTTTCTATCTGCTCATAAATAGTTTTATAGTAAATATGCTAAATCAGTAATGATTTGTGTTATGCACAATTTATTTGCACCCCTCCATTTGGAAACATTGTACAATAACACCATTTGCTTTCTTGTAGGAACTCATCATCTGTATTTTTACCTTCGGGTTGGGCACTGTGAATGTAAAAGGTAATGTGATAATGAAATAGGAGTTGTTATAGACATAATTACCAAAATCATCACCTGGCTTTATTAGTGCTTGTGTATACTATCTTAAAATTCTTAAGGCCAGGATGAAAATGTGTGAACAAACAGGGAATAAGGGTGGTCATTAAACACTCTTGGCCCGAGAGTCTTTGGTACTATAACCGTTTTTATAATTTAGCTTAATTCAAGAACATAGGTCTTTTCATCATCCAGTATCTTCCTTCATTTATTTTATAGTATCTTTAAAGTATATAATCATGTCTTTGAATATAGGATAAACTTAGCCAATTTTTACTCAAACTGAATCCCAATATAAGAAGGTATGAAGAAAGGAAGAACTATACATCCTGAATTGGTTTTACATACATGCTCAGATAAGCAAAACTTACCATTTTCTGGAGAATCCATCATTTACTGTCTTATGCCTATGTATAACTAGGGTGCATATGATTGAAGTCGGATACATCATGGAAAAGGACAATGCATAGTGAACAAAGATTTACATCCAAGTTTGTCTATCAAAAGAGAACTGGCTGTGGTATGCCTCTTAGCAACAAAATTCTCTTAGACTTTCATAAAAGGAGGCACCAATCAATATCCTTGAGTTACTATGAACATTAAAGATACTTAAGATTTATAAGAATCATTTAGATGACAAATCTATGACATATCTTTGAGATATTTTCTAGCTGAAGTAATTGTAAGGGGAAATCCCACTTTAAGTATGTCACTATTCCATTGCCTGATATGCACAAAATAAAATGAGAAAGCAAGTCTAGGATCAGCATGTAGATATATTTGAGGTTATCTGCAATTAGAAAATTTTTCTTGTGAATCTTTTAGTGAGAGAGTATTCATCCAAAACTGTATTTCAGTCTCTGTACAGATATATAGTTTCACTTTTGTTGACTTCTAATTTTGTTCTACAGTGTTCTTAATAACAATGTGAGGGATTATTTTATTTGATTTATATTTTAAAAGCTTGCTTTGAAAGCCATAAATAATAGAATTTAAAGTCATGTATGCCACTGTAGAATACATATTGTAAATCTATTGCATATAATATTCCATAGGTATCTTTGAACCCATTTGGTCTATGATGCAAATTAGATATGAATTTTATTTTCTGATTTTCAGTTTGGAGACCCTATGCAAATATGACTAGTGTTGAAGCATCTCACTATTAATGTATCAAAAATTAAGCAACCTATATTTAAGTACTTTACAGAATTGAAGTCCCTGTATAAGTAATATTTACAAATTTTATATCTTATAGAATAACTGTTACTTTCATTGATATGCAATGGTCCTGTTTCTATCTTTTGTAGCTTGACTTGTACTCTATTTTATGAAATATAAGAAACATGCCATCATCTTATTGCTTTTAGGTGTTTTATTGTTTGACTTCTGTCTTTTAACACTTGATTTTTAGATACATTTGCTAACTAAGTTACTTTTATTTTTTTTATGGGAAGCCCAGTCTTTACATTTACTAAGTTCAAGTCTCTTGACCTACAGCATTTTTAAAGAAAATGTTGAACAGTTTTGAAGTCACCCACTAAGTTACTTTTAGACAACAGGAAGTTGGGTTTTGTTTTATATCAATTAATCTGTATCTTTTAGTTGGTACATTTCATTTCAGGTTTTTGCTGAAAGGCTTAATTTCCTATGGTTTTGTTAGTTGTTATTGTATTTGTTTGGGTTATTGGTGAAGTGGAAACTTCTTGTTTCTTTGAAAAGTAAATTATATCAAAATAACGTTTTGCTGGAGCATACAGGTAAAAAGATGTTTTGCTAAAGCAGACAAAGGAAAGAATGTTTTCCTGAAAAAGATACAAGTGAAGGGCTATTTTTGCTAAAGCAGACTCATTAAACAATGTTTTGCTACAGCAGACATGGGAAAAGATGCATAATGCATAGGAGGAATAGAAATATGACCCCATAGACAGTGGGAGCTCAAGTTTTGGTTTGCTTTGCTCTCGCTTGCTATTTTTTTGCAAATGACACACATGTGTTGGGTCAACTTACATTGTGTTGCTGAACTCTGCTTCTTTTGATACCAGAGAAAAATTTACAGAAGAACTTCTTGTGAGGTTCCTACTGCTTCTTGTTACTTCCACAGCTGCAGGCCTGTTGGCAAGCCTTGAAATTTCAGGATTGAACTGCAGCTGCTGGTTCCTGTGTGGTGTCTGCCAAGGTGGCTGGACTGTAGCTACTGATTCATATTTGGTGTTTGTTCATGGAAAGAACTTGCTGATATTGTGGCAATGAGGATTAGAATCACCCTCCCACACACACACAAAGAACTGTTTTTAAATAAGTCTGTTTCCCCTGTGTCCTAATACCTACTTCTACTACCTTTGTTGGGTGGTAGGCTAGAGGGGAAGTTGAACCCTTATTAAAGCAGGTTGGAAAAATATATATGTCAACATATTTGTATTTCTGTCTTTCCCTAGAATTGTCTTTCATTTTATGTATTGGATATGATTGATGCTTTCCGGTTCTTTGTGCATCAGTTAATTTCATTCATGCATCATTCCCTGTGTTCGCATGGGAATTTTTCTCTTATGTCTCCATGTATAGTGATTCTTTAAAGATTACTTTTACAGTGATTTGCTTCTCATAAATTCCCTTAATTTGTTTGATCTGACATACTCTTGTTTTTCCATCAGTTTAAATAGATAGACTTGTGTCATAAGACAATCTTGGTTAGCCATAATTTATCTTCAGTACTTAAAACACCACATCCTGTGGCATTCTGTCTCTAGAGCTATTGAAAGATTTGATGTTATCCTGAAGTTTCTCCCTCTGCAATAGAGTTCATACTGTGGAGTTTGAATGAGAATGACTTCAATGGGCTCATTTATTTGAATGTTTGTTTATCAGTTGGTGAAACCATTTGGTAAGGAGTAGTAGATGTACCACTGAAGGTAGGCTTTGGGGTATAAAAAGTTGGTACCACTCTCTCTTTTTTTAATAGTATAGAATAGTATAGAATAGAGTTTATTCATGACATGGTGAGGGAAGTTGAGAAAAAGAGAAAGAGAGAAGTAGAGGTGGGCCATGAGCACGTGGAGAGAGTAGAGAGGGGAATGGGAAGAGAAGGGGAATAGGAACATGAGGAGAGAGCAAGAGCAAGAGGATAAGAGATCCTATATTACTCTCAGTGAGTGCTCTCCTTCTCTCTGCCTCATGATTGGATATCAAATGTAAGTTCTTAGTTATTGCCCCATCATTGTGCCTTCATGCCTGTTGTGAAACTCCCATTATTTGCATCATAGATTCTAAGCCTATGGAACCATGAGCCTTCAAAAGAATATGTTTGTCCCGCGCTATCACCCCGCCAGCAAGAACATGCGCGGACACCAGGATCCTTCTGCAGCAAAGCGTTTATTGCATCTTAAAGAGGAGAGACCTGAGCCCCAGAATGGCGCTGCTTATATACACCCTAGTGCGGCGCATCCACACCTGATTGGTTGCTTACCCATGATCTCATTGGTACGCCCCAGGGTGGGCAAAGATTTGGCGCGAACACACTCTTGCACATGCGCACACAGCTAGCTTCCTGAAAGGAAGTCGGGCTGGCGCAGCGGAAGGCAGCGCCATCTTGTAATAGCGAATGCTATCCCGGCTTTTCATGTGGGGCGCAGCGGAAGCCAGCACCATCTTGTGATGGCGAATGTTATTGCGGCTTTCCACATATGTTTTATAATTTGCCTTTTTTATATTTTTCAAATTGCAACAGAAAAATTTTAAGATAGCTATTTTCCCTTACATTCTTAGTATTTATTTGCTTTGCATTTCAACATATTGATTATGATATGACATAAAGAATTTCTCCAATCATGTTTATTTGGGGTAAAAAAGTAATGTGTATATATGTCTTTTCTCCTTAGGTTTGTGGCATTTTCTGATATAACTTTGTTGAAAAGGTTATCTATGTCTTTTATCTCAGCCTTTTCAAGTTTGTGATGATACTTTCTACTGTTGTTTTTTTTTTTTTAATTTGATTGGGTAATTCATTTCTAGAACTTTTCTTTTGTACTTGGACTATAAATTTTCTTTCTAAGTTCTGTGTTCATATTGTTTTTCTCCTATATGTGAGCAATTATCACATTTACTTTGGTAGCTTTCTTGTCTGAATTTATTTCCTTGTTTCATTCATCAAGCTGTTTGAGTTCTCTACCTTGTTATTGTTCCATTTTAATAATATGACTTTAGTTGTCTTCCACGCCATTTTGTCAGTTCCAGTGCTCTTGTCTTTACATTGAGAAATTGTGAGCCTTTGAACCTGTCTCTATAAGTTGCTGACTCATAATTTGCATCCTTTTTGCATCAGCTGTGATGGCTCTCTTCCCTTTGAAAATGTTTTCCATTTCCTCATTGTTTTCTTGTTTATGTTTATATGAGACTTGCTAGACAGTTGTTCTCACTTCATGTCATGTTTCTAGTTTCTGTTGACTGTGTGGGGTTAAGTATGTGTACTTGCCCCTAACACATTATTAAATGTCCCAACATTGGGTAGTACTAGAAGATACATGTGCATTTTACTAGTATCCCAAATAAGTCTCACAGCCAGAAGCATTTGGAACACTGGTTGTGGAAAGTGTAATTAGTAGCTAATACTAGGATCAAGAATATCAATCTTAAGTATTGAAAGAAAGAAAGTGGAAAGAAGGAAAAAGCAATGATGTATAACCATGGAGGGAACTACATGGTTGGGAAGTATGAAAAATAGTAATGGATGATGGTAGGTGTGTTGTGTTATTTGCAATTCATTTTTACAGGTGTGGGCTGTCATGAGCATGTTTCCCAGTAAGACAGGAGTTACAATATAATAGCTTAACAAAACAAAAACAGAAAAAAATAAAAATAAAAAATATAGACAGAACAGGTAAGAGCTCCACCTGTCATTCTCTTGATTCAAAGTCCAAAGACCTTAAGCACTAACACCTTTTAATCCTGCCTTCCATCCCTCCTACCTTGCTCCTGCCACTACAGTGGTGGAAATCTGCTGCTAAGGTTGAGCTCACTCCAGCCAGAATAGGCAAGAACCCCACTTACACTGAGGACCTTCACACACTCTTGATTCAAATTCCAAAGACCTACCACATGGACATTCTTTGACCCCCTCCACCTGCCTCTGGGGTCATGCTCTCTACCCTACCTTGGACCAAAGTACACTGCTAACATGCAGGCTACACCAACCAGAGCAGGTAAGAGACTAACCTGCCTCTGAACACTTCTAATTCCTGGGTTCAGAGGCCAAAATCCCAAGCAACTGTCACCACCATGAGCATCCATCCCCCAATGCTGTGCTCTACACTACACAGAAGATACCCACTTCTCGATGTAGGCCAATACAGTCAGAAAAAAATAAATAACCTGCTGGATCAAAAGACAGGGTAAGTATCAGAAATCAGGCCACTAACCCTGAGGGAGACTTCCAACTGGATCAGAAGTTACATGTAGACCACAAAGGCCAAAGGACCAAAGAGGAAACAAAAACCAAGGGATAAAACACCCATGCAACAAAAACAAACTCAGCAATCTGCTCCTATACCTTACTCATCCCAAATCAGTATGGCAAAATGCATAACACAATCAACAACAACAAGGGTAATATGGAATCATGAGAGCCCAGCTACTCTACTATTGCATGGTCAAAATATTCCAACAGAGCCAAAGCACAAGAAGTTCACCCTTAAAACTAACATAATGAGTATGAAAGTGTTCCATAAAAAGGAAATGAATTAATTTTTTAAAGAAATCCAGTAAGCCATTCTCTCACCACCTCTCCACTCACTTTCATCAGACCTGAAGATCCTAAACTTACAGGCTAGATTTCCTTTCTCCACCCATTTTTCCTGCTTGCTGCATCCTCTGGGGCACCCTCAGCTGCTCTGGGCTGTTTTCTATCCCTGGCCAACCTTCTCATTGGCCAAAGAAAATGTTAGATCTAAAAAGTTCTTGACACAGAAGTGGCGGCAGGATCAGGTATGGGAGGGGACAGTGCAGAAGTAGAGAGGGTCAGGAAATTGAACTGAGGCATGTATCAGTGGGGGATGGGGAACTGGGTTAGCCACTAGAAAGTTCCAGATGTCAGGGAAGCAAGAGGTTTCTAATGGGGATGACATTAGCTAAAATTTTCAACAAAGAAGAGGGAGAACCTGGAGAGACCATATCCAGTGGATATGCATGACCCTTGGTTGAAAGATGGGGTCATTTACCCATCTCAAAAGTTATAACCCAGAGTTATTCCTATCTAAAGGAAATGGAAGAACAAAGAATGGAGCAGAAACTGAGAGATAGCACATCTAGAGATCGCCCCACCTAGGGATCTATCCCATTTGCCGTTACCAAACCCGGACACTATTGCTGATAACAAGAAGCACTTGCTGACAGGACCCTGGTATAGCTGAACTATAAGGCTCTGCCAGAGCCTGACCAACACATGCAGATCCTCAAAGCCAACCATCGAACTGAGCATGAGGAAGAGTTAGGGGAAGGACTGAAGGAGCTGAAGAAGATTGAAACCCAATAGGAAGAACCACATCAATTAATCGGACTCCCTAGAGCTTCCAGGTACTATGCCACCAACCAAGGAGTATACATGGAGGGACCATGGTTCCAGGTGCATATGTAGGAGAGAATTGCCTTATCTGGCAATCACTTGGAGAGGAAGCCCTTGGTCTATGGAGGCTTGATGCTCCAGCATAGGGGAATGCTAGGGAAGTGAGGCAGGAGTGGGTAGGTGGGTGGGGGATCACCCTCATAGAGACAGTGTGAAGGGTAAGGGATAGGGTGTCTGCAGAGGAGAAACTGGGAAGGGGACCCGTATTTGAAATGTAAGTAACTTTAACATCAATTAAAAAATAATTTAGGTGAACTAGGAAAAAATTTCCTGGCACAAAACATCCGGAAAATCTAGAATAGTAAGAAAAATACCAAACCTAAGCACAATTTTAATAGAAGGAGAAGGAGAGGATCCCATGTCAAAGATTCAGAAAATATTTTCAAAAAGATCATAGAAGAAATTTTTCCTAACCTACAGAAGTAGGTGTCTAAAAAGAGTCAACCATACACAATGCAAGATAGTTTGAACAGCAAATGAAAGACCCTCACTCCATAATAATCAAAATATTAAACATACAGAAGAATGAATATTAAAAAGCTGGAAGGAAAAGGCCAAGTAACATATAAAGGAAAACCTACTAGAATTACACCAGACTCAACAGCGACTTTAAAAGCCAGAATAGCCTGGAAGGACGTTTTGCACACATTAAGAGACCACAAATGCCACCTGAAAACACTATACTCAGAAAACCTTTCAGTCACTGTAGATGGAGAAAACATGATATTCCATGATGTGTCAAGTTTAAACAATATCTATCTACAAATCCAGCCTTACAGAAGGTACTAGAAGAATTCCAACACAAATAAGTTAACTGCATGCATGAAAACACAAGAAATATACCAGCAAATCCCAAAGAATGAATACACACACACACACACACACACACGCACAAATCCAAAGAATCTTTAGGTCATATTTCAAAAACCAGTAAAGCACAAAGTTGAAAATTTAAATGATATTTACAGTTTTTTTGATAGGTAACAGCTACCAAAATTAAATCAAGATCAGATAAACATTTTAAATAGACCTATAGCCTTTAAGGAAATACAATCAATAAAAAGCCTCCCAAGCAAAACAAAAAAGCAAACAAACAAAAACAAAACCTAAACAGAACAGGGTGGTTCTAGCACAGAATTCTATCAGACTTTCAAAGAAGAGCTAGTATCAACATTCCTCAGATCATTTCACAAAATAGAAACAGAAGGAATGTTATGAGCTCATAGTCACACTTTATACACAAACCACATAAAGGCTCAACAAAGAAAAAGAACTAAAGATTAAATTCACTCATGAATTTTTATGGAAAAATTATTGAATAAAACACTTACAAATTGAATCCAAAAGCACATTAAAAAGATCATCACCATGATCAAGTACATTTCATTCTAGAGACAAAGTAATGGTTCAGCATGCAAACATGTGTCAGTGTGAGTCACCATCTAAACAAAATGAATACAACAAACAGATGGCCATCACATTCATGCTGAACAAGCCTTTACCAAAATCCAAAGATTCTTGGAGAGATCAGGTATAAAAGAGACATACCTAAACACAATAAAGGCAATTTACAGCAAGCTAATACCAAACATGGAATTAAATAGGGGAAAATGCAAAGTAGTTCTGCTAAAATTAGGAACAAGGAAAGACTGTCCTCTCCATATCTACTCAATATAGTTCTTGAAGTTGTAGCTAGAGCAATAAGACAACTAAAGTAGGTCAAGGGGGATACAAACTAGAAACAAAGAAGTCATTATTTGCATCTGATACAAAATTATACCTGACCTCCAAAATCTACCAGGGAAATAATACAGTTGATAAACATCTTCAGAAAAGCAACTGGATGCAAAATTCACATAAAAATAGTGGTAGCCTTCCCAGGGCTGAGAAAGAAATCAGGAAATAACATCCTTCACAATAGTCACAAATAATATCACAGAACTTGAGTTAACTTGAACCAAGCAAATGACAGATCTATGTGACATCTTTTTCTTAAAGGAAATTGCAGAAGATATCATGCACCTCACATGGGCAGCACAGTAGAGCTGGCCCTGGATGTGGGGTTTGTAAATAAACCAGAGTGTGAGGCAATCTGCTGGGCAGAGGTGTGGATGAGAGAGATGCCTTTTCCTTTCTCTCATCTCTCACCTTCTATAGCAATTGGAAGAGCTGGCCTTGGGATTATGAGAGGATGAACTGGCCATGTCCCTCACCAGCTGCAACAATTAAAAGAGTGGGTTCTATAACTTGCCCGGGCAGCAAGATAGAACTGGCCCTGGTTGTAGGAGTTGCTGGTGAGCTAGTCCCAAGGGAACAGTAGAACTGATGGCCTGATCAGCTCAGATTCATTAAAGCTCAAGGTCCAGAACTTTGAATTGGCCCACCTCAATGTCTACCCAAGGAATGAACTGCTGGAGTGCATGAAGGATCTGGTCCTAGAGTTCCAAAACTATAACATTTTCAGGTAACAAAGAAACAATATAATACCCAAGAAGAGTCCCAGTTAAGTTCCAATATTGATATAGCAACAGAAGCCAAGAGGTCTCATACAAGACAAACTCATCATTGTAATGAATATTTGCAATCAAGGAAACACAGACCAAAGTATTTATTGTGAAACACACTATGACGTGCTACATCTTCAAAAATGAGAATTTCTTTCTCGGTTCAGGGGGAGGTTGGAAGGGTGAAAGTTGGGGTCAGGGACAGGAATGAGATGGGATGAATGATATGAAGTTCACAAAGGGGCAATAGAAAAAAAAGATAACATCAGGCAATTTATAGGCAAATGGATGAAACTAGAAAAATATCATCCAGAGTAAAGTAACACAGACCCAGAAAGTCAAACATTTTAGGTACTCACTTATGAGTGAATATTAGTTGTGAAGTCAATGATAATCATGCTACCACCCACAGACCCAGAGAGGTTAAGTAACAAAGAGGGATAAAGTGGGAAGGTATGAATCTCCCTGGAAAGGGAAAATAGAATAAATATTGTTGGTGGAGAGGGGACAGGAACAGGAGGGATTAGGTAGAAGGATATTGGAGGGAGAGGATACTGGAAGAGACAATTGGCGGGGATGGGTGGAGGTGGGTGGTATTTGGTGGGTGACTTAGAAACCTAATGCAATGGGAATCACCAGCAATCTACTAGGATGGCCCTTGCTAATATTCTTAGTAATTGGTGATATGGAACCTGAATAAGCCATCTCCTGTAACCAGGCAAGACTCCACTGAAGTGATTAAAACACCAACCCAGCCACAAACCCTTCAAACTACAATCTGCCTTGCCTACAATGATGCGCTGTGGTAAGGTGGCATGGAAATAGGTGGGAGTGGCCAATCAGTAACCTCCTGATTGAGACCCATGCTACACATGAAAAGAAGCCCACTACTGACACTGCCTGGAGGGGCTGGATGACCCAGTGACCTAGAATAGAACCAAACACAACCAGGGTAAAAAAAAAAAAAACAGTAAATGAGTTAATTCCTGTGGATACTAAGCTATTCTCATAGACCAGAGATTAGCATAATTGTCATCAGAGAGGCTTCATTCAGTAGCTTACAGAAACAGATGCAGAGACCCATAGTCAAACATCATAAGGAGCTCTGGGAGATCTTTAGCAGATTATGAAGGATTCTAAGAGCCAGAGGGATCAAAGATGCCACAGGAAAAACCACAGAATCCACTAAACAGGGATCATAGAGGCTCAGGGAGGTGAAGCATAATCAAGGAGTCTGCATGGGTTTGACCTAGGTGTCTGGATAAGTTACAGTCATATAGCTTGATGTCCTTGTGGGACTCCTAACAGTGTGAGCAGGAGCTGTCTCTGACTTTTGACTGGTTTTGGGGTCCTTTTACAACCACTGGGGTGCTGTGTCTAGCCTTAATATAAGGGGTGTGGCCTACTCTTCTTGCAACTTGATATTATTATCATCATGCTTGTTTGATGTCTCTCAGATGCCTGCCTTTTTCTGAAGGCAAATGGAGGAAAAGTGGTTAAGAGAGTGGAATGGGGAAGGACTGGAAGAAAAGACAGGAGGGGAAATTTTAGTTAGGACATAAATTTGAAAAATAATAAAAACAAAGGAAAAAAATCAAGAAAAAAATTTTAACAACTAAAATGTTAAATAAAATAAAATAAGTAACTTCTGGTTGATTTCTCCTCTGTGTTACACCTATTAATAAGTGTTCTTTTAAAGACAATTTTATTATTTAATTATAAATAATACTTTAGGAATACATTCAGGTCCTTTCAGCAGTAGATATTAAGCAACAAAGCCTACATCATTTTTAAATTAAAATATTATCATGCAACTTTAGTATGCACAGATATATGTTCAGAGTAAATATAGATGTAGATTTAAGAAATCTACTAATCAATCTGAATACATAAATAAATATGTGCCTAAGTGTATATTTTTCCCTAAGTTTGAGACATTTAAAATATTAAATGAATATGTAGGTGTGGCAGAACCTTCCCCTAATCAATAAAGATTTCAGGGGACCAATTACCGGGCGAGGAGTAGGTGGGACTTTGAGGTCGGAGAGGGGAAGAGAGGAGGCCAGAAATAGTGACTTGCTTTTTGAAAGGGGAGAGCTGAGAGGACAAGATGTGACAAACAAGGGGCCTGGGTTTAGATGGCAGATCTAGCAGGATTCACTACGGGAGGATTTAATTTAGAATGGCTTACAAATTAGGATGCTAGTTGCTGCGCCCAGCTATTGAGTTACCTGTTGATTTTAAACTAAGATTGTGTGGTGTTTTCCTTCACGTGGAGACTCAACTGGGTTCCAGAGACAAAGGTACAGGAGCAAAGCATGGGTGTGCCAGAAGTGTACCCCAGCTAGCCCTGTGAATTTGGATGCTTGAGGCTGTGAAGAGATTTCAAAGTCAGAGAGTCTCTGCTGAGAAGAGAACAGACCAGGCTGTTGGGAGGTAGTTTGGTTGCCTTTTCTTTTGTTATTTTTATTTTTATTGGATATTTTATGTATTTACATTTCACATGTTATCCCCTTTCCCACCTTTTCCATCCCCCTTCCCCCTGCTTCTATGAAGATGGCCGTCTTTACTATTTAACGCAACGTGTGTAGGTATCTGTGTTTGGGTTTGTGTTCATGAGTAAGGTACCTGCAGAGGCCGGAAGACTACATTGGTTACCCCGAAGGTAGACACACATTGGGTGTGAGTTAATACGCTGGATTCTTTGCAAGAACAGAATGCACTTTTAACCATTGATCAATCTCACCTCCAAGGTACAAAATTTTTAGGTAAAATTAATTAAAATGTGATAAATTATAAAAGTAAAATTTACACACTTATACAGCTAACAATTTTACTATAAGTACCCAATAAAGCAACAGATTAGTTTCAAAGTTTTATACTTGAGTGTTGAAACCTTAAGTCCACAAAGATATTTGTTGTGAGGTCATTTAAGGATTAGATATAGTAGGCCACTTATATTAGTATCAGAATTATTTATTAATGAAATCATTAAATCTTTATTAATATGCATAACTTTATCTTTTATTCTTATCTCATGCATTATATCCTGATCACCATTTCTTTTCCTTCCAACACTACCCATCACATCCCCTCTTCCCCATGTCTACTCCTCCTCTATTTCCTTCAGAAAAGAGCAGGCTTCCAGGGATATAAACTGAACACAGCATAACAAGTCATAAGATAGTTTGGTATAACAAACTGTCATACCAAGGATGAGGCAACTGAATAAGAGGAAAAGAATACCAATAGCAAGAAAGAGAGTCAGAGACACCCCTCTCTCCGACTCTCAGGAATCCCACAAGAATGCCAAGCTACACAGTCATAACATATATGCAGAGAACTAGCTCAGATCTGTACAGGCTCTCTGATTGTCACTTCAGTCTCTGTGAACCCCTATAACATCTGCCTAGTTGATTCTGTGGTGTGTGTACTCCTGAGATCCTAGCCCCTGCTGGCTCCTACAATTTTTCTCCTTTTGCAGAATTCACCAAATTTAACCTAAAGTTTTGTCGCATGTCTCTGCATCTGCCCTCATCATTTACTAGACTAAGCTCTCTGATAACGATTGGGCTGGCATGAATCTATAAATATAGCAAAGTGTCATTAAGAATCATTTCATTGACTTTTTTTTCCTTGCCAGTCTTTTATATTCTATACTAGGTCTCTGGGCTCTCCAGATTCTGCTTCCTTGCCACCCAACAGTATTGTAAGGTATGGCTTCCTCTCATAACATCTCAAGTTGGACCAGTCTTTGGTTGGCTATGCCCAAAAATGCTGTGTCAACATTACCCCAGCACATCTTTCAGACAGGACAAATGATAGGTTGCAGTTTTTTTTTTTGTTTGTTTTTTTTTTTTTTTTTGGTTCTTTTTTTCGGAGCTGGGGACCGAACCCAGGGCCTTGCGCTTCCTAGGCAAGCGCTCTACCACTGAGCTAAATCCTCAGCCCCGATAGGTTGCAGTTTTTGTGGCTTTGTTCATGTCCCAGTCAGACCACCGAAAGCCTTGCTGAGTTACAGATGTCTAATTCAGGATATGTATCCCCTTTCACTAAGAGTCTTTGATAGAAACCTCCTACTAGATTCTAGGGAGTATTGTCTGTACTAGGTTTCTACAATGACCCAAGATGTCCCCAATACTGTAGTCTCTCAGTATTCTCTTCTCCATCCCCACACCCGATCCTTTAATGTATAACTTATCAACATTTTTCCCTAAAATATTTCTATAATGTAGCTAAATTAATGTGAAATTCAATGTTCATATTTTTTCTTTCCATTGGATGAATATAAAACTGATAGATCAAAATATTTAGAGACTGAGAGCAAGCACTGGGTGGATACATTTACCAAAGTAAATAATAGTATATACAATTTATGAGAATAAATTTAGTCATTGAGAACAAAGCTCACCATAGCCAGTTTGTTACTGTCAAAATAGAAGGTATCACTGTTGGCTTCTGCTTTATCATAGTCTACCTGGATACTTAATAGAGGTGAATATTTGTTTATAATAATTTGGCAAATATTTGTGTATATTTCTCAGAATTAACTATCTTGGGCATCATCAAGATGATGTTTCTTTCTCTGGTGCTTTTAGTTCTTTCCAATAGGATGTCTTAGGTTTCTATGTGTTTATTTTTTTCTTCAAATTCTAATTATTCTCAGGTTTTACATATCTTACCTTTATATTTGTCAATATGAGATCATTTATTAATTCCTCAGGTAAATTTTTTATTGGCTCCTTTGCATCTTTCTATTGCTTCAATATTTTTAATAACACCAGCACAATCTAAAATAAATGTCAGTTCTTGTTACTTTTTTATTATGAAAGAAAAAGAGAGGAAAACATTTCATCTTACCTTTGAGTCTTCAGTAATATATAAATTTTCTAGCAAAAGTACTTAAGACAGTTTTTCTTCTCAGGGATATCTCCATGTACACATTAAATCATTCTTGTTCATAAATAACTTAATGTAGTCTATGTAGAGCATTTTGACTCTATGTGTAATACATTTATCAAATATCATCACACTACCTATATTGTATCCACTTCACTGAAGGGATAATAGAGTAATTAACTGTCAATCAGTTTGAGACTGATATCCCTCAGCCTTCAAAATTAGATTCAATAATAATTAATTTAATGACTTAATTACATGATGGTTGTATAGCATGAAATTGATGAGATTAAAAGTTAATATCTGAAACTTAAATTTTCACTGCTCAGCATTAGTTTCCAGAATTGGATTCACTTACTAATTATTCACATGCTTTGCATAGGTGCTTTAATTATATATCTGCCTAGAAAATATTTTTGGTAACTTCTTATGAGATTGACTAAAGTTGATATATGATGAAACTATAAAAATTTTTTACTATAGTCTAATAATTTAATTGATAAGTCTAGTTGTGTAAATCTATATTCCATCAACTAATATCCAATAATGTGTTTCAAGTTTGGAGCACATAACATGTATCAGATATTGTTTTAGATTACTTTATACTAAAGTATATAAAGTGTATTTATACTTCATTTAAATATAAACTATAGTATTATTAGTACTATTAGTATTATAATATTATTTAAAATGATATATTCTGATTTATGTATCTCATATACATATGAGATATACTTATATTAATATATATATAAATAAGAGTGCATATATGTTATATATGCATACCTATGTTATATCTAAAAATCCCTAACACATGGAATTTTGCCATTGAAATGAAAACAAGCTGAAATTTAGAGAGGTTAAGTGACTGCTCCAAGTTGACAGAGTTAAATCTCTGACCTCCACTTTTCTGAGTCAAATTTTCTTTTTGTTTCTTTGGAAAGAATACTTTATCTTTATATTAATATGATTTTTCTGTTACTTTTTATTCCTCTCCTTATTCTTTTACTCTATCCAGATAAAGATCACATTCCAGTATTTCTCTTTTCCTCATCTTTTAACTACTACTTTGAATTCCATGACTGTTGACTAATCCTTTTGTTGTGTTGTGTCTTGTACTGAAACTTTCTCTGGTTATTACAGTGTTCCCAGTGCTGAAAATTATAGTTACTACATTTTCTCACTGGATGCTTCATAGGCATTATTTCTGAAAAAATTCTAATTTGTTTAGAATTACACAGCAATACATTTGTAGTAGTTTGACTAACACTGGCTCCCATAGGCCATTAGGGAGTGACTCTATTAGGGTGGATGGCCTTTTGGGGTAGGTGTGGGTTTGAAGGAAGAAGCTTGGAAATGGACTTTGAGGTCTCAGATTCTCAAGCCAGGACAAGTATCTCACTGTCTTACTGCTGCCTCATAATCCAGATGATATAGAACTCTTTGCTGTCTCTCCAGCATCATATCTGCCAGCATGCTCTTATGCACTGCCACCATGACAATAGTGACCTAAACGTCTAAACTGTAAGCCAATGCAAAACAGCTGTTCCTCTTTAAAAATTTTGACATGGTTATGGTGTCCCTTCATGGTAACAGAAAGGCTAAGATAGGAGATTGAAATTCCATTTGACACCTATCAGAATGGTTAAAATCAATAACACAAGTGACAGTTCATGCTAGTGAGGATGTGAAGCAAGGGGAACACTCTTCCATTTATAGTGGGAGTGCAAACTTCTATGCCACTATGAAAATCAATATGGCAATTGCTTAGAAAACTGGGGCTGAAACTACCTTAAAACCCACTTATACCATTCTCAGGTGCCATCCTATCACATGGACACTTGTTCAACTACCTTTGTAGCAGCTTTATTTATAATAGCCAGAAAGTGGAAGCAACCTAGACATTCCTCAACCAAAGGATAGAAAAAGAAAATGTGGTACATTCATACAATAAACTGTTACTCAGCTGTTAAAAAAAGATACAATGGAAATATGTAACTTCTGTGGGTGGGAGGTGGGGGATCTTCTAGAAAGTTCCAGTTATGTGGGAGACTCTCAGGACTCAATGAGGGTAACCTTAGCCAAAATGCTCAACAGTGAGGAGAGGGAACTCAGAGTTCACCTCCAGTAGATAGGAAGGACCTCAAGTGAAGGGACAAGGATACCAACCCACAGCCAAAATTTCTGAATCCAAATTGTTCCTGTCTAAAAGCAATACAGTGAGAAAAATGGAGAAGAGACCAAAGGAAAGGCTGTGCTGTGACCAGCTTAACTTGGGAACCATATCATGGGGTGAGAGGGAGCGCCAAGGCCTGACTCTATTACTGATACTACGTTGTGCTTATAGACTGGACCCTAACATGGGTGTCGTCTGAGAGACTCAACCAGCAGATGAGTGAGACACTGAGACAGATGCTGATACTTACAAACAACCATTGCAGTGAAGTCAGGGACCCCTATGGAGGGATTAGTGGAAGGATTGAAGAATTTGAAGGAGAGGGAGACCCCATAGGAAGACCAGCAGTCTCAACTAACTCAGACTCCTAGGAACTTTCAGAGATTGAGCCATCAACCAGGAGCATACACAGGGTGATCTGATCCCCCAACAACTCTTCCTCCCACACCCTCGCAAATATATAGCAGAAGACTGCCTGTCTCAGTGGGAGAAGATGTGCCTAATCCTAGAGAGACTTGAGTCTTTCCAGGGAAAGGAGAGACCTGGGGGGAAGGGGAGCACCCTTTTGGAGGCAAGGGTGAGGAGGAATGGAAGAATTGTGGCAGGGGGGTCCAGGAGGCAGGCAATGGCTGGAATGTAAATAAATAATTAATTAAAAAGTAAAATAAATAAATAACAATTAAAAATGATACCATGAAATTGTTAGGCAAATGAATGGAACCATCCTGAGTGAGCTAAGACACAGAAACATAAATATTAACTTATAAGTTAATATTAGCTCTTAAGTCAATGATAATCATCCTAAAATTCACAGACCCAGAGTATCTAAGTAACAAGATGTAGTCTAAATGAGTCACATGGAGCTAACTGGGAATGGGAAACAGAATAGATTTCTTAGGTGGATTGAGGTTGTATGGAAATTGAAATAACAGAAATAAAGTAGAGAAAAAATGGAAGGAGATAATATAGGAAAAGGAGGCCATTTGAACTGAGTGTATTTTGAAGGTGATGTGGAAATGTATTGCAGTAGAAAGTCCCTGGAATCTATGAGGGTGACCCTTCTTAGGACTCTTACTCATAGACCATTCAGAGCCTGAACAAGCATCCTGTGTAAGTAGCCAAGGCTTCCTGTTGGGACTGGGACAACAACCCAGCCACAAAAACTTTGACCTATAGCTTATCCCTTCTGCAAGGTTTATTGGGCAAATAGAGGTATAGAATTTGTGGGAGCTGCCAACCAATGCCAGCTCTAATTTGAGATACAGGCCATGAGAGGGACCTGATGGATAACACATAAACCTATAAATAAAGAAAAAATGATTCCTAAAGATCTCTTTATATACTCATAGTCTAGTGCCTAGCCTCCATCATCATCGTCAGAGAGGCTTACTCTGGCAGCTGATGGGAACAGATGCAGAGACCTACCGTCAAACATTAGGTAGCAAGAAACCTCAAATTGGAGATCTCCTCTGAGCCCCTCTTTTTGGATCCATAGAAACTCCACGTAAGAGGGAGAAGAAGAAATGTAGGAGCCAAAAATGGTTGAGAATATCAAAAGAACATGGCTCACAGAGCTCAACTTAAGCAGGGCTCATAGAGGCTCACAGAGCCTGAAGTAGCAACAACCATGGACCCTTCATGGCTCTGTACTAGGATTAATAGCATGGGCAGGGGACATTTCTAAATAGTCCAGCACTGACTCTGTCATGTGGTTATTAGTGGACAGTCTTATTTAGATTTATACTGAAAAGGAACAAGCTGAGCAAGGAAAAATATGTAATGTACAATTTGAGGAAAAAGGGGGAACCAGGAAGCTAATGGAGTTAAATCCTATATTCAAAGAGATAAAATGATTAAGAAAAGCCCAATGCTTTTTTTTCCGAAGCTGGGGACCGAACCCAGGGCCTTGCGCTTCCTAGGCAAGCGCTCTACCACTGAGCTAAATCCCCAACCCCCGAAAAGCCCAATGCTAAGTGGAATAAAAGGAGTGATGACCTAAGGGTAAGGTCTCACCCAATCAAACTTCCAATTGTGAAAATAAATTAAAGAAAAGCTTAGGGCTTGGCTAAGAACACATATCTTTATTCCTAGCACTGGGATTGCAGAGGCAGACTTCAGTGTTCAAGATAACCTTGGTCTGAGGAGCAATTTCTAGGACAGGCAAGCTTAGGTTGTTGTTGTTGTTGAAGAAAATCATCAACAACAGAAAAAATCAAAAATGAAAAGCTAGTAAACGTATATATGAGTGAAGTAGTCATGTTCCAGTCCCAGCAAGCTGAAGAACTTGGTAGTTTTGGCCACATATATTAGGGGTGTCCCTGCATGGAGGCCTAGAGAGACCTCTGCACGATGTTGAAAGAATAAAGCCTGAATATCTTTGGAGACTCCAAGAGGTAAGATATGCCAGAGCCATGGGATTCCTGCTGATGAAAGCTGCTAATGGGGAGTAGAACCAGCCCAAGGGAAAGAAGTGTGTTACAGTCAAGAAAGATGAAAGGCGTTGGAGACCTGAAGAGTATTTTGACATCAGCCATGAACATGCAGTTTGGAGTTTGTCCAACTGGTTTTCAGTCTTGTTTTGGTGTAGTACTCCTTCTCTACCCTTTTGGTATGGTAATGTATATCCTGTTCTATTGTTTGTTGGAAGTATATGATCTGCTTTCTGACTTTATGGAGAATTACAGTTAAGTATGTGCCATGAGTCCCAGAAGAGACATTGAACATTGAACTTAAGAGTAATGATACTTTGAAAGACTATGGGAGCTTTTGCAGTTAGATTAAATGAATTTTACATTATGATATGACTATAATACTGTGGGGAGCAGGGAGTGGAAAGTTGTGGTTTGCATGAAAATGTCACGTTAGGTCCACAGGGAATGGCACTATTAAGAGGTGTGGTCTTGGTGGGGTACATTTTTGAGGAAGTGTGTCACTAGGGGTGAGTCTTGAGGTCTAAGTTACTCATGCCAGGCCAAGTGTCTCACTCTCTTCCTACTGCCTGCTGATTCAGATGTAGAACTTGCAGCTGCCTCTCCAGTATATATCTGTCTCCATGGTGCCATGCTTCCTACCATAACAATAATGGACTAAACCTTTCAACTGTAACCCAGCCCAATTAAATGCTTCTTTATAAGAACTGCTGTGATCATGGTGTCTTCCCAGAAACAGAAACTGTAACTAAGATACCAATGTACAGTCCAGTAAAATGAAGCTGAGGCATTTTTGCTGAGTTGAAGAATATTAACAAGCATGATTTCTTGTTTTCTTATTAATGCTAACTTAGATGACCTATTATCTCTCTTCAACCTTTGGCTGTTGTCTAATTTTACCTTTGTTTAGTTCGGAAACCTGCTGTCCTAAGAAAGAAAGAAAGAAAGAAAGAAAGAAAGAAAGAAAGAAAGAAAGAAAGAAAGAAAGAGAGAGAGAGAGAAAGAAAGAAAAAGAGAGAGAAAGAAAGAAAAAGAGAGAGGGAGGGAGGGAGGGAGGGAGGGAGGGAGAGAGAGAGAGAGAGAGAGAGAGAGAGAGAGAGAGAGAGAGAGAGAGAGAGAGAGAGAATCCTTACAATTGGGTCATACACAAAATTGTCCAAATGTAAATAATCAGTTGTAGTTGTTTTAAAAATAATAATGGTATACCATTTAATCGATTCATGTCGGTTTTGACTAACTATAAAATAGAAAACAGACAATGAAACCACTATATGTGTGTGTGTGTGTGTGTGTGTGTGTGTGTGTGTGTGTATGGAGGGAGAGAAGGGGGGAAGATTTTCTGTCTACATTCCTTCAAGTAAAGCATCTTTATTCCTTGAGTTAGGTCTTCACTGGAAGAATTAGAATTGTATTTGTTACAGGTCACAATGTAGCATTCATGAAGGACCTGGTTTCTCTGTCAGACTTACGGTGATTTATTAATACAAAACATACTGAATATCAATTTTCTTTCCTAGGACACTTTGCCTCCTTTTACTTTTAATTTGTATTGGAAACTAGGCTAAAGTTACAAGCAATTAGTTAACACTCTGATGTGCTATTAGAAACCAATTTCAGTAGCATGGATTAGGTCAACACAGCCTGAATGAGGCCTTGAAAGATCAGCGAGTTCACAAATATAAATGCTTTTGTTACTGTTAATATGCAGCAACATTTGAGTGGATCTTTTAGATGCTTCTTTCACCACATTACAGGAACTTTATTCAGAAGTGGTGCCACTTTCTCTCTCTTCTTCCCCTTCTCTTTTTGTATTCACCTCAAGGGCACATGGTATGTTCTGTCCTTTAGAGATATAAAGACAAAAAAAAAAAAAAAAAACAACAAAACCCTGCATGCCTTTGTTTCAGCTGAAATTATGAATAGCTTTTAAAAATACAATGTTTTGAGATTTAAAAAATTAATAACTATAAATATTACAACTAACACTCATCCTTCTTTATGTCGATAAGGAAAATTGGACATCTTCATAATCTGACAAGTAAAGTCAGACTATACAGTTTAGGCTTAAGTAAAATGCAACTCAAGAGATCACATGATACATGAAATCTATACAAGTAAAATTTTTCTAAATTTTTCTAAAGCAATATTTTCACCATTTCAGTATTTTACTTCTATTGATATACAGAAGAAAATATTTTTTTTTCTGAATAGGAGTACAGTGTTACCTCATTATCCACAGAGAATATATCTCAAGAACTCCATTACATATTAAAATTTGCAGATGGTACTAAACCTTATTTTACCATAATTTTCCTGTAGGTACTTAGCCATGATAAAATTTCATTTAGGTGCAGTAAGAGACTAATAATAATAACTGATACTAAAGTGCAATGATTTCAGTAATACAATAAAAACTGTCTGAATGTGATCTTTCTCTTGAAAGTCAGGACAAGCATTAACATTTGACCCCAGTACACTGCAGGCTACTAAAACATTAGGAATTGGAGCTGTAGATAGTGGGAGCTACCATACTTATTTACCATGGAGTCAGGTGCTTGCATTTTCATTCTCCTTGTATACCGACCTTAGTGCCAGTGAGTAGCAGTGTGCGAAATCTCTCTCTATTCACAGGCGTCCTTATGCTTTAATATTCAACATCAAATTTTAGCATTTCTTTATTACACTTGAATGTCAATGAGCTGTAAACTTCCGATGGAGAGGAATGAGGATACTGAAGCCTGGTAGAAAATGAACTCTACATTTTCGAAGGAACAAGAAAATGTTTCACTTGCGATGCTAATCTTTTATGGTCAGAGTAGTCGGTGTGTGAAACTTACTAAGGTGACGGATGATGAGTCTGTTCCTCATCTGTCTGTATTAAAATAACCAACTTAAGCGAGATTAAACTTTTCAATTTTGTTTGGCCCGCTTTATCATTTAAAATAGAAATAATTTTGCTCTTGATAATATTTATTAGTCTTATTTTTCTCTCCAGTCATCATGGGTTATACACAAAGTGTTAGATTTAAAAATATAAATAAAAAGTCTGGGAGAAAGAAGGGAAAGGAAAAAATGGCATGGTATACACTGTTGTGGTTCTACATAGCACAGTCAAGAATCTTTCTCTTTCCCTTCTTTTTCTTTATTTAATGTTTAAGGTTCATTTTCAGATGCTGACTTCTAGCCTGCATTTGAACATACTTATTTGTAACCATTGTGTCTAAAAGCGAAGAGCTCGGTGCTACAGCAATCTGGGAAAGATTGAAAAGTAACTTCTAAGTCCTGCAATACACTAATTAGTGATGCTCCCTTGGCCTTGTGCTTATCTTGCTCCATAGTGCCAAGAGAAAACAGGAAAAGGAAAATGAAGGTATGAGAAAAGGTGATCGAGGAACACACTGTGGTCTCACATAAGCATGTGCTTTTCTTAAGTTGTAAATTTTTACTACAACATTTTTACTTCGTAGTTTTTTGAGCATGCCACATCCTAGATGTATTGCTAATTTACAAAGTAATCTAAAACAAATTTCACATGATAGTAAGTATTGTTTCCTATCTATCAAAGGTATGATGCATCTTTGGATTTCTGGCCTTGTGGTGACAGATGTGAGTTGATCCAGTCATCAGAAGAGGTAGTTGGATACACAGCTTCTCACATCAGAATCGAGGCAGGCATTGATCTCATCTGTATTTGCTGAAATACCTTTTCTGTCTCCCCTAGTTATAACTTTAGAAGCATCTTTGCAAAAAATAATGTTTCTGGGAGCAAAAACATATTAAAACATAAAATTGAAATTTTGCAACAAAGCCCCAAGGAAATGCAGGTCAATTGTAGTACCACAGACCAGTCTTAAAGTCTTCCAAATGATTACACTGACATTGCCATTCCCATTTTTGTTCCTTAAATTCAAATGTCATGTTGGTCACACCACAGAATGTTTCTCATACATATATACTTTTTCACTCATCATCACCTAGCCTGCATAATTTGCTATGTCATTGCAAGAGTTCTTTTCTTTTTTTTCCATCTTTATTAAATTGGGTATTTCTTATTTACACTTCAAATGTTATTCTTTTTCCCGGTTTCCGGGCCAACATCCCCCTAACCCCTCTTCCTCCCCTTCTGTATGGGTGTTCCCCTCCCCATCCTCCCCCATTACCGCCCTCCCCCCAACAATCACGTTCACTGGGGGTCCAGCCTTGGCAGGACCAAGGGCTTCCTCTTCCACTGGTGCCCTTACTAGGCTATTCAGTGCTACCTGTGAGGTTGGAGTCCAGGGTCAGTCCATGTATAGTCTTTGGGTAGTGGCTTAGTCCTGGAAGCTCTGGTTGGTTGGCATTGTTGCTCATGTGGGGTCTCGAGACCCTTCAAGCTCTTCTAGTCCTTTCTCTGATTCCTTCAACAGGGGTCCCGTTCTCAGTTCAGTGGTTTGCTGCTGGTATTCACCTATGTATTTGCTGTATTCTGGCTGTGTCTCTCAGGAGACATCTACATCCAGTTCCTGTCAGCCTGCACTTCTTTGCTTCATCAGTCTTATCTAGTTTGGTGGCTGTATGTGCATGGGCCACATGTGGGGCAGGCTCTGAATGGGTGTTCCTTCAGTCTCTGTTCTAAACTTTGCCTCCCTATCTCCTCCTAAGGGTATTCTTGTTCCCCTTTTAAAGAAGGAGTGAAGCATCCGCATTTTGTCATCCTTCTTGAGTTTCATGTGCTCTGTGCATTTGGGTAATTCAAGCATTTGGGCTAATATCCACTTATCAATGAGTGCATACCATGTGTGCTTTTCTGTTACTTCAGGATGATATTTTCTAGTTTCATCCACTTGCCTATGAAGAAATAGTAACATCCACATATCCTTTCCTGAAATTGGAAACTTTGACCTTTATGTTAGTAATTAATAGATCCAATATACAGAATATTCTTAAGGGTATAGAAAAACTGAACAATGTCAACAGTTAATTTGATTCCATTAACATTTTTATCAAGAGTAAAATTAACACCTCTTGTGCTTAAAAAGCACATTTATTGACTGCCCTTCATATCTCTTTTTTGTATAACTAGAAATAGAAGTGATGGATCATATGTTAATACATTGAATCATTTGATAAATGTCAGGGTTGTTTTCCAAAATTACCTATGCAACGTTATCTCCCCACAGGCTTTCTTTATTTCCTTTATCAAGGATTTGCATGCTTTATATACAGATACTTTTTTATTTTTATTTACATTTTTATTGCTTATTTTATTTATTTACATTTCAGAACTCAGTCCCCTTACAGGTTCACCCCGCTTACACACAAACTGCCTATCCTACTCCCTTCCACCCTGCTTCTATGAAGATGCTCCTCTACCTACCAACCTACTCTCACCTCATTGCTCTAGCATTCCCCCATACTGGGGCATCAAGCCTTCACAGAACCAAGGGCCTCTTCTCCCATTGATGCCAGGGAGAAGCCATCCTCGCTACATATGTGGCTGGAGCCATGGGTCCTTCCATGTGCATTCTCTGGTTGGTGGTTTAGCCCTTGGGAGCCCTGGGGGAGTCTGGTTGGTTGATATTGTTGTTCTTCCTATGTGGTTGCAAACCCTTTTAGCTCCTTCAGTCCTTTCCCTAACTCCTCCATTGGGGTCCCTGTGCTTAGTCGAATGGTTGGCTGCAAGCGTTGCCCATCTGTATTGGTAAGGCTCTAGCAGAACCTCTTAGGAGACAGCTATATCAGGCTCCTGTCAGCAAGCACTTCTTTGCCTCAGCAATTGTAACTGGGTTTGATGGTTGCATATGGGATGAATCTCCAATTGGGAAAGTCTCTGGATGGCCTTTCCTTAAGTGTCTGTTCCACTCTTTGTCCCTGTATTTCCTTTAGACAGGAACAATTCTGGGTTAAAATATTTTGAAAAGAGTGTGTGGACCCATCTCTTAACCAGTGGACGTGCTTAACCTCTCCATATGGTCTCTACAGGTTCGCTCTCCCCTTTGTTGGCTATTTCAGCTAATGTCATCACCACTGGATCCTGGAAGCCTCTTGCTTTTCTGGCATCTGGGCCTTTTTATTGGCTACCCCCATTCCCCATTCTTCATTGGCACACACCTCTGTTCAATTTCCTGATCCTCTTTACATCTTACCTGTCTCCTCCCATACCTGATCCTGCTCACCTTTTTTCCTGTTGTTGTAAAATCACAAGAAAAAATAAAAGTCTTTTTTTTTTCCCCTCACTCTAGGTCCGGCACTGTAGTGCCCCAAGATATCTGCTAGATGTCTTGACAGAAACAGCAAAGGTCTCACCCACTCTGCTCCATCCCATATCACATTGCCGACGGCCTCCCTCTGAGCCTGGCAGCAATCTCTCTACCTATCTAGTTCCCAAGGCAGGTTTCCATGCCAGAAACACACATCCCAACTCCGTGGTGGCCCAGACCAGCCGCCCCACACTCCCTTACACTTAAATCTACACACGAAAGAACACGCAACATAATAACCTTTGATCCAATTGATAAGAAATAATTGCCCACCTAAACATACAAAGCCCGGTACACATCCATCCCTTAAGAACATTCATAATAATGTTCTTAAGGTACAGTGTGGAAACTTAACATCAGCTTCCATGTTGTCCCGAGGCTACTCCCCCTCCCCTCTCTCCTCCTCTTCCCTGAAGCTTCTCCCACCCATCCTTCCTTCTTGTCCAATGACAGGCCTCTTCTATCCGGTACCCGCCCTTACCTCTATTTTACAAATTAAATGGGGAGAAGGTTCTGAGGAAGTCACCTGAGTCCTGAATAAGTGACTAGGCAGTGGTCCTTGGGGCAGCGGAATTAGCATCAAAATACAGATAACTCCAGGGAAAGCCACAACATTTTCCTCTCCCCCCTTCTCTCTTCCTCCCAAGTCTCTTCTACCCTGTACCTCCGGTGATAATTATTTCATAAAGCTATATTTCTTTAATATTTCTTTTTTATTAGTTTTGGGAGGCCATTATTATCATATACAATATACTAGGTAAGGTTATGCAAATAAGATGTTTAGAATTTCAGTGTTCAGTAAGTTCACTTCATTACTGTATTTGCTGTCTTTTTCTAGCTTCTGTCCACAAATTTTCATTAATAAAAGTTTAGAAAGAAGATGGGCCAAGCACAAGAGACTTCTTTGAAATCTGAGAGTGAGATCTTGAGGTGATCTGTTTTAGAAGATCTAGAAAGATACTGTAACAAGCATCTTTCCTTCAGGGAAAGCATTTATAGAAAGACTTCGAGATGTACTGTAAGGATACGTTGAAAAAAAAAAGCTTTCCTTTATGACAAGATGTAAATTAAAACTTCAAATTGTCCAGTTACAATAGCAATTTTTTGAGCATGAATAGTGTTTCTGGTTTATACTCAAATAATCTTCGCATTTACTATTTAGTAAGATCATAACAGGATGACATAAAATTATTGGCCACGAGGACTTAATATTATATATCTGTTTCTCAGATAAAAATTATTTTACCATGATAACACTAAAGCCCTCAAGATTTTCAAGGTTTGTATGTATGTTTTGGGACAATATACATCAGGCTATTATTATTTTTTCTAATGCCATCCAATGCAGTCTTTTCTTGAATTTGTTTCTACAAGTTTGTTAGAAACTGTGATAATGTGAAAATGACGACATGTTTCTTTTACATAGGAGCAAGCTCTCAGTGTCACTCCTTGAATTGGGTAATTTGTAAAATGTAGGTCGTTCTTCCAAAATTTAAAAGTTACTTGTTAAAACTACAGTGATCTCTGTTTGAGGTGGACAAATTGGTTTTCCCTTGTCTGAGGAGCAGATGGAGTTCTGAACACTTTATCTTGATTTAAAATCCTTTCAGGATACACGGAGACCACTGGCAAACCTGACAGCTTTCAAAATGCAGAGGGATGTGACACACATTCTGAACTCTAGCCAGAGCAGTAATTGTAACAATTGTTTCATCACCCATTGTCTGTTAGGACACACTTATGCTCTTCCAGTGAGCTTTGCCATCCAAACAGCAATTTGGTAAATGTGCCCATTCTGATAAATGTGTGATTTGAGATGATTACCTGAATATGGTGAAAACATGTTTAAAACAATTTCTTTGAGTTAACTGAGACAAAAAAATCAAACAATGCACCAGTAGCTTCCCTTCACAGTGATCTCTCAGTTTTGGGGAGCTTTTACTTTGATACCAATCCTGTAAATGACAGTTATTCATCCACTTTTGTCCAATAACACTTTACCACATACAACTCTGTCTTATCTTGGTCCATTTATACCTTCATGAAGAACTTTCTGTTGATTATACAGTGAAATTGCTCCCAAAAAGTGATTCGATGCTGTAGGTTTTCAATAGCATAATTCCGATTACACTTTCCCTAGAACTGCTAGACTCATTCCACTGTTGGCTCAATCATGTTATGTCAATTTTTTTTGTGTCCATCTTTACCTAGATGGCCCATCAACAATGACAAAGCTGGTCAACCGTATGATCACTGGTTATTTTTCCCATAAACTGCCATGCTAACTGCATGTATTGTATTTGCTATGAACAAAAATTTTACATTATTTTCTATTAATTGTTGAGGTTATAAAGCAATCATATTTCTTTCTTCCCTTTTCTTCCTTAAAATGCTCACATATATCCCTCTCTGCTCTCCTTCAAGTGCATGGCTTCTCTATCCACCAATTGTTATTGCAAATATATACATATATATTCCTTAACATTATGTGTTTAGTTTGTGTTCTGTTTCTTATATGTATGTTTTGTGGGGATGAATTTTTGGTTCTGTACAAATAATTGGTGTGTTTTTCTATAGGGAAGACCCCTTCTGAAGTTCCCACCTGTTTTCAACTGACTATAGTTCTTTATGTATGGCTGAGACATCATAGGCATTTCCTTATTTATATTGGCATTTCCTTTAGTGTTATACTTGTTCAAATCATATTAGGGCAGTCACGTAGGACTTTATGGATATAGATTATGACAATCTCACAGCACACTTCCCGACTCTCACAACCTGTCCATTCTTTATTTCCCAGTGTTTCCAGAGCCTTAGGTAGAGAAAAGTTGTATTTTGGATGGTTGTGGTTTTCAGTAGTTGTCTCCATGTGTTGCAAAGATGGGTTTCTTTGGTGAGTGGTAGGGACTGCATTTATCTCTGCATGTAATAGAAATGTTTTAAAGTTGGGATGTTAGGTTTGCTCAGCATCAGAAAGCATATGCCTTCCTCAGAACATCAGCAAATTCAATATAAGAAATTTCACTATATGAGCTCAGTAACTGTAAAGGCCCATGAATCAACTTTGGACCACAGACCCAAACAATACACCAAAAGCAAAGAGCATTTATTCTGCAGAAATACAACATACAGGGGTCTAACATTCATCAAAATGGTAACCTGAGGTAAACTCCAAGGCTCAATGTAAAGTTCTTTAGGAAAATTCCAGGGAGGGGTAAGTGACCTTTATTCTGATTGGTTGGCTATACGTTTAGGGGAATGTGTGTGTCTCTGGAATTGCCTAGGGCTCTGGGGACATTCCAGACTGTTGATGACTAACTGTTTTTGCCTCAGGCCACATGGTAGGGCAACTTCTGATTGGATATCAGCAGACTGTGGTTTTTCCTGAAACTGGTTTGTTCAGTTCTGGTAAACAGAAACTTAGGCCTAGTCTCCTGAACTGGAACTCACAACCTGTCATGGAGTCAGTCTGACTTAACCATATCATCTTCCCCACTTGCTTTGAGTAATGCCCCATCTCAACTCCTTGAGATGTTTCTATGGGTTGGCATTGTTGTTTCAGGATCATCAAGAAGATTATGGATATTCATTCCTTGAGAAACCTAACCTGGGCATTGATTATACAAAATCCACAAGGCAAAGCTAGCATTAGTAAGATGAGAGGACCAGTTAGGGTGGATACAAGAGTGGTCAGCCAAGAAGACCATATCAAATTTGAGTCTGTTCTCTTTCCATTTTTCTGTCATGCAATCTTTTTCTGTCTAAGGCCATAAATTCTCTGACCACCCCTGAGTGGTCAGCATACAAAGAGGATTCTTCACCCAAAGCTATTCAGCCTGGTGGAAGAAGTGAGAGTAGGCTCCTTCTGTTTTGTAGGACTACTTCTGCCAGGGAGGAGAGGGAATCTTGCAGATTAGATTTTCCCATTTGCTTTAAGTCAGCATCTATAGCCATTTGCAGAGCATTAAGGCTGAGGCTTCCATGCCAGCAGTTCCAGCCAACCCTATGCCAAGGAGGGACCCTGGTAACACAGCTGGGATGGTCACCCTCTTTATCTGATTGATTTGAGCTCGTAGAGGTCATCGTCTCCTGTGTAATAAGCCACCTGTGGAACAAGTTGTACCAGAACACTAGGGCAGAAGTGCATGGGTTGAGCACTGAGGCACAAATCTATGAAGTATCCTCTGGGAGCAGCAGGTATTCTGCAGTGATAGAGACTACAATGTGGTTACAGAGGTGGGAATATTCTGAGGGTACTTGATTCTCAATACATCGTCCCCATCTGTTATTGATTGTAGGTTTAGCTTCTCTGACTATTAGATGACTGATTGCTGCCATCTACATTATTTGTGCTCTGTGGATAATCCCCAGGGACTACTATTTCTTCATGGCAAGGGGGGGCTGAGTATCTGATTATAACCTACAGACCTGAGTTTGATCTGAATGGAGGAAGTCAAGAACCTGGAAAGTGGCTTTTAATAGGTGTAAGGTACCCGACCCAGGCACTGGAGCGGTACCTCCCTGGGACACAGGGGTGATAGATCCACATGAAGAGATTAGTGCAGGGTGGAGAACAGGTTTTGGAGGCTGTTGATTTGGTTTTGCTAATATATTGTTGATGCCCAATGTGATCCTTCTATTTTTAATTTTATTTTTATTTTCTATTTCTTTTTATTAACTTGAGTATTTCTTATATACATTTCGAGTGTTATTCCCTTTCCCGGTTTCCAGGCAAACATCCCCCTCCCCCCTCCGCTTCCTTATGGGTGTTCCCCTCCCAACCCTCCCCCCATTGCCGCCCTCCCCCCAACAGTCTAGTTCACTGGGGGTTCAGTCTTAGCAGGACCCAGGGCTTCCCCTTCCACTGGTGCTCTTACTAGGATATTCATTGCTACCTATGAGGTCAGAGTCCAGGGTCAGTCCATGTATTGTCTTTAGGTAGTGGCTTAGTCCCTGGAAGCTCTGGTTGCTTGGCATTGTTGTACATATGGGGTCTCGAGCCCCTTCAAGCTCTTCCAGTTCTTTCTCTGATTCCTTCAACGGGGGTCCTATTCTCAGTTCAGTGGTTTGCTGCTGGCATTCACCTCTGTATTTGCTGTATTCTGGCTGTGTCTCTCAGGAGCGATCTACATCCGGCTCCTGTCAGTCTGCACTTCTTTGTTCATCCATCTTGTCTAATTGAGTGGCTGTATATGTATGGGCCACATGTGGGCAGGCTCTGAATGGGTGTTCCTTCAGTCTCTGTTTTAATCTTTGCCTCTCCCTTCCCTGCCAAGGGTATTCTTTTTCCTCATTTAAAGAAGGAGTGAAGCATTCACATTTTGATCATCCATCTTGAGTTTCGTTTGTTCTAGGGATCTAGGGTAATTCAAGCATTTGGGCTAATAGCCACTTATCAATGAGTGCATACCATGTATGTCTTTCTGTGATTGGGTTAGCTCACTCAGGATGATATTTTCCGGTTCCAACCATTTGCCTATGAATTTCAAAAAGGCATTGTTTTTGATAGCTGAGTAATATTCCATTGTGTAGATGTACCACATTTTCTGTATCCATTCCTCTGTTGAAGGGCATCTGGGTTCTTTCCAGTTTCTGGCTATTATAAATAAGGCTGCGATGAACATAGTGGAGCACGTGTCTCTTTTATATGTTGAGGCATCTTTTGGGTATATGCCCAAGAGAGGTATAGCTGGATCCTCAGGCAGTTCAATGTCCAATTTTCTGAGAAACCTCCAGACTGATTTCCAGAATGGTTTTACCAGTCTGCAATCCCACCAACAATGGAGGAGTGTTCCTCTTTCTCCACATCCTTGCCAGCATCTGCTGTCACCTGAGTTTTTGATCTTAGCCATTCTCACTGGTGTGAGGTGAAATCTCAGGGTTGTTTTGATTTGCATTTCCCTTATGACTAAAGATGTTGAACATTTCTTTAGGTGTTTCTCAGCCATTTGGCATTCCACAGCTGTGAATTCTTTGTTTAGCTCTGAACCCCATTTTTTAATAGGGTTATTTGTTTCCCTGCGGTCTAACTTCTTGAGTTCTTTGTATATTTTGGATATAAGGCCTCTATCTGTTGTAGGATTGGTAAAGATCTTTTCCCAATCTGTTGGTTGCCGTTTTGTCCTAACCATAGTGTCCTTTGCCTTACAGAAGCTTTGCAGTTTTATGAGATCCCATTTGTCGATTCTTGATCTTAGAGCGTAAGCCATTGGTGTTTTGTTCAGGAAATTTTTTCCAGTGCCTATGTGTTCCAGATGCTTCCCTAGTTTTTCTTCTATTAATTTGAGTGTGTCTGGTTTGATGTGGAGGTCCTTGATCCACTTGGACTTAAGCTTTGTACAGGGTGATAAGCGTGGATCGATCTGCATTCTTCTACATGTTGACCTCCAGTTGAACCAGCACCATTTGCTGAAAATGCTATCTTTTTTCCATTGGATGGTTTTGGCTCCTTTGTCAAAAATCAAGTGACCATAGGTGTGTGGGTTCATTTCTGGGTCTTCAATTCTATTCCATTGGTCTATCTGTCTGTCTCTGTACCAATACCATGCAGATTTTATCACTATTGCTCTGTAATACTGCTTGAGTTCAGGGATAGTGATTCTCCCTGAAGTCCTTTTATTGTTGAGGATAGCTTTAGCTATCCTGGATTTTTTGTTATTCCAGAAGAATTTGCAAATTGTTCTGTGTAACTCTTTGAAGAATTGGATTGGTATTTTGATGGGGATTGCATTGAATCTGTAGATTGCTTTTGGTAAAATGGCCATTTTTACTATATTAATCCTGCCAGTCCATGAGCATGGGAGATCTTTCCATCTTCTGAGGTCTTCTTCAATTTCTTTCCTCAGTGTCTTGAAGTTCTTATTGTACAGATCTTTTACTTGCTTGGCTAAAGTCACACCGAGGTACTTTATATTATTTGGGTCTATTATGAAGGGTGTCGTTTCCCTAATTTCTTTCTCGGCTTGTTTCTCTGTTGTATAGAGGAAGGCAACTGATTTATTTGAGTTAATTTTATACCCAGCCACTTTGCTGAAGTTGTTTATCAGCTTTAGTAGTTATCTGGTGGAACTTTTGGGATCACTGAAATATACTATCATATCATCTGCAAATAGTGATACGTTGACCTCTTCTTTTCCGATCTGTATCCCCTTGATCTCCTTTTGTTCTCTGATTGCTCTGGCTAGAACTTCAAGAACTATATGGAATAAGTAGAGAGAGAGTGGGCATCCTTGTCTAGTCCCTGATTTTAGTGGGATTGCTTCAAGTTTCTCTCCATTTAGTTTAATGTTGATGATTGGTTTGCTGTATATGGCTTTTACTATGTTTAGGTATGGGCCTTGAATTCCTATTCTTTCCAGGACTTTTATCATGAAGGGGTGTTGAATTTTGTCAAATACTTTCTCAGCATCTAATGAAATGATCAGGTGGTTTTGTTCTTTCAGTTTGTTTATATAATGGATCACATTGATGGTTTTCCGTATATTAAACCATCCCTGCATGCCTGGGATGAAGCCTACTTGATCATGGTGGATGATTGTTTTGATGTGCTCTTGAATTCGGTTTGCCAGAATTTTATTGAGTATTTTTGCGTCGATATTCATAAGGGAAATTGGTCTGAAGTTCTCTTTCTTTGTTGTGTCTTTGTGTGCTTTAGGTATAAGAGTAATTGTGGCTTCGTAGAAGGTATTCGGTAGTGATCCATCTGTTTCAATTTTGTGGAATAGTTTGGATAATATTGGTATGAGGTCTTCTATGAAGGTTTGATAGAATTCTGCACTAAACCCGTCTGGACCTGGGCTCTTTTTGGTTGGGAGACCTTTAATGACTGCTTCTATTTTCTTAGGAGTTATGGGGTTGTTTAACTGGTTTATCTGTTCCTGATTTAACTTCGGTACCTGGTATCTGTCTAGGAAATTGTCCATTTCCTGAAGATTTTCACGTTTTGTTGAATATAGGTTTTTATAGTAAGATCTGATGATTTTTTGAATTTCCTCTGAATCTGTAGTTACGTCTCCCTTTTCATTTCGGATTTTGTTAATTTGGACTCACTCTCTGTGTCCTCGCATTAGTCTGGCTAAGGGTTTATCTATCTTGTTGATTTTCTCAAAGAACCAACTTTTGGTTCTGTTGATTCTTTCTATGGTCCTTTTTGTTTCTACTTGGTTGATTTCAGCTCTGAGTTTGATTATTTCCTGCCTTCTACTCCTCCTGGGTGTATTTGCTTCTTTTTGTTCTAGAGCTTTTATGTGTGCTGTTAAGCTGCTGACATATGCTCTTTCCTGTTTCTTTCTGCAGGCACTCAGCGCTATGAGTTTTCCTCTTAGCACAGCTTTCATTGTGTCCCATAAGTTTGGGTATGTTGTACCTTCATTTTCATTAAATTCTAAAAGTTTTTAATTTCTATCTTTATTTCTTCCTTGACCAGGTTATCATTGAGTAGAGCATTATTCAATTTCCACGTATATGTGGGCATTCTTCCCTTATTGTTATTGAAGACCAGTTTTAGGCCGTGGTGGTCTGATAGCACACATGGGATTATTTCTATCTTTCTGTACCTGTTGAGCCCGTTTTTTGACCAATTATATGGTCAATTTTGGAGAAAGTACCATGAGGAGCTGAGAAGAAGGTATATCCTTTTGCTTTAGGATGGAATGTTCTATAAATATCCGTTAAGTCCATTTGGCTCATGACTTCTCTTAGTCTGTGTACATCTCTGTTTAATTTCTGTTTCTATGATCTCTCCATTGATGAGAGTGGGGTGTTGAAATCTCCTACTATTATTGTGTGAGGTGCAATGTGTGTTTTGAGCTTTAGTAAGGTTTCTTTTACGTATGTAGGTGCCCTTGTATTTGGGGCATAGATATTTAGGATTGAGAGTTCATCTTGGTGGATTTTTCCTTTGATGAATATGAAGTGTCCTTCCTTATCTTTTTTGATGACTTTTAGTTTAAAATTGATTTTATTTGATATTAGAATGGCTACTCCAGCTTGCTTCTTCTGACCATTTGCTTGGAAAGTTGTTTTTCAACCTTTCACTCTGAGGTAGTGTCTGTCTTTGTCTCTGAGGTGTGTTTCCTCTAGGCAGCAGAATGCAGGGTCCTCATTGCATATCCAGTTTGTTAATCTATTTCTTTTTATTGGGGAGTTGAGGCCATTGATGTTGAGAGATATTAAAGAATAGTGATTATTGCTTCCCGTTATATTCATATTTGGATGTGAGGTTATGTTTGTGTGCTTTCATTCTCTTTGTTTTGTTGCCAAGACGATTAGTTTCTTGCTTCTTCTAGGGTATAGCTGCCTCCTTATGTTGGGCTTTACCCTTTATTATCCTTTGTAGTGCTCGATTTGTAGAAAGATGTTGTGTAAATTTGGTTTTGTCATGGAATATCTTGGTTTCTCCATCTATGTTAATTGAGAGTTTTGCAGGATACAGTAACCTGGGCAGGCATTTGTGTTCTCTTAGGGTCTGTATGACATCTGTCCAGGATCTTCTGGCCTTCATAGTTTCTGGCAGGAAGTCTGGTGTGATTCTGATAGGTCTGCCTTTATATGTTACTTGACCTTTTTTCCTTACTGCTTTTAATATTCTTTCTTTATTTTGTGCGTTTGGTGTTTTGACAATTATGTGACGGGAGGTGTTTCTTTTCTGGTCCAATCTATTTGGAGTTCTGTAGGCTTCTTGTATGTCTATGGGTATCTCTTTTTTTAGGTTAGGGAAGTTTTCTTCTATGATTTTGTTGAAGATATTTACTGGTCCTTTGAGCTGGGAGTCTTCACTCTCTTCTATACCTATTATCCTTAGGTTTGATCTTCTCATTGAGTCCTGGATTTCCTGTATGTTTTTGACCAGTAGCTTTTTCTGCTTTACATTATCTTTGACATTTGAGTCAATGATTTCTATGGAATCTTCTGCTCCTGAGATTCTCTCTTCCATCTCTTGTATTCTGTTGGTGAACCTTGTATCTACAGCCCCTTGTCTTTTCTTTTGGTTTTCTATATCCAGGGTTGTTTCCATGTGTTCTTTCTTGATTGCTTCTATTTCCACTTTTAATTCCTTCAACTGTTTGATTGTGTTTTCCTGGAATTCTTTCAGGGATTTTTGTGTCTCCTCTCTATGGGCTTCTACTTGTTTATTTATGTTTTCCTGGAATTCTTTCAGGGATTTTTGTGATTCCTTTGTGTAGGCTTCTACTTGTTTATTAATGTTTTCCTGTGTTTCTCTAAGGGAGTTCTTCACGTCTTTCTTGAAGTCCTCCAGCGTCATGATCAAATATGATTTTGAAACCAGATCTTGCTTTTCTGGTGTGTTTGGATATTCCATGTTTGTTTTGGTGGGAGAATTGGGCTCCGATGATGCCATGTAGTCTTGGTTTCTGTTGCTTGGGTTCCTGCGCTTGCCTCTCGCCATCAGATTTTCTCTAGTGTTACTTTGTTCTGCTATTTCTGACAGTGGCTAGACTGTCCTATAAGCCTGTGTGTCAGGAGTGCTGTAGACCTGTTTTCCTCTCTTTCAGTCAGTTATGGGGACCGAGTGTTCTGCTTTTAGGCATGTAGTTTTTCCTCTCTACAGGTCTTCAGCTGTTCCTGTGGGCCTGTGTCTTGAGTTCATCAGGCAGGTCACTTGCAGCAGAAAAGTTGGTCTTACCTGTGGTCCTGAGGCTCAAGTTCGCTCGAGGGGTGCTGCCCTCGGGCTCCCTGTGGCGGCAGCAACCAGGAAGATCTGCACCGCCCCCTCCGGGAGCCTCAGTGCATCAGGGTTCCAGATGGCCTTTGGTGTTTTCCTCTGGCGTCCGAGATGTATGTGCAGAGAGCAGTCTCTTCTGGTTTCCCAGGCTTGTCTGCCTCTCTGAAGATTTAGCTGTCCCTCCCATGGTATTTGGGTGCAGAGAACTGTTTATCCGGTCTGTTTCCTTCAGGTTCCAGCGGTGTCTCAGGTAGGGGTCCTGCCGCTCCTGGGCCCTCCGCCACGGGAGCCCAGAGGCCTTATACAGTTTCCTCTTGGGCCAGGGATGTGGGCAGGGGTGGGCAGTGTTGGTGGTCTCTTCCGCTCTGCAGCCTCAGGAGTGCCCACCTGACCAGGCGGTGAGGTCTCTCTCTCTCTCACGGGGTCTGGGAGCAGAGAGCTGCTGCAGGCCGGCTTCTATTTTTTTTTTTTTATAGTTCAGACTTTAGCCCCCTCCTGGTCTACACTCTGACTCTTCCACATCCAACACCTCCTTTCCCCAACCCACATCTCCACGAGGCTGTTCCTATCTCCTCACCCCTTACTCCACCAGACCCCTACATTCCATGTGACCTCCAGTCTTTTGAGGGGTTAGGTGAATCTTCTCTGACTGAGTCCAGACCCAGAAGTCCTATGCTGTGTATGTGTTGGCAGCCTTATATCAGCTGGTGTATGCAGCCTGGTTGGTGACTCAGTGTCTAAGAAGAGATCTCAAGGGTCCAAGTTAGTTGAGACTGCTGGTCTTCCTATGGGGTCACTCTCCTTCTCAGCTTCTTCTTGCTTTTCCCTAATTCAACCACAGGGGTCAACAGCTTCTGTTCATTTGGTTGGGTGTTAATATCTGCATCTGACTCTTTCAGCTGCTTGTTCAGTCTTTGAGAAGGCAGCCATGAGAGGCCCCTGTTTGTAAGCACACCATAGCATCATTAACAGTGTCAGGCCTTAGAATCCTTCCCTGTGCTGGAACTCAATTTGGGCCAGTCACTGGACCTCCTTTCCTCAGTCTCTTCTCCATTTTTGTTCCTGCAGTTCTTTCAGACAGGAACAATTCTGGATCAGAGTTTGTGACTGTGGGATAGAAGCCCCATGCCTCACTTGATGCCCTGTCTTTTTACTGGAGGTAGACTCTGTAAGTTCCCTTTCCCCACTCTAGGGCCTTTCATCTAAAATCCCTCCTTTTGAGTCCTGAGAGTCTCTAACCTCCCATGTCTTTGGTACATTCTAGAGGGTCCTCCCACCTCCTAACTCCTGAGATGGCCTGTTTCTATTCTTTCTGCTGGCCCTCAGGGCTTCAGTCATGTCTCCCTCACCCCAATACTTGATTATATTCCTTCCCCTTTCTATCACCTTTCCCACCTAGGTCCCTCTCTTCCTAGCCTTGCTTTATACAAATGATTGATGGACTGAGAAAGAAATTAGGAAAACAACCCTTCGCAATAGTCACAAGTAGTATAAATATCTTGGAGTAACTCTAACCAAACAAGTGAAGGTTCTGTATGACAAATAATTTCAAGATTCTCAATAAATAAATCAAAGAAGATACAGAAAATGGAGAGGTTTCCCATGCTTATGGATTGGTGGAATTAACATAATAAAAATGTTCATCCCACCAAAATCAATTTACAGATTCAATGCAATCTCCATCAAAATCCCAACACAACTCTTTAAACACATGGAAAAAGCATTTCTCAAATTCATCTGGAAAAGTAATGAAACCACACACTTACACACACTTGATCTTTGACAAAGAAGCCAAAAATATATCAAAGGAAAAATGAAAGCATCTTCAATAAATGGTGGTGTTCTAACTGACAATCTGTAATAGAAAACTAAAAACAGATCAATATTTGTCACCTCAAACAAAGCTCAAGCTCAAATTGATCAAGGACCTTAAAAGCTACTACACTGAATCTAATAGAAGAGAAACTGGAAAAGAACCTCAAACCCATTGGCGTAGGGTGAAATGTCCTAAACAGAATTCCAATGGCTCAGGCTCTAAGATCAGGAGTTGATAAATGGGACCTCAAAAAACTTGAAAGCTTCTGCAAGGCAAAGAATATAGCCAGTAGGACGAGTTGACAACCTACAGGTTGGGAAAAGGTCTTCACTAACCCTACATCTGATAGAGGGCTAATATCCAAAATATATAAAGAACTTAAGAAGCTAAACACCAAAAAACCAAACAACCCAATCAAAAACATGCAGTAGAGAACTAAGCAGAGAATCCACAACACAGGAATCACAAATGGCTTAGAAGTACTTAAAGAACTGTTCAGGGCTGGAGAGATGGCTCAGTCTTTAAGAGCACTGACTGCTTTTTCAGAGGTCCTGAGTTCAAATCCCAGCAACTACATAGTGGCTGTAATGAGTTCTGATGCCATCTTCTTTTGTGTCAGAAGACAGCTACAGTGTACTCATATGCATAAAATAACTAAATACATATTTGAAAAATATTGAAAGTCCTTAGTCATCAGGGGAATACAAATCAAATGGACCTTGAGCTTCCACCAATCAAAATGGCTAAGATCAAAAACTTAGGTGATGGCACATGTTGGCAAGGATGTGGAGAAAAAGGAACACTTCCCCATTGCTAGTAAGATTGCAATCTGGTAAAACAACTCTGGAAATAAATCTGGAGGTTCCTCAGAAAATTGGAACTACATCTACCTGTAGACCCAGCTATACATATCTAGGCATATATGCAAAAGATGCCTCACCATGCTACAGGGTAAGTGTTCCACTATGTTCATAGAGAGCTTATTTGTGATAGCTAGAAGGTGGAAACAACCTAGATGTCCCACAAAGAAAAATGGACACTGAAAATGCGGTTCATTTACACAGTGGAATATTGCTCAGCTATTAAGAATGAGGACATCATGAGTTTTGCAATCAAATTGTTGGAGCTAGAAACTCATCCTGAGTGGGGTAATTCAGACCCAAAAGGATATTCATGGTATGTACTCACTAATAGGTAGATATTAGCCAATAATGTACAGAATTCCCTGAATATAATCCATAAAACTCAATAAGGTTAACAAGCCCAAGGGCCCAAGAAAGGATGTCTTTGGACTCCATCAAGTTATAATGATTTTCTTGCTGTTCTTCAAGTTCCCAAAGCAAATGACAAACCATATTGTGTTTCCATTAACTGTATTCTTTGCTAATATGAACTGTAGCTCATTGTCATGACATGCTGTCCTTGGAAGGGCAGATGTTTGTTACATGAACTGTCTCAACAGAAAATGAAATATAAAAATATTCTTTTAAGACTGCCTTCTTTCTTTCTAATGTCTTATGTGGCAAGTCTTAGATAACTCTTTCTGATTAGCTAATTCCATGTCTTTAGCCTTAGTTAAAGAGCAGCTTCGAAAAACTTTTCAGGATTTTACCATTAGAAAATTGGCTTCTACCATTAGAAAAATAAGAAACATAAGAGAGATCTTAAAAATAAACATCATAACCCCCCACAAAAGTTCAAGGCAAATTCTCATGTTGCTTTTGTATTCCCAGCATCTAAAATGGCACTGATCCCTTTTAAGGATTTCGTGTTAATCTTTGTATAAAGGAACACACCATATTCTATCCCTCTGTTATCACAATCTTTTAAAAACCAAATTCTAATTAGCCGGCTTGTTTGTTGAAGTCTAATGAATTTCTTCCTAGAATGTTTGAAGTGGTTTGTTAACTACTTAGCCAGTTAGACTACTCAACCAGCATAAGAACACATCAATTTCACTGTAAAAATATGAGTAGTTATTCATATATTTATTCATGTTATATCCTTAAAAGGAAAATTGTCTAATCCACTGAAGATAGATATGTTTTGATATTCACAATTTTCAGGCAGCATGTCAAATATAAATGACATATAAAATATAAATTCTACTGACTTCTATTGTTGACTTAAACCCCTTACGATTTCCTCAATGGAACCTATACATTCATTTACCAAGCACTATAAAATAAGATAAAATTACTGAAGTTTCTGTATTTGCTACTAAATGCACTGTAAACTCTTGAATTTTTATGCATTTTTCATTGGGTATTGTAGGCAAAGGTAGATACATGAAAACATCAAAATAAATGTAAGAAATAACCTGTTTATAATGTTTCTGTTTATTTAGGTCTGCTTTAATGTTAAGATTTTAATCTTATTTTAATTTCAATGTTAAGATGCCTCTTTGAATATTGATTTTCTAAATTGTATTACATGTTTAAACACCAGGATAAATATTTTCTACTTTTCTATACCCTTCTTTCTTAAAAGAGAGATCTATGATTTAGAAGTTTTATTGGTTTTCTGTTTATTTTATCCTTTGAAATGCTTTCTTTCTTAGTTTTAAAGAAAAAGGACTAGCAATAAATATTTGATTGCTTAAGCTTATAATTGGGCTTATAGTTTTTAACTTTGACAAAAGTTATCAACAGATTCATAAAGATACCAGTTACAAATAGCTATCTTCAAATAATTTAAGGTTTAAAGTACAGGGCTGAACAATAAAACAATTTTGCACCAGACTCTTGCCAATGCAGACAGAATAACTGAAGATTCTTGTAGATTTACAAGAATAGTGATGAATGCTCTAATAAGTCTCTTCACATGGGAAACATAAGATAATTATGTACCATATTGTGATTATAAACAAGGATTATTTTTACCATAAATGTAGGCATAGTTTACTACCTGGCAGTAATTTTTAACATTCTTAAGATACCATTAGCTAAATCTATATTTTTTTTAATTGTAGCCATTAGTCAAATGTATATTGAACAGTTTTGTGCCCTATTGTCTGAATACTGCAAAGTAGTTCTTTGTGCATAGGAAATCAATTTAATTGCAATGGTAAGCATGCCATTTACTGTCTTAAACAACCAGCAATGTGAAAGTTCTTACATTGTTTCCAATATTGTTTGACTTCTAAGTTCTACACTGAGAGAAACTAATTTGATTGAGGCTTCAAGGATAAGGATTATAGTTACATGAGGTTTTTATTTTGCACTTTTATTATTTACACACATTTTCTTTGTTCTTTTACTAGTAGTCACCATTTTCATAAAAAATTTACACATTTCAAAATTCCAAAAATTTTATAGTCAGTTTTAAAAGGAGTTAAATTTAGAATTTATAAAATATTTCCAGTCCTCTGTTTTACCTTAGAGTAATGAAAATTTTTAAACAACAGTTTTTAGAATAGCAAAAAAAACAAATAAATAAATATCAATAATTCTACCAGTATATTCTAAAACATATTGGAATTCAAATTTTTCACTTTTTGCCAGAATATCCTACATTCATGCTCAACTATCATCTTTTTTTTTCTTTTTCTTTTTTTTTCAGTTACTACTGTACTTTATTGTGTTCAAACAAATCACCATGTTACAAAAATAGCAAGCTGCCATAATAAAAAATAAGGCTCCTCTATCCAGCACCAGATAGCATCATTTTACTTTCAAGCCTAGAAATTGCACACTTGTATATAAACCAACCGAAGATGAGGATTGAGAGTTCATCTTGGTGGATTTTTCCTTTGATGAATATGAAGTGTCCTTCCTTATCTTTTTTGATGACTTTTAATTGAAAATTGATTTTATTTGATATTAGAATGGCTACTCCAGCTTGCTTCTTCTGACCATTTGCTTGGAAAGTTGTTTTTCAGCCTTTCACTCTGAGGTAGTGTCTGTCTTTGTCTCTGAGGTATGTTTCCTGTAGGCAGCAGAATGCAGGGTCCTCATTGCGTATCCAGTTTGTTAATCTATGTCTTTTTATTGGGGAGTTGAGGCCATTGATGTTGAGAGATATTAAGGAATAGTGATTATTGCTTCCTGTTATATTCATATTTGGATGTGAGGTTATGTTTGTGTGCTTTTCTTCTCTTTGTTTTGTTGCCAAGACGATTAGTTTCTTGCTTCTTCTAGGGTATAGCTTGCCTCCTTATGTTGGGCTTTACCCTTTATTATCCTTTGTAGTGCTGGATTTGTAGAAAGATATTGTGTAAATTTGGTTTTGTCATGGAATATCTTGGTTTCTCCATCTATGTTAATTGAGAGTTTTGCAGGATACAGTAACCTGGCCTGGCATTTGTGTTCTCTTAGGGTTTGTATGACATCTGTCCAGGATCTTCTGGCCTTCATAGTTTCTGGCGAAAAGTCTGGTGTGATTCTGATAGGTCTGCCTTTATATGTTACTTGACCTTTTTTCCTTACTGCTTTTAATATTCTTTCTTTATTTTGTGCGTTTGGTGTTTTGACAATTATGTGACGGGAGGTGTTTCTTTTCTGGTCCAATCTATTTGGAGTTCTGTAGGCTTCTTGTATGTCTACGGGTATCTCTTTTTTTAGGTTAGGGAAGTTTTCTTCTATGATTTTGTTGACGATATTTACTGGTCCTTTGAGCTGGGAGTCTTCACTCTCTTCTATACCTATTATCCTTAGGTTTGATCTTCTCATTGAGTCCTGGATTTCCTGTATGTTTTTGACCAGTAGCTTTTTCTGCTTTACATTATCTTTGACAGTTGAGTCAATGATTTCTATGGAATCTTCTGCTCCCGAGATTCTCTCTTCCATCTCTTGTATTCTGTTGGTGAAGCTTGTATCTACAGCTCCTTGTCTTTTCTTTTGATTTTGTATGTCCAGGGTTGTTTCCGTGTGTTCTTTCTTGATTGCTTCTATTTCCATTTTTAATTCCTTCAACTGTTTGATTGTGTTTTCCTGGAATTCTTTCAGGGATTTTTGCGATTCCTCTCTGTAGGCTTCTACTTGTTCTCTAAGGGAGTTCTTTATGTCTTTCTTGAAGTCCTCCAGCATCATGATCAAATATGATTTTGAAACTAAATCTTGCTTTTCTGGTGTGTTTGGATATTCCGTGTTTGCTTTGGTGGGAGAATTGGGCTCTGATGATGCCATGTAGTCTTGGTTTCTGTTGCTTGGGTTCCTGTGCTTGCCTCTCGCCATCAGATTATCTCTAGTGTTACTTTGTTCTGCTATTTCTGACTGTGGCTAGACTGTCCTATAAGCCTGTGTGTCAGGATTGCTGTAGACCTGTTTTCCTGTTTTCTTTCAGCCAGTTATGGGGACAGAGTGTTCTGCTTTCGGGCGTGTAGTTTTTCCTCTCTACAGGTCTTCAGCTGTTCCTGTGGGCCTGTGTCTTGAGTTCACCAGGCAGGTTTCTTGCAGGGGAAAAGTTGGTCCTATCTGTGGTTCCAAGGCTCAAGTTTGCTCGTGGGGTACTGCCTAAGTCCTCTCCGCGGCGGCAGCAACCGGGAAGATCTGCGCTGCTCTTTCCGGGAGCTTCCGTGCACCAGGGTTCCAGATGACGTTTGGTGTTTTCCTCTGGCATCTGGATGTGCACAGAGTGCAGTCTCTTCTGGTTTCCCAGGCATGTCTGCCTCTCTGAAGGTTTAGCTCTCCCTCCCACGGGATTTGGGTGCAGAGAACTGTTTATCCGGTCTGTTTCCTTCAGGTTCCGGCGGTATCTTAGGCGCAGGGGTCCTGTCGCTCCTGGGCCCTCCCCTACGGGAACCCAGAGGCCTTATACAGTTGCCTCTTGGGCCAGGGATGTGGGCAGGGGTGGGCAGTGTTGGTGGTCTCCTCTGCTCTGCAGTCTCAGGAGTGCCCACCTGATCAGGCGGTGAGGTCTCTCTCCCACGGGGTTTGGGAGCAGAGAGCTGCTGCGTCAACTATCATCTTTAACAGAAATATTTTCACATATATCTAAGTCATAGAAAGATATACCACATGTTCTAAAGTTCTTGATTGGACAAGTTATCTTCAGACTAGTGACTGGAGTATTCAATCTCTACCATTTGGTGTCGTGCGCCCAACGTCTCGCCAGCAAGAACGACGCGCGGACACCAGGATCCTTCTGCAGTAAAGCGTTTATTGCATCTTGAAGAGGAGAGAGCGAGCCCCAGAATGGCGCTGCTTATATACACCCTAATGTGGCGTGTACACGCCTGATTGGTCGCTTACCCATGATCTCATTGGCACGCCCCGGGGTGGGCAAAGACTTGGCTCGAACACACTCTTGCACATGCGCACACAGCTAGTTTCCTGAAAGGAAGTCGGGCTGGCGCAGCGGAAGCCAGTGCCATCTTGTAATTGCGAATGTTATCACGGCTTTCCACGTGGGGCACAGCAGAAGCTAGCGCCATCTTGTAATGGCGAATGCTATCACGGCTTTCCACAATTTGGTTGGGCACTGACATAGAGGAACACACACAAAGCTTCTGGAAAGTTGTGGTAAAGATTGTCAGTCCTTTTGAAAAAATTATTATTAAGAAAGAAATCACTTCAAAAGATGAAAATAAACAAAAAACTAAGATGACTTCTAAACCATAGATCACTCTTTTAAGAAAGAATGGACATGGAGGGTTTTTAGCTGGAGTTCCAGCCTCACTGATCCCGGCCCACAGCTCACTGCTCCCAAACCCCATGGGAGAGAGAGCGCACCGCTCAGACAGGTGGGGACTCCTGAGACTGCAGACCGGGAGAGACCACCAATACTGCCCACCCCTGCCCACATCCCTGGCCCAAGAGGAAACTGTATACAGTCTCTGGAAACTGAAAGATAGGGGCACTCTTAAAGGCAGATTCCCTGCACTCCAAACACCACCTGGACCTGAAGGCAATCAGTCAACAGTTCTTTGCACCCAAATTCCGTGGGAGGAATAGCTGAACCTTCAGAGGGGCAGACACGCCTGGGAAGCCAGAAGAGACTACACTCTACACACATTTCTGAATCCAGAGAAAATCACCTGACACCATCTGGGACCACGGTGCACGGGGGCACCAGCAAAAGGTGGCACACACCCTCCTGGTTGCTGCCCTCACCGAGAGCTCAAAATCAGCCCCCTACAAGCAACTTGAGCTGCAGGACCACAGATAAGACAAACTTTTCTGCGCCAAGCAACCTGCCTGGTGGACCCAGGACACAGGCCCACAAAAACAGCTGAAGACCAGTAGACAGGAAATACTACATGCCTGAAAGCAGAACACTCTGTTCCCATAACTGGCTGAAAGAAAACATGAAAACAGGTCTACGGCACTCCTGACACACAGGCCTATAGGATGGGCTAGCCGCTGTCAGAAATAGCAGAACAAGGTAACACTAGAGAAAACCTGATGGTGAGAGGCAAGGGCAGGAACCCAAGCAACAGAAACCAAGACTATATGGCATCATCGGAGCCCAATTCTCCCACCAAAGCAAAGACTGAATATCTAAAACACACCAGAAAAGCATGATCTAGATTTAAAATCACGTTTGATCCTGATCCTGGAGGACTTTAAGAAAGACATGAAGAACTCCCTTAGAGAAACGCAGGAAAACATAAATAAACAAGTAGAAGCCTATAGAGAGGAATCACAAAAATCCCTGAAAGAATTCCAGGAAAACATAATCAAACAGGTAAAGGAGTTAAAAATGGAAATAGAAGCAATAAAGAAAGGACACAGGGAAACAACCCTGGATATAGAAAACCAAAGGAAGGAGCTGGAGAGATGGCTCAGTGGTTAAGAGCACCAACTGCTCTTCCCGAGGTCCTAAGTTCAATTCCCAGCAACCACATGGTGGCTCACAACCATCTGTAAGGGGATCTGATGCCCTCTGATGTGTCTGAAGACAGCTACAGTGTACTCATATATATAATAAATAAATAAAAAAAAAGAAAAACAAAGGAAGAGACAAGGAGCCGGAGATACAAGCATCACAAACAGAATACAAGAGATAGAAGAGAGAATCTCAGGAGCAGAAGATTCCATAGCAATCATCAACACAACTGTCAAAGATAATGTAAAAAGGAAAAAGCTACTGGCCCAAAACATACAAAAAATCCAGGCCTCAATGAGAAGATCAAAGCTAAGGATAATAGGTATAGAAGAGAGTGAAGACTCCCAGCTCAAAGGACCAGTAAATATCTTCAACAAAACCATAGAAGAAAACTTCCCTAACCTAAAGAAAGAGATGCCCATAAACATACAAGAAGCCTAGAGAACTCCAAATATGTTGGACCAGAAAAGAAACTCCTCCCATCACATAATAGTCAAAACACCAAATGCACAAAATAAAGAAAGAATATTAAAAGCAGTATGGGAAAAAGGTCAAGTAGCATATAAAGGCAGACCTATCAGAATCACACCACACTTCTCACCAGAGACTATGAAAGCCAGAAGATCCTGGACAGATGTCATACAGACTCTAAGAGAACTCAAATGCCAGCCCAGGTTACTGTATCCTGCGAAACTTTCAATTAACATAGATGGAGAAACCAAGGTATTCCATGACAAAACCAAATATACACAATATCTTTCTATAAATCCAGTGCTACAAAGGATAATAAATGGTAAAGCCCAACATAAGGAGGCAAGTTACACCCTAGAAAAAGCAAGAAACTAATCATCTTGGCAACAAAACAAAGAGGAGAAAAGCACACAAGCATAATTTCACATCCAAATATGAATATAACAGGAAGCAATAATCACTATTCCTTAATACCTCTCAACACCAATGGTCTCAACTCTCCAATAAAAAGACATAGATTAACAAACTGGATATGCAATGAGGACCCTGCATTCTGCTGCCTAAAGGAAACACACCTCAGAGACAAAGACAGACACTACCTCAGAGTGAAAGGCTGGAAAACAACTTTCAAAGCAAATTGTCTGAAGAAGCAAGCTGGAGTAGCCCTTCTAATATCGAATGAAATCAATTTTCAACTAAAAGTTATCAAAAAAGATAAGGAAGGTCACTTCATATTCATCAAAGGAAAAATCCACCAAGATGAACTCTTAATCCTTAATATCTATGCTCCAAATACAAGGGCACCTACATATGTAAAAGAAACCTTACTAAAGCTCAAAGCACACATTGGACCTCACATAATCATAGTAGGAGATTTCAACACCCCACTCTCATCAATGGACAGATCATGGAAACAGAAATTAAACAGAGACCTAGACAGACTAAGAGAAATCATGAACCAAATGGACTTAACAGACATTTATAGAACATTCTATCCTAAAACAAAAGGATATACCTTCTTCTTACCACCTGATGGTACTTTCTCCAAAATTGACAATATAATTGGTCATAAAACAGGCCTCAACAGATACAGAAAGATAGAAATTATCCCATGCATCCTATCAGACCAACACGGACTAAAGCTGGTCTTCAATAACAATAAGGCAAGAATGCCCACCTATACTTGGAAGTTGAACAATGCTCTATTCAATGATAACTTGGTCAAGGAAGAAATAAAGAAAGAAATTAAAGACTTCTCAGAATTTAATGAAAATGAAGGTACAGCATACCCAAACTTATGGGACACAATATAAGCTGTGCTAAGAGGAAAACTCATAGCTCTGAGTGCCTGCAGAGAGAAGCAGGAGAGAGCATATATCAGCAGCTTGACAGCACACCTAAAAGCTCTAGAACAAACAGAAGCAAATACACCCAAGAGGAGTAGAAGGCAGAAAATAATCAAACTGAAGACTGAAATCAACCAAGTAGAAACAAAAAGGACCATAGAAAGAATCAACAGAACCAAAAGTTGGTTCTTTGAGAAAATCAACAAGATAGATAAACCCTTAGCCAGACTAACGAGAGGACACAGAGAGTGTGTCCAAATTAACAAAATCAGAAATGAAAAGGGAGACATAACTACAGCATCAGAGGAAATTAAAAAAATCATCACGTCCCACTACAAAAGCCTGTATTCAACAAAACTTGAAAATCTGCTGGAAATGGACAATTTCCTAGACAGATACCAGGTACCGAAGTTAAATCAGGAACAGACAAACCATTTAAACAATCCCATAACTCCTAAAGAAATAGAAGCAGTCGTTAAAGGTCTCCCAACCAAAAAGAGCTCAGGTCCAGACGGGTTCAGTGCAGAATTCTATCAGATCTTCATAGAAAATCTCATACCAATACTATCCAAAATATTCCACAAAATTGAAACAGATGGAGCGCTACTGAATTCCTTCTATGAAGCCACAATTACTCTTTTGCCTAAACCACACAAAGACCGAACAAAGAAAGAGAACTTCAAACCAATTTCCCTTATGAAATAAAGTACTCAGTAAAATTCTGGCAAACCGAATCCAAGAGCACATCAAAACAATCATCCACCATGATCAAGTAGGCTTCATCCCATGCGTGCACGGATGGTTTAATATATGGAAACCCATCAACATAATCCATTATATAAACAAACTGAAAAACAATACCACATTATCATTTCATTAGATGCTGAGAAAGCATTTGACAAAATTCAACACCCCTTCATGATAAAAGTCCTGGAAAGAATGGGAATTCAAGGCCCATCCCTAAACATAGTAAAAGCCATATACAGCAAACCAGTCATCAACATTAAACTAAATCGAGAGAAACTTGAAGCAATCCCACTAAAATCAGGGACTAGACAATGCTGCCCATTCTCTCGCTACTTATTCAATATAGTTCTTGAAGTTCTAGCCAAAGCAATGTGACAACAAAAGGACATCAAGGGGATACAGATTGGAAAAGAAGAAGTCAAAATATCACTATTTGCAGATGACATGATAGTATATTTAAGTGATCCCAAAAGTTGCGCCAGAGAACTACTAAACCTGATAAACACCTTCAGCAAAGTGGCTGGGTATAAAATTAACTCAAACAAATCAGTAGCCTTCCTCTACACAAAAGAGAAACAAGCCGAGAAAGAAATTAGGGAAACGACACCCTTCATAATAGTCCCAAATAATATAAAATACTTCGGTGTGACTCTAACCAAGCCCTTGGTCCTGCCAAAGCTTCATGCTTCAGTGTAGGGGAATGTCAGGGTGGGGACGCAGGAAGGAGTGGGTGGGTTTGAGGGGAAACACCCTCTTAGAACAAGGAGGAGGGGGAATGGGCTAGCGTTTTAGACAGGAAACCAGGGAAGGGGATAACATTTGAAATGTTAGTAAAAAATCCAATAAAAAAATCTTGGTATAACTATAACTAAGCAAGTGGATGACCTGTATAAGAACTTCAAGTCTCTGAAGAAAGAGATTGAGGAAAACCTCAAAAGTTGGAAAGATCTTGATGCTTATGGATACATAGGATTAACATAGTGAAATGGCCATCTTGCAAAAAGTGATTACAAATTCAACGCAATTACCATGAAAATACCAGCACTATTCTTTACAAGTGTCAAAAGAGCACTTCTCAACTTCCTATGGGAAAGCAAAAAGCCCAGGGTTGCTAAGATGATCATGATCAATAAAAGAAATTCTGGCAGTATCACCACACCCAATTTCAATCTGTACGACAGAGCAATAGTAATAAAAACTGCATAGTAGTGGTATAGAAACAGACAAGCTGTCCAACGGAATCAAATCAAAGAACCTGAAATAAATGCACATACCACAGACACTTGATTTTTGACAAAGAAGTCAAAATCATATAGTGGGGGAAAAAGCATCTTCAACAAATGGTGTTGGTCTCACTGCATGTCTGCATGTAGAAGAATGAAAGTAGGTCCATGATTGTCATCCTGTGCAAAACTCAAGTCTATGTGGGTCTAAGACCTCAACATAAAACTGAATATATGAATATAATATAACAGAAAGTGGGGGATAGCCTTGAACCCATTGGTACAGGAAACAAGTTCGTGAACATAATATTAATGCCTCAAGATCTAAGATCAACAAGGAATAAATGGTACCTCATGAAGCTTTTTTAAGGTAAAGAACACTGTCAGTAGCACAAAACTCAGCCTATTGACTGGGAAAAGATCTTAACCAGCCCTATATATAATATTCAATATTTATAAAGAGAGCAAGAAATTGGACACCAACTGCACAAATATCCTGTAGGGCATGTGGATCCATGCTACTTGACAGGTATAAGAACTGGTAAAGTTGAATGAATTCAACCTGGGTAATCTCAGAGATTTAACAGCAGGAATATAGAGTCATTCCCAAATGTCTCTGTACCTGCTCTGTAACCACAACACACCACTGAGAGGACCATGTATACTTAGGTATGTAGCTTAAAGACTAGAGTACTTCTTCATGCTTAAGAGGTATCTAACCTAGAGCCTGGAGCCAATGACTTTCCCTTTCTGGGTATTCCTTCCTGTAAAAGCTATATGAACCCTCTTTCACCCTGAATAAGATGTGTGCATTCACATCTACCATCAAAATAAAGTGATGTGAACAAGCTAGATTCATCTCAGAGAGCTGCTTCATGAAGGATCACTGTGTGTGGGGGGGGGGCTTCAACTAAGACTTCCAAGGAAGGTTTTTCCTCAATAGCTCCTGTGGTGTACTGGGACTTCACCTCAATCAGACTGGATTCCCCTCATCCTGGCACACCTTCACATCACTGCCTGGTACTCCAACACACCAAAGTGAAAGGCAGATCTTGGACCCCTGTTTCCTGACTTTATCTCCTTACTTCCCCTTACTGTGGTATACCAGAAGCACCTGGGAACTCAAAGGGAAGACAGGAACCACTATGCACTCTCCATTCCAGACATTGCTCTGCCTTCCTGGCATCTTGCCAGGTGATGCAGGGCAACCCCAGCAGAGACATGGGAGGCAATATGACAATAATCCAATTTAAAAATAGAGTAAATAAGTAAACAGGAATTTTTTTAACAGAGCATTCTCAGATTGCCAAGGAGCATTAAATGTTCCACATCTTAGTTATTAGGGAAATGCACACCAAAGCGCCCTATGATTCCGTCTTATACCTCTCAGAGTGGCTAGGATCAAACACTCAAGGACAATACTGGGTGGAGAGGATGTGGAGCAAGGGGAAACTCGTCTATTGCTGGTGACTTTAGAAAACTGTTAAGTTAATGAAAAATATAAATTTGTTCTATGAAAGTATTAGGGAGGTCTTATTTTGATGGATTCAAATATGTTAAATAAATGATAAATTTTGCATGTAAACAGTAAGAAGAGGTTTCTAGCAAGATATCATAAACAAAAAAACACAGAATTCATTCCTCATATTGAAATTGTGTGGATAGAAGCCTTATTTACAATAACCAGAACCTGGAAAGATCCCAGATGCCCTTCAACAGAGGAATGGATACAGAAATGGATACTAGATAAGATTGATGAAGCTAAGAAGTACATGCTGACAGGAGCCTGATAAAGGTGTCTTCTGAGAGGCACAGCCAGAGCACGTCAAATACAGAGACAAATGTTAGCAGCAAAACATTGAACTGAGAACAGGGTCCTCATTGGAGGAATTAGAGAAAGGATTAAAGGAGCTGAAGGGACTTGCAACCCCATAAGAACAACAGTACCAACCAACCAGAGCTCCCAGGATCTAAACCACTACCCAAAGACTATACGTGGACAGACCTATTTCTCCAACTGCATATATAGCAGATGATGATCTTGAGCACCAATGGAAGAAGCCCTTAGTCCTGCCAAGACTGGAAGCCCCATTGTAAGGTAGTGTCGGGGGAGTTGGGAAGGGGGAACACCCTTATTGAAGAAGGGGAGGGGAATTGGATAGGGGGCTTATGTCCAGGAAAGCAGTAAAGGGAATAACATTTGAAATGTAAACAAAAAAATCCAATAAAAAAGTTATTTTAGTTGGTATCTTTTTCATTCCTGTAAGCATCAACTAATAAATCTGATTTTAAAAAACAGAAAGTTTTACATGTGGTTATAAAAACTCAATATTTAGACAAAAGGTACTCTTTCTATTCATGAAGAATACAGAAGAATTAAAGGCCTGCCAAAAAATGTTTTGTGGTGCATGTCTCAGTATTCTACCCCACAGAAGACTGTAATTGTTATATTCTTTCTCTCCCGTCCACTTACACCTGGAAAGGCACTGTATTTTTTGTTCATGATTCCTGTGTGAGCACTTCTGTCAGATGTAAAAAATACTCTGAGGCTTTTCATGTTCATAGAAGTTTCTGTGTGTTCGATGGGTATAATCAGTGGAAAGCCTTAACTTCCCTATTCCTTTTGACTTCTTGAAGGCAGATTATCTTTTCTAATATTATTGTTGAAGAAAATAAATGTTGCGAGGGATGACACTGAAATGATTTCCTATCTGAGCCATAATGTTACAATGACTCAATAGTATGCTTTCTTTGAGATATTTCCTTGAAGTCTTTAAATGTTGTCTTGAATCTTGAACTTACCTTTGAATTTGTTCATCTCATATAACTTCCCTTAGAATTTACTCCCACATTTCTGTAAAGAATTCCAATGAACAAATTTTGATTTTTCCATTTGCTTATTTATTAATGCAGTATAATGAAGTGATAACTGAGTATTTCCTAGTTCATAATAGCATTCTATCTTCTTCGTGCTGTCATTTGAACACATTTTATGTGTTCAAAAGCAAAAAGTAAAATGCAATATTCAAAGTGCACCAAATGATATTTTGAAGTTATTAAAAAAGCTTGCGGTAGATTGAAAATCAAGAGACTCAACTGACTGTCAGTGTAGGTTTAACAGACCTAATGACACAGTGTAAGAGGTGTATCACACGGAACTAGTTTAGAGAATAGGAACAGATATACATGCTTGAATTAATTCATGAGACTTTTGTAGGCTTGATGTCAACAAATACGAAACTAGAAGTTTTAATGAAATATTATTATTTACGAACATTTCTGAAAATTTTAATAAAAGAAAATAAGTTATAAAAAGTTTGCTGCAGTATAAAAATTGTTTTATTCTAGTATTACAATGAACTGTGGAAAGATTAAAAACTAATAGAATCATCTTCTCATATCTGCTCAAAAATTAAACAAAAAAGCAATTCAAAGAAATACCTTAGGCTAAAAATAGTACTCAAATAGAACTCCTAAAAGAAATATAAAGTCAATGATGAAATAATAAATATTGTTAAAACAATGTGGGGCTATAGAGATGGCTCAGTAGTTAGGAGCACTGGCTGCTTCTCCAGAGGACCTGGGTTTGAACCCACATACATGGCAGCTCACAGCTATCTTCAACTCCTATATAAGAAAATATGTCATTCTCTTCTTGCCTCTGTAGACACCAGGCTCAAGTGCTATATGGGTATAGATGCTGGCAAATACCCATACATACAAAGTAAAACTGTATCAGTAAATGTTTTACCATTAAAAAAGGTTTTTTACCTTAAACACAAGGAGAATGCAAAGAACAACTCAGATAATTCCTGTTCAGCTATTGGTTTATTTGCCACCAAAATAAGACAAAAAGTTAAAGAAAATAAAAAAGCATATCTAGACTTGAAAATTTATAATCAGCTTAAAAATAAAATTAATTATAAAAATATGAACTATTTTAGTTATTATTTAAATCAGTAACAAATGCAGACTGAACTATAGTAACCCATCAACAAAATATATACAAAATTATAAATATGTGTGGTCAGAAATTAAACCTCAGCACTAGTAGATATTCGACAAGTACTGTGTCTCTGAGCTCAGTGCCCAGCCAATACACATTTTTGATGTAACTTACTAAAAGCTAAATAAAAAGATATAAACAGCACTCAATAGAAGGCAGAAATTCTTGCCTTTTATTTTGTATTGATTAAATTAATGAAGAAAAGGCACTGAAATATTATGTATTAATACAAAAATACTGATGACTATGACAAGTTTTTCAAGTCACTACAATGTCACTTTTTTTAAGATCATCTATTACTTCCCTGTTTTGTGTAAGGCTTAGTAAGAGAGCAAAACCAGAGCAAGCAGAACAGTTTCAGATTTAGAAACCAGCAAAATTCTTGTTGTAAAAGTTGAATGGCTGTCACTCAGTGAAACAATATATCTAGATAGAACTTTGATGTGTCACAGATTTTGGTGGGGAAATAAGAGAAAATTTAGTAAATGGTTCTGAGAAAATTGTTAGCAATCAAAAGGTCACAACAAGAAATTCACACCTGTTCACAAATGTAGAGAATATCTGAGCATGGGGTGCTAGCCTCTGTTTGAAACATCTACAACACAATCTGTATGTCCAAGTCCCTAGAAGAAAGAAGAAAATATTTTAAGAATCAGAGGAACAGGACATTTCTTATGAGATAGCATCTTCTATATGTGGCCGGGAGTTGTGCCCCTGAAATCTTAATGATTAGTTCTCATAAAGGGAACTTTCTCAATGACAAATCCACCTGGCATGCCAGTGTGACGGGAGAAACTCACAAGCATCTTCCCCAAGATGTAGAGCTACAAGCAATTAATGATTGCTGAAAAGCAGAACTGGTCTTCCCCCTGTTGGCTACTCAGTTCCAAGTGGTTATCCCTAAACACATAAGCAGACAAAGAACATCAAAGGAACTCAGCAGATTGTATTTACTGTGCATTTATATGGGCTTATTATTTTTACAGATGTGTTTGTGTGTAATAATTTGACAAGAAGTCATGAATTTTAGAGGGAGTTGGAGGGGCATGGAAATAGTTGGAGGTAAGAGAAGGTAGAGTAAAAATGATATGAATCCAGTATTTAATCAGGAAACATCAAAATAATAAAATAAATGGAATAAACACAACCCCACAAAGTAAAAGTAAATTTGTATTTAAGACAGCCTATTTTGGTTTCTATTGGATGTGCTTTGGTAGAGGAAATATTAGAATAAAGGGTTAAACAATGTTCTTGAATAATGGCACACTATTTTACTTCATAATCTATATACTAGCAAACTCCATAAAGCAGGGATTTGATATATTTTAATAATATTGAAAGTTTCTATATATAAGATGAAATCAGTATTTCAATGAGAATACTCACTATGAGGTAGCACCTTGCCATTTTTCCAGTTTATTTATTTATTTACTTACTTATTTATTTGTTTGCTTATTTACATCCCAAATGCTGCCCCTTTCCCTGTCTTCTCTTCCAGAGTCCCTCTCCTATTCCATTCCCTTCTTCTCTGAGAAGGTTGGACCACCCAGGCACATGGAATCTCTGTAGGGTTAGGCAAATCCTCTCCCACTGATGCTAGAAAAAATAGCCTTCTTTGGGAACAGATTCTACAGTCAAGCAACAGCTGTTCCAATTGTTGAGGTCCCACGTGGAGACTGGGCTGCATGTCTGCTACATATGACAGAGGCCTCAGTCCAGTATGTGTGTGCTTGTTGGTTGGTGCCTCAGTCTCTAAGAGCTCCTAAAGGTCCAAGTTAGTTGATTCTGTTGGTATTTCTGTGGAGTCTCTATCCCCTTCAGGGCTTTCAATTCTACCCCCCAACTCTTCCATAAGGGTTCCAAAACTCCGTCGGATGTTTGGTTGTGGGTGTCTGCATCTGTTTCAGTCAGCTGCTAGAGGGAGTCTATCAGAGGACAGCTAGGCTAAGGCCCTGTGGGCAGGCATAACAGAGTATCATTAATAATGTCCGGTATTTGGTGCTTACTCATGGATGGGTCTCAAGTTGGGCAGGTTATTGGTTGGCATTCCTTTAGTCTCTGCACCATCTTTGTCCCAGTATTTCTTTTAGACAGGGCAATATTTAGGTTAAATCTTTTGAGGCTGGATTTGTGTCCTTATCCTCCCACTGGGAGTCCTGCCTGGCTACAAAATGTGGGTTCTTCAGGTTCTACATTTCTAATGTTAGATGTAAAGGTCATACACATTGATTCTTGACATCCCTGTCTTTGGAATTTCTTATAGATTCCACCCACTACATACTCTGGAAGCTGCATGGATTCCACTCATTCTCCTGGCCCTCCGGCCATCTCTCCTGTCTCTCCCTACACCTGATTCTGACCCTGTGTCCCATTCCCCTCCCTATTTTCTCTCTCACACAGTTTCCTTCCTCCCTCTGTTTTCTATGACTATTATTAAATATAATAATATTGTAAGTAAGATTCAAACATCTTCACTTAAGCCTTCTTTCTTATTTACCTTCTTTGGGTTTGTGGGGGGGGTATATCATGGATACCATGTATTTTGTGACTAATATTCATTTATCAGTGAGTACATACCATTCATGTCCTTTTCAGTCTTGCTTATTTCATGCAGTATGATATTTCCTCGTTCTTTTTTGTTCCTGCAAAATTTATGGCCTCCTTGTTTTTAATAGCTGAATAGTATTTTATTGTATAAATGAAACACATTTTCTCTATCTATTCTTTAGTTGAGGCATATCTGGGTTGTTTCCAGTTTCTAGCTACTATGAGTAAGGCTGCTATGAACATAGTGGAGCATTTGTCCTTGTGGTATAGTGGAGCATCTTTCAGGTATATACCTAGGAGTGGTATGCTGTGTCTTCACGTAGAACTGTCTCCAATTTTCTGGGAATTCATCAGTTTCCTCAGGCACCATTCATTCTGTTATACAGCCTATTAAAACTTTCTTGCCTCTCTGATTTTCAGCTTCATATTCACAAATTCCAGATGACTATGCTTACCTGAAATTTGTTGATTTCAAGAAACTTTTTAATTTTCTTAGATTGTCAGACCCAATTCAAACTATAGATAGAGTACCTATCCATTATGGGGAGACAGAAGGGAGTTGGGAATTACTGTCTTTTATTTATAGCTTGTTTGTAATATATGTCAAATGTCATTCTATCTAAAACCAGTCACTATTGAGAATCAGAATTAGACAACTTAAAAAAGTTATTTCTATGTTCTTTTTAGTAATTTTGTATTCTTTTTTAATAAAACTTCACTAAGATAACCATTATACTTATATTAAGTTCAATAAAAATACAAAAGATGCTGTGTGATAATGTGGCTCTTTGGGATAAGAACTGGGTAAGAGGGTTATAATTCTCTGGGAAATGAATTCATTAATAACTCTGTTGTGTGGTTACACAGTTATAAAATTAACTAAATTGAACACCTATGCCTTCTAACACAGATAAACAACTCTAATAAGTCAAATACTATTTTTTCTTTTCATATCTCACCTAGCAACACTATTCAGATTATTCATAAAAATCACTTAATCAGAAGCACCACCTTTTAAAAAACATGTTATTAATCTCTTCTTTCCTCAAATATTATTATGTAGCAAATAGAATATAAAATAATTATATATTGGAAGATAATACTGGGCTTAAAATGGTAGTGAAGTACTAAAGTTCTAGAAAGTGGGCTAAAATATTATTTTCAAATCTTCAAAATATATTATATAATTTATACTAGCCTCACTGTATATGAAAAAAATATAAACGAAAGGAGTACCTTCTCATAATGATTTTTAGGGTGTGATGCTTTTTATATACACAGCCTAGAGAGTGTCAGGATTAGAAGATCTGGCCAGCCTGGTTGAAGTAGGTATGACACTGTGGGTGTGGGCTTAAGAACCTCACCCTAGCTGCAATGTAAGTCAGACTTCCACTAGCAGCCTTCAGATAAAGATGTAGAACTCTCAGCTCCTCCTGTACCATGCCTGCCTGGATGCTTCCATATTCCTGCCTTAATGATACTGGACTGAATTTCTGAACCTGTAAGCCAGCTCCAATTAAATGTTGTCATTTGTAAGACTTGACTTGGTCATGGTGTCTGTTCATAGCAGTAAAACCCTAATTAGGATAGAACTTAGTACCAGGAGTGGGGGCTATTATGATTGAAAAGGCTAAATGGAAGCCTTTAGAGTTGCCTCTGCAAAGAACATTATGAATCAAAAACAGTATCACATTCCTGAGCAATTGCAGAAATTATAGCCACTATCAAGAACTTGAAAGCTGCAGGGGTGGTGGTTCTCAACACATCTTCCTTTAACTTTCCTATCTGGCCAGTGCAGAAGACTGATGGATCACAGAGAATGAGCGTTGACTACTGAAAACTAAATCAGTTAGTAACTCTGATTGCTATCATTGTACCAGATGTAGTTTCATTGCTTGAACAAATTAAGACATCTCCTGGTACCTGGTATGCAATATATTGATCTAGCAAATGCTTTCTGACTGTCCATAAGGACCACCAGAAGCAATTTGTCTTCAGTTTGCAAGGCCAGCAGTATTACAGTTTTGCTTCAAGGATATATTAACTCTCCTTCCCTGTATCATAACTTAGAAGGAATCTTGATCATTTGTCTCTTCCACAAAATATCTCATTGGTGCACTATATTGATGATATTATCCTGGTCGAACCAAGTGAGCAGGAAGTGACAACCACTTTGGACTCTTTGGTAACATATATGCATATCAGAGTATGGGAAATAATTCAACTAAAATTCAAGGATCTGTGAAATTCTTAGGAGTACAGTGGTGTGGGGCATGCACAGATATTCCTTCTAAGGTGGAAAATAAGTTATTGCACTGGCCCCTCCTACCACTAAGAAAGAAGCACAACATTTAGTGGGTCTATTTGGATTCTGGAGACAGCACATTCCTCACTTGGGTGTGTTACTCAGGCCCACTTACCAAGTTACTTGGAAAGCTGCAGCTTTGTGTGGGACCTGGAAAAGGGGAATGTTTTTCAACAAGTCCAGGCTGCTATGCAGCCTGTTCTACCATTTAAACCATATGATCCAGCAGACTCGTTGGTACTTGAAGTATCGGTGGCAGATAGAGATACTGTTTGGAGCATCTGTCAGGTCCCTGTAGGTGAATCACAGGAGAGACCTTTAGGAATTTGGAACAAAGCTCTCCCATCATCTACAGATAACTATTCTCCCTTTGAAAAACAGCTCTTGATCGGCTATTGGGCCTTAGTGGAAACTGAACATTTTACAATAGGACACAAAGTTACCATGTGACCTGAACTTCCCATCATGAGATAGGTATTATCAGACCCTCCTAGTCATAAAGTGGGACATGCACAGCAGCAGTCTATTATTAAATGGAAATTGTATATATGTGGTTGGGCTCGAGCAGTTCCTGAAGGCACAAACAAGTTAGATGAAGTTCCTCAAATACCTATGGTTTCTATTCTTGTTACAATGACCTCTGCTGCCAAGCATGCACCCATAGCCTCATGAGGTATTCCCTATTGTCAGCTGACTAAAGAAGAGAAGATTATGACTGGATAACTGACAGCTGTACACATTATTCAGGCATGACCCAGAGGTGGACAACTGCAGCATTACAACTCCTTTCCTGGACAACCCTGAAAGATACAGGTGAAGGAAAATCTTCACAGTGGGTAGAACTTCAGGCAGTACACATGGTATTACAGTTTATTTGGAAGAAGAAATGGTCAGATGTATTACTGTTCCCTGTCTCATAGGTTCAATGGATTGGCTGGATGGTCAGAGACTTGGAAAGATCATGATTGGAAAATTGGTGAGAAAGACATCTTTGGAAGAAGTATGTGGATAGATCTTTCCAAAAAGGCAGAGGATGTGAAGATATTTATGTCCCATGTAAATGCTCATCAAAAGTTGAAGGGGAGTTCAGTAATCAAGTGGACCAGGTGACCTGTTCTGTGAACAGTCAGCCCCTTTCCCCAGCCATACCTGTTATTGCTCAATGGGCACATGAACAAAGTGGCCATGGTGGCCGAGATGGAGATTATGCTTGGGCTCAACAACATGGACTTTCACTTACCAAGGCTGACCTGGCTTCAAGCTGCTGCTGACTGCCAAATCTGCCAACAGCAGAGACCAACACTGAGCTCCAGATATGGCACCATTCCTCAAGTTGATCAGCCAGCAACCTGGTGGTAGGTTGACTACATTGGGCCACTTCCTCCATGGAAAAGATAACATTTTATTCATTCTGAAGTAGAGACTTATGCTGGTTATGGATGTGCCCTTCCTAAAAATAATGCTTCTGCCAAAACCACCATCCATGAACTTACAGAATGCTTTATCTATGCTCATGGTATTCCACACGGTATTGCTTCTGACCGAGGAATTCATTTCACAGACAGAGAAGTGAAACAGTGGGCCCATGATCATGAAATCCACTGGATTTACCATGTTTCCCATCATCCTAAACCAACTGGTCTTACAGAAAGACGTAATGGCCTTTTAAAGATGTAGTTACAGTGCCAATTAGGTGGCAGAAGGATGGAAAACTATGGCAGAGTTCTTTAGAAGGCAGTATATGCTTTGAATGAACATCCAATATATAGTACTTTTCCCTTAGCCGGGATCCACATGTCTAGGAATCAAGGTGTGGAAAAGTGAATAGTTCCACTCACTGTCACTCCTAGTGACCCTGTAGGAAAGTTTTTGTTTCCTATCCCCACAACTCTAGGTTCTGCTAGCCTAGGAGTTTTGATTACAGAGGGGGAAGTGCTCCAGCAGCCACAAAAAATATTCCATTGAGCTGGAAGCTCAGAAATCCCCATGGTCATTTTGGGCTTCTAATGGCCTTAAACCAACAGGCTGAGAAAGGAATAACAGCGTTAGGAGGGGTGATAGATCCAGGTTACCATGGGTAAATTGGATTGCCTCTCCATAATGGAGGTAAGAAGGATTATGTCTGGAGTGCATGAGATCCCTTAGAGTGTCTCGTAGTACTACTGTGCCCTATGATTGAAGTCAGTGGGAAAGTACAGCAGCCTAATCGAAGCAGGATAACAAAGGATGCAGACCCATCAAGAATGAAGGTATGGGTCACTCCTTCAGGAAAATGAGCCAAGACCTGTTGAGGTGTTTGCAGAGGGTAGAAGGAATGCAGAATAGGTAGTAGAGGATGATAGTTGTAAATACGAGCTAAGGTCACATAACCAGCTACAGAAATGCAGATTACAAATCAATATGAAAGCTTCTGTATATTTTGTGAAGAACACATTTGTCTTTCTTCCAATTTCTTTACCATCAATTGGTATTTAAGTTGAGATACTGAAAGAATGTTCCCAAGAGATATTGTCCCATTGTAAATTACAAATGCATTTGAGATTGTACAAGCAATAGTTATATCATGTTAGGAACATTCATGAACTTGTTAATATTTCATGTGGACGTGAGATATTATTTGTGTCAAGTTGTCAAGGGATGGATTGTAGTGGCTATTTCTGGTGTCAACTTGACTATGTCTAGAGTGAACTACAATCCAGAATTGGAAGACTCACCTGTGATGCTGATCTTGAGGCTGGGAGATAAAAGTTTCTGACCTGGATCTTGGCATGGAGACCTTGAGGCATACTTGGTATAAATTCAAGGAGACTAAGATAAGGAGATTTCTGAGTTCAAGGTCATATCGGACAAAGCAAGTCCTAGATCAAGGCATAGTGATACACAAATTTAATCTGGGACACACCTTCTGCTAGAGACCTACATAAGGGCATTGGAAGAAGGAAGACCCTCTCATCCTTGCTTGCCTGCCTTGTGGGACTGAGCCACTGCTAGATCCTTGAACTTCCATTCACAGATCCTGTAGACCATTTTGTAGGGTTGGACCACAGACTGTAAGCCATCAACAAATTCCTTTCCTATGTAGAGACTAGTCATAAGTTATATGACTCTAGAGAATCCTGACTAATACACAGGGAATGTAGGAAGAATTATTTTGGTATCTGCAAAGGGTAAATGAATACTATCAGCTTCTTTTAAAGTGTTTGCTTTCTTGATTGTAAAGAACGTTTATAAAATATTCCTTCTAAAGTTTCCTATCTATTTATATGTGTGTATTCAGTTTTATGAATAAGAATATAAATTTGGTAGTTTAAATAAAGGTAAGAATTAAATGTTAGGGTATAAATTTATTAACAAATGCTGCATGTATAGCAGAAGTTATAGTCATCGAAGAGAATGTCTATAACTAAATAACTAAAATATCCAGGTTTTAAGAAATGTCTTCCCTCTCACATCAGTCAGAATGGCTAAGATCAAAAACTCAGATGACAGCAGATGCTGGCAAGGATGTGGAGAAAGAGAAACACACCTCTACTCTTGGGAAGATTTCAAGGTGGTACAATAATTCTGGGAATCAGTCTGGTAGTTCCTCAGAAAATTGGACATAGTACTACCTGGGGACCTAGCTATACCATGCCTGCACATATATCCAAAAGATGCTCCAACACATAACAAGGACATATGTTCATAATGTATAATATTAAAAATTATTTGTAATAACCAGAAGTTGGAAACAACCCAGATGTCCCTCGACATTGGAATGGATACAGAAAATGTGGTACAATGACATCATGAAATCCTTAGGCAAATGGATGGAAATAGAAAATATCATCCTGAGTGAGGTAACCCAGTAACAAAAGGATACACATGATATGTACTCACTGAGAAGTGGATATTAGGCAAAAAGTTTGGAATACCCATGACACAACTCACAGACTGAATGAAGCTCAAGAAGAAGACAGCCCAAAGTGTGGATGCTTCAGTCCTTCTTAGAAAGGGGAACAAAATCCTCACTGGAGGTGGAGGGTAGGAGGGACTTGGAAGGAAGAAAGGAAGGGTAGGGGAAAAAGGGGAGAAGGATCAAGTATGATAGGAGACAGGGATGATAAGAAGGTCAGGAAATTGAACAGAGGTTTGTAGCTGTGGGGGATGGGAAACTTGTAATAGCCACCAGAAAGTCTCAGATACCAGGAAAGCGAGAAGGTCCCAGGATCCAAAGGGGATAAGATTAGCTGAAATGATCAACAAAGGGAAGAGAGAACCTGTAGAGATCATATCTAAAAGTTAGGTCCCTGGTTGATGAATGGGGCCACCCATAATCTCCAAATTTTTAACCCAGAATTGCTTCAGTATAAAGGGAACACAGGGAAAATGTGTGGATCAGAGACTGAAGGAAAGGTTGTCCTACCTGGGTATCCATACCATATAGAAACACCAAACCCAGACACTATTGCTGATGCCATGAAGTGCTTGCTGACAGGAACCTGATATATATAGCTGTCTCCTAAGAGGTTCTGCCAGAGTCTAATAAACACAGATATGGATGCCTGCAGCCAACCATTGGACTGAGCATGGGGATCTCAATGGCGAAATTATAGAAAGGACTGAAGGAGCTGAAGGGGTTTGCAACCCCATAGGAAGAACAACAAAATCCACCAACCAGATATCCCAGAACTCCTAGGGACTAAACCACTAACCAAAGATTACACATGGAGGGACCCATGATTCCAGCTGCATACGTAGCACAGGATGGCCATATTTGGCATCGTTGGGAGGAGAAGCCCTTGGCCCTGTGAAGGCTCGATGGCTCAGTGTAGGGGGATGTCTGGCCAATAAGATTGGAGTAGGTGTGTGGGTGCAGGAGCACTCTCATAGAAGCATGAGCGGTAGGGTAGATAAAAGTTTAAAATATACAATAAAAAGGGAAAAAATAAGAAATGGCTTCTATATGAATATGGGAAAGGTTTACAGAAAATAGTAAGCTGTTTTGATATTAAAAGTTTTATTCAAAAGTAGAGACCTCTGGGACTCACCTATTTTTTTTCAGGATTAAATAGAAATTCTTTCAGTGAGAAGAGTAGAAGCTGTCAGACTTCTGTTCATGTCTGTTTTTTGTAGCATCCCACAGTGGCCTCAGTTTAGTGTGCTACCACAGAATACTGTGAAACTGATCACTTGTTGTCCTGTTTCAGAACCAAGCCAAATTACACCTAGGGCATTTTTGAAAAAACTTCATAAAAAAAGAAAAGATAAGGGACTTACTAAAAATTGTCTTTAAAGTACCACATAAGTAAATTGAAATAAGTGGAAACATAAGTTGAAATAAAAGACATATTTAAGCAGTAGTATAAAACTTGTGCAATTCATTCTGATGAAAACATAACAATCAACCACAAAAAGAATTCTATGGCAAAGGAGCAAAAAAAAAGTAGTTTGAAAGAGTAGAACTGGTGACAGTATTGATGTTTGGAAAAATAAGGATACTAAGTGAAAGGAAAGGAGAATGTACTATCTTTGCTCTGGGCACCTTAGAAAATGTGGACTATCACAGAAATTTGCTGAGTTTAATGAATGCAATTTGTGATTATATAAAGGCTGAGGCAGTGGCAAAGAATGTCAGGGAGTTGCTAATAACTGTAGAGTTATTAACTGGAACAAGCTAAGAATTCATCAGAGGCCTGGCATGATAGTTCACCACCATAATCCCAGTACCCGAGTAACAGATACAGACAGATCCAGAGTTGAAGATCAGATTAAGCTACAAAGTCAGATATTGTCTCACAAAATTCAAACCATCTAAATTAAATCCGAACCGAAAATAGCTCAGCAGATTCAGATTCTGCCCCCTTGAGTGCTTTCATTATGAGAAAAAGCTCGATACTAAAAGTGAATATAAGGCTGCTTATACATTACAAGAAAAATAGGCTGTAAGTTAATATTACTAAAGATAGGAAACATATACAGGAGGAAACATTCTATGGTGTGAGGTACCAAGAACCTAGTGGATTTTTACAGATATTGCCATTATTAAACCATAAAGATCAGGCTGCAGTTTTTTTTGTTGATTTGTTTTCTAGTGGCTGTGAAGTTCTACATGGATATGTAACCACTTCAGACACTATGTGGCTCCCAGAAGCCAACATCCACTCCTGCCAACCAAAGTAGAGTTTTTACCTACCCTGTAGGTCACACTGTCAAATGTGAAAAAAGTAAGTGTGTACTGAATGATTGAATTTTTGTTTATCACAGGTCAAAAGAAGAAAAAGGAAAGGGAGGATTACTAAATCATTATCTGAAAGTAAACTTTGCTGAAAATGAAATTATTGATCTACATAAATCCCTGGGGGGTTGGGGAGAAGAAGAAATTGGCAAAAATGAAACAAGTAAAACTACTGCATTTTGAACCACACTCAGAAAGACAGAAACACAAAAATGTTAAAATGTGTGTAGAAAATGAATGAACATCTTCCAGAAGAAGGTGTTCTCTTTTATGTTCTTTAATGGAACTAGTAAATCACTCCCATTGTCAGCATTTTCTATACAGTAGTAAGCATGTGGAAGACTATAATCATATCATACTTACTACTTGTTACTTATTCCATTTCAATATTTAATTATGATAATGGTTAAAATTAAAAGAATAAATACAGATGTGAAAGATTTTAAACTTTGGCATTATAATCTCCAAGGATAAAAACAAACTTCTTATCTATAGGTAGCATTTTTAACTTGCAGAAATCACTGAAAAGTTTAATGACAAATCGTTTATAGAAGTTTCTAAACAACTGGGGGAGTTTGAAACAATTTTGTTGACTCTGTAGAATTATGGAACATATTTCTCTGCATTAGACAAGCATAACTTGATGTAGGTTTCCCATGTACAGTCACCACTCTTTCTATTACTCCAAACCTAATTCTCAGGGACACCTATAGCACTGCAAACCAATACCAGCTGCAGCTTGTTCCCCACCCTCTCCAGTCTATACCTCCTGTGGATATCCCAGATCATCCCCTAATGACCTCCCCTTCTATGAGCCTCAACAGAGTAGGCCCCTTACATAGGCAATACATAGCCAACACACTGAAAAATCCAGAGAGGAAGCAGAAACCAAAAAATAAGAGCAAATCTTAGGCATTAAGCATACAGTAGAAAAAATTGATATTTTGTTCAAAATATTATATCTAAAATATTCCTGATACAAAATATTTAGAAAATCTGGGATACTATAAAAAACCAAACTTACTAATAATAGAAATAAAGAACTAGAAAAAAAATCTCAGCTCAAAGAACCCAAAAAAATATTTTCAATAAAATTATAGACAAAAATATTTTCTAACCTAAAGAAGGAGATATTTACAAATGTACAAGAAGCTTATAGACATTAAATACATTGGACAAAAAATCCCCTTGCATTATAATAATCAAAATACTAAGCACAGAGATCAAAGATAGAATATAAAAATCTTCAAGAGAAAAAGATCAAATAACATATAAAATCAGACCTACTAGAATTATGCTTGACTTCTCAATGGAGACTCTAAAAGTCTGGAGAGCCTGGACAGATGTTTTGAAAACTCTAAGAGACGATGGATGCCAGCCTAGAGTACTACACACAATAAAACTTTCAATCACTACAGATGGACAAAACAAGGTATGCCATGAAAAATTCAAATTTAAATAGTATATATTCACAAATCCAGCCCTCCAATAGGTAAACTAGGAAAACTGCAACTGGAAGAGGTTAACTACATACATGTAAACAAGGGAAATAAACAATGTCATATGAACAATACACATATACCTACGAAAAAGGAAGCACATACACATACATACACCACCACTATCACCGCCACCACTACCACTACTGCCAACACAATATGGGTAATTAACAATCATTGGTTATTAATATCTATCTTTCAGTATCAATGAACTCAGTTCTCTAATAAAAAGACACAGGCTAACAGAATGGAAGCAAAAACAGGATCCCTCATTCTGCTTCATACAAGAAACACACCTTAACATCAAATAAAGACATTACCCCAGATTAAAGGGTTGAAAAGATTATTCAAGCAAATGGACTGAAGAAGTAAACTGACATAGACATTCTAATAGCTACCAAAATAGACTTCTAGCCAAAATTAATCAAAAGAGATGGGGAAAGACACCTCATATTCTTCAAAGAAAAATATCCACAAGACAGTAGACATTTCAATTATAAACACTATGCCCCCAAAAGAAAAGAAACAGAGAAAAAGTTTAAGGCACATATTTACCCTCCTACACTGATAGTCGGAGACTTCAATATGACACTCTTACCAATGGATAGGTCACTCAGACAAAAAGTAAACAGAAATGCTGCCAACTAACAGATGTTATAAACCAAACAAGTCTAATAGATAATTACAGAATATTCCACCCAAGCACAAAAGAATATTCTTTCTCCTCAGCACCTCACTCTACCTTCTTCAAAATTGACCATTTACTCAGTCACTAAGCAAGTTTCAATAGATGTAATTATATTGAGATAATTCTATGAATCCCAACAGACTACCATGAACTAAAGCTGGATATCAATGACAACAGAAACAAAATAGAGATTATGAACTCATGGAACTGAATAACTCTACTGACTAAAAACTGGTCAAGACAAATATAAAGAAATTAAAGACTTTCTACAATTTAGTGAAAAAATACACAATATTTCTAAATATATGGGACATAATGAAAGCAGTGATAAGGGGAAAGTTCATAGCATTAAGTGCTTATGTGCTAGCTTGAGTAGTTTTGACTCCATAGGCCCATGTGTTTGAAGGATTGGCCCATACAGAGTGAATAAGTTAGTATTAGGAGGTACAGCCTTGTTGGAGGAATTGTGTCAATTTAGGGGCATGATTTGATGTCCCCTTTGCTCAAGCTCTGCCCATATCTCCTTCTGCTGCTTTTGGATCAGGATGTAGTCTAAATGTAACTTTTATCTGCCTGAAGTGTTTATCGTCTGAGAGCTTGCTGATAAGTAAGCTCACCCTTTCTAGTTCTTTCTGAACTCTTGTTGGCTGGTTCAACCCAGGTTCTCAGGCTCAAACTCCTCTCCATATGACTGATTCAATCTGTCTTCTCTCTCAGCATCTGACTGAATCGATTTGCTTGGCCACAAATCTATATTCTGCCTCCTTTTCATTCCCCAACTCTTTCTGTCTTCACCTGTCTAGCTTGTTCTCTCTGCAACCTGTCTCTGTATTACTGTCCCAGTAAAAACTGCCTCTAAGTTGCATGAACTGAATGACCGCAAACTGAAGTGTGACAAACTCAACTCTCTGGCATTGACTCTCAACTCTCTCAACTGAACTGACTGACTAGGACTTAGAGATTTGTGTGTTGAAGAGGCATACTGATCTCTGAGTTTAAGATCAGTTTACAAGAAAGTTCCAGGATAGCCAAGGTTAGATAGCAAAGAATTCCTTGAACACAAAAAGATGGTGAAGATGTGATAGAATGAGATGTTCCAGACCTAGCAAAGAGTAGAAGGTGGCAGCTTTGGCCACATGACTTTGGTTGTAGATTCAAGAATAAAAGGGGTTATGCAATCTCCTTCTGTGATTAAGGAATGCCAGGGGGGTAAGATATATGACAGAAAACTACATGCATGGAGGCCCAAAGAGAATATTTTGTGAAGCTATGACATTGAAACTTCTATTTACTTCAAGACCTTAAGAAGTTAAAAATGCCAGAGATATGGGATACCGATCAAGGCAAGAGGCTAACAGGGAGTGGAATCTGACCAAGGGAAAGAAAGATGTGTGTTTCAGTAAATAAACCTGAAAGCAGTTAAAGATCTAAGAGCATTTGTTCAGCTGGTATTTGGTCTTGTTTTGTTTCACTAGTTTTTTACTATGTTCTCTTTCTTACATTTTTGGAACAGTAATGCATATGCTTGCCATGACATGTGGAAATATGTGATTTTTTTATCTTTATTAACTTGAGTATTTCTTATTTACATTTCTATTGTTATTCCCCTTCCCAGATTCCAGGTCAACATCACCCTAACCTCTCCCCCTCCCCTTCTATATGGGTGTTCCCTTCCCCATCCTCCCCCCATTACTGCCCTCCCCACAACAATCACGTTCACTGGGGGTTCAATCTTGGCAGGACCAAGGGCTTCCCCTTCCACTGGTGCTCTTACTAGGATATTCATTGCTACTTATGAGGTGGAGCCCAGGGTCAGTACGTGTATAGGTTTTGTGTAGTGGCTTAGTCCCTGGAAGCTCTGGTTGCTTGGCATTGTTGTTCATATGGGGTTTCGAGCCCCTTCAAGCTCTTCCAGTCCTTTCCTTGATTCCTTCAATGGGGGTCCCGTTCTCAGTTCAGTGGTTTGCTGCTGGCATTCACCTATGTATTTGCTGTATTCTGGGTGTATCTCTCAGGAGAGATCTACATCCGGTTCCTGTCGGCCTGCACTTCTTTGCTTCATCCATCTTTTCTAATTGCGTGGCTGTATATGTATGGGCCACATGTAGGACAGGCTCTGAATGGGTGTTCCTTCTGCCTCTGTTCTACACTTTGCCTCCCTATTCCCTGCCAAGTGTATTCTTGTTCCCCTTTTAAAGAAGGAGTGAAGCATTCGCAGGAAATATGTGATTTTTGTAGAAGATTTCTGTTAACAGATTATATGACTCTCAGAAGAAATTTTGAACTTAGTATTTTTAAACATTGTTGAGACTGTGATAAGACTATGTAGATTTTTGAAGTTGAAATAAATGCATTTTGCATTTCGTGATGGCTAAAATCTTATGGAGGCCAGGGAGTGGAATGTGCTACTTTGAATAAGTTTGGCCCTCACAGATTCATGTACTTGAATCAGCACGGTTAGCAGGTATGACCTTTTTTGAGAAAGTGTATCACTGTGGGGACAGGCTTTGAGGTCTCTCTCCTATACTCAAATTCTGCCCAGTATGATATCATCCTTTTCTGCTGCTTTTGAATCAAGCTGTAGAATTCTCAGTGTCTCCAGTGGCATATTCCCAATGTAATGATAATGAACTAAACTTCTGAAACTGTAAGCCCCAAGGAAATTTTTTTCCTTGCAAGTGTTCCCTTTTTCATGGTGCCTCTCCACTGTAATAAAATCCTAGGTATATATTTAAAGAAATGGATATATCACATAGTAGCAACTTAGTAGGACACATAAAAGCTTTAAAACAAAAAGAATTAGGCACAACAAAAAGAAGTAGATGAAAAGAAATATAAAACTGAAGGCTAAAAATCAATAACTTAGAAACAAAGAGACCAATCAATCAATGGATTAATGAAACAAAATCTTGTACACTGAGAAAATCAGCATGGTAAACACCTTTTATCCAAACTAAAAAAAGACAAATTCATAAAATCAAAAAGGAAAAGGGGGTCATAACAAAAGACACTAAAGTAACCCAGAGAATCGAAGGGACACAAAGTAAGAACACATATTTCATTAAATTAAAAATTCTAAAGGAAATGGACAATTTTCTTGATAGGTACTACTTAACCAAAATTAAATCAAGATCAGATCAACAATTTAAGTCAATCTATAATTCTTAATGAAATAGAAGCAGTCATTAAAATTTTCCCAACCAATAAAATCCTGGGGCCAGATGGTTTTAGTGTAGAATTCTACCAGACTTTATAAGAAAAATAATGCCAAGTCAATACTATCAAATTAACCCACAAAATAGAAACAGAAGTAGCATTGCCAAATTCATTTCATGAGGACATAGTCCTCCTGATACCTAAATCAACAAAGAGATTTACAGAGCAATTTCCCTTATGACCATTAATGCAAAAATATTCAATAAATTTCATGTAAAACAAATCCAAGAGCACATTCATCCACCATACCACACACACACACACACACACACACACATACACACACACACACACACACACACATATATATATATATATATATGTATATATACAAAAAATTCACACGATTCTCTCATTAGATTCATAAACATCATCTGACAAAAGTTCTGGAGAGTTTAGGGATATAAGGGACATACCTAATCATAATAAACACAGTTTACAGTAAGCCTTTAGCCAACTTCAAATTATATGGAGAGAAACCCCAAACAATTCCATCAACATCAGAAACAAATCAAAGTTGTCTACTTTTTCTATATCTTCTCACTATAGTGCTTGAAATTTTAGCAAGAAATTGAAAATAAAGATGTTAAAAGTACTGTTATTTGCAGATGGTATGATAGTAGATATATCTGGTCATAAAATTCCACTTGGGAACCTATACAGCTTACCCAACTTTAAACAAAGTGGGTAGACATATGATTAAAAAAATAATAACCCTCTTATATTCACATGACAAATGGACATTGATAAAACAGCATTCTCCACAATAGCTTCAAATATTAAAAAATAATTTGGAGTAACTAAACAATAGAATGAAAACCTTATATGATAAAAAGTTCTAGACATTGAAGAAGATACCAGAAAATGGAAAAGATATCCCATGATCATGGATTGGTATGATTAACATAGTAGAAATGATCATCATACAACATGCAATCTACAGGGTCCATGGCCTAGCACTGGTTTGAGGAGTGGCATTTCTGCTCCTCATGAGTTGTTACATAGAAGGGGGCTCAGGGTCACACTCTCACTGCCAAAGCTGCAGCATGGTTGACCGTATTGTTGAGTATGAATACCACGCTGTACGTGATGATGAGTTAACTATCTGAGCTGGGGAAATCATCCAAAATGTGAAAAAACTACAGGAAGAAGGATGGCTAAAAGGATATCTAAAGGGGAGATCAGGGATGTTCCCTGACAAATTTGTTAAGGAAATTAAAAGAAAGACAGAACCCAAGGATGACAATTTGCCCGTCAAATGGGAAAGGCATGGAAATATAGCAAGTATTGTATAGCAAATCAGCACTTAAGGACTTCCAGCTGGAGGAATCCAGCCACATCCACAAACCAAAGCTATTAAGAACACAAAAATGTGTCAGTGTAAAATTCTTTTTGACTACTCTCCACAAAATGAGGACGAACTGTAATTGACTGTGGAGGATGACATTGAAGAGGTAGAAGAAGGTTGGTGGAGTGGAATCCTGAACAGTAAGTTGGGACTGCTTCCCTCAAACTTTTTGAAAGAATTAAGAGGTCACAGATGACGGTAAAACTCAACAATGCTCAGGAGGAATCAGATGTTCTTTGAGTGGCCCTACTTCACCTATTCCTTCTCCAGGGAATGGATGTGAACCAGTTCCTGGATCAGCTACACAGCCAAAGAAGATCTGAGGAATTAGATTTGGAGACATCTTTAAAAATGCTCTGTGAAACTTACAAGAAGAACTTCCTGTGGTGAAACAGAGGAGAAAAAAAAATCAGAAAATCCACTAATCCTACAGTCACTGGGCTCTAGAACCCAGAATATGGAGGTAACAAAAACAGACATTGATGGCAAGATTAGAGCTAAGGAATATTGTAGAACTTTATTTCCCTGTGTAGGAAAAAATGAAGTGAACTTAAGTTTAGAGAAGGGGAGATTGATAATTCATTTGATAAGTAAGGTGACTGGAGAAGTGGGCTGGTGGAAAGGTGAACTGAATGGTAAAGAAGGAGTGTTTCCAGATAACTTTGCTGTTCAGATAAGTGAACTAGATAAAGACTTTCCAAAACTAAAGAAACCACCTCCTCCTGCAAAAGGTCCAGCTCCAAAGCCGGACCTGTTAGCTGCAGAGAAGAAAACTTTTCCTCTAAAGGCTGAAGACAAAGATGAAAAATCACTGCTAGAACAAAAATCTAAATCAGCAGTGGAAGTCTTACCCAAAAAGCTTACTCCATCTACCAAAGCCCCTAGTTTACTGAGGTCTTCTGGAGCAATGGACAGAAAAGCCGGTTCCTCCTCCACCTACAACAACCAACAATTAATGGAGAAGATTATACAATTTCTTTAAAGATTGATACTGAGCCGGTATCAAAAGCAAAGTTAGGGGATAGAGATGGCTGAGCGGTTAAGAGCACTGACTGTTCTTCCTGAGGTCCTGAGTTCAATTCCCAGCAACCACATGGTGGCTCACAACCATCTGCAGCGGGATCCGATGCCCTCTTCTGGTGTATCTGAAGAGAGCTGCAGTGAACTCATAGGAATAAATAAATCTAAAAAAAAAAAAAAAAAAAAAACGAAAGCTAGATCCTGAACAGTTGTCCGTTAGACCAAAGTAGACCTTTGTAGATAGGAACTCAAAAGAAACAGATAATGTAAATTTTGATGACATAGCTTCCTCAGAGAACTTGATACATCTTGCTGCAAATAGACCCAAGAGGCCTGGAAGGTTGCCTAGCCACTTCAACAGTGGACATTCTCCAACCCAAAGCCCAGGAAAAATCCCTGAAGCTATCAAAAGAAGTTAGTGGCAACCTAAAGCCATTGGAGTTTAAAAAGAATGCAAGCCACTCTCCAAAGCCATCTCTTTCAACACCTTCAGGTGCCTCAAAAATAAATACAGTTGCTTTCCTAATTCCATTAGAACTCAAAGCTAGCAGCAAACCATTGATCTGAGTACAGGATCCATGTTGGAGGAATTAGAAAAAGGACTGAAAGAGCTGAAGGTCCTTGCAACCCCATAAGAACAACAATGCCAACCAACCATAGCTCCCAGGGACTAAACCACTACCCAAAGACTATACATGGTCTGACACATGGCTCCAGCTGCATATGTAGCAGAGTATGACCTTTGGGAACCAATGGAAAGAGAAGCCCTTGGTCCTTCCAAGGCTGGAACGCCCAGTGTAGGGGAATGTCAGGGGAACGAGAACGGGTGTGGTTGGGGAGGGAAACACCCCTGTAGAAGAAGGGGAGGGAGGTGGGATAGGGGGTTTATGTTCAAGAAACTGGAAAAGGGAATAACATAATAAAAAATATCCAATAACATTTTTTTAAAAAGAGGACTCAAAGCTAAAGCAGAAGCAGATGATGAGAAAAATTTCCATGGATGAACTTAGAACCCAGATTATTGAATTATTGTGCATTGTAGATGCCTGGAAAAGGATGATGGGAAGGAACTGGAAAAGCTATGCAAAGAATTAGGAGAAGGCCATGTGAAGCATTCTACAGGTGGAAAGACCAAGCCACATTCAATAGTAGACAAGTGACAATGCTTTCTGGACCAATATGTAGCTCATAGATACTAGTAAGAATGTAACACATTGGAAAAATAATTCTAATAGAAAAGCAAACAACAGCAAAATGAATTTATGTGATATTAACATAAAGAAGAAAAATAGAAGCATAACCCTTTATTGTATACCAAAGTTTCATTTGTAGGTTGGTTCCTTTTTGATCCACTGCTATTAACTGACCTGACTAGTGGTATTTTCCACAGCAACTCATATGTTTTATACTTGTACTGATATTTCATCACATATTCTTTAATGCTATTAAAAAGTTTATTTGAGCCATGTGTATGTTATGCCCATGCCTGTAACTTGGAGATTAAGGGAGGGAAATCAGGAGTTTGAGGCCAGCTTGTGCTTCAGAGGGGCCCTAGGTCCTTAAGAAAGGACGCAATGGGGGCTGGGGATTTAGCTCAGTGGTAGAGCGCTTACCTAGGAAGCACAAGGCCCTGGGTTCGGTCCCCAGCTCCGAAAAAAAGAACCAAAAAAAAAAAAAAAAAAGAAAGGACGCAATGTTCCTTTGGTAATGGTGGGTATTTTAACTGCTCCACACAATCAGAATAGCAGTGAGTCAGTCATACACACTTTAGTCTTCTCAATTAGAACACAGAAGTCATACTGTTTTCCATGTGTCTATTTTCTGCCATTTACAAAATTGTTCAAAAACCAAAACAGAACAAAATGAAACAAGCTTGGTGTTATTAAAAGGGAAAACCAGACCCTTTAAAATAGTAATTGGCCAGTATTTGCCCTTAATATGGGAACTTTTACTATTTCAAAAGTTAAAGCCAGAAAATGATTAATAGGAACGTAAACAACTTAGAGGTGAATTCCCCCCCAATATAAATATTAAAGACAATATTGAATCTGTAATTGTCAAGTTACTAGTGAATTTATAGTTCAGATTTTCTGGTTTTTGAAACACAGTACGACTAAGTTTCTAATGGAATTTCAATGTCATTAAGCTTTGTACAGGGTGATAAACATGGATCGATCTGCATTCTTCTCCATGCTGATCTCCAGTTGAACCAGCACCATTTGCTGAAAATGCTATCTTTCTTCCATTGGATGGTTTTGGCTCCTTTGTCAAAGAGCAAGTAGCTATAGGTGTGTGGGTTCATTTCTGAGTCCTTAATTCTGTTCCACTCATCTACCTTCCTGTCTCTGTATCAATACCATACAGTTTTTATGACTATTGCTCTGTAATACTGCTTGAAGTCAGGGATGGGTGAATCCCCCAGAAGTTCTTTTATTGTTGAGTATAGTTTTCGCTATCCTGGGTTTTTTGTTATTCCAAATGAATTTTCAAATTGCTCTTTCTACCTCTATAAATAATTGAGTAGGAATTTTGATGGGGATTGCATTGAATCTGTAGATTCCTTTTCACAAAATGGCCATCTTTACTATATTAATCCTGCCAATCCATGAGCATGGAAGATCCTTCCATCTTCTGAGATCTTCCTGAACTTCTTTCTTCAGAGATTTGAAGTTCTTGTCATACAGATCTTTTACTTGCTATGCTAAAGTCACACCCAGATATTTTATGCTATTTTGGACTATTGTGAAGGGTGTCATTTCCTTAATTTCTTTCTCAGCATGTTTATCCTTGGAGTAAAGGAGTAAACTCAAGCTACTGATTTGCTTGAGTTAATTTTATACCCTGACATTTTGCTGAAGTTGTTTATCAGGTTAAGTAGTTCTCTGGTGGAACTTTTGGGGTTGCTTAAGTACATTATCATATCATTTGCAAATAGTGATATTTTGATTTCTTCCCTTCCAATTTGTATCCCTTTGACCTCCTTTTGCTGTTTGAATCTCTGGCTAGGATATCGATTACTACATTAAATAAGTAGGGAGAGAGTGGACAGCCTTGTCTAGTCCCTGATTCTAGTGGGATTGCTTCACGTTTCTCTCCATTTACTTTGATGTTAGCTACTGGTTTGCTGTATATTGCTTTTACTATGTTTAGATATGGGCCTTGAATTCCTGATCTTTCGAAGATTTTTATCATGAAGGTGTACTGAATTTTGTCAAATGCTTTCTCAGCATCTAATGAAATGACCATATGTTTCTTATCTTTGAGTTTGTTTATATAGTGGATTACATTGATGGATTTTCATATATTAAACCACTCCTGCTTCCCTGGAATGAAGCCTACTTAATCATGATGGATGATCATTTTGATGTGTTCTTGGATACGGTTTGAAAAACATTTTATTGAGTATTTTTGCATCAATATTCGTAAGGGAAATTGGACTGAAGTTCTCTGTCTTTGTTGGATTTTTTGCTCCTGTTTTTTAAAATTAACTTGAGTATTTCTTATTTACATTTCAACTGTTATTCCCTTTCCTGGTTTCTGGGCAAACATCACCCTCCCCCTCCCCTCCCCCTCTATATGGGTGTTCCCCTCTCTATCCTCCCCCCATTACCGCCCTCCCCAAAACAATTACGTTCACTTGGGGTTCAGTCTTGGCAGGACCAAGGGCTTCACCTTCCACTGGTGCTCTTACTGGGCCATTCATTGCTACCTATGAGGTTGGAGCCCAGGGTCAGTCCATGTATAGTCTTTGGGTAGTGGCTTAGTCCCTGGAAGCTTTGGTTGGTTGGCATTGTTCTTCATATTGGGTCTCGAACCCCTTCAAGCTCTTTCAGTCCTTTCTCTGATTCCTTCAACGGGGGTCCCGTTCTCAGTTCAGTGGTTTGCTGCTGGCATTCGCCTCTGTATTTGCTGTATTCTGGCTGTGTATTCAGGAGCGATCTACATTCGGTACCTGTTGGCCTGCACTTCTTTGCTTCATCCATCTTATCTAATTGGGTGGCTGTATATGTATGGGCCACATGTGGGACAGGTCTTGAATGGGTGTTCCTTCTGCGTCTGTTTTAATCTGTGCTTCCCTATTCCCTGCCAAGGGTATTCTTGTTCCCCTTCTAAAGAAGGAGTGAAGCATTCGCATTTTGATCATCCGTCTTGAGTTTCATGTGTTCTGTGCATCTAGGGCAATTCAAGCATTTGGACTAATAGCCACTTATCAATGAGTGCATACCATGTGTGTTCTTCTGTGATTGGGTTACCTCACTCAGGATGATATTTTCCAGATCCAACCATTTGCCTATGAATTTCATAAAGTCATTGTTTTTGATAGATGAGTAATATTCCATTGTGTAGATGTACCACATTTTCTGTATCCATTCCTCTGTTGAAGGGCATTGGGGTTCTTTCCAGCTTCTGGCTATTATAAATAAGGCTGCTATGAACATTGTGGAGCACGTGTCTTTTTTATATGTGGGGGCATCTTTTGGGTATATGCTTAAAGAGGTATAGCTGGGTCCTCAGGTAGTTCAATGTCCAATTTTCTGAGGAACCTCCAGACTGATTTCCAGAATGGTTGTACCAGTCTGCAATCCCACCAACAATGGAGGAGTGTTCCTCTTTCTCCACATCCTCGTCAGCATTTGCTGTCATCTGAGTTTTTGATCTTAGTCATTCTCACTGGTGTGAGGTGAAATCTCAGGGTTGTTTTGATTTGCATTTCCCTTATGACTACAGATGTTGAACATTTCTTTAGGTGTTTCTCAGCCATTCCACATTCCTCAGCTGTGAATTCTTTGTTTAGCTCTGAACTGCATTTTTTAATAGGGTTATTTGACTCCCTGCAGTCTAACTTCTTGAGTTCTTTGTATATTTTGGATATAAGCCCTCTATCTGTTGTAGGATTGGTAAAGATCTTTTCCCAATCTGTTGGTTGCTGTTATGTCCTAACCACAGTGTCCTTTGCCTTACAGAAGCTTTGTAGTTTTATGAGATCCCATTTGTTGATTTTTGATCTTAGAGCATAAGCCATTGGTGTTTTGTTCAGGAAATTTTCTCCAGTGCCCATTAGTTCGAGATGCTTCCATAGGTGTGCGGGTTCATTTCTGGGTCTTCAATTCTATTCCATTGGTCTATCTGTCTGTCTCTGTGCCATTACCATGCATTTTTTTTATCACTATTGCTCTGTAATACTGCTTGAGTTCAGGGATAGTGATTCCCCCTGAATTCCTTTTATTGTTGAGGATAGTTTTAGCTATCTGGGTTTTTTTGTTATTCCAGATGAATTTGCAAATTGTTCTGTCTAACTCTTTGAAGAATTGGATTGGTATTTTGATGGGGATTGCATTGAATCTGTAGATCGCTTTTGGTAAAATGGCCATTTTTACTATATTAATCCTGCCAATCCATGAGCATGGGAGATCTTTCCATCTTCTGAGGTCTTCTTCAATTTCTTTCTTCAGAGGCTTGAAGTTCTTATTTTAGAGATGTTTTGCTTGCTTGGTTAAAGTCACACCGAGGTATTTTATATTATTTGAGACTATTCTGAAGGGTGTCTTTTCCCTAATTTCTTTCTCGGCTTGTTTCTCTTTTGTGTAGAGGAAGGCTGCTGATTTATTTGAGTTAATTCTATACCCAGCCACTTTGCTGAAGTTGTTTATCAGCTTTAGTAGTTCTCTGGTGGAAGTTTTGGGATCACTGAAATATACTATCATATCATCTGCAAATAGTGATATTTTGACTTCTTCTTTTCCAATCAGTATCCCCTTGATCTCCTTTTGTTGTCTGATTGCTCTGCCTAGAACTTCAAGAACTATATTGAATAAGTAGGGAGAGAGTGTGCATCCTTGCCTAGTCCCTGATTTTAATGGGATTGGTTCAGTTTTTCTCCATTTAGTTTAATGTTAGCAACTGGTTTGCTGTATATGGCTTTTACTATGTTTAGGTATGGGCTTTGAATTCCTATACTTTCCAGGCTTTTATCATGAAGGGGTGTTCAATTTTGTCAAATGCTTTCTCAGCATCTAATGAAATGGTCATGTGGCTTTGTTCTTTCAGTTTGTTATATGATGGATCACGTTGATGGTTTTCCTTATATTAAACCATCCCTGCATGCCTGGGATGAAGCCTACTTGATCATGGTGGATGATTGTTTTGATGAGTTCTTGGATTTGGTTTGCCAGAATTTTATTGAGTATTTTTGCATCGATATTCATAAGGGAAATTGGTCTGAAGTTCTCTTTCTTTGTTGGGTCTTTGTGTGGTTTAGGTATAAGAGTAATTGTGGCTTCATAGAAGGAATTCGGTAGTGCTCCATCTGTTTCAATTTTGTGGGATAGTTTGGATAGTATTGGTATGAGGTCTTCTATGAAGGTCTGATAGAATTCTGCACTAAATCCGTCTGGACCTGGGCTCTTTTTGGTTGGGAGACCTTTAATGACTGCTTCTATTTCCTTAGGAGTTATGGGGTTGTTTAAATGGTTTATCTGTTCTTGATTTAGCTTCGGTACCTGGTATCTGTCTAGGAAATTGTCCATTTCCTCCAGATATTCCAGTTTTGTTGAATATAGATTTTTGTAGTAGGATCTGATGATTTTTTGAATTTCCTCTGTTTCTGTAGTTATGTCTCCCTTTTCATTTCTGATTTTGTTAACTTCGACACATTCTCTGTGTCCTCGCATTAGTCTGGCTAAGGGTTTATCTATCTTGTTTTTTCAAAGAACAAACTTTTGGTTCTGTTGATTCTTTCTATGGTCCTTTTTGTTTCTACTTGGTTGCTTTCAGCTCTGAGTTTGATTATTTCCTGCCTCCTGGGTGTATTTGCTTCTTTTTGTTCTAGAGCTTTTAGGGGTGCTGTCAAGCTGCTGATATATGCGCTCTCCTGTTTCTTTCTGCAGGCACTCAGAGCTATGAGTTTTCCTCTTAGCACAGCTTTCATTGTGTCCCATAAGTTTGGGTATGTTGTACCTTCATTTTCATTAAATTCTAGAAGTCTTTAATTTCTTTCTTTATTTCTTCCTTGACCAGGTTATCGTTGAGTAGAGCATTGTTCAGCTTCCAGGTATATGTGGGCGTTCTTCCCTTATTCTTATTGAAGACCAGCTTTAGGCTATAGTGGTCTGATAGGACGCATGGGATTATTTCTATCTTTCTATATCTGTTGAGGCCTGTTTTATGACCAATTATATGGTCAATTTTGGAGAAAGTACCATGAGGTTGTGAGAAGAAGGTGTATCCTTTTGTTTTAGGATAGAATGTTCTATAAATATCTGTTAAGTCCATTTGGTTCATGACTTCTCTTAGTCTGTCTACGTCTCTGTTTAATTTCTGTTTCCATGACCTGTCCATTGATGAGCGTGGGGTGTTGAAATCTCCTACTATTATTGTCTGAGGAGCAATGTGTGCTTTGAGCTTTAGTAAGGTTTCTTTTATGTATGTAGGTGCCCTTGTATTTGGAGCTTAGATATTTAGGATTGAGAGTTCATCTTGCTGAATTTTTCCTTTGATGAATATGAAGTGTCCTTCCTTATCTTTTTGATGACTTTTAGTTGAAAATTGATTTTTTTATTAACTTGAGTATTTCTTATATACATTTCGAGTGTTATTCCCTTTCCCGGTTTCCAGGAAAACATCCCCCTAATCCCTCCCCTCCCCTTCCTTATGGGTGTTCCCCTCCCCATCCTCCCCCCATTGCCGCCCTCCCCCCAACAATCTAGTTTACTGGGGATTCAGTCTTAGCAGGACCCAGGGCTTCCCCTTCCACTGGTGCTCTTACTAGGATATTCATTGCTACCTATGAGGTCAGAGTCCACGGTCAGTCCATGTATAGTCTTTAGGTAGTGGCTTAGTCCCTGGAAGCTCTGGTTGGTTGGCATTGTTGTACATATGGGGTCTCGAGTCCCTTCAAGCTCTTCCAGTTCTTTCTCTGATTCCTTCAATGGGGGTCCTATTCTCATTTCAGTGGTTTGCTGCTGTGTGCTTTTAGGCTTTAGTAAGGTTTCTTTTATATATATAGGTGCCCTTGTATTTGGAGCTTAGATATCTAGGATTGAGAGTTCATCTTGGTGGATTTTTCCTTTGATGAATATGAAGTGTCCTTCCTTATCTTTTTTGATGACATTTAGTTAAAAATTGATTTTATCGATATTAGAATGGCTACTCCAGCTTGCTTCTTCCGACCATTTTTTTTGGAAAGTTTTTTTCCAACCTTTTATTCTGAAGTAGTGTCTGTCTTTGTCTCTGAGGTGTGTTTCCTGTAGGCAGCAGAATGTAGGGTCCTCATCGCGTATGGAGTTTGTTAATCTATGTCTTTTTATTGTGGAGTTGAGACCATTGATGTTCAGAGATATTAAGGAATAGTGTTTATTGCTTCCTGTTACATTCATATTTCGATGTGAGGCTATGTTTGTGTGCTTTCTTTTCCTTGTTTTTTTGCCAAGACGTTTAGTTTCTTGCTTTTTCTAGGGTTAAGCTTGCCTCCTTATGTTGGGCTTTACCATTTATTACCCCTTGTAGCTCTGGATGTGTAGAAAGATATTGTGTAAATTTGGTTTTGTCATGGAATATCTTGGTTTCTCCATCTATGTTAATTGAGAGTTTTGTAGGATACAGTAATCTGGGCTGGCATTTGTGTTCTCTTAAGGTCTGTATGTCATCTGTCCAGGATCTTCTGGCTTTCATAGTCTCTGGCGAGAAGTCTGTTGTGATTCTGATAGGTCTGCCTTTATATGTTACTTGACCTTTTTACCTTACTGCTTTTATTATTCTTTTTTTTTTATTTTGTGCATTTGGTGTTTTGACTATTATGTGATGGGAGGAGTTTCTTTTCTGATTCAATCTATTTGGGGTTCTGTAGGCTTCTTGTATGCTTATGGGCTTCACTTTCTTTAGGTTAGGGAAGTTTTCTTCTATTATTTTGTTGAAGATATTTACTGGTCCTTTGAGATGGGGCTCTTCACTCTCTTCTATACCTATTATCCTTAGGCTTGATCTTCTCATTTAGTCCTGGATTTACTGTATGTTTTGAACCAGTAGCTTTTTCCGTTTTACATTATCTTTGACAGTTGTTTCAATGATTTCTATGGAATCTTCTGCTCCTGAGATTCTCTCTTCTATCTCTTGTATTCTGTTGGTGATGCTTGTTTCTACAGTTCCTTGTCTCTTCTTTTGGTTTTCTATATCCAGGGTTGTTTCCCTGTGTTTTTTCTTGATTGCTTCTATTTCCATTTTTAATTCCTTCAATTGTTTGATTGTGTTTTCCTGGAATTCTTTCAGGATTTTTGTGATTCCTCTCTATAGGCTTCTACTTGTTTATTTATGTTTTTCTGGAATTCTTTCAGGGATTTTTGTGATTCCTCTCTATAGGCTTCTACTTGTTTATTTATGTTTTTCTGGAATTCTTTCAGCAATTTTTGTGATTCCTCTCTATAGGCTTCTACTTGTTTATTTATATTTTCCTGCGTTTCACTAAGGGAGTTCTTCATGTCTTTCTTGAAATCCTCCAGCATCATGATCAAATATGATTTTAAATCTAGATCTTGCTTTTCTGGTGTGTTTGGATATTCAGTGTTTGCTTTTGTGGGAGAATCGGGCTTCAGTGATGCCATGTAGTCTTGGTTTCTGTTGCTTGGGTTCCTGTGCTTCCCCCCCCCCCCCGCCCCCCAGATTATCTCTGGTTTTACTTTGTTCTGCTATTTCTGATAGTGGCTAGACTGTCCTATTAGCCTGTGTGACAGGCGTGTTGTAGACCTGTTTTCCTTTTTTCTTTCAGCCAGTTATGGGAACAGAGTATTCTGCTTTCAGGCGCATAGTTTTTCCTGTCTCCAGGTCTTCAGCTGTTCCTGTGGGCCTGAAGAGTTCCTGTGTGTTCCTGTGACTCAGAAATGTGGGCCTAGTGTAGTCTCTTCTGGCTTCCCTGGCTTGTCTGCCTCTCTGAAGGTTTAGCTCTCCCTCCCACTGGATTTGGGTGCAGAGAGCTGTTAATCCAGTCCCCTTAGGTTCAGGTGGTGTCTCGGGTGCAGGCCGTCTGCAGATCCAGTGCACCTATCTACCGTTTCCCAGAGGCCGTATACAGTTTCCTCTTGGACCAGGGATGTGGGCAGGGGTGTGCAGTATTGGTGGTGTCTCCTGCTCTGCAGTCTCAGGAGTGCCCACCTGTCCGGGCGGTGAGCTCTCTCTCCCACAGGGTTCAGGAGCAGTGAGCTACGGGCAGGGCTCCAGGAAGTTTGGAATCCAGCTAGAAACTGGAAGTGTCTGGTCCTAGAGGAATTTTGCCTTTGTGTGTCCTGAGACCACCAGTCAGGTCGTTTGGAGCAGAAAAGTTGGTCTTACCTGTGGTCCCAAGCCTCAAGTTTGCTCGTGGGGTGTTGCTTATGAGCTCTCCACTAGGGCAGCAACCAGGAGGGCCTGTGCTACCCTTTCCGGGAGCCCCATGCTCTTTGTTGGATCTTTGTGTGGTTTTGGTATAAGAGTAATTGTGGTTTCATAGAAGCATTTTGGTAGTGCTCCATCTGTTTCTGTTTTGTGGAATAGTTTGGACATTATTGGTATGAGATCTTCTATGAATGTCTGATAGAATTCTGCACTGAACCATCCTAGACCTTGGCTCCTTTTGGTTGGGAGACTTTTAATAAATTCTTCTATTTCTTTAGGAGTTATGGGGTTGTTTAGATGGTTTATTTGTTCCTGATTTAACTTTGCTACCTGGAGTCTGTCTACAAAATTGTCCATTTCCTCCAGATTTTCCAGTTTTGTTGGATATAGGCTTTTGTAGTAGGATCTGATGATTTTCTTTTAATTTCCTCAGATTCTGTTGTTTTGTCTCCCTTTTCATTTTCCTCTATACAACTGTACAGGACTTCACAGAAAATCAGAAGATGCAAGAAAAGAATGAGTTGGTCTTAACAGAGGACTGCTTACACTCCTTACTGTGATCAGAGACAAGAAATACATTCTAAGTTCTCTGTAGATTTTTTTGATGAATGTTTTATGCTTCCATTTAAACTTGAAATGTTTGAGCAGAATGAGGCAATCTTTACAGTCAGAATTGAGAAATATGACAATTGAACAGCCTTGTGCTGTAGCAATAAAATGGCCAAGTGCAATGACCTTAATAAAATAATCTTCCAAAAGTGGCTACTATTAATATTTTTAGTTAACAGAATTCTGTCCCTGTTTAACTTACCTTTACTTCTGTTTGCTTACTGTTATGTGATATAGTGGATGTTTTGGTAATCTAACATTTCAAAGTCCACATATATATCTTACAATCTTAGAATAGTGTCTTCATTTTTACAGGTGTTTACAAAGGGAAATGAAAGAAAGCATGCTTTTCCCTCAAAAAGAAAAATTAATAATAAAAAAACTGTGCTGCCAAAAAGAACAAACAACAAAAACAATGCAATTTATAGATTCAGCAAGATCCTGATCAAAATTCCAACACCACTGCTTATGGTCCTTGAAGAGAAGTTCTCAACTTCATATAGAGAAATTTAAAAATCCAGGATGCCTAAAACAATCCTGAACAACAGAAAAATCTGATAAAAATATACTTTTGGCAGTATCATCATTACAAATTTCAATTTGTGCTACAAAGTCATAAATAAATACTGCATGGCTTTGGCCTTAAAAGAGACAGGTTAACCACTAGAAGAGAATTCAAGGACCACATAAAAATATACCTATGGACAGCTGTTTTTGTTAAAGTAGACAAGAATATGCAGTGAAGAAAAGAAAGCATCTTCCACAAATGGTGCCAGTCAAATTGGATGTCTGCAAGTAGGAATGCAAATAGATCAGTATTTATCATCTTATACAAAATTCAATCCAAGATGACCAAAGATCTTAACATAACCTGGATACACTGAACCCAATAAAAAAGAAAGCGAGGAATAGTGTGGAATGTACTAGCACAGGAGACAAATTTCTGAAGAGAACTTAGCATAGGAATTAAGATCAGCAATTAATTATTGAGACTACATGAAAAGAAAAAAAAACACTTTTGTAAGGCAAAAGATAACATTGTTCAGACAAAATGGTAGCTTACAGTTCTTGACCAATTCTATCTCCAACAGATAGCTAATATCCAAAATATATAAAGAATTTAAGAAATTAAATACCAACAAACTGAATAACCCAAATAAAAATAACATACAGAGCTAAACAAAGAATACTCAATAAAGGAATCTCAAGTTGTTGCAAAATTTAAAAGAATGCCCAAAATCCTTAGTCATCAGAGAAATCCAATTCAAAAGTTTGAAATTCTATCTTATATCTGTGAGAATGGCTAAGATTATTCACACAAGTGATAGTAAGTTAAACAGTCCTTCATTGCTGCTGTCAATGAAAACATGTATAGTGTCTTTGGAAATCAATATGGTAGTTCCTCAATATGTTGGAAAGCAAGCTACCTCAAGACCAAGCTATATTACAATTGAGAATGTATCCAAAGGATGCCCCATGCTACCACAAGAATGCTTGATAAACTATGTTCATTGTGGCTTTATTCAAATAGCAAGAAAATGGCAACAATTCAGATATCTCTCAACTGAAGACTGGGTAAACAAATATAGTGCACTTACAGAAAGAAGTATTACTCAGCTTTGGAGCAAGTGGACCATGGTACTAGACAGAAGACATTCTCATGGTAGCATTGAGCATACTCAAAGACCAGGGAATCTCAGAATTGAGAATGGCAAGAACAGAGCCAGCCAAACTACCTGACCTGGAACATGTAATCATGATACTGCACTGTGAGGATCATAACAACTGGTCATGTAGCATAAAAACCTGGATTTGCCCTTGCTAATGAGGTATCTAGGTAGGCCCCAAGTATTTAGCCAATGAGCTTCTTGATCTGGCCATTCCTTTCCACAAATGCTATTTAATTTCTTGTTCTGCCTAAGTAAGGTGTATGCATTCACATCCACAATCCAATAAAACATTTTGGACAAGCAAGGATAATCTCCTTCATCAAGGATTATCACGTGTGGGGGGTGGGGTTGTGGTGGAGCACTTTGACATAAAAAGCCATGCCTAAATCTTCCAGACAAGGCCTTCTTTCTTTTAGCCCTTTCATACTCTCAGCACTCACTTGGAACTAAATCAGATCCTGTCCACATCCAGGGCTCAGCCATCTCCTTCCTGCTGGGTACTTAGATGACCTGAAGGGAAGCATAAGCACAAGGAATCTAGTTCCCAGGAGACCAGGAACCATAGTAACCATCTCAGACTCCATTGTTTCTCCTTGAGGAAATGGACTGGGAACCCTATTGTGGACAGTGTTCTGCCTCCCCTGAGTGGCTTGATGGCAGCAAGGCAGACAGGCACCAAAGTTTGACATTTGTAGGCAAAGGATGGTAACAAGGAAAAAATATTCCCAATGAATTCACTCAGATTCATAAATACAAATATGACACACACTCACTTATAAGTGAATATTAGGCATTAACTAAATTATAATCAAGCTACAGTTCACATACACAGAGAGGCTAGGTCAATAGGAGGGTTGTAAGGGAAAATTCATGAGCATCACTGGAAGGAGTAAATAGAATAAACAACATTTTAGATGGATGGGGGCCAGTTGGGGCTGTGAGTGTTAATGTTCAGGCAAATAGAGGAGGTATGGTGGAAAAGAATGTGAGCAGAAACAGCCGGAATTGGGGGGGGGTGGAGTTGGGTTTTGCTTTGTGCAGTGGAAACTTCCTGGAATCCATGAAGGTGACCCTAGTGTAGATTCTTGGTAACAGGGATATGGAGTCTGAAATGGCCCTCTGCTTTAGACAGTCCAGGCTAACTGTGATGGGACTGGATGATTGACATTCTTAAGAGTTGTTGGTGTTGGTATGTTGGGTCCAGTGGAGATCCCTAGACAAGTCATACTGATGCCAGGACTGAAAAGATTACTCTGCAAACTGACACATCTACACATCCCACTAACCACAGAGAGGTCCAGACTGTGCCTACATGGGTCCCTCTACTCTATGCTCTGGGCTCTTTGGCAGGAGAAAGCATGCTGCAGGCTAAGGAAAAAGAAACTTGGACACAAACCCAGCCACAAAACCATTCACTTAAAATATGTCCTGAGTGCAAGAGGTGCTGAAGAGCTTGTCAAGAGTATTTGGTTTAAGTTGAAGTACTCAGCAGGAAAGGGAGCTGATACCCTACATTCTATGGATGTCCAGGAGCCAGAGACTGCATAGGCCAGAGACCTACAGTAGAGCCAAACTCCACTGGCAAAAAGAAAAGGAGAGAGAGAGAGAGAGAGAGAGAGAGAGAGAGAGAGAGAGAGAGAGAGAGAGAGAGAGAAAGACAGAGTCACAATGCATGATTCTCAAATAATATTCTGGTATAACTATTAATTAGTGTCTTGTTCAGCCCTCATCAATGAGTTTTCCTTTGGGACTAGATGAGAGCATGTACAGAGGTCCAGAGTCACATACTATAGAAAGTCTAATTTGAAGGTATCTGTCAGGTCCCTATCTTTGGGGATCTGGTAACAGTGCAGAGGAGGTAGAAGAAAGACTGTAGTAGTCAGAGGGGATAGAGGAACCATGAAAGCATGGCCTATGGAATCAACTATCAGGGCTCTCAGGGGCTTACAGAGATGGGAGAGGTAAGCATAGGGCCTATGTAAGTCTGCACCAGGTCCTCTATGCATATGTTATGGATGTTAGCTAAGTATTTTTATGGGACTTCTGATAGGGGGAGTAGTTGTATTTCTAATTCCTTTGCCTCCTCTTGTTATTTTCCCTACTATTTGGTTATCTCGCCCAGCCTTGATAGGAGGAACATTTTTTGCTTTGCCTTATTGGATCTCTTCTTGTCCTATTTGGCTGTCATTTCTTGTAGGACTCCTGTTTTCTGAAGAAGAAATGGAAGGGGGAGATCATATATGAAGTTTACTCAAACTTTTGAAAAACTTGAACCAATTTTTGTGATTGCCTCCAATACAAATGCACAACACTGTTTTCTTTTGGAAAATACCTACTAATATTTGCATGTACCTTCTTTTAATATTATTATCCTTTTAAATGCCCCAAAATTAGAGATGATGACTTATTTATATTGCAAAAGTTCAAGCTTTACCATTAAACACTAATCTCCTGCTTTTGCTAATACACACACACATACATACATACACACACACACATACATACACACACATACACACACATACATACACACACACATATACACACTCCAGCATTTATATACCATAAAAGTTTTTTTTAATAAAACATAAAACAAAAGGTCTTTATATTCATAAAAAGACTATAGTTGTAGATGTTTGGTAACTATAATTGTATTTTAAATTCATTTATCTAGGAGAAAGGCAGGCCTCAGCTTTTGTTTTGGATGATAAATGTGACATCTGGTTTTCTGACAATCAAGTATGTTCATTCTTAGAACCCTTAATTATTTTCTGCTTTATTTTACTTTGCAATTTGGTCTACATGCTAAGGGGCTTGAACAAATTCATTAGGTGTGACTGCCTCAAATATTAATGAGCAGCGATATCATCTGGGAAACACTTCAGTTGACACACTGTTCTGAGAAGCCGAGATGGGAATACTCTTGTTCTTATGTTCTTATGATACTGACTGTTCTTTGGGGCCCTTCAGCCTTGTGTATTTCATTTATATTTGTAGATTTTTATTCACTAGGTTAAATACATGGGACAACTTTGCATGCAACTTGTGCCAGAATGTTTTAGGTCTGTCACCTTCAGCAGGGTTCAGCTTTTCCAGGACTATAAGGCATCTACCCTTGACCATTGACAAAATTCAAGTACTATAAAATATTCTGATAAGAGAGCCAAAACATGCTCGCCAATCCCTCTGTTTTAGTTCAAAGAGTAGGAGCCATTGACTTGTTCAAAGTAAATGAGTCTTGCAAATAACTCCTGGGTTTAGCGAGCTGCATTAAGCTACCTGTGAGGAACAACTCTATGTTACACAGAATATCAGATTTTTTTCATTTTTAGAAACCTTGCAATCCATTCAGTGACTGTAAAACATTTTTTTGCTCTTTTTTTTCTTTTTTTTTTTTTTTATTAACTTGAGTATTTCTTATATACATTTCGAGTGTTATTCCCTTTCCCGGTTTCCAGGCAAACATCCCCCTCCCCCCTCCCCTTCCTTATGGGTGTTCCCCTCCCAACCCTCCCCCCATTGCCGCCCTCCCCCCATAGACTAGTTCACTGGGGGTTCAGTCTTATCAGGACCCAGGGCTTCCCCTTCCACTGGTGCTCTTACTAGGATATTCATTGCTACCTATGGGGTCAGAGTCCAGGGTCAGTCCATGTATAGTCTTTAGGTAGTGGCTTAGTCCCTGGAAGCTCTGGTTGCTTGGCATTGTTGTACTTTTGGGGTCTCGAGCCCCTTCAAGCTCTTCCAGTTCTTTCTCTGATTCCTTCAATAGGGGACCTATTCTCAGTTCAGTGGTTTGCTGCTGGCATTCGCCTCTATATTTGCTGTATTCTGGCTGTGTCTCTCAGGAGCGATCTACATCCGGCTCCTGTCAGTCTGCACTTCTTTGCTTCATCCATCTTGTCTAATTGGGTGGCTGTATATGTATGGGCCACATGTGGGGCAGGCTCTGAAGGGGTGTTCCTTCAGTCTCTGTTTTAATCTTTGCCTCTCCCTTCCCTGCCAAGGGTATTCTTTTTCCTCATTTAAAGAAGGAGTGAAGCATTCACATTTTGATCATCCGTCTTGAGTTTCGTTTGTTCTAGGGATCTAGGGTAATTCAAGCATTTGGGCTAATAGCCACTTATCAATGAGTGCATACCATGTATGTCTTTCTGTGATTGGGTTTTTTTGCTCTTTAAATCCTGTGTGTCATCTGCTCCATGTCTGAAGGAGTATCCACTCTTCAGGCAGCAAATAACCTATCAGTGATATGATGTACTGCAGGCCAAAGGCCTCTGTCTATGCAGGTTCCATTGTCATTGGAAGAGTACACTGCCCCAGCAGAAATGTGTCTCACTGGAACCCATTCAAGGTGGTAATGGTAGTGATAGTGGGAGGCAATACTGGGCATATGGTGCACAATTCTACTTAAACAGAAACAGTAATAAAAGCAACATAAAGTATGAGAATATGCTGTTGAATTTGTTATTAGTTGGAATTCATAAAAAGTAATTTAGAAGAAAAATCTTATTTTAAAAAATTGTATTTTTTGGAGAAACTTTCAGGAACTTGTTTCTAGCCTTCTTGAAGTTTGTACTTAATATCTTTCTTTCTTCCAATATACTTCAAGAATATAATATTTGTGCTGCATTACAGAGCTCTAAAAATTACCTATTATTCACAAAAATGTCAAGCACATAAGAAAATTAGTGTAAAATTGCCTTCTGTAGATATATGTTGTATCACTAAACTCACATATGTAACTAATTCTACCACTCCAAAGTTGCTTTTTTTATTGTATATTTACTTTCTGTTATCCCCTTTCCAAGATTTTCCTCTGGCAGCCCCCTATACCATCACCTCTCCCCCTGCTTCTATGAGAGTGCTCCCATATTGAGCCACCCACTCCCTTTCTCCTCCCTGATGTGGCATTCTCCTAAACTGGGACATCAAGCCTTCACAGGACCAAGGACCTCTCTTCCCACTGATGCCGGGCAAGGCCCTCCTCTGCTACATATGCAGCTGGAGACATAGGTCTCTCCATATGTATTCTATTTTTGGTGGTTTAGTCTGTGGGAGCTCTGGGTTCCTTGTTGGTTGATATTGTTGTTCTTCCTATGGGGTTGCAAGCCTCTAAAGGGGTTAAAACTCCTTCAGTCCTTTCTCTAACTCCTTCACTGGGGACCCCTTTCTCAGTTCAACGGTTGGCTGCAAGCATCCACCTCTGTATTCATCAGGCTCTGGCAGAACCTTTAAGGTGACAGCAATATCAGGCTCCTGCCAGCATGTTCTGCTTGGCATTGGCAATAGAGTCTGGGATTAGTGGCTATATATAGGATGGATTACCAGGTAGACCAGTCTTTGAGTATCCTTTTGTTCAGTCTCTGCTCCACATTTTGTCTCCATATTTCCTCCTACATGTGCTTTGTTCCCCTTTCTAAGAAGGACTGAAGCATCCACACTTTGGTCTTCCTTCTTCTTGAACTTCCTGTGGTCTGTGTGTTGAATCTTGAGTATTCTAAGCTTTTGGGTTAATATCCACTCATCAGTGAGTGTATACCATTTCTTTTGTGATTGGGTAACTTCATTTAGATTGATATTTTCTAGTTCTAGCCATTTGCCTAAGACTGTCATGAAGTCTTGTTTTAATAGTACTCCCTGAGTACTGAGTAGTACTCCCTGGTGTAAATGTACCACAATTTCTGTACCCAATCCTCTGTTGAAGAACATATGGGTTCTTTCCAGCTTCTGGCTAATATAATTAAGGCCACTATTAACGTGAGGAACATTGTCCTTGTTATATGTTAGAGCATCATTTGGATATATGCCCAGGAGAGGTATAGCAAGGTCCTCAGACAGTATTATGTTCAATTTTCTGAGGAATTGCCAGACTGATTTCCAGAATGGCTGTATCACCTTGCAATCCCAGTAACAATTGAGGAGTGTTCCTCTTTCTCCACATTCTAACCAGCACCTGCTGACACATCAGTTTTTGATCTTAGCCATTCCGACTGGTGTAAGCTAGAATCTCTGGGTCATTTTGATTTGTATTTCTCTGATGACTTAGGATGCTGAACATTTCTTCAGGTGATTCTCAGCCATTGAGTTTCCTCAGTTGAGAATTATTTGTTTAGCTCTGCATCCCATTTTTAATAGGGTTATTTGATTCTCTAGAGTTTTACTTCTTTAGTTTTTTGTATTTTTTTGGATATTAGCCCTCTATCAGATGTAGGATTGGTAAAGATCTTTTCCGAATCTGTTGGTTGCCTTTTTATCCTATTTACAGCTTCCTTTACCTTACAGAAGCTTTGCAATTTTATGAGGTCCCATTTGTCAATTGATGATGTTAGAGCATAAGCCATTGGTGTTCTCTTCAGGAAATTTTCCCCTGTACCCATGTGTTCAAGGCTCTTCCCACTTTTTCTTCTAATAGCTTGAGTGTATCTGGTTTTACATGGTGATCCTTGCTCCACTTGGACTTGAATTTTGTACAGAGCAATAAGAATGGATTGATTTGCAGTCATCTACATGTTGATCACCAGTTGAACCACCACCATTTGTTGAAAATGTTATCTTTTTTCCACTTGATGGTTTTAGCTCCTTTGTCAAAGATCAAAGGACTGTAGATGTGTGGGTTCATCTGTGGCTCTTCAGTTCTATTCCATTTATCTACCTGTCTGTCTCTGTACCAATACCATGTAGTTTTTATCACTATAATACAGCTTGAGGTCAGGGATGGTGATTCCCCCAGGAGTTCTTTTATTATTGAGTATAGTTTTTGGTATCTTGTGTTTTTTTATTCCAAATGAATTTGCAAATTGGTCTTTCTAGCTCTCTGAAGACTTGAGTTGGAATTTTGTTGGTGATTGCATTGAATCTGTAGATTGATTTTGATAAAGTGGTCATTTTTGCAATATTAATCTTGCCAATCTATGAGCATGGAAGATCTTTCCATATTCTGATATCTTCCTCAATTTCTTTCTTCACATAATTGAAGTTCTTGTCATACAAATCTTTCACTTCCTTGGTTAGAGCCACACCAAAGTATTTTATATTATTTGTGACTATTGTGAAGGGTGTCATTTCCCTAATTTCTTTCTCAGCCTGCTTATCCTTTGAGTAGAGGGAAGTTACTGATTTCCTTGCATTAATTTTATATCCAGCCACTTTGCTGAAGTTGTTTATCAGGTTTAGGTGTTCTCTGGTAGAATTTTTGGGTTTACTTAAATATACTATCATATCATCTGCAAATATTGATATTTGGACTTCTTTCTTTCTATTTATATTCATTTGACCTCCTTTTGTTGTCTAATTGCTCCAGCTAGAACTTTGAGTACTATATTAAATAGGTGGGGAGGGAGTGGGCAGGCTTGTCTAGTCCCTGAATAAGTGAGGTTGCTTCAAGTTTCCTCCATTTAGTTAGATGTTGGTTAATAGTTTCTTGTATAATGCTTTTACTATGTGTAGTTGTGGGCTTTCAATTCTGAAACTACATCTGATTTTTCAAATATTAGCTATTTCTTTACTCCTTAGGTTTTTCTACTTTAAGTACACATCACTCTCAAAGTGAAATTACACACACACACACACACACACACACACACACACAGAGACACAGAGAGAGAGACAGAGAGACAGAGACAGAGACAGAGAGACAGAGAGAGACAGAGAGAGACAGACAGAGAGACAGAGAGAGACATATGAGTGTACCCCCTACTTATATATCTACTTCTTTTTGGAAATTATTTTATCTACCTTCTAAAGATATTTAGTGCCTAAAATGCAAATAACTTCATATTTTACTTCATGCTGGACAGGAAATAATTTTATACTCATTTATACTCATTTTTCATGCTAGTGGTTTGGTTTGGGGTTAAAATGTTCCAAAAGCTTCATCGGTACTTAGTTTGTATTATTGGGAAGAGGTAGGATCCTAAAAAGTTGAGTCCCAGTGGAAGTTCTTTTAGTCATTTAGTGGCATACCCTTGAAGAAGACAATAGGAATCAAAACCCTTTCTCTTATTCTCTTATACTCCTGTGCCAAATGATTGATGACTTTTGTATACCACAGTCTCAGAATAAGTACAAATAAATAGTAGCAGACTTTCATATACTAGAATTGGTTTCCATGTAACAAAAACTGGTAATCCATATAACCCTTTTCTCATTTTTAAGGTGATCATCTCAGGCATATTCTGTCATTATAATGGAAATTTAACTAATATATTTGCCTTTATAATTAATAATTTTTCATAGACTTTAGGGACATCCAATGACGTTCCTATTTATATCAAGGTGGACTCAACAACAGTGATTAATTGGAAGATACAGAAATACATGTTACTTTAGAATTGAATAATATCAGATATGTTTATGAAACTTTGCAATTAGGTCATTAGATAATTTATCACTAGAGAAATGAAGTTAGCATGAGGGGAAAGGAACAGTTCTGAGGAGGATTGCCTGTGCAAGACAGTTTCAACCTAATGCACCATGAGGTGTAAATTAGGATGAGAAAGCGCTGAAACCCAAAGCAGGATATGAGAACTTCAGCAAGGTGCAGAAAGTGAGTCTTTTCCAATATTTCTTGAGAGCAACCAACAGCTTGCGAATGGAGGAAAGTCATTATCATATCTGCCTGTCACAAAGTAGAGCTAAAGGGAAGTTCTGAGGATAATTGTTGAAAACAGTAGGAAGTAATATGTTATCTTTGTATATGAACATTTATTACAAGATGAGATAGATTAGGAGAGACTGCGATAAAGGAAAGCCTCAGAGGACCTGAAAGGATGGCTCAGAGGCTAACACTAGCAGAGGCCACTGGTTTGGTTAGGATTCACATGAATGTTCATGGCTGCATACAATCCCACTTTCAGGATATTCAATGCACTCTTCATCCTCTCAGGCTCCTGATTTTATATATATATATATATATATATATATATATATATATATATATATATATATATATGTTCTTGTGAACTCACTATACATATATATGTTTATAAATTGATAAATATTTATAACAAGTACTCAGTACTTGAATACTGAAGAGAAAAGTGATGATCCTTGTAGGATGTCATACAGGTGATGGCAGGTACAAGATAGAACAAGGCCTGTCATTGGGCAAGAAGGAAGGATTGGTGAGAGAAAAGTTTTAGGGAGAGGAGGAAATGGGAGGATGAAGAAGAAGCACTGTACAGAACATGGGGGCTGATGTTAAGATTCCTCGCTGTACATTTACCCGTTATAATGAATATTCTTAAGGGATGTATATGTACAAGGCTTTGTATGTCTAGGAGGGCAATTATATCTTATCAATTACGTCAGAGGTTATTGTGTTGTGTGTTCTTTCATGTGGCGATTTAAGTTCAAGAGAGGATGTAGTGGCTGGAGACACTGGGCCATCATGGAATTGAGATGTATATTCCTGGCATGGTGGCAACATGCCTTGGGAACTAGATGGTAGAGAGATTGTTACCAGGCTCAGAGAGAAGCCACCCACAGTGTGATGTGGGATGGACCAGAACAGGTATGATGCTTTGCTGACTCAGATGAAGATACTACCAGATATCTTGGGGCACTATGATGCCGGATCTAGTGTAGGATAAAATACAGCATTTTTTTTATAATTTTACAGCAACAGATCCTCTCCATGGTTTATTTTGCTTCCTGACTTCATCTTCTAGCAGTTTCATTGACATATACATGCTCCATTATCTGATACCTATTGGCCATGGTGGGTGTTTTCAAATAGTTTACAACCATTAACACACTAGCTGCTCAATGATTACATCATTGATTTGTTGTGGTTGGTGCACAGAGTTAAGAAGAAGGCATAGGGCCATGCATGAGTCTTTGTTTTTTTTCCCTTGTCTCTGTGTGAAGTTAATTGAACCTTGTAGAATTTCAGCTCTCTACTTGGCCTTAGAAAACCCTTTTTATCTTCCCAGCAGGAAGCTCATTTTAAGCGTTTTAAACATACTTCCACGGTTTTGATGTGATTATCATTATCCTAACCACTATTATTATCCCTCATTAGGTTTCTGGAGTACAAGGGCATACCACCTAAAGACAGGAAGTTTTAAAATAACCTTCACCACTTTTTTTGGTACAACAATTATAACAAATAATGAATCTCAAGGCTCTGTGTGTTGTCTGGGTTAAAGTGCTTAGACGCTTTGGTTAATAGTTGCCTTATTATGAGAACATGTGTTGATAGTCTTAAGCCATCATGAAGAGGTAGCTTTTTTGGAAATATGTGTTTATGTCATTGAACATGTTATGAAAGAGTAGATTTGTCAGCTTAAACCCTTGTTCTACTTTGCTCAACTAATGTATTTTTACAAGAATCATATATTTAAGCAACTTCTTTCACCCCAACCAGGAAAGTGAGGACAATATACCACCCTTTTTTTTTACCTCTTCATCTCAAGAGCTCTCTTCTACAATGATTACATGTTGCCACAAACATAATTTCTTTGAGGCATAATTGTGTGCATATGTCGTCCTCCGATAGTCCAATAAATTCTAATAGTCCCATTCAGCAGTAGAAGAATCCCAGATTTTATTTGCCAAGGAGCTACACAGAAGTCTCTGTCGGGAATTACATTAGGTGTGAATGTAGCAAAATCGGCGTGATTCTTAAGAGTGCATGCACGCTAAACATTAGCAAGCATAACATGCTGTATAGTGCTGTGAGTGCCTCAAATAGAACCATGTTATCCAAAGATACAGACCAAGATCAGTGAAGAGTTCCCATAACTGGCTGAAAGAAAACAAGAAAACAGGTTTACAGCACTCCAGACACACAGGCCTATGGACGGGCTAGCCACTGTCAGAAATAGCAGAACAAGGTAACACCAGAGACAACTGATGGCAAGAGGCAAGCTCAGGAACCCAAGCAACAGAAACCAAGACTATATGGCATCATCAGAGCCCAATTCTCCCACCAAAGCAATACTGAATATCCAAACATACCAGAAAAGCAAGATATAGATTTAAAGTCACATTTGATCATGATGATGGAGGACTTTAAGAAAGACATAAAGAATTCCCTTAGAGAAATGCAGGAAAACACAAGTAAACAAGTAGAAGAACTTAGAGAGGAAACTCAAAAATCCCTGAAAGAATTACAAGAAAACACAATCAAACAGGTGAAGGAATTAGAAATGGAAATAGAAACAGTAAAGAAAGCACAAAGGGAGACAACCCGGGATATAGTAAACCAAAGGAAGAGACAAGGAGCCGTAGATATAAGCATTACCAACAGAATACAAGAGATAGAAGAAAGAATCTCAGGAGCAGAAGATTCCATAGAAATCATCAACACAACTGTCAAAGATAATGTAAAACAGAAAAAGCTACTGGCATAAAACATACAGGAAATCCAGGACACAATGAGAAGATCAAACCTAAGGATAATAGGTATGGAACAGAATGAAGACTCCCAACTCAAAGTACCAGTAAATACCTTCAACAAATTCATAGAAGAAAACTTCCCTAATGTAAAATAAGACATGCCTATGAACATACAAGAAGCTTACAGAACTCCAAATAGATTGGACCAGAAAAGAAACTCCTCCTGTCACATAATAATCAAAACCCCAAATGCACAAAACAAATAAAAATATTAAAAGCAGTAAGGGAAAAAGATCAAGTAACATATAAATGCCAACCTATCAGAATTACACCAGATTTCTCACCAGAGACCATGAAAGCCAGAAGATCCTGGACAGATATCATACAACCCAAAGAGAACACAAAAGCCAGCCCAGGTTACTATATCCAGCAAAACTCTCAATTAACATACATGGAGAAATTGAGAGATATTCCATGACAAAACCAAATTTACACAATATCTTTCTACAACAGCCCTACAAAGGATAATAAATGGTAAAGCACAACTCAAAGAAGCAAGGTACACTATAGAAAAAGCAAGAAACTAATTGTTTTGCAACAAAACAAAGAGAAGACAAGTACACAAACATAATCTTACCTCCAAATACAAAATAACAGGAAGCAGCAATCATGTTCTTTAATATCTCTCAACATCAACACAATTCACCATTAAAAGACACAGATTAACAAACTGAATATGTAATGAGGACCCAGCATTTTGCTGCCTACAGGAAACACACCTCAGAGACAAAGACAGACACTGCCTCAGAGTTAAAGGCTGGGAAACAACTTTCCAAGCAAATGGTCTGAAGAAGCAAGCTGGATTAGCCATTCTAATATTGAATAAAATCGATTTTCAACCAAAAGTCATCAAAAAAGGTAAGGAAGGACACTTCATATTCATCAAAGGAAAAGCCCATCAGGATGAACTCTCAATCCTAAATATCTATGCTCCAAATACAAGGGCAACTACACACATTAAAGAAACCTTACTAAAGCTCAAAGCACAAATTGCACCTCACACAATAATAGTAGGAGATTTCAATACCCCCTTCTCATCAATGGACATATCATGGAAACAGAAATTAAACAAAGACCTAGAAAGATTAACAGAAATTATGAACCAAATGGACTTTACAGATATTTATAGACCATTCTATCCTAAAACAATAAGATATACCTTCTTCTCACCACCTCATGGTACTTTCTCCAAAATTGACCATATAATCAGGCACAAAATGGCCTCAACAGATACAGAAAGATAGGAATAATCCCATGCGTCCTATCAGACCACCACAGGCTAGAGTTGGTCTTCAGTAAACAATAAGGAAAGAACGCCCACATATACATGGAAGGTGAACAAAGCTCTACTCAATGATAACCTGCTCAAGGAAGAAATAAAGAAATTCAAGACTTCTTAGAATTTAGTGAAATGAAGGTACAACCCAACAAAACTTATGGGACACAATGAAAGCTGTGCTAAGAGGAAAAGTCATAGTTCTGAGTGCCTGCAGAATGAAAGAGAAGAGAGCATATGTCAGCAGCTTGACAGCCCACCTAAAAGCTCTAGAACAAAAAGAAGCAAATACACCGAGGAGGAGTAGAAGGCAGAAAATAATCAAACACAGAGCTGAAATCAACCAAGTAGAAACAAAAAGGACTATACAAATAATCAACAGAACCAAAAGCTGATTCCTTGAGAAAATCAACAGGATAGATAAACCCTTAGTCAGACTAACCATAAAGAGGACATAAAGAGTGTGTTCAAAGTAACAAAATCAGAAATAAAATGCAAGACATAACATCAGAATCACAGAAAATTAATCAAATCCTACTCCAAAAGCCTATATTCAACAAAATTTGAAAATCTGCAGGAAATGGACAATTTCCTAGAAAGATACCAGGTACCAAAGTTAAAAAATCAGGAACAGATAAACCATGTAAACAACCCCATAACTCCTAAAGGAATAGAAGCAATCATTAAAAGTCTCCCAGCCAAAAAGAGCCCAGACCCAGATGGGTTCAGTGCAGAATTTTATCAAACATTCATAGAAAACCTCATACCAATACTATCCAAACCATTCCACAAAATTGACACAAATTGAACACTACCGAATTCCTTCCATGAAGCCACAATTACTCTTAAATCTAAACCACACAAAGACCCAACAAAGAAAGAGAACTTCAGACCAATTTCCCTTAGGAATATCGACACAAAAATACTCAATAAAATTCTGGCAAACCAAATATAAGAACATATCAAAACAATCATCCATCATGATCAAGTAGGCTTCATCCCAGGCATTCAGGGATGGTTTAATATAAGGAAAACCATTAACATGATCCATTATATAAACAAACTGAAAGAACAAAACCACATGATCATTTCATTAGATGCTGAGAAAGCATTTAACAAAATTCAACACCCCTTCATGATAAAAGTCCTGGAAAGTATAGGAATTCAAGGCCCATACCTAAACATAGTAAAAGCCAAAAATAGCAAACTTCAGGGGGAATCTCTATCCCTGAACTCAAGCAGTATTACAGAGCAATAGTGATAAAAACTATATGGTATTGGTTCAGAGACAGGCAGATAGACCAATGGAACAGAATTGAAGACCCAGAAATGAACCCACACACCTATGGTCACTTGATTTTTGACAAAGGAGCCAAAACCTTCCAATGGAAAAAAGATAGCACTTTCAGCAAATGGTGCTGGTTCAACTGGAGGTCCGCATGTAGAAGAATGCAGATCAATCCATTCTTATCACCCTGTACAATGCTTAAGTCCAAGTGGATCAAGGACCTTCACATCAAACCAGATACACTCAAACTAATAGAAGAAAGAATGGAGGAGGAATCTTGAACACATGGGCACTGGAAAAAATTTCCTGAACAAAACACCAATGGCTTATGCTCTACGATCAAGAATCAACAAAAGGGATCTCGTAAAACTACAAAACTTCTGTAAGGCAAAGGACACTGTGGTTAGGACAAAACAGCAACCAACAGATTGGGCAAAGATCTTTACCAATCCTACAACAGATAGAGGGCTTAAATCCAAAATATACAAAGAACTCAAGAAGTTAGACTGTAGGGAGACAAATAACCCTATTAAAAATGGGGTTCAGAGCTAAACAGAGAAGTCACAGCTGAGGTATGCTGAATGGCTGAGCAACACCTAAAGAAATGTTCAACATCTTTAGTCATAAGGGAAATGCAAATCAAAACAATCCTTAGATTCCACCTCACACCAGTCAGAATGATTAAGATCAAAAACTCCAGCAACAGCAGATGCTGATGCGGATGTGGAGAAAGAGGAACGCTCCATTGTTGGTGGGATTGCAGACTGGTAAAACCATTCTGGAAATCAGTCTGGTGGTTCCTCAGAAAATTGGACATTGTATTACCTGAGGACCCAGCTATACTTTTCTTGGGCATATACCCAAAAGATGTTCCAACATATAACAAAGACACGTGCTCCACTGTGTTCATAGCAGCCTTATTTATAATAGCCAGAAGCTGGAAAGAACCCAGATGCCCTTCAACAGAGGAATGGATACAGAAAATGTGGTACATCTACACAATGGAATACTACTCAGCTATCAAAAACAATGACCTTATGAAATTCATAGGCAAATTGATGAAACTGGAAAATATCTTCCTGAGAGAGGTAACCCAATCACAGAAAAACACACTTGCTATGCACTCATTGATAAATGGCTCTTAGCCCAAACGCTCGAATTACCCTAAATGCACAGAGCACATGACATTCAAGAAGGATGACCAAAATGCGGAGGCTTCACTCCTTCTTTACAAGGGGCACAAGAATACCCTTAGGAGGGGATAGGGAGGCAAAATTTAGATCAGTGGCTGAAGGAACGCCCCTTCAGAGGCTGCCCCATATATGGCCAATACATATTCAGCCACCAAACTAGGTAAGATGGATGAAGCAAAGAAGTGCAGGCTGACAGGATCCTGATGCAGATTTCTTCTGAGAGACACAGCCAGAATATGGTAAATACATAGGCCAATGGCAGCAGCAAACCACTGAACTGAGAATGGTATCTCCGTTGAAGGAATCAGAGAAAGGACTTCAAGAGCTGAAGGAGCTTTAGACCCCATATGAACAAAAATGCCAACTAACCAGAGCTTCCAGGGACTGAGCCACTACCCAAAGACTATACATGGACTGACCCTGGGCTCCAACCTCATAGGTAGCAATGAATAACCTAGTAAGGCACTGGTGGAAGCGAAAGCCCTTGGTCCTGACACTGCTGGACCCCCAGGAAACAGGATTCTTGTCGGGAGGGCGGTAACGGGGGAAAGATGGGGAGGGGAACACAGATGTAGAAAGGGAAGGGGAAGGGGTTACAGGAATGTTGGCCTGGAATCTGGGAAAGGAATAACATTTGATATGTAAATAAGGAGAACCCAATTTAATAAAGATGGAAAAAATCATAGCATGGTCTGCAGCTTCTAATTGTTCTCGTTCAGCTTTCTGAATGCTGATGTTATAAGCAAGTATTATCATGCCCTGTATGCCTATAATTAGTTTCTTAAAAACTTCTCCTTCTGATGCTGACAGTCTAGTCATAAAGAATGATATTTAAGCCCAAATGATAAGTAATGATTCCAGGTTAAACTTCAACTTTGGAATTGTGTCTTGAAAAATCATTGTAATTGAGAGGACGAGAGAGGAGGGAGAAAGTGAGGTGCTGATAGGAAACTTGATTCCACTCCCATGACCACTGACAGTCACTTCCAGCTTGTCTGAATAAGGGGAAATTTCTTCTGTTCGTTGACATTCTGAAAATACTAGAGCAAGTGATTGATCATTTACATGAATGTGTGTTCTTGCCTAATTTGCATACCATTACTTGCTTTCCTGAAAATATTTGATAGAAAGTCATGTCTGTTTCCGACCTGGGCCGGTTCACCCCTCCTTAGGCAACCTGGTGGTCCCCCGCTCCCGGGAGGTCACCATATTGATGCCGAACTTAGTGCGGACACCCGATCAGCATAGCGCACTACAGCCCAGAACTCCTGGACTCAAGCGATCCTCCTGTCTCACCCTCCCGAGTAGCTGGGACTACAGGCGTGTCTTTAGTCATAAGGGAAATGCAAATCAAAACAACCCTGAGATTTCACCTCACACCAGTGAGAATGGCTAAGATCAAAAACTCAGGGGACAACAGATGCTGGCGAGGATGTGGAGAAAGAGGAACACTCCTCCATTGTTGGTGGGATTGCAGACTGGTAAAACCATTCTGGAAATCAGTCTGGAGGTTCCTCAGAAAATTGGACATTGAACTGCCTGAGGATCCAGCTATACCTCTCTTGGGCATATACCCAAAAGACGCCTCAACATATAAAAGAGACACGTGCTCCACTATGTTCATTGCAGCCTTATTTATAATAGCCAGAAAATGGAAAGAACCCAGATGCCCTTCAACAGAGGAATGGATACAGAAAATGTGGTACATCTACACAATGGAATATTACTCAGCTATCAAAAACAACGAGTTTATGAAATTCGTAGGCAAATGGCTGGAACTGAAAAATATCATCCTGAGTGAGCTAACCCAAACACAGAAAGACATACATGGTATGCACTCACTGATAAGTGGCTATTAGCCCAAATGCTTGAATTACCCTAAATGCCTAGAACAAATGAAACTCAAGACAGATGATCAAAATGTGAATGGTTCACTCCTTCTTTAAAAGGGGAACAAGAATACCCTTGGCAGGGAAGAGAGAGGCAAAGATTAAACAGAGACTGAAGGAACACCCATTCAGAGTCTGCCCCACATGTGGCCCATGCATATACAGCCATCCAATTAGACAAGATGGATGAAGCAAAGAAGTGCAGACTGACAGGAGCCGGATGTAGATCGCTCCTGAGAGACACAGTCAGAAATCAGCAAATACAGAGGCGAATGCCAACAGCAAACCACTGAACTGAGAATAGGACCCCCGTTGAAGGAATCAGAGAAAGAACTGGAAGATCTTGAAGGGGCTCGAGACCCCATATGTACAACAATGCTAAGCAACCAGAGCTTCCAGGGACTAAGCCACTACCTCAAGACTATACATGGACTGACCCTGGACTCTGACCTCATAGGTAGCAATGAATATCCTAGTAAGAGCACCAGTGGAAGGGGAAGCCCTGGGTCCTGCTAAGACTGAACCCCCAGTGAACTAGACTGTTGTGGGGAGGGGGACAATCTGGGGAGGGTGGGGAGGGGAACACCGATAAGAAAGCGGAGGGGGGAGGGGGATGTTTGCCTGGAAACTGGGAAAGGGAATAACACTCGAAATGTATATAAGAAATACTCAAGTTAATAATAATAAAAAAAAAAAGTTCTAGTTCAAAAAAAAAAGAAAGTCATGTCTGTCTTATAATGTTTGTTTATATAGGTTAATTTCTAACATTACATAACTGTCTAGACAACTGGGTATATTGTTTACTTTATAGATAATAATGTCATGTGTTAGTAATGATACCACCAAAATACTGAAAAGGAACGAAATCCATGATTACTTTGAATGGTTATTATTTTTCGTTTTATTTTAATAATTTTCTATATGTATATTGCATTTATATTATTCCCCCCTTTCACCCCAACTATTCCAGTACCACCCCATTCTCCTGGTGCCTCTCAAGTTCATGGCATCTTCTTGTTTAGTTACTTTTTCTATAAATGTGTGTTTATACAACTTTATGAATTCTTATAGTCTTGGCTACATGTATATTTGTTTAAGGCTGATCATTTTGGATTTGATAACCTATCAGTGGGCATGTGGCTCTAGGAAATTGATTTTCCTCTCTCAGCAATGATAATTAATTAATTAAATGATATTAATTGCATATCATTTTCCCCCTAGGGTTGAAGAACTGTGAGATTTTCCTCATCCTCATTGGTTTGTCAGCTGGTACTGTATGAGTGCAACCATATTTTCAAGATTTAATGGAGGAAGCTTTACTGTCATATAGGAAACAACACCAACTAGTATCATGGGCCTCTAACTCTTACAGTTGCTCCTCCTTGTCCTTAATGATTTTCCCTGAGCCTTAGATATAGGGGTGACATTGTGTTATGTATGTATGAGTTTGTGTTGAGCACTCCACGGATTAGTGTCCATCAGTGTGGATTATTACAAGTCTTCATATGCTGAAAAAGAAAGGTTTTTGATGAGGTGTAATAGCCACATTCATTCGCAGATTTAAGGAGAATGGGAAATTTTTTATAATGGAGTTGGCAATTATATTCTTTTAGTAAAACATAGTAGTAGGTTCTCTTGAACGATCCATGGCATCATCAGCCAAAGGTAGTTGCCTAGGGTTACAGTATGAGGCAGGAATATCCTCTTAATGAGTAGGCCTTAAGTTAAAGTAAGCAACTATTTGTTACTTTGGTTACTTTCCAGATAGAATTTCATCATTGGCAGTTTATTGTTACAGTTGTAATTGTGGCTCATAGGCTCTACTGCTGGGTAGAGTCATTGATTACTTTTATCCCTAGGTACCTTTCATAGCACCTTCAAATCCTATAAGAGCATAAGGGGGCTGGGGAGTAATCCACAAGGAAAGGGAAGGAGGAGGATAAATAATATTAAGGACTTCTGTAAATGACATAAGAAAATATTTTATATTTATTTTAAAATACACAATATGTATGAATACATATAATATGTGTATGTAGGCTTAATTTAAGTGAAGTTGTAGTTACGCTGCTTACACTAGTAACAGTTCTTCGAGAGCTGTAGACAAGCTAATAAAATTTCCAGTGTCAGATATGAGAAACCTGCCTCTGAATTGTTGGTCATAAGAGTTCAACAGAAACTCCCTTCAAATATAAGCTATTGTTTGCTCTAGGTTTCCTCCCAGTACTTGGAGTTAAGATGCCATTGTTGAAGACACCTTTTATTTTAGATACATAGGTTAGATGAATCAAGCGGAGACATACCTTGAACCCTAACAGTGCTTCAGTGGAAAGTACGTGAAAGTTAACTATACCTGCATTGATCAAGTACCCTGAGATACAGCTTTCCATGAGAGGAGAATTCTCTTCGGTCTTTTTAGTTCCAGTAGAACATTATCTTTATCAGGTATGTGCTGGGTAATAGCTGGTACTTTGAACATCAATTCTACTTTGAGGTGTCTCTGGGAGGCAGTTTCAGATAAGGTTTGGGAAACCATATTTAATTTATTTTTTAAAAAATGAATTTTTATTTATTGCTCTACATGTCCTTGGTATTGTGCCAAGTGGCATAGGTCTCTATAAAAATTGAGGTGTCCTATGTCCTGATGCACACTTTGTAGCTTAGGAAGTGAGAACTATAAATCATAAGATTTATTCCTCACTTGTCTGACTGTAGGAGAGACAGAGAGGCCCCCAGAAGTAGAAAGATAGCAAGAAATGCAGAGAAAAGAAATGGAAGCCGGATAAACTTCCACAGCATTGTTTCCTCAGTAAATTCTGATATCAGTCTTGCTACTGCTGCTGGATAATGCTGAACTCTCAGAACTTTCACTTTTCCCCTAAGATATGTAAATGAGAGTTCCCCATTTTCCTTGACATTTTAGGAAATATAGGAAATGAAAGCTTGAGGAGCCAGTATGACTTATATGTCAGACCCAAGAGACCATTATAAATAGCTTTTATTTTAGAGCTGATAACTTTAATAATATAATTTGACAAATTAGAAAATGCATTCACCTGTGACTAAATTCAAGGAGAGAGAGACAGAGACAGAGACAGAGACACACAGAGAGACAGAGACAGAGAGACAGAGAGACAGAAAGACAGAGAGAGATATCACAGCAACCTCCTGACTAATGTCAGAGAAATGTCAGGGTTCATGATGTTCAAATAAAACTGAAAGTAAAACATAACACTAGGTTTTCAAACAAGAGCCTGGCTGTATTTATCACATTCTCTTCATTGCCATAAGTGATAAACTTCAGTTTTCCACATTTACCCTATAGTATTGTGCTCCATGAGGTGAGAGTTGGAGTGCCATGTCTTCCTGCAGCAGTATCATACTGCTTGCCCACCATAACTACAATGTCTGCTTTTCCTCAGGACCCCACACCCTCTGTGCCTTTGTTGAACTTGAAAACATGAAAGAACTTCAGGGCACTGAGTGGGTTATACAGCTTTCTTAGACAAGAGGGGAAGTACTTCAAGCAAAGACTTGAAACATAAAATGTATTCTGGAGATAAGATGCTTGCCTTTAGCATCTGTCACTTGAAAAGCTTTACCTGAAAGTCAGACCTATTGAGTGCTAAAATTACAGAGTTGAAGCAAAACCTAAGATAGATGTGTCTTAATTTCTTTTATTCTTCAACTTCATTGTGAAGCATGATATAGGAACCAACTGCAAAACTATACAGATTGTCAAATCTGTTCACTGGACACTAATGCATACAATAGCAATTCGTAACTCTTATTTGGGATTTAATATTGTAGTGTTTTCCTGAGTATATTAACTTTTCATTGTTCAGGTCTCTGCCAGTCTCTCTCTCTCTCTCTCTCTCTCTCTCTCTCTCTCTCTCTCTCTCTCTCTCTCTCTCTCTCTCATATCATCTATTTATCAGTGATCTACTATCTATCTATCTACTGTCTATCGACTGATGTGTCATTTAATTACTTACTTACCTAACAGATGAGACATGGCATATCTACATTATAATATGCACTCATTTCACTATGAATAAAAGTAAAATGTAATTTCCTGACTGAGCAGGCCGCTAGTGGATCTGTCAATAAACTATAATATTTTTCCCTGAAAATTTAAATCTATTGACATGTAAAATTTATGAGAAACATGATGTACAGATACAAAATAAAGCTTCATACAATAACTTCAATACAAGAAGGAAGCAATTGGGTTTGGGTTTAATACTTTGTGTCCAGCAAATAGCTTCATGGTTCTATCGTAAAAGAAAAACAGATATCGTCACAGATATCTTGATTGAAACCTTTTTCTATTTGTATGTTTGTGTGGTCCTGTGCACCTATGTGCCTGTGACCAACAATGTGCTAAAGAATGATTCTTGACAGAGGGATTTTTAGTGTTTCGGGCTGGAGTAAGTCACTGACTGAGTTTGATATGCAGTTGATTCTCAGACTTACAGAAGAATTAGGAAATATTTATATGAGAATCTTTGAAGCAGTAGGTTGGGACTAAGTAGTAGAAACCTTGAGGTAGATACTGCTTCCCACTATAAAAAGTTAATCTATAACCTATATCTAGAATCTGGCCTTAGCAGTCTTGGAAGTAATAAAAACTAGGGGGCAAGGAGGTCCCTATTGTAGCCACTGCTTTGAAGAGCAGCCATGAAATCTCAAACTTTTAGTGCAAAGGAAAAATGTACTACCTCTTTAAATATGTAGAGGACTTATAGTAAAATTTATAAGAAGACTACAGAGAGAGAAGAGTATTCTCCACTAACCTAGAAGTATTTACATCTGATCATGATTTTGTGTTTGTGTGCTTTCTTGAGACATGTATTTACCAGTAACGTTGGCTAGACAGTTTCAAATTCATATCTATCCTCCTGCGTTGGTGTTTTAAATTCAAGAATTCAAGACTCGAGTAGTTAATTTTCACTGTGAATCTACGTTCATGTTGAAATCTGAGGTTTGCTATCAGTCTAATTATTAGTGGTTCATTGTTAGCCTAATTTATAGTTTGAAATCCTACCTGTCAACTTGAAAACAGGTCCTCCTGGAGATAATTAAATGAAATTATGTATGTAGGACCACATAATGGGGTCAGTCTCCTTCAAAAACACCAGAGAGCTTGTTTTCTTTCCTCCTTTTTATTTCATCATGGCTATCTATGATGTGAATACCACTATAGACATAGTAAGATGATACTGAATGCCTCTAACCAAGAAAAGACATCTCAATTTAAATTCTTTTGTATAGTATATTGGTCTTAGATGTCTCATAATATAAGAAATGAATTTCTGTTGTTTAAGACACTAAGTACGTGCAATGTTCCAGAAAATAAAATTGTAGATTTGTAGAAAAATGGAAAAAGACTATTGCACACAACTCTAAAATGATATATAGATTTGTCTCTGTATTCTTAGCCAGCAATTGATGGCAATTTGTCATTTTCATCTATCAGTATGACTTGGCACAAAATTACACCATGTCTAAAAGTTTTATACGTTAATGAGAAAAGCCTGGCTCTGTATACGTGGAAACTTGATGAATTGGTTACTATCACTGATTTAAGGCTTAATCCCTTTTGTGTAAAGTCCGTTTTGAAATTGGCCTAATTATTATCATTGATCATTTATCCTCACTGTTTAAATTAGTACACACTGATGAAAGAATAAACAAAACTAAAGTGTGTTTTTAAATGTTTTGTAAACTTGGCAATATCCAAATGTGAATTTTCCCTTTTATTTCTACAGTTGGATTCCAGTCAGCATCAATAAATAAATCACAATACTACTAGACTGTACTGCTCATACGGAGTTTTGATATTCAGAGATACTTTATCTGTAAATTTCATGTATATAGCTCTTTACCATGATTTATGAGCCATCTCACTTAACTATAGATTGTGTTTATTTTAGAAATTATTCATGTTCTTTTAATTTTGTATTTGAACAATAATTAATTATAAATTACAATTTAAATATTGTTCTCTCTGACTTTCCTATTCAAACTGCCTTTTTCCCAGCACTGACCTGATGAGGGCATTCACTTGAAAATTTTCCTTTATGACAACCTCTGTCTCAGGGTGTTTGTGGAGAGCAGGTATACTTGATAATAATTTATATCTTAAGTACAACCCTAGCGAATCAAAATGAAGGAAGGTAAACTGTTGGTTTTGTAAAGGTCCCAGATCAAATACCAAGCACAGTATCATAGTTTTCCTCCAGAACTAAAATTTTGATCAATTAAGATTATTTGGAAAAAAATAATAATCTCAGGCTTTCAGTCCTCAGATTTCCCATTTTTCTACTATATTTAGTCTCATTGGAAGAAAAAAATCTATATGAACAAGTGTATTCAGTCTATGTTTGCGTGTGCGAATGCATAAATTTTAAAGTAAGAAAGCAGCATGCATGTGTAAGATATAGAAGAACCATTTTATACTTAGCTCACATTGACTAAAAGATTTAAAATGTACATTTGTTCCTTGTGGGAAAATACCAGAATGAAAGTTTGTTACTTTAACGGCCATCATTTAATTGAGTTTTATATTAGCCTATATATTAAGTATTGCTTGATATATATAACCCAAAGCTCAGATCTTTCTAAGTCCTGAAAATGTCTATGCATTCTTCATAAGAATATGTATATTCATAATAAGAATAATACATATTCATAAGTGTATACTCATACCAATACCTCCTTGAAAAGCACTGAAATGATTTTGTTCTTTCCTCAGTGACTGACTGAATGTATGGCCAGTTGTCAAGGATATAAAATGAGAGGAAGTGTTGTCACCACGATCTCTATGACTTACATATGTTTATTTTACAGGTCAATGAACATCCCTAAGTACTTACAGACAAGACTTTACTAGAGGTGTAGAATGGGAGATCCAGCAATGGATACTATATTTAAGAATGTTTTCTCTGTAATACAGCAGCATCCAGCCTTTAAAAACATTGTAACCATTTGTAACTAAAAGTAGAACAAATACCTGAATAAGTTTTGTGGGTATCAGGACTGGAAAATACCAGGTTATGATTGGATCCTCAGAGTAACATAATGTACTTTAACTTCTGAAGTGCCAAGGATCTACAATAATCTCTTTATCTCTTTGGGAGACTAGCAAGCACCATTCTCTTTCTGTCACTTGGTTTTACCCAAGAGAAGGGAAGAAAACAATAAGTATTGGGGTTTCTTGAAAAGAAACAGAAACAATAGGAGGACAATAGGAGTCAGAATCTTCCACATTTCAATTCTCATTCACTCAGTAGATAACATGAGCAGCTAAATCAATGGTAGTCACAACTATAAATTCACCTTTTATGAAAGGCATTTAACATATTTGATGGGCCGTTTACAAAGGAATCAGACTTATTCTACACATACCTGGAAAGAGTATGAGATAGACTGGGTGTATTAACTAAATTTTATTTATTTCCTATCTCAAAATTTCTGCCTACTCCAACAAACCATGGAAAGTGCTTTTGTAATAGTCATGAGTCAGTAAGAGTTTGCTAAACCCATTTTTTTGTACAGTGTAAGTTGTTTACAACATTTATCCTTAATAAAATTCACTTCTTAAAACTTACATAGTGAAAAGAAATGTTTGAAGCTTGAAATTCCCAGTAAAATTTCAGGCAACAGAGGTCAGTTGATAAAAATGAGATGTTACTTAGGTTGTAAGAGGGAGGGTGTTTGATAAGGTGTTAGTCCTTTAATGACATAAACTGCTGTCATTCATTGGCTATTGGTTGCTTTCTGAAAAGAACACAGTGATATGAAACATAACAGTAACAGACAAATGTTAAACTTTAGTATTGCTTTTGTCTTTTCTTCATTACAACGGTATGTTTCTTTTGGTAATACAAGATTAGCCAACTTTAAAAAGTAATTATATAAGTGTTGGTCTTTTTCAAGGAAACAAAGACTCTCATTAGAATAGAATAAGAATGATAAGCTCTCTGACACTGTGTCAGGCATCATAAATCTTTGTTGTTTTAAAATCTTGCATCTACCAATGTCTGAATGTATATTTTAAAAGACATTTTAAATAGTCCTTTATAGACATAATAGGATAGTGTAGATGTTAGTTAAAATAAAAATAACATTTTAAATAATGGCTAGAATAGATTATCATTGTCGTTGTATATTCATAGGTCACAAAACAAATGAACTTTTCATAATAATAAACTTCAATTGTAGCTGAAATTTACACATTTAGTACCTAGGTGGTAACTTGCTGTAAGAAACATTATGTGTCATACACATACATATCAAACCATTTCTCAAAGTTCTCTGAGATATTGTGTTGAGTTCTCACAAAAGCTATTTAAAATTGTGGTAAGTTTCACAGACACACTGTATGCATACTCCTCTACAAGGCTATCCTTGTTTTAGTCACTAGGAATAAATTAGGGATAAGATACATTTTTATAACTTCAACCCTGCTTAACCATGTCTTCAATCCGAATTCCCACTCTCTGAAATTAGAATCACCTGGCTGTGGACTACTGGGTCATCGCTAAGTGATTACTTAGATTACAGTAACTGAGGTAAGAGGACTGCTCTTAGTTGTGTCCAGGACCTTTCCCTAGGCAGGAGATCCTTTTTCAAGAGTGGAGAGAGCCAGTGACAGTAATGTGCATGAATTCACAATTTTCTTCGGAATTTATGTACAAAGTGAGCAGCTGCCTCAACCCCTGCTTCCTCGATATCCAACTGTAATAAACGGTTCCTTGTACTGTGAGATGAAATAAAGATTTGACCTTTTGGATCTCTTTGCAAGATAATTATCATAGGTGAAAGAAGCAAAAGCATTCTCTAAATCTCAAAGTTATTAATTCATGTCACTAATGTTCTAGAACACCTCATAGAAAGAACCTACATGGGATCACAGTTTTAGTATAGCATGCCGGTTAACTTTACACTTTACATCTCTATAACAAGTTATCCTGAAATAAGCAATTTAGTAAGGAGGCTTGCAGACTCTAAGGGAATAGGAACTACATAGGAAAACCAGTAGAGTCAACTAGCCTGGATGCTTGGGGCTCTCGGAGTCTGAACAACCAACCAAAGAACATGCACAGGCTCGAACTAGGCTTCCCTGTAGATGTGTAGCTTGGTTTTCATGTAGGTTCCAAACAACTGGAGCAGAGGCTATTCCAAAAGCTGTTCCCAGTATGTATATAGGGTATGGATTTGCTGCCATGGTAATGTATGGTAATTATAAAGAAACTGTAAATATTTCCATTCAGCAAACCCTCACCTGAGCCACCAAGCTTTCTTTCCACTTAGCTGCACCTGTTCTTCGAGGTTCTAGAGTATACAAAGGACGCAATGATGACTTGGAGATGGAACCTGAGTTACAAGGGTTTCATGATTTGTTATCCAGGAGAGGTGAGAGAGGTGAGTCATTTTGGTGAGACATCTGGCTTTGATCCTTTTATTTTCCTATATGTAATTGCTCAACCATTCTTTTATTAATCACTGCACATGCTGGACCTTTTCCTCTTAAATAGGACCCTTTTTCTTTTGACACAGAATCCTGCATTGATTCAAGCAAGCAAAGTGAATGTATGGTTTCATATCTTTTCAGTTTATGAGACTTTCTCTCCCCATCATAGCTGCTTACTAGATCCTGATGCAGCTGCCACTTACACATCCACAGCAGGCAGAATAAAACTGCCATTGGTCAGGGTTCAGGCTGTATTTGCCTCTTTGCAATTGACACACAATTGTGACAACTAACCTCTGACAGCATTGGCACATGAAGAAAATTGATGGGGGCAGAACATCTGAGGAACAGAAGGAGAAGAGGCATGCCTTGGATAGGCAGTACAATGCTTCAAGGACATGCCAGAAATCTGCTGGAAGCTTTGAAACATCTTTATAGGCACTGACAGACCAACCCCATGCTGCCTCCAAGACTGAAACAGCTCAATTTAAAAGCCAACAATCAAGGCAAATGCTGCAACCCAGAGCCTGCTCTTCCTAGGAGAAACACTAGAATTGTTCTGAAAGAAACCTTGAACCATGTCATAGCTGTGCCAAAAGACTTATCATCCACACTTAATTGATAATTAACTTTTCTAGTACTGACAGGTATCCTATTAGAAATCAAGGGTAACTTTTCTCAGCTGGCTTAGATTTCCATTTCATGTGTTTTAACCAATTGCTTTCTAATTCTCAATGGGAGAACTCTTTTGTTATATAAAGAAAAAAACTGAAATAATTGAGATAATAGATAAGAAAAAGTCAATCAAGAGCTGTTCTGAATGAAAGAATATTAGAAACTGCCGAAGAGCAAAACTCTGTAAACAAATCACTGTTTAGTAAATTAGTAACCAATTAATCTCAATAGCATTGAACTGTGGAGTGTCTCTCCTTATATGAGGTACTACTACTGTAGATAATTTATAACAAAATATGTTTTATATTTAACTGATTAGAAATAGATTCATCTGCCGTTCTCTGAACTCAGATTTTGTTAAATTATGAACATGTATTAATTGATTATGGCAGAAAGGGCAATTTTCCAGAGTGGGCATTTCTTCAATCCATATGCCATTATTATTATTCACTCCATGAACATCGCTCATGTTTCACAGTATTCATGTTCACAAGTTATACACCTATAGTAACATCCCAGTCTATGTCCAGGTATGCTTAAAGAGAATGGACATTGTAGAGTAGCAGAACCAAGCAGGTATTGCTTCCTTTATTTCCAGTTTGTTTCAGTTCTCATGGTTGAGCTAGATAACCAAACAAACATTCATCAGTCGGCAACTTCTTACTCACATCAGCTCCTGTTGTGGAGTAAACGCAAATTCTGTAATAAAACAGAGGACTCAAGTTCATATATGTTCTGTCATTCTGAGCAGACTACCATGACCTAACTAACTTCCTTAGCACTTGTTGCTATTTATCTTATGTGTGTCAGCTCTGTGGGAGTTTCTGTAATGCTCCAAGCATGATTCGCATCTAATACATAATTAATATGTATCACTTAATGATTACAGAAGTCACTCTCCAGTTTATCTGCCGACTATTAGAAGTAGTGAGCATGGCATGTATAGATGAGTGTGGAAGTATCAACCTAGGATGGCAACATTGCCTATGTTTGACTATATATAGAACAATCACCAAAATTATAGAGGTTGTAGGATAGACAGATTGATGTAATGTTCAAAATGCATGTCAACATGTTAAGTATGTCAATAAATTTTAAATCAATGAAATATGTCAGAACCTATTTTAAACTTGAAATAATAACATTACAAATTCAATAAATAGTTTGTCAACTAATCAACAAGACTATTTCTTCCTTTTGGTAAAAAAAATATAGGTTTGATTCTAAAAATATAATTTAACCAACAAATTACAAAACTTTATCCATTGGTACTCAGGAAAATTATATTACACTATAAATATTCATCTAAGAATCTTTAAAGTGGGCAGTAACTGTTTTCCTAAGAGGGTTTAGAATATTTTGTGTATTCTCAATATTGTTCTAGGAAATAACAATAATATTATAATTAGAAAACAGCATCAGGCAAAAAATTCCTTCCTTAAATATTTGCTTTTAAGAAAATGAAATTTAGAATGTACAAATGCATGCATAATATAGGGAATGGACTGCTTTAAAAAAGGGTTCTGGTTTGGACATTAAATTCTGACTGTTGGGCACCGAGAAAAGATTTTGATTGAGCTCCTTCCTGATTTAACAAATGTAGAAGTCGTAGGGAGTGTCATACCTGAAAATATGAAATTGAGTATCATCAGAACAAAAATTGGCTCTTACAGGCTTCATGTAGCATAAAATTGCATAGTGTAGATACCACTGTTAAAAAATGTCTAAGGACTGATTCAGAGGTGACTCCAATGAATAAAGACTGGATGCATAAAGCTGGAAGAATCTGAGGAGTTGGCCAACCCTGTAGGAGGACCAGCAGTCTCAATTAGCCTGGATCCCTGAGCTTTCTCAAACACTGGATCACTAACCAGGTAGCATACACCAGCTGCTATAGGGCCTCCGACACATACAATAGAGGACTGCTGAGTTTGGGTTCAGTCAGAGAAAATGCACCTAACCCTCAAGAGACTGGAGGCCTCAAGGAATGGGAAACTCTGGTAGAGTGGAGGATAGAGAATGGGGACATCCTTGTGGAGATGGGGAGGAAGAGAGGTTGGGGGCAGAGAGATAGTGAGATGTGTAACAGTCCGTGCGGACCAGGAGGGGGATAAAAATCTGAGGTGTTAAAAAATTAAAAAATTAAATGGCTATTTTATTAAAAGATTTATTTTTTAATGATATGTATGCATGTTTATTTGTGTGCTTCCATACTGAATGCACTGCTCAAAGTGTCTAGAGAGGGACATCACTTCTCCTGGAGCGGGAGTTATAAGCCATGGTGAGCTTCCTGAATGGCATAGGATAGTGAAACTGAAGTCCAGACCTCTGCAAGGGCAGCTCTGAGGGCGAAAGTTGTGTCGTAAGTTTAAATTACTGTGCTTAAGGGATCTATAAAGCAGAAACTCTTGTAACCTGTAAGCTCCACTTGCCCAAGGACGGATAACTTCAGAAATGTGGCAGCTGTTATTTATGTAAAATAAAAAGCCATATGTTTTCACTTCTGTAAGCAAAGTTGGTTGCCACAGCTATGCAGAATGTACTTGACCACATGAAGGTGGGGGTTATGGAGGCAGGAAGTATGTCGGGATGTGTGCTTGCCCAATTGGACAAAGGAGGGAAGTAAATAACCTCATGGATTTTGTCTTTTTGAACACCAGACTAACATGGCCATTCTCTGGGTCCATTCCCAGTATGGATCTATCTAGTGCCCATCTTCTTGGCCAGTATTTCATAAGGCTTATTTCAAATTTGGCTCAAGAAATTGTGGTAGTGGTCTTATTCTCGCCTTGTGGGATTAACACAACACTCTGTTAACTGCTGAGGAATTTCCCCAGCTCCTAAATGGCTATTTTAGAAAGGGTATAAGACAGCCCAGGTTAATTACAGGTCTAGATCTGTAAAGTTTCATCTCTCCACATTGATGCCACTACAACTGAGGTCCAATAATGCTCCGGATCTTTGCTATGTGTGTGGCTTCTTCAGAGAAATTCAGTTCCACCTGCCAAGTTTCTTTCTGCGTGCTAAGGTGACTGAGAGCTCATCGACCACAGGCTGAGAGCTGGCTGCCAGGAGAACCAACTGTGCATTGGAAGGTTAGGACTTCCAGTTCACTACTTCCCATCATCCACCTTCCTCCAGAGAGGCGAGAATGGCCGAAGGTTGAGTTGGTCACCAAGGTCAAAACTTTTAATTTGTACTTTTAATCCCAGGACTAGATAGGCAGAAGAAGGCAGGTCTTTGTGAGTTCAAGGCCAATTTTGGCTACCCACTAAATTCAAAGGCAGTCAGAAATACCCAATGAGAACCTGTCTCAATGAAAATAAAAATAAAGGAAACATTTGATCTAGCCAGTCAGGTGGCACAGCGAGTAAAAGCAATTGCCAGGCAAGCCTTCTGGCCTGAGCTGATCCCTGGAAACCACAGGGAAAGGATAGAACTGACTCCTAAAAGCTGCCCTCTAACCTCCACATACATGCCGTGACATATTCACGCATGCAAACTCAAATATAAATTAGAAAGAATAATTTTTAGTGCAATGAAAATTATTTAAATGATCACACCTTATAATAAAACCCTGAAATAATGGTGTTAGTTCACCCCAACTCCGAGAAGACAGAAGTATCTGCACTTAGGGACCTTCTGAATTCTGTGGATTTCTTCATCTAGTGTTCATCTGCAATGAAGTAAAACATATCATTAAATATTAAAAAAAGATTCTCTGGTGGAAGGGGCTGAAAAGGGGACGTTATTGATACTTGAAAAGTTCCCAAGTACAGAGCATACGGAGTATATGATAAATTACGTTAAATGGGAAGAATGGCATATGGTGTTGAGAGCTAACTGGATTTTGTCAGGTCCCTGCGATGTCTCTGTCACAGAAAAGTCCAGACTAATGAGAATGTGCCATATATATCCACCTCATGTCTAAGGCTTTAAGTACGATGTACTTGTACTGAGTTTTGTCAATATGGCTATCCCAAATTTCCAACATCTCTTTGCACAATGCACTTCATTTCCTGAAGCTTCAGTTCCAAAAATTAAATACTCATTCTTGGGTTAAAATAATGGAAAATGGAATTTGTTGTATGGAATTTGTATATTCATAAAAATTGTATGCATAGTCATGTCAAAGGTAAAATTGAGCAAGCTAAAGCAAATTTTAGTATCAATATTAAAATATAACTTAACTGTCCTAAATTTCTCTTGGTAAACAATATTAAGAAACACAGATAAGGAAAAATGTCCGGAATGGAAAATCCTCATTAACTATACATGTTTCTTATTTTCTCATTCATTTCCTTTTGTTCTTTAGTCATCATTGACTAATCATATGGACACATATATAAGGGATGAGTGACTAGAGGAATGACACCCTGTTACGTCCCAGTAAGTTACCTTTGCAGTTTACTGTCTTTGCTTTCTTAAATATATGGGAATATGGGAGAATCCTTTTTGCCAATAATATGAATAGTATAGGATAAAACAACATAGGATTTAGAACATATTCATAATGAATGAGATATCATATTGTGGTTTACAGTCTATCCTCAAGATGTCATGCTGTATCCAGACCAAGCAATTGAAAATATCCTGTCTTTGAACTGCTATGGTTCTGACAAAAAGAGAAGCAAAGACACTGGAAATAAAATGTTTAATTGATGGGTTGTTCACCTTACAACTGTTTACAAAGTGTAGCTTCTTGGTGAATCGTCCTATCCCTGGATGACTTTATTTATGGCTGAGCTACTTTACAACACTCTGACTTTTGTCTTCAGACTTCACTGTATTTCTAAAATGGAATCAGCAATTTATTCAGATTTACCAGATATAATAAGAGAATGTTACCTTGAAAGTCTGGGGCAGCCATTTTATATTAGTGCCCGCCATTTCCATGACACAAAAATGATCTAGATTCTGAACAGAGCTCAAGCCTAGAAGAAGTGGCACATGAATGGAGAGAATGAACTGAGCAGACTCATGTGTTCTCTCAACTTAATCTAATTTGTGATATCATTGTGTTCTGTTTTGAGAAAACAGTCACTCTTCTGCTCAGACAGACTCCTACAATACAGGTGACAAGAGCTTAGCTGGACAGTGACTCCAGAAGGCCTCTAGCAATAGCCAATAAATGTTGGGTAGTTGTAGGTCTTTGCACATCTGGAAAAAGTTACTTTTGATTACTTAAAGGATTTCACTAGACAGTTTATCACCAAATAAGATAACCAGGGATAGAAGTCTAGCAGATGATGGATATCTGAAGTATTTCTCTACTTAAAACTTTGACTCAGACTTTAGGGTAGAGTACACTGCAGAGTTCTGTTTCTATTAAGAGATACAATGAGGGAAAAAATAAATAAAAATGTATATGCACTGTGTTTTATATTAGAGTAAATTCTGTTGGACAGAAAGGAAAGGGTGTTATTGATTTGGTCCAAGAACAAGTGCAGCTAACTATTATAACACATAGCCAAGATAATTCCAGAACCTGAGGAAAAAGCAGAAGGATGGGCAGTATGATTCTAATTGGAGTAAGAAACTGGAAAAGGAAAAAGAGGAAGAGGAGGACAAGGAAGAGGGAGAGGAGGAGGGGAAGGAGGAGGACATGAGGGAAGTGGAGGAAGAAGACAATGAAGAGGAGGTTAATAGAAGGAAAAGGAAGTAGAAGTAAAAGAAGAGTATGAAGAGGAGGGGGAAGGAGGAGGAGGAAGAAATAACCCAGGCACACCTGGTCTGAGATTTGGTGCAACCAGCACCACAATCTAATAATGAGAGTTCATATAGCTATCCTAAGTGAGATAGAGACAAAACGCTTAGAATTAATAGTTTATGATACTTAATAGGAATCTCAAATTAATTTTCAAAGCATTCGTAATATTTGTATTTCCTAGAGTTGAGTCCTTTTTCAGAACTGTTATTTGAAGACAAAATTATTTTTTAATTAAAATATTTTCAGAATTCACATTACTTATAACAATTATATATATACTGAAATTCATTTTATATTATAGTGTCAGAGAGTACATTCTGAAAACTATGCATTTGTTAGCGCATTAGAAATTACTGGGCTACATTTTTAAAGAAAAAATAAGACATATATCTACATTATATACCAGCAACAAATACATCTTTAGAATTTTTAAGTGGTATTTATTTTGAGTTTGAGGAAACATATTTATTTGGTAACACTCAAGTGTTGTGAAAAGTCTAAGAAATCTAACTCTTTAAATATATACTATAAATATATACAATAACAAATAAAATGTTAAATGCATTATAGTCCAACAGTGTAAAATACAGATTTTTCCACACCATTTTTATTTAATCCTTATATTTTGGGACACTTTTTTTCTTATAAGTACATGACTAATAATTCTACACCATTAAGCATTTTATTGAAAAAAATATTATTGCATTGAACTACAGTCCAAGTAATTTATTGAATAACCTAAAAAAGGCTGCTTTTCATGTACAGTAGTGCAATTTACTTAGCCACAGTATAATCAAAATTGCTTTGAACAGAGAATAGAAAAAAAAAGAGTTTGACTTATACCACATTGAAGACATCATTCAGTTTAATTTATTTTGGGATTTAATAAGGTGAGAATCTGCTGTAAACATCTACACAACCAACTTACATATCAATTATTATTTTTTCAAAAAACTCTCACTTATTAAAGCAAATGACTATTTTGCACAGGATTAGAAATCTTTTCTTGAAGTTGATTGTCTCAATACATGATTACTTTTAAAAAGAAAACACTGCATTGCACTTTTCTAAATTTTCAACAGAGATTTACAACTTAAGAATCAAGAGTATATTAGGAACACATACAGACAAACAAGTGGACATATGCACTCATACATGTTTTTACTGATTTCCTGGATTTTGTCTGTTTGTTTCTTCCAATTGACTTGATCTTGTTATATAAGAGAGGTGGCCACTTGCAAAAATAAGGAATGACTTTGAGGAAGGAATTAAAAACTGGATTGAAATCATTTCTTCTTATATATAGCTTTAGAGAATGAGAAAGGCCCTTTAGCTTATCTCTCTATTATTGGTTTATTCTAAACCTAATCCATCTGTCCATTGCTCCCATTCTTAATACAGCTTAAGACCCCAAAGTACAACTCTCATCATCAACTATCCACCTAATATAAGAAATGGATAATACTTTTTTTTTCTGGAATGAGATGATAACCTTTGAAAATCCTCTGACCCACACTTATTGGCAGCAGAACTCACATTCTAAAATCCTCATCTTACTGAAGTGGTTCCTGCCTGAGGCATAAAGAGCACATGTACACTTCCCTGCCTCCTGAATGAAGCTCGTCACTCACTTCTGTTTAATAATATATCCGTTCGTCAACAAGAGAATATTCCACTGTAGGGCTTCATCCAATTCAAGGAACCTAACAGAGGCCTCTTCCTTAGCTTTGCTGAGACAGAGAACAATTAGATCATCAGCTCACCTGGATGAGATGTGGGTTTTTAAATGGTGATTTTAGAAAGCTGAACCTGACGCGCCCATGTTTTTGTTCAGAATATTTGACAATCATCCTTAAAAATCACAAGGAATGTTTTTACAGAAAGATGTAGAATTGTACTGTGGTTTCACACTGATATCAATGTTATCCCAGCAACTTCCTAGGCAGTCATCTCTACTCATTCAGGAGGATGATCTCATTTATTTCTATCTAGAACTATGGACTAATTGTAGTATTCCAGTATTCTATTCTGGTGTGCAGACCATCTTGATATCTCTAGTTATTGTATGGAGTGCCTGAAGAGCAGGTGTGTTTGGTGAGAAATTCAGCGTGTTTTTATATGTTTAGGAAATAGCCTTGCTGCTGTCCTTGCTTCTACAGGAAAAACCTTCATTCACAAGGACAGATCTTGCAATAGGATCCTGAGAAATCTGACTGATTAAATATTCTGTTGAATGAGAGTGTATTACAGTATTGGTTCTTTTTAAATATATTTCTGTCCCGTGGAAACAGAAGTCCCATTAAGAGACTGACAAGGGTAGGCACCATCTAATTCATTGTCTGTGAGAAAGAAATTTCAGATCATTCTGAATAAACCCCTATAGCATGTTAGAGGAGACAAAGCCTCGCATTTTATTTGTAAATCATTCTCTACTCGCTAAACATTTCTCATATTTTGTTATTTATAACATATAAAAGTGAACTTAGAAAGCATATTAGGGGACAAATTTGTAGATCTATTGCATTTTTTTCCTTGGAAAAATAAGAAATAACTATTACTCATTGGGTAGATCACCATACAAAGCAGCTAATATCTTGAACCATGCATTAATTCATTGAGACCATAGGATTGGGCAATGATTCTAATCTTCAAGGATAAAAATATATAGTCATATCTCAGTGTTCATGTGCACATATGTCAACATGTGCATACATATTTTACAATCATTCTCAACAGTATTTCTCTTTCGTTTAGTCTTGGTTCCCAGAAGAAACTAAAGAAGGCCCAATGCCTTGGAGTAAAGAGTAAGATCACCAAACACTTATCTCATATATTTACTATTTAATAGAAGATTGCTCAAACCTATTATCACATAATTTAAAGGATATGATACTCAAAATATGATCCATCAGAGTTTGATTTTAATGAGTCTAGTTTAGAATTGAAAGTAGACTTAGAATTCTTTCTGCTTCAGGTTTTCAAGCACATATTCCTCCGAAGGTGAAATAGGAACTGAAATCCGGCTTGGATTTCACAGATCATGTGGAATGCAGATTTTAGTTGTGCCTTTCCTCTATTTGATGCCACAACATTATACCTGTTAACCTTCAAGTAAAAGTTCTTTTTGTTTAAGTGGTAAAACCTTCTTGCCATTTCATGAGATGGGATATCCAATGAGCACTTTCATCAGTGCTGATGCAGGATGGTGCAGATGTTCCCAAACTACCCACTTATATTGATCTATCTAAGGGACCAGTAGAAAAGTTGACTGATTTAACCTTTTAACAGTCTAGATTGTCACCAAGGCAATTTAAAAATTAACCAAGTGCTCTGTTTTTTTTTTCTGTAATAAGACTTCTAGTTATTGTTCAAAATCACCTTGTCTTGGATTTGTTCATCTTCGGAATATTGTCGAGAAATTAATTATCTACAACATATTTTGATTTTGGGGGAGGCAAAGCATAATATATATATATATTATATATATATATAATGTTTCCTTTCATTTTCTTTTAATGATGATTTATTTTAAATGCACCCATTTTAATAGTTACTTTTGTGGAGCTGTGTGCAAGTTGTATTTGAGTATATGCTTTTTGTGTTTGTTTTATAAACTTACTAGGTTTTATTTTAATGCCATTTCATCGTCAATGCCTACCATCCTTTTAGTGAAAGAGAACAAAACCATAAAAGGAACAGCAAAAATCCAAAATAATTCTAAAAGACAAAACACTCTTAAGGTTTAAGGGTCTTACAGATATCCAAGCTCATGATTTGGTTTTGTTGATAGGTAAAATATTAGTCAACTCTCAAAGATAAAAGAAAATGTGCCAAACCAAGTGCCAAAGTATATTTTATGTCTTTCTTCTCTCTCTCTCTCTCTCTCTCTCTCTCTCTCTCTCTCTCTGTCTTTTATTCATTTAAAATAGGTTAGACTTTGTCAAGTCTATATTCCAATATAAGCCCCTATCTCAAAATGTTTGGTATTACTTTGGTAAGTACATTTATTCTCCATGTTAATATTTTAAAACTATTTATTTATTCATTTATTCATTTATTTATTTAATCCCCTCCTGTTTGTCTCTTCAGCAGCAAGTGTATCTTTTATACCATATATGAAAACTCAGCTGTTATAGTTCTCTTATATTTCATTAAGCAAAGGAGGAATGCTAATATTCATCTCTTCAGACGTGCTGAGATGAGAAAAAGTGGGATAAGTGGTTTCACCCATCTGAAATGAAGCGCATATATTTAGTAAATGTAGCTGCCTTTCTCCAAGGATGAGTGAGAAAGGTTCATCCTACCCAGATGTCAAAGTTTACAGCGTCAGCTCATTATTGGGTATAGGATACAACCTAGTCTGCTATCTCCCTTTTTATAAAGCCATAGTTACAGGATATGTAAGTGTACATACACTTATAATTATAAGAATATTAAGTTACACATCAAATAGATGGCAGTTCGCAAGTAATATAAGAAGTATAAATTCTATGGGCCAGGAAGACTTTCAAATGAATATTTGATTACATGGATGATAATTTGTTTTACAATTATAAAATTCATTCTTTTAAGCTTGGTGTTTTTATATCTGAGCACAGTGAAGATTAGATGTAATAAAGTAAATAAAACTTGATTTTTTTGATGTGTTTTGACAATGTTTAAAAGAATTACCAATTTGTATGTAAAATGTTATTCTATGGATATTTTATTTTTGATTGTCAAACACTAACAGTATCTTTTGTACGCTTCCTAACATAAAATTTAAACATTCTTAACTCCTAATTCTAGTGATTCTTACAAGATTATCATGATATTGTTACATGTGAAGTGAAGAAAATTGACCTTCCACAAAATTTCTACTATTATAAAGTTAGTTGTGTAGTTGTCCTCAGTTTGTATCCATCAGAATATTTATTAAAATCTCTTGGGTCCTATGAGATAGGTCTTAAATAGACAATATCATTAGTAGCACAGTCAACATTTAACAATAGGGCTTCTCCTTAATTATTTATTCATTTTACTGAAATGTTACTATTATTTGAAAAGTAAAACTGAAATTCACATTCATTCAGAGCTCATTCAGCAAACACTTCAAACACAGGGTGTTTTATGTCTTCTTCACAATATTTATGTTATCCCAGAATGTTTCCTCTTACCAGTTTATAGCACTAATTCACAATTCTTCTCAAACCAGCACTTTTTTTTCTCATAAATTATCTTAATTTGCTCTATTCGTCAGAAAAAGAAGTTCTTAAAAGGCTCCCATTTCAATACTGATAGTTCAGTTTATATGTATGAATTAGTTACATTTGGAATTGCACCATAATTTTAAATGTTTTGCTAACAAGAGAGACGATGTTTCTGCATTGCTTTACAAGTAGCAACAACTGGGGTTATTTACTCGTAAGATGAGCTGTAATAACGATTAGTTCAAGTGTACTGCCATATTTAAGGTCTCTTTCACACTACTTAACTGTTGCATTTGGCTGGAGCAAGAGAGATGGCAAAGATCTTGACCTTGTAGCACTGGTTGTATTAAAGGATTCAAGTGGAAAATAGAAGTGGTGGCTGGGTTTAAATGAGGACCAAACAATGTAGGAATAAACGCTGCAGAAGGCAGGGGCGGGAACGTCATATGTGATGGGTGGAAGGGGGCAGCCGTGACTAAATGTAAAGGATGACCCAGGAAAGTAGGGTGTCCAGGGATAATGGTTGGAGCCATGGTTGAAAATGAAATCGGAGTAAAATGTGGCTGTGACAGAGGGTGGAGATGAGCTACGGGGAGGGGACTGCTGTGAGAACTTATGGAAGCTGAAACAGCAAAATGCTGTAGAAATGTGTGGTGTATGGTGGTGATGGATGTGTGCTGGTGGACGGGCACTGTCTGCACGGCGGAGGCAGGAGAGAAGGCAGTGGACCCTGCAGCAGGCAACACTCGGAGATGCTTTGACAGGAGCTGCTTCTGCATATGCTGCTGGGCTTGTAGCTGGAGAAGTTTGTACTTGTCTACCTCATCGGGAGAAAATGTTATGGGCTGTTGAATTAAAGGGGGTGACAGAGACTTATGACACTCCTCTAATTCATCTTCCATTTTGTCATGCTTCTGCATAGCTCTGTCATAATAAGAGTTTATATTCCCCTCCACATGATTTACAGACATGCTTACACCCTCTGAGTCAAGATTTATCTGGTCATCTTTGGTCTCTGTTGAATCAGTTACACCAGTATATCTGTTAGATAGAAAAGCACCAAGAAAATCATTTGGTACTGGGTCACAGCTTTGAAGAAAAGGCTGGACTTCACTAATTGAAGATTTAGATGGTTCCTTTGCGGTATGGTTGTTTCTTCTGCTTAAAGAATGAGAGTCGGTCACTGAATCACTTATGCCTTTGGAAAGATAGTTATCACATTCAGTGGCTGACAAAATGGTCGAGTTACTTTTTTGTGAGTTTTTGACTTTGTCATTGTCAGACGTTTTATGAACCATGTTACCTTTATCATTTTTTCTTTTGCCTATGTGTTGCCTCCTCTTTGAAAAAGGCAATGCCGCTCCCCTACAACTTGGTGGCCCACGTTGAGTTGTGCATTGAGTTTGTAAATGAGTCTGCGATTCTTTTAAACAACTGCTTGAGGAGAGCTCTAATTTTGTTGATTGCTCCTGACACTTCTTGGCTTGCACTCTTTCCAAAAGACCCTTGGCAGTCAGAGATGTCCCTTCTCCATCTGGAATGTTTGACTGTGTGGTTTCTGAAGGGCCATCTGTACAACTCCTTAGAAGGTAGTTGGGAGTGCCCGAGTTACATCGTCTGCACTTAACTTTTCCCGCACCACCAATGTGAAGGCCGGCTAAAGATTTTTGGCTCCTCTTGTTTTTATTTAAGCAGTAAGCTCTCTGTCTCAAATAAGAAGCCAATTTGCTGTGCTGAAGTTCCCGGCCATTTAAGGATTTTTCACTCGTTTCTTCAATTGAAAGCCGAGAGGCAGAATCACAATGGAAAATTCTGGGTAGTTTGGGCCCTACCGATTGTTGATTTTTACTCAGTTTGTACCTTTCTCTGCAGTGATGGTCTCTGTGTTTTGATCGTTTTTTGGTTTTAAATGAATCTGATAGTTTACCACTCCCATCTCTCTGTGTTTCTGACTGAGTACAATGACCATATAGAGGCACATCAGACATGTAGAGGCTATTGTGCTTTCTGTGTGTGCACACGTGCCTTTCAACCGGGTCACATTCTCTTTTACAGAAGTAGAGCAAATGACTGCTGTTACTCCCCTTAGACCTATGATTTGTACACATGTTTCTCCAGCTGGACATGTTTCTAGAAGATTCATGCACAGTTCTGGGATGGGCCCTCAGAGGTGACACTGGAGAATATCTGTCATAACTTGCTTTCCTACTTGTAGACGCTCTGCTGGCCGTACTGATGTCACAGCTACTTAAACTTGCACCTGTATCCTTCCCATGTTCACTGTGATCCCCTGATGTGTAAAGACTAAGATTCCAGGTGTGTTGGTTTTCTTCTTCAAACTCTGACCGTGGACTATGGGAATTCCGCTTGTGGTTTTTAGTCCGTGATATATGAGGAGAGAAAGACAGACCCGCACAGGCATTATTGCGAATTGTCCGTTTGCAACTTTGCCAATGGGCATTTGATACTTCCGTAAATTCAGTATCGTCAGCATCATTGTTTCCTAAACCATCCTTTAGAGACAGATTAAGGTAAGCAGGCACTTCAGGACTTTCCATTTCCAAGTCTCTTAGACTAGCACGTTCACTCACAGTAGAGTCAGAATCAATGGAGTCCAGACTGTATTTTCTCTGGAACGTTCCCCAATCTGGGTTAGCCATAATCATCTTTGGTTTCAGAGATTGATTTTCCTGTGTCGATTTTTCTTGTTCTTTAATTAATCCTGAGACTTGGCTCTCTGTTTTTGTCTTCACTTCTAAAGCCTCCGTCACCAACTCTGTTTCTATATTCTTCGAATTACGCTCATCCTTTGTGTTGCGAGACAGTTTGAAGTCAAAATATAAAGGATTGCAGCCATAAGATATGCAAGGTTCCGTTCTGGTAAAGAAGAGAAGTTCTGTAGGCCACTGTAGAGTGGTGTGACCATCCTTGCTCTGTACACGGAGGAAAGACAATGGTTTGGACTTCAGATCATGTGAACAATCTTCTCTGCAAAGTCTTTGCACATTTTTGCTCATCCTTTCCATTTTGTCTAAAGACTTTGTTCTGTCCTCTGTTCTGGAGTTAGGAATTCGATGTGCTTGAGTCTTTTGCTCACTTGGTCCTGAAGGCAAAAATTCATCCGGGCATTCACACCACCTACTATCACTGTGCCTGTAAATGTTTAGTGGACTGGAGGATTCATTTGCTTGGCATCGGTGACTAGTACAGTTTTCTGAAGTATTCCTCAATGCATTCTTAATCTCTTTCTCTCTGCTGGAAAGAGTAAGCTCTCTCTCTGAAACATGGAAGTGAGATTTAGAAAAAACTGCATGAATGCCTGAATGTTTCAGTCTCCTGTTAATAGGTTCATGCTTGTTGTGTGAAATTTTTGAGTTCATCAGGAAGGTGTTGTTTAAAACACCCTCCAGATGGTTTGATGAGAGGACACCTTCTTCCTTAGTAAGGTCTGCACCAAGGTCTGCACCCTCCTTTGCAAGCCTGCAACACTTGCATTTCTCAACTGTTCGTTTGACTTTATAGGTGGGTGACTTGTTACAATCATGTGCATCGTCTGTGTTCTCACTGAAAACGGAGGCTGAGGATTCTAATTTTAGATAGGCTTTTTTTGAAAATGAAAATGAAACTCCTGTCCTGTGGTTTGCATTGCTGAGATCTGAAGATGTTTGTGTTATCAGATTCCCAAACAAGTGTTGCCTATCTGATTGTAGCTGTTGTCGGTTTGGCATGGCCGGTCGCTGCTTCTCCATGGTGCTTCTGGGCACATTCTTCCCCTTGAGAAGGGCACTTTTCATGCAGGAAACCTTTCTGCCATTCTTAACTGGGAAAATTCCCTGCTGGAGCTGCTTTTCCATGGCTATCCTTGGGGTTTTGTATGCTGGTCCGTTTCCAGAAACACTGTAAATAGGGTAAATATTTAAGTGAGTAGGACATTAGCATTGGAACCAAATCTATATTCAGACAACATTTCATAGTATTTCTACACTGAGGTTTTTGTCATATTCATTGGTGCAAATTATTTTCTACAAAATGACTATTTTATCATGCATGTACAAGTCTGTATAACTGCTATAGAGTGGCTACTCCTGAAATGCTGTTTAATTCTGTTTTTAGAAGTCTAAAAAAACATTTCCAAGTAAACTATTGCATAGTAAAGCTACAAAATAAAATAGATGATTTGCATCGCAATACGTTCCTTAGAACCTATAACCCTTTGAGATTCAGATTTAACATGTTTCATAGTCTTACAGCCAGCATATTCACATTACATAAGAAATTGAGATTTGCCAAGTGTAAAAGTAGTTTTAATTTGATTTTTTCAGCACCTTTCATGTTCAGTGTTCACTCCTTTAAAAGTCTTCCCTGTTTACTTCTGTTGAAACAAGGCAGTTAGGCATTATTCTTGTCAGCAGCTAAGGGACACAGCGTAAGCAGCTGATGTGTTCAGGTAGTCTCAGTGTTCCCAGGGACTTTGCAATAGCGTCTCTTGCTTCTTACCTCCAAAACAACCTTATGCCAACTGTGAATGTTTTGTCTTTAGAGGGTTTTTCAAGATTGTTGATTTGGCTTAGGATCATTAAGGATTCAAGAAGAAAGAAGAAAATAAACAAACACAGACAGAAATTTTTTATATTAAAATTAATCTTTTCACACCTTATCTTTTCACATTCTTTCTTATACAGTGCTGCTGATGCTGACTCGGGAAAAAACAATGCTTCGACATCAGTTTTCCAAATGCTTGTTTGAAATGCCATTCTATTGCTATCTTTCCCATGTGCCTGGAGACACATATAACTTTTGTTTTCTACGTTATATTCCATATCTTTTGTCTCTTGGCTATGAATATTAAAACCTATATTTTTATAACACATTCCTTAATTCTGAAGGACTAACTATTCTAAATGCTTATCCTTGCAGCCACACGAAAGTTTTCAATCTTCAAGGAATATTCTTTTTGTTAACATATGGATACCATTGCAGAAACCCACACACAGGCAAAATGGAGAACATACGTGACTATGGGGTACCCTCGCAACATGATAAATCTACAAGACCTCTACACACAGGGAAAATCAGAATGGAGTATAGAGCTGAAGGGCCAGGGCAAAGCAGGCGGATTAAGGAATCCATTGTGGGAGAGTCTTCTAGACTTGTTAGAAAAACTGTAGCCATGAAATCTCAGCAATATGGCTGCATAAATTAGATCTGTATAATTATAGTAGTTGACATGCCAACATGAATGGAGAAAAGGTTATAAGACCTTTTCTTCTAGATGAAGAGATACAGGCTACCAATGGCTTTTATAAAGAGGAGAATCAGCTTTTCTGAAAGGAAAACTCCCCTGACGTGTTATCTAACACCAAGTCATTAGCTCTACAACAGAAATACACAGGAACAACACGTAGTGGACTCAATATGTGTGTCTACACTCTACTGCTTGTAGTTTCTTTTCTTTTTGTAATTAGCGGGTAATTTTTGGTATTCAAATTTTATTTTAGTTTGCTCATAGCAATTCTTGTTTTAAAGTATTACTACCTGTTATTTTTTCTGTCCTCATAAAGTTTAAATTACAACTGATAATTTTAAACATTATTTATTACACAATTATCTGTTCAGAATGGGTAAAGCTTGACAATGAAAGTGTATCCCATTGTTGTGGGAAAATCAGACGTAGGAATTTTAGAAAACAGTGACTTCCCTTGTTTTATAATGAGAACTACTTTTCTCTCTCTCTCATAACAATCTTCTTCCTTTCATAATCTCACCATGCTTTTCAAAAAGGATACTTTAGTCATATTTATTATCACTCACAGGAGAAATATTTAAACACACTGTGTGGGTGACTGAATGCACTTATCAGCACAAAGAAAACAACCAAATACATGTACTGACGTTTTACTGGAGCCTGGATACAGAAAGACCATGAACTGCAGTTTTGTCTTAGTGACAAAGAAATACCTCTTCACATGGGTGCTACTTTTTGAATTAAGCAGCATCTATAATACCTAATTAATAAATTTCTTTCTTCTGGAAAATCGATTGATTTCCTGTCATTGGTATTATATTCAACTGAAAGTACTGAAATTTTACTGGGATACTATTAGCATTTTCTCTTCCAGATTACAAAACCATGAATATTTTAGTATTTATAAATTATGTTTCATTTAATTTTAAATTAGTTACTTTGAGGATGTAAATATGTGTATGCAGTGGGTATTCTATGATGCACATTGGGATGTCAAATAGATATATGCATGTAGTGTAAAATTCCCGCTATGATAAAGCTCATTAACACATTCAACACAACGCATAATTTCCTGTGTGTTTGTATCTGTGTTAAAAACAACTTAAAATCCTCCATCTTAGCAAATTTCAGATACAGGACATTATAATTATTAATGTGCATAGTCTTAAAGCTCTATTTTAGGTCCCAAGAACTTATATATGAATGTGCAGTGACCTCCTCTGAGTCCTATCTCCTAGTCCTGAGCAGAAAACACTCACCTTTCTGTAATTTTTCATGGTTATCACACTCGTGCTTTCATTTTCTAGTTCCTGTGATTTGCAAATATTTATATTCGTTTGTAATGCCTAGTAAGACAGCAACTAAAGAGTTAAATGTTTAACTTGTACTCTTTTGTTGGACATCTCATTATTGTCCCCAAATTCTGAAGCAAAGGAACATAATAAATACACAAATTGTCTCCTATGGGGAAAGGCATAGCTTTCAAAGAGAAACAAATAGACACGCCAAAATAGAATGATTTCGTTGTGCTGTATTCTGTCTCTTATATGTGAAACTTAAAGAATCACATCACTAACATTATTCAGATTTTGCAAAAAAAAAATCCATAAAGATATATTATATTTAAATAATTGCATAAAAGTTTTCATTGAGAAAGTGAGTACCTCCCATTCAATAAATGCTTTTATTGGAGACCCTGTATGGGTGAAGCTATTCAAGATATCAAAGCTGGCTGCCCAATATGAACTCATCTCTGGTTTTCTTCCAATAGTTATCAATTGTATTCAAGTATTCTCAGCAACACTAATTGACCTTTTTTATATGGAAGAATAATATTATTTGGCTCATTCTAAGTGAACAATGTCAATTTCTACAGCACTAATTGTGAGATGCTAGAAATCAGATGTTAATAAGTAGGACATGATAGATCACAGAAATAAATACAAAATACTCATGAAAGGTCTCCATAACATGACCAGAATTGCCAGGTTCTTTAGAAAACATAAGGGTAATGGACCAAATTCAAGTTATCTAGGAAAGGAGACATTGTACTTTTAACAGTCATTTTCATTTTAAGTTTTATGCCTCAATCCTGCTGCAACAAAAAAATATTTTAATAACTCTAAGTGATGTCTATTTGAGCATGAGCCTGTTTAAGCAAATAGAGCAGTTGGTGAGCAATAATAAGGAAAAAATAACCTTTATGATTTGAAATTCTGTATTTAGAGTACTAAACATTTATCTTTTCTGTAACGGTGTGGCACAGTATGGCCTATTTGAGTTTGTTTGGTATATAAGGTTTGCTGATGGATACATTAACTTAATAGAGTAGACATTTTAATCTAGAAGACCTTACCTGGCAACCCCAGAAACTTAGAAATTTATCAACAGGCACATCATCATTACTGTTCAACCTATTGTTCTCTGAGAAAATCATACCTCACTGCCACCATCACGATTCCTCTGTTCCTTTCTGATTATTCCATTGTAGGGAAGAAGAAATGCTGATGTGTAGTTACTTTTATAGTAAAAGTAGAAAAATGATGCTTATGAGGGTAACTCAGATTTGCTGATGAACAAGGCAATTCTAGCCTGGCCTGTGAAGTGCTTTATTGAGGATGTCTTTCTTCCCCACTTATTATTATTTGATTTATTGAGTCCTATAACTAATCATGCAGGAACTGAAGTGTGATCTTCATGTTTTCTTCTACGCTACATTAAAATCCAAAAATTTGTGTTCTAAGTTCTGTTTCAGTAGGTTTGATTTGTTATTAATGTTAACCTATTACTGTGCTCGAATGGCATGGGTCTCTTGTTGGATAGACTCATTAGTACCCAATGTATTTCTTCGATTGTGTGACTCCTCCCAGGACAAGTCTCTTTATACTAACTTCATTTCTATATGCATGTAGTACCTTCAATTCTCCTTTATCTTACATTTGAAAAATTTTAATATTTATCTGATGCTAATTAACATATTCTATACACTTTATGTATGCAAGTATTATAAAATGATCACTAGTTCATTAGTAATTAGCCAAAACTGTAAATATTTTCTAATCATTGATTTTGAATGTTTTAAGGTAGTATAACTAAACCATTTGCTTTTGTTATTGCATACTGAGCTCCATTTAAGCAACAGGAATTTAAATTCTGGCAGAGCTACAAATTCCACAATTCACCAGGTTGCTGTCAACCACATTAATTAGCTATGTTACTATTATGCATTATGATTCATATTAGCACAATTCACAATCTGCAATGTTAATTGCCTTCCAGGTAACAACTTTGAATCATTCAGTGGCTGCAAGCTTTTTTTAAACTGTCATTTTTCAGTTACAAGTATGTATTAATGTAATGCATGTTATGGTATAATTATCAATTAAAATGACATTGTGCAGTAAATTTAACCACATTAATTATATTTTGTTTGTCTGCCAGACAAGGATAATGTCATTTATTCTAGAGTTAAGTGTGTACAAGGGAATACACAGGACATGTACTATCCACCCCAAAGGTGCATTACTATTTACAATTTTAAAGCTTTTATTGCAGATACCTGAGACAGAAGAGTGTTTGCAAGTTTTAACAGTGCAATTTCATATACTAATACATAGAAGTTGGAACTATTCACATGATACTTGCAAAAGATCAAGCCAGTCAAATTCCCAGTACAGACTGGGGAACTGATCATGACTTGTCCCTCCTATCTGTGGTGCTATTGGCAACTGATGGCTACCGGGATCAGGAAAGTCAGTTTTCTTCAGAGATATCAGTCCTATGTAGATACTCATCCTGTTTCAGTAGATGAGAAGACGGTCCCACATAGGCACATATAGTCAGCACTAGAGAGTAAGTATTTATTACAAATGTGTATGTATAGAGGAAGCATACGAAGTTAGTAAGGAAAAGTGGTAGGAGAAAGAGGACTTGGAGGGGAAGGAACAAAGGTTGGAATTGATCCAACATGTTACAATGTAAATATATGCACGTATGAATATTAAATATTTTGAAGTTATAATTATAAAACAAATTACTGAGGAATTATATCAGAGCAAGTTAAGCTACAACAGATGCCAGTTTATTAAAATTGTTTCCTGGATCACTTCATTAAGTAGGGTAATAAATTAACAGCATAGGAAATAAAAAATTGAAATGACAAAGTTTTTAATTTACAAACCATTAACAACTAAAACTTTTCCTTCAAGCGTATTTGTTGATTAGTGTTAATTTTATATTGTTGCAGAGAACAGAGTAGATTCATTATTGAAATTTCTCAGGAGATAGGACATGCATTCTGGACCACCAAAGCCCCTCTGTGTCCTACCATTCAGATTGTTGCCGCATCTCAGCCAGCTGATGGAGCCGCTTAAGTGCTTTTTCTTGTTTCCTCTCATCTTTCCATGATTTGGAAGCTACGTTTCGAGCAAATTCTCGGTGCTTTAATTCTTTTAATCTCTGTATAAAAGAATGAAATGGGAAGAGTATTATAAATAAGTAAAACATGCTTTTCTGTCTACAAGTCTTAAACATGGTCTTGAAAGCAAAGGTGTCTTTTGGGACATGGAGAGGAAAAGCATTTCTATCAGTGTTTTCCTCTACTCCAGGATAAATTTAGTAGATAAATGCACTTGTCCATTAAGTCGCTCCTCCAAGCTTGTCAAAGTCTGCCTCAGAGTGTGCTGCAAAACTGGGACCCATCCCTTGTTGGAGTCACCCTTGACACACAGCTGAGTCATCTGTGTGTCTGGGAAATGAAAAAAAGAAATGGGACTCATGTTCCTTCTGTAAAGAGAAAGAAAGTTAAAGTTTTTGCTCTCCTAAGCCCACCTGCACTAGTCCCTTTCCATAAAGAAGATACTGATTAAATAAAACGAGACAAATGAACTTCTTTCAGTAAATTGCTTCTATTACCAAATACTAGTTCTAAGAGGGATTTTAAATTCTCTGTTTAGTTGGAGAAATATACCAAATTCAGAGCATGATGCAGAAAAATAAAATGGTCAGAAATTTAAATAGTGTAGTGGCTTGACTTTTCTTCATTTAAATTAACCTGGTTCTCTTTCAATGACTTTTCTCTTAAACAATTGGTATACAGGCAGATGAGATGCCTCTCATTTCATGTTTAGATCTGTCCTATAGAAACTGACAGAAAGCACATCTACCAATATTGAATGACCTGGAAAACAGACACTCTCAAATGAGCGTTTTGAAGCTTGGGGCTTAATGAAGAATTGAGAGTGTACTTTAAGGTTAGCCACTGTTGACCCTCAAGGTGTTAAACAATCCAAAACCTGTGTCAATTTTAAATTTTTCATATCAAGTATAAAGATTCTCCTGAGGTAAGACAAAAACTTCAAGCTATCATTAATTTGGAAGCAGAATATTTCCTACACATAAAGGAAGAGCAAAAGTCTTTTAAGATCTTTATTCTTTATTCTTGAAAAAGAATGTAGCCTTGTGAGACAGTATCCTGGTAACAATATCTAAATTGAATATCTGAAGGAGGTAGAAGTGCATTTCTGAAGGAGAGTAGTTTGAGTACAGGAAACATAAGGGGAGCAGAACTGGTAACAGGCACAGAGAATACTGAAGATTCAATCTTGATTCACATCTTTTTAAATACTTTGGATATTTCTTTAAAAATAAGCTTCAAGAAGAGTTTAAAAAAACTGCAGGGACAAAAATGAAGAGTATGAGAGAAGGGAGGTCCAGTAACAGGTCCAAATTTTGGTTCAGCTCATGGGGAGGCCCAGGGCCCTGAGGCTATTACTGATGCTGTGTTGTGCTCGCAGACAGGAACCTAGAGTAGCTGCTCTCTGAGAGGCCCAGCAAGCACCTGAAAGAGTCAGGTGCAAATCCTAGCAACCAACCAATAGATAGAAGCCAGAAAGCCCTGCGACTTAATTGGGGAAAAGCTGAGAGAAGCTTAGGAGAAGGGTGACCCCATGAAAAGCCAAGCAGTCTCAACTTACCTGGATCCCCCCAAGATCTCTCAGATACTGAGCCACCAACCAGTTATCATACACCAGCTGATATGAGGTGCAGACACATATACAGCAGAGGACTGTCTGGTTTGGCCTCAGTGAGGGAAGATACCCCTAACCCTTGAGAGATTTGAGGCCCCAGGGAGTCGGGAGACTTGGTAGGTCGGGGTGGAGTTGGGAACATCCTCTTGGAGACAGTGTGAGATGGAAATGTGCGATGGGGAGCAGTTGGGGGCACACCTGGAGGGGGGAGGGGATGAAATCTGGACTGTAAAAAAGGATTAAAGGATATATATGTACACATGGGGGAGAAAGTGTAATATATATATGGAAAAAGTACACCAATAAAGATCACTAGTTCCAAAGTACAGTTAAATATAAGGGTTGTGATGATCATGAATGAGTTGATAGCCTTGCTCAGTCAGAAATAGAAAATGAAGTTTATAATCTTGCCATTCCTAGTATTTATACTTTCCCAGACTGTACTTGCTCTATGAACTGTAGTTACATTGAAGACTTGGATTATAAAAAAGCCCTCTTGGATGTTTTCTTGCTTACTTTAGGAGGACATACAGAATTCACTTCCACTGTGTTGAGGACAGAAACTGACTATATTCAATGAAGATGGGTGCTTTACTCTTGGTTAATACATGTAACAAAAATTACTCCATATTTATTTCATATTTCATGTTACTAGCACGCAAAACATATAATTGAGAAAGTTGATTCATTTATTAATGCTTCTTCTCACATGATGGCAATAGTATTTGAAAATTTGGTTTATATTTGTTTCTTCCATTAATCCCAAAATTCTGGGAAAATTCCATTTTGTAAGCAACTAAAATAATTATGTTTTCAGTCAATCTTATTTTCCAATAAATAAATGCTGTAAGTTTTTTACTTCTAGCAACAAAGTGTCACTATAATCCTAGATTATACAGCATATGGAGTCTGAGAATGTATAAATATCAGGAATGGGGATCGTATAAGCTTCGTTTTCTCTTTCTGACTGATTTTATTCATGATCACAGCCCTAATGTTTAACTGCATTTAAGACCAGTGTTCTTTTATGTTGTTATATTTTTTCTTTTCCGAAAAGAATTGTGCAAATTAATTCCTTTCCCTTCCACAAAGACACATAAGTAAACCTTTATTACTTATAAGAAAATTTCAGTCTCCTAAAACACACTTTGGAAGTCCTCAAGAATAATTAAGAGAATTATTTTGTTGCGAAAGTCACAATAAATAGCTATTTTTTGAGGAACAAAGACACCTGGAAAAATAAATTTTATTTATGTTTATGTTGTTTAAAACATCTAGTCAAATTTAGCTCAGCCAGTTGGGAGTGCTCAAGCTTATACAGAGAGAGAGAGACTGGGAGAAGACAGACAGACAGACAGACAGACAGACAGACAGACAGACAGACAAAGGAGATATAACACATCACAGAGATTTTCTTACATTTAGAATGTACTTATAAATATATCTATGTGAAAAGCCTAATTTAAAACCAAAACCAAAAATTTCTCTGGCCAGGAAAAGAACCATGTAAAGAATTAAATGAAATAGATCATATCATCTACCCAATGCCCCAAATCATCCAGGTTTTCACCAAGGGAATTGAGAAAATTTCATTGGGTTAAGTAAAGAATTCAGGAAACTCTACTTCAGTAGAGAGTAATTAGCTCTGTTGAGGACTACTTCATTGGACCTGCCTAATACACAATAAAAGCAAGAAATAAAAGGAGAGCTGAGTACAAGGTACTCAGATGAATTATTGCCACTTATAAAACAAACAAACAAAAATCCTACAATAATAAATGTAAGAAGAGGGCTAACAAACATCCAAGACTGCTTGAAAAACTCCCAAGAAATGCATTGTAGAAACTTACTAAAATAAATGCACATTACATATGTTTAAAAAGTTTAAGTGGAGGTACTCCGTAATGGGATAGGGAAACGATGCTCTCAGGAGACAGCACAGGTTAGCCAATAGAAAGCCCAATGGCAGGAGTGAGTTACCTGTTTGACAGTTGTTAGCATGGTTCCATATACTCCCTATATTACAATATATTGCCATTGATCTTGGTTATCCGCTAGAACTCAACAGGAAAACCCTATAACTGAAGATAGCACAACTCAAGTATAGATTATGGAGAAACAAAGCTGGTTCTGACCAGTAGTTTTATTCCTATTGGCAAACACTCATAGTTCTGAAATGTGCTATGCATACTACAAGAGAAAAGCAATCAACATCGATCTTACCCTGCTTTGGAATCTTTGAGCTACAGCAATGATTGGCATGGCATGCCATGCCCACTGATAGAAGGGTGCGGCAAATGTTGTGGAAATAAACACTTTTTGACTGAATTTAAGGTCAGTGCCAAAGACTGAATCCATACATAACTCCCTTACTGGAACTAAGACCCGTGTGGCTTGATATACTATGGACCTTAGGAAGAAACTACTATTAGTTTGCCAAAAGGGTATAGTATTAAACTTCCTTTAAATGATTTATTGCTATACCTATAAACTAGTTCACATCACAACCCTCATTGAATGTCTTCGTCAGGCTTTCTGTTCCTGCACAAAACATGACCAAGGAGTACATTGAGGAGGAAAGGGTTTATTCAGCTTACACTTCCACATTGCTGTTCATCACCAAAGGAAGTCAGGATAAGACCTCACACATGGTAGGAACTTGGAGGCAGGAGCTGATACAGAAGTCATGGAGGGATGCTACTTACTGGCTTGCTTCCCTTGGCTTGATCAGCTTGCTTTCTTATAGAACCCAGGACTACCTGTCCCAGGGTTGGCAACACTTACAATGAGCTGGGTCCTCCCTCTAAGATCACTAATTGAGAAAACACCTTCACAGCTGGATCTCATGGAAGCATTTCTTCAAGGGAGGTGCCTTTCTCTGCAATGACTCTAGCTTGTGTCGGGTTGACACACAAAACCAACCGGTGTACTGAAGACTTTCCTTTTGAGTAGTAGACGATTATTAACCAAGATACCCAGCCACATTAGCTCAAGGTGCAGAAAATAAATTGTAGAGTTCTCAGGTCTAAAGGGAACATTTACATCACAATGCAACCTTGCAAGGGTCAGGACTCATTACACAGAGGGGGAGAAAGTGTATTATAAGAGCCAGAAGCAGAGGCTGATTACAACTACGGAGTTTTGCTGACAAAGAAGAGTGAACAGAGGTTGTGAGAGAGTAGCCCAGACCTGCACAAGCTTACATTAGATAAGATACGAGCGTGGAAATATGAGGTAGACACGAAGCTCCAGCTCTAGCCAGGAACTTTTAGTTATTGGAGCGAGAGAGTCAGCTGACTATAAAAGTGATGCCCAGTAGGTAGACTGGGTTCTTATGAAAGTACGGAAGGCCCCAACATCAAAAATATTGGAAAATTAGAAATTGGACTGGGGCAAGTCTTTTTTTATTAAAGAGGAAATTAAGTTGGATGGGTAGAAAGTTTGAGGGTGGAGGTTGATATGATAAAAGCACAATGTAGGATGGAACTGTCCAAGAATTAATATCAGTATTATTAAAAAGAATACAATGAATGGACTTTACAATTTCAAAATAATATTAAGGCAAAACTCTATTTTAAAGAAATTCTTTTTGTAAACAGGTAAATTAAGCACATATTCATACATGTGAAACTGAAACAACTCATTACCAGCAGACATAAATAGGGAATGTTAATAGGTAGCATGAAGTAAAGATGAAAATTATATGAGAAATATGTATACCAAAAGAACAAAATAGAGGAACTGCAGTGATGTATGATTTTCCTATGATATTTTTTATACTGCTAGATGTTTTGAGGTTTGCAGAAAATATGTAAATAAAACAAATAGCAATGGCTTTAAGCCTAGGAGAGGTGAGAGGGGTACCAGTGTACTGTTTAAAATGTTTCTTTGTTACAAAGCAATACATTACTAATCAAGAGAAGGCTGGTAAGTTAAAGAAATACAACATAAATTATACAGACAGTATTAAATTAATAAATTAAAATTGTTTTTTATGCAATGGACCAAAATGGAAATAAAAGAAAATGATTAGATTTATTTTCTAAAAGAAAAAAAATAATACTAAAATGCAGATCAAAACAAATGAAACAAGTGCAAAAGGAATTTCAGATAACCAGAATTCAAAAGTTTCAACAACAAATTAAGTAATCTAAATAGCAAAATGAAAAGATATAGAATATCAATTAACAAGTGAGCTCTTTTATCCTGTCATGGTTTCCAATCCATAAACCCCCTATCCCATCCTCCCTCCCCCTTCTTCTGTGAGGGTGTTCCCCTATTCAACCACCCAGCCCTTCCTACCTCCCCACCTTGACATCCCCCTTGGCAAGATCAAGGGCTTCTCCGCCCATTGGTGCCCAACAAGGCCATCCTCTGATACATATGCAGCTGGAGCCATGGGTCTGTCCATGTGTATTCTTTGGATGTTGGTTTAGTCCCTGGGAGCTCTGGTTGGTTGGTTTTGTTGTTCTTATGGATTTGCAAAGCCCTTCAACTTCTTCTATACTTTCTATAACTCTCCAATGAGGACTCCGTTCTCAGAACAATGGTTGGCTGTGAGCATTTGCCTCTGTATTTGTCATTCTCTGGCAAAGCCTTTCAGGAACCAGCTATATCAGTCTCCTGTCAGCATGCACTTCTTGGCTTCAGTAATATTGTCTGGGTTTGGTTGCTGCATGTATATGGGCTGGATCCTTAGGTGGGGCAGGGTCTGAATGGCCATTCCTTCAGTCTCTGTTCCAAACTTTGTCTCCGTATCTCCTCCTATGAATATTTTAGTTACCGCTTTTAAGAAGAACTGAAGCATCCGCACTTTGGTTGTCCTTCTTGTTGAACTTCATGTGGTCTGTTGATTGTATCTTGGGAGATCCGACCTTTTGGGCTGGAGAGGTGGCTTAGCCATTAAAGGCTAGGCTCATAACCAAAAATAAAAGTGAGCTTTTATATAAAAATAGAACAATATTCATTAACAAAGAGAATGACATTTTGGCCACAAAAATAAGGATCCCTGTTCAATGGGAAATAAACCTGCAAACAATGACAAAATCTATTCAATTTCATCCATAAGTCAAATTTAAAATAGCCAATGCTCTAGACATTGAGTGTAGAATGATGTTACCAGAGTCTGGGAAGAGTTTGTGTGGTGGTTTAAATAAAAATGACCCCCATAAGCTCATATGTTTGAAGGTTTAGTCATCAGCACTGCCTCTAGAAGGATTAGCTATTGTGACCCTGTGGTAGGTGGGATTTTGTTGGAGAAAGTGTGTCACTGGAATGCAGCTTTAGGGTTTCAGAAATTCAAGAAGTTCAAGCCAGGCCCAGTGTCTCCCTCTCCCTCTCCCTCTCCCTCTCCCTCTCCCTCTCCCTCTCCCTCTCCCTCTCCCTCTCCCTCCCCCTCTCCCTCTCCCTCTCCCTCTCCCTCCCTCTCCCTCTCCTCTTTCTCTTGTGCTGCTTATAGATCCAGTGTAGAACTCTCCACTACTTCTCCAGTACCATGTGTGCCAGCAGGCTGCTATTCTTTACACCATGATGACAATCGAGTAAACTTCTACAACTCTAAGTAAGCCCTAATCAAATTCTTTACTGTTTAATAGTTGCCATGGTCTTGGTATTTCTTCCCTGAAAAAGAACACTAAGAAAGCTGGGTACAAGTTAGGAGGAAAGCTTCAACAATGGCTATAATTAACAGATACAGTAAAAAAAATTCTGTTCTGCTGTTTTATAGTACAATGATTATAGATAACAGCAATGAACTGATTATTTCAAAAAGGTTGTACAATGAACTCTGAAAAAATCATGTAAGGAATGATAAGTGTTTAAGGAGATAAATATCTTTAATACTATTTGAACATTGCTTCATACCCATGTATCACACTTCATGGATTACCATTAATATGGATAATTTTGTGTCTTTTATAACAGCTTATAAATAAAGTTTAAGGAAGCAACACCAGACTGAAAATCTGCTAGAACATTAAACTTTAAATATACAGATATGAGGTCTTTGAGATGGCTCAGCAGGTAAAGGCATTTGCTGCCTACGGTGAGACACTGAATCTGATCCCCAGTGCCCACATAATGGAAGGAGAGTACCATCTCCTCCAGATTGTCTTTTCAGGTCCACAGATGTCATGGAACAACTACACCAGGATGTAAACCATGCTGACACCTGGTAAAAGAAATCTGGACTGCTCCTAGCATACTAAATCAGGATACTGTAAAGTACAGGGGTATTATGAATAATGAAAGTTATTTCATAATGACATGTGTCCAAATTAAGAAAAGGAACAATGATAAATGTGTCTGCATGTAACTGAACTTTAAAGAACATAAAACAAAAATTACTAAAACTTCCAAGAGAAAAATTGCTAATAAATTGGTAATTATAGTATGAAATATTTTCTATACCCCACCACTAACTAATCAGCAACAAATTTTAAGCTGTAAATTCAAGCTATAAAAGGTTATACTAAGTGATCATGTTGCTTGAAACACCCTTCTAGTAATTGATTTATTCAATAAAAAGAGGCCTTTTTCTTCTGCTGTGAACAGTGGAAAGTCATATCAGAAATCAAAGGTTCCCAGTTTTGTATTTAGAATTTGCTTAGCTTCTCTCATTGTGATATTTATTTAAGCCACATGACCAAAATTTTCAGTAACCAAGTCAATATAAAGAAAAGAAAAGTATATTCTGTTCTTTCAGAGCATTCAATATATCAACTCATGGATAACAACTTTCACATTCATGTCAATAAAATGGGTTACAGTTCAATTTCTTTATAAAGACTAAAAAGAACTTAATTACTATTCAAAGCAGTAATTCAAAGCAGGGGATGAAAGTGCATAAGTTTTTACCTTTTTATAGTCTGAATGATAAACAGAAAGGTCAGATAATAATAGAAAATACTTTGCTTTCTTAGACTCTAATGAGAAACACAGAAGTCAAGAAACTAAACTAATCAACATAATTATAATTTTTATCTGCCCTTATAGATATGCATGATTTTAATTACAAATAAGAACAAAGGTGTTAATATATTGAAAAAATATGAAGCTTACTGATAACAAGAGTTTTTGACCTTCTACTAAAATTTATGTTTTATACCAAATTAATGGTTTATGGTTTAGTTTTACTATTTTAAAGGACTGTACTGGCAATAAAATAGTCTTTGACTTGTTTGATACCAGCTCCTTGGCACTACTCCTTTTGTGGACAAGTAGTCTTACATAGTATGAAATCAGTATATATTCTAATCTAAAATGTAAAAGTATATTAGACTATATAGTATAATCGGATGTCATCTAATATGGTATAACATGATCTAATAAATTATGAAATTAGAAAAGCAGAGAAATTGGCAGCAGATCTGCATGCTGGAGAACTCACATACTCTAAGAGCTTCCATTCTCATCCAGAAAAACTAAACTCATTACAAACTAACTCCCAATAAAGCCACTAAAATATTATTTCTCCATGCAAAGCCAACTTTTAAATAAGAGTTTACTATTTATTGTTATGTTTAAATTTCATTGTCTTTCCTGTCTTGTGATATGGAACCCATGAACCAATGCCTGATACTCTCCATGAGGTCAGTGGCCAGAGGCTAAATAAATCATGGGCTCTAGTGGAAAACCTAGGATTTTTTTTATTTTTATTTTTATTTTGCTAAATGAATATAGCAACAAAATGACACTCAATGATATATTGCTACACACTCATTGAACAGTGTACCACTCAGCACTCATTAGAGATACTTCCTCTTATAGTAGATGGTAATTTACAACTGGATAACATACAGGAAATAAGAGACTCCTGGACTTTTAGACCTAAGTGTGATGTCTCTGTCACACCACTCTGCTGGGGGTTCATGAATTTATGTGACAGAAGAGGTAGAAAGATTGTAAGAGCCAGAGGTGGTGGTTCACATCAAGAAAACTCATTTTCCAAACATAACAGGGCAGATGTACATGTGAACTCACAGAAACTGTGATTACAAACACATGCTCTGCATCATGTCAGCCTCACAAAACCACAACACAGAGGAGAATCACACATACAGTTTCACAACTTACCAAGACACTATTTAAAACAGATAGCTGCTAGGAGAGGGAAAATCAGACAATCTGTTTTCTTCGACGGAGTGACTGGATACATCAACCCCACTCTAAGGGAGGCCCATTCTCCAGAACAGTCAGGAAACTAACTGAATTCTATATTGTTTGTTCGCTTGTTTGCTGATATCCACGCAGGCCATTATTTGGGTTTCTGTCTACAGAGGTACTATGAGGTGAGAGCAATAGGAAAGAACAACCTGAAGGAACAGACCGGATAAACAGTTCTCTGCACCCAAATCCCGTGGGAGGGAGAGATAAACCTTCAGAGAGGCAGACACACCTGGGAAACCAGGAGAGACTGCACTCTGAACACATCTCGGGTGCCAGAGGAAAACACCAAACTCCATCTGTAACCCTGGTGCACTGAAGCTCTCATAAACGGCGGTGCAGATCTTCCTGGTGGCTGCCGCCGCAGAGAGCTCATGGGCAGCACCCCGTGAGCGAACTTGAGCCTCGGGACCACAGGTAAGACCAACTTTTTCTGCTGCAAGTGACCTGCCTGGTGAACTCGGGACACACAGAGGCAGAATTCCTCTAGGACCGGGCACTTCCTGTGTTTACCGGGAGTCCCACACCTGTGGATCCCGGCCCGCAGCAGCTCTCTGCTCCCAGAACCATGGGAGAGAGACCTCACCGCCTGGTCAGGTGGGCACTCCTGAGGCTGCAGAGCGGAGGAGACCACCAACACTGCCCACCCCTGCTCACATCCCTGGCCCAAGAGGAAACTGTATAAGGCCTCTGGGTTCCCGTGGGGGAGGGCCCAGGAGCGGTAGGACCCCTGCGCCTGAGACACCGCCGGAACCTGAAAGAAACAGACCGGATAAACAGTTCTCTGCACCCAAATCCCGTGGGAGGGAGAGCTAAACCTTCAGAGAGGCAGACAAGCCTGGGAAACCAGAAGAGACTGCTCCCTGCACACACATCTCAGACGCCAGAGGAAAAAGCCAAAGACCATCTGGAACCCTGGTGCACTGAAGCTCCCGGAAGGGGCGGCACAGGTCTTCCTGGTTGCTGCCGCTGCAGAGAGACCCTGGGCAGCACCCCACGAGCGAACCTGAGCCTCGGGACCACAGGTAAGACCAAAATTTCTGCTGCACGAAAGCTGCCTGGTGAGCTTGGGACACACGGAAGCAGAATTTCTCTAGGACCGGGCACGTTCTGTGTTTAGCGGAAGTCCCACACCCGCGGATCCCGGCCCGCAGCAGCTCTCTGCTCCCAGACCCGGTGAGAGAGAGACCCAATCACCTGGTCAGGTGGGCACTCCGGAGGCTGCAGAGCGGAAGAGACCACCAACACTGCTCAAAACATACATTGCACCTCACACAATAATAGTAGGAGATTTCAACACCCCACTCTCATCAATGGACAGATCATGGAAACAGAAATTAAACAAAGACGTAGACAGACTAAGAGAAGTCATGAGCCAAATGGACTTAACAGATATTTATAGAACATTCTATCTTAAAGCAAAAGGATATACCTTCTTCTCAGCTCCTCATGGTACTTTCTCCAAAATTGACCATATAATTGGTCAAAAAACGGGCCTCAACAGGTACAGAAAGATAGAAATAATCCCATGCGTGCTATCGGACCACCACGGCCTAAAACTGGTCTTCAATAACAATAAGGGAAGAATGCCCACATATACGTGGAAATTGAACAATGCTCTACTCAATGATAACCTGGTCAAGGAAGAAATAAAGAAAGAAATTAAAAACTTTTTAGAATTTAATGAAAATGAAGGTACAACATACCCAAACTTATGGGACACAATGAAAGCTGTGCTAAGAGGAAAACTCATAGCGCTGAGTGCCTGCAGAAAGAAACAGGAAAGAGCATATGTCAGCAGCTTGACAGCACACCTAAAAGCTCTAGAACAAAAGAAGCAAATACACCCAGGAGGAGTAGAAGTCAGGAAATAATCAAACTCAGAGCTGAAATCAACCAAGTAGAAACAAAAAGGACCATAGAAAGAATCAACAGAACCAAAAGTTGGTACTTTGAAAAAATCAACAAGATAGATAAACCCTTAGCCAGATTAACGAGAGGACAGAGAAAGTGTGTCCAAATTAACAAAATCAGAAATGACGAAGGAGACATAACTACAGATTCAGAGGAAATTCAAAAAAATCATCAGATCTTACTTTAAAAGCCTATATTCAACAAAATTTGAAAATATACATGAAATGGACAATTTCCTAGACAAATACCAGGTACCGAAGCTAAATCAGGAACAGATAAACTAGTTAAACAACCCCATAACTCCTAAGGAAATAGAAGCAGTCATTAAAGGTCTCCCAACCAAAAAGAGCCCAGGTCCATACAGGTTTAGTGCAGAATTCTATCAGACCTTCATTGAAGACCTCATACCAATAGTATCCAAACTATTCCACAAAATTGAAACAGATGGAGCACTACCCCTTCCTTCTATGAAGCCACAATTACTCTTATACCTAAACCACGCAAAGACCCAACAAAGAAAGAGAACTACAGACCAATTTCCCTTATGAATATCGACGCAAAAATACTCAATAAAATTCTGGCAAACTGAATCCAAGAGCACATCAAAACAATCATCCACCATGATCAAGTAGGCTTCATCCCAGGCATGCAGGGATGGTTTAATATACGGAAAACAATCAACGTGATCCATTATATAAACAAACTGAAAGAACAAAACCACATGATCATTTCATTAGATGCTGAGAAAGCATTTGACAAAATTCAACACCCCTTCATGATAAAAGTCCTGGAAAGAATAGGAATTCAAGGCCCATACCTAAACATAGTAAAAGCCATATACAGCAAACCAGTTGCTAACATTAAACTAAATGGAGAGAAACTTGAAGCAATCCCACTAAAATCAGGGACTAGGCAAGGCTGCCCACTCTCTCCCTACTTATTCAATATAGTTCTTGAAGTTCTAGCCAGAGCAATCAGACAACAAAAGGAGGCCAAGGGGATACAGATCGGAAAACAAGAAGTCAAAATATCACTATTTGCAGATGATATGATAGTATATTTAAGTGATCCCAAAAGTTCCTGAAGCTGATAAACAACTTCAGTAAAGTGGCTGGGTATAAAATTAACTCAAATAAATCAGTAGCCTTCCTCTACACAAAAGAGAAACAAGCCGAGAAAGAAATTAGGGAAACGACACCCTTCATAATAGACCCAAATAATATAAAGTACCTCGATGTGACTTTAACCAAGCAAGTAAAAGATCTGTACAATAAGAACTTCAAGACACTGAAGAAAGAAATTGAAGAAGACCTCAGAAGATGGAAAGATCTCCCATGCTAATGGATTGGCAGAATTAATATAGTAAAAATGGCCATTCTACCAAAAGTGATCTACAGATTCAGTGCAATCCCCATCAAAATACCAATCCAATTCTTCAAAGAGTTAGACAGAACAATTTGCAAATTCATCTGGAATAACAAAAAACCCAGGATAGCTAAAACTATCCTCAACAATAAAAGGACTTCAGGGGGAATAACTCTCCCTGAACTCAAGCAGTATTACAGAGCAATAATGATAAAAACTGCATGTTATTGGTACAGAGACAGACAGATAGACCAATGGAATAGAATTGAAGACCCAGAAATGAACCCACACACCTATGGTCACTTGATTTTTGAGAAAGGAGACAAAACCATCCAATGGAAAAAAGATAGCATTTTCACCAAATGGTGCTGGTTCAACTGGAGGTCAACATGTAGAAGAATGCAGATCGATCCCCGCTTATCACCCTGTACAAAGCTTAAGTCCAAGTGGATCAAGGACCTACACATCAAACCAGACACACTCAAACTAATAGAAGAAAAACTAGGGAAGCATCTGGAACACATGGGCACTGGAAAAAATTTCCTGAACAAAACACCAATGGCTTATGCTCTAAGATCAAGAATCGACAAATGGGATCTCATAAAACTGCAAAGCTTCTGTAAGGCAAAGGACACTGTGGTTAGGACAAATTGGCAGCCAACAGATTGGGAAAAGATCTTTACCAATCCTATAACAGATAGAGGCCTTATATCCAAAATATACAAAGAACTCAAGAAGTTAGACCGCAGGGAGACAAATAACCCTATCAAAAAATGGGGTTCAGAGCTAAACAAACAATTCACAGCTGAGGAATGCCAAATGGCTGAGAAACACCTAAAGAAATGTTCAACATCTTTAGTCATAAGGGAAATGCAAATCAAAACAACCCTGAGATTTCACCTCACACCAGTGAGAATGGCTAAGATCAAAAACTCAGGTGACAGCTAATGCTGGCGAGGATGTGGAGAAAGAGGAACACTCCTCCATTGTTGGTGGGGTTGCAGACTGGTACAACCATTCTGGAAATCAGTCTGGAGGATCCTCAGAAAATTGGACATTGAACTGCTTGAGGATCCAGCTATACCTCTCTTGGGCATATACCCAAAAGATGCCCCAACATATAAAAGAGACACGTGCTCCACTATGTTCATCGCAGTCTTATTTATAATAGCCAGAAGCTGGAAAGAACCCAGATGCCCTTCAACAGAGGAATGGATACAGAAAATGTGGTACATCTACACAATGGAATATTACTCAGCTATCAAAAACAATGACTTTATGAAATTCATAGACAAATGGTTGGAACTGGAAAATATCATCCTGAGTGAGGTAACCCAATCACAGAAAGACATACATGGTATGCACTCATTGATAAGTGGCTATTAGCCCAAATTCTTGAATTACCCTAGATGCACAGAACAGATGAAACTCAAGAAGGATGATCAAAATGTGAATGCTTCACTCCTTCTTTAAAAGGGGAACAAGAATACCCTTGGCAGGGAAGAGAGAGGCAAAGATTAAAACAGAGACTGAAGGAACACCCATTCAGAGCCTGCCCCACATGTGGCCCATACATATACAGCCACCCAATTAGACAAGATGGATGAAGCAAAGAAGTGCAGTCTGACAGGAGCGGGATGTACATCACTCCTGAGAGACACAGCCAGAATACAGCAAATACAGAGGCGAATACCAGCAGCAAACCACTGAACTGAGAACAGGACCCCCGTTGAAGGAATCAGAGAAAGGACTGAAAGAGCTTAAGGGGGCTTGAGACCCCATATGTACAACAATGCCAAGCAAACAGAGCTTCCAGTGACTAAGCCACTACCTAAAGACTATACATGGACTGACCCTGGACTCTGACCTCATAGGTAGCAATGAATATCCTAGTAAGAGCACCAGTGGAAGGGGAAGCCCTGGGTCCTGCTAAGACTGAACCCCCAGTGAACTAGACTGTTGGGGGGAGGGCAGCAATGGGGGGAGGTTTGGGAGGGGAACACCCAATAGGAAGGGGAGGGGGGAGGGGGATGTTTGCCCGGAAACCGGGAAAAGGAATAACACTCGAATTGTATATAAGAAATACTCAAGTTAATAAAAAAAAAAGAGCAACAAGGTCCAATTTGTTTCTTTCCACAAGAGCCAGCTAATCTTCCTTCTGCCACAACACACATGGAAGTTATGCTTAGACAGAAGACCTGAAGGAATCTGTCATAGCATATTGTGGTGGATGCTCTTTAATGACTCAGTTGATAGTTCCTAATTAAAGATATTCATTCCTGTCCTTTTGGGCAGGGAACTTATACTACTTCATAAAATCTAGAATCACATGATATATAATCAAGGTTGATAATGTGGCTAAATAGTATTTTTTCTTTTTTCTTCTAAAGTAATTGCCCAACCTAATCTGACCTGGGTAATCTCAACAGTTTTGAGAATGTGGCCTAATGCTTCAAACACCAGATTTATATTGCAATATATTATTCATTCCAGTATTCAGTTTTTTATCTTCAATGGAGAACAACCTCACATATTTGGTAATTTTTCTATTAATCTTTTGTTGTTGTTGTTGTTGTTGTTGTTTCTTGCAAGTGCATGTGTCATAAAGGTATATGTTTGAATGCATGTTCACATGTATTTGGATCAAAGTGTGTGTGCAGGTATATGTATGTGCATCATGAGTATAAAAACCAGAGATTGACAATGGATATCTTTATTAGTTACTTTCCACCTTATATGCTGAGTCTAGGACTAATACTTGACCTTGGGAGTTTTGTTAGCCTGGCTAGCTTGTTTGTTTATTGTTCCTTACTTTTTAAGTCGTGGGTTAACTGAGCTTTGTACACAAACAAATATTATAGACTAAGATAAAATATATGTGCATGTAGTGGTATTTACTCCTATTCCTCTTTCGGGCCTTAAAAATAGGGTGCCTAGAAGTGTTTGTTCTTTGTTGACCAAGTTCACTGCTCTGGAATTTGCAAAGTATGCATTAGTGTATGGACAGTAGTCTGCCATTTGCTCTGTATCCTGATATTTCTCCTGGCTTTATATGCCCATACCATAGACATGTTCTCTCAGGAAGAAGAATGGTTTAGTGGGTTAAAAAATGTAGCCCTACAGAGGATTCTAGAAGGAAAACATCAATATAAGGAAGAAAACTCTACCAAAGAAAAGACAAAATATCAAGCATTTCACAACAAAGCCAAAAGGAGAAAACCACAAGCACATAGAGCTACCTATAAAAGCAAATATAACAGGAACCAACAGCAATCTCTCAATATTAATGGACTCAACTCACCTATAAAATGGCATAAACTAACAGACTGGATATGCAAACAAGGTCCAGCATTTTGCTGCATACAAGAAACACACCTCATTAACAAAGACAGCCACTATTTCAGAGTAAAAGGATGGCAAAAGGTCTACGAAGCAAATGGTCCCAAGAAACAAGCTAGAGTTGCCATCTTAATATCCAATAAAATAGATTTTCAAACAAAGTTATCAAACATGATGAAAAGGACACTTCATATTTATTAAAGAGAAAATCCACCAAAAGAAAGTCTCAATTCTGAACATCTATGCCCCAAATGCAAGGACACTCACATTCATGAAAGTAACTTTAGTGAAGTTTGAAACATACGTTGAGGCCCACACAATTATTATGGGAGATTTCAACACCCCACTCTCACCAATGAACAGGTCACTAAAACAGAAACTAAACAGAGACACAGTGAAAATAACAGAGGTTATGAACCAAATGGATTTAACAGATATCTACAGAACATTTCACCCTAAAACAAAAGAATACACCTTCTTTTCAGTATCTCATGTTATCTTCTCCAAAATTGACCCTAAAATTGGTCACAAAACAACCTTCAACTGATACAAGAAGATTGAAATAATCCCATGCATCCTATCTAACCACCATGGCCTAAAGCAGGTGTTCAATAACAGCAAAAGCAACAGAAAACCCAGAGACATGTGAAAACTGAACAACTCTTTACTCAATGATAATTCGGTTAAGGATAAAATAAAGAAAGAAATTAAAGACTTACTAGAATTTAATGAAAATCTTGACACATCATACCCAAACCTAAGAGGAAAACTCATAGCGCTAAGTGCACTCATAAACTGGAGAGATCTTACACTAGCAACTTAACAGCACACCTGAGAGCTCTAGAACAAAAGGAATCAAACTCACCCAAGAGGAGTAGAAGGCAGAAATTAGTCAAACTCAGGGCTGAAATCAACCAAATAGAATCAAAGAGCACAATTCAAAGATTCAGCAAAATCAAAAGCTGATTCTTTGACAGAATCAACAAGATAGATAAACGCCTAGCCAAACTAACTGAAGGGCTCAGGGGCAGTATCCAAATCAGAAATGAAAATCAAAATCAGAAATGAGAAGGGAGACATAACAACAGAAACAGACAAAATTCAAAAAAGCATCAGATCCTATTACAAAAGTCTATACTCAACAAAACTTGAAAATCTAGATGAAATGAATATTTTTTAAAGACAGATACAACACACCAAAGTTAATCAACAGCAGGTAAACTTTCTAAACAGGCCCACATCCCATAAGGAAATAGAAGAAGTAATTAAAAATCTCCCAACCAAAAATAGCCCAAGGCCAGTTGGATTTAGGTCAGAATTCTACCAAAACTTCAAAGAATACCTGATACCAGTATTCCTTAAACTATTCCATAAAATAGAAAGAGAATGAACTACCTAATTTATTCTATGAAGCCACAATTACTCTGATACCTAAACCACACAAGGACCATAACAAAGAAGAGAACTTCAGACCAAACTCACCTATGAATATGCAAAAATACTCAATAAAATCCTTACAAACCAAATCCAAGAACACATCAAAACCAGCATTTACCATGCTCAGGTAAGTTTCATCCCATGATGCAAGGTTGGTGCAATATATGAAAATCCATTAATGTAATCCTCCATATAAACAAACTCAAAGAAAAAAAATCACACGATTATCTCCTTAGATGCAGAAAAAGCATTTGACAAAATGTAACATCTCTTCATGTTAAAAATACTGGAGAGATAGAGATCAGGAATTTAAGGTCCATACCCAAACATAATAAAAGAAATTTACTGCAAACCAACAGCCAATATCAAATTCGTGGAGAGACACTTGAAGCAATCCCACTAAAATCAGAAAGAAGCCAAGGATGCCCACTCTCCCCATATCTACTCAGTATAGTATTTGAAGTGCTAGCTAGAAAAATAAGACAAGAAAAAAGAGATCAAGGGGATACAAATTGGCAAAGAAGAAGTCAAGGTATCCCTATTTGCAGATGGTATGATAGTATACATACGTGATCCTAAAAATTCTACCAGAGAACATCTCCAGCTGATAAACAACTTCAGTAAAGTGGGCAGATATAAAATTAACTCAAACCAGTAGCCTTTCATTATACAAATGATAAATAGGCTGAGAAATAAATTAGGGAAAAATTGCCTTCACAATAGCCATATATAATATATCTTGGGGTAACTCTAACAAAACAAGTGAAAGACCTTTATGATAAGACCTTCAAGTCTCTCAAGAAAGAGATCAAAGAAGAGCTCAGAAAATGAATAGCTCTCCCATGCTCATGGATTGGCAGAATTAACGAAGTAAAAATGGCCATCTTACCAAAGGCAATTTACAGATTCAGTATGATCCCCATCAAAATCCCAATATAATTCTCAAATTCATCTGGAAAGGCAAAAAAAAGGATAGCAAAAACAATTCTTAACAATAAGAACTGCTGGGGGAATCACCATTCCTGACCTCAAACTCTACTACAGAGCAATAGTGATAAAAACTGCATGGTATTGGTACAGAAACAAACTGGTTGATCAATAGAATAGAATTGAAGACCTATAAATAAAACCAAACACATACACATACTTGATCTTTGACAAAGAAGCCAAACATATACAATGGAAAAAAGAAAGCATCTTCAATAAATGGTGCTGGTCTAACTGGATGTCTGTATGTGAAAAATAAAAATATACCCATATTTGTCACCATGAACAAAGCTCAAGTCCAAGTGGATGAAGAAACTCTACATAAAACCAGATACACTGCATCTAATAGAAGAGAAAGTGGGAAAGAGCTTTGAACTAATTGGCACCAGAAGAAATTTCCTAAACAGAACTCCAATGGCTCAAGTTCTAAGATCAAGAATTGATAAATGGGACCTCATGAAAGTGGAAAGATTCTGTATGGCAAAGGACATAATCAATAAGACAAATCAGCGTCCTACAGATTGGGAAAAAACTTCACTAATCCTACATCTGATAGAGGGCTAATATCTGAAATATATAAAGAAATTAAGCTTACCACTAAAGAAACAAACAACCCAATCAAAAAATTGGGTAGAGAACTAAACCGAGAATTCACAGTAGAGGAATCTTGAATGACTGAGAAGCACCTAAAAATGTTCAAAGTCCTTAGTGATCAGAGAAATGCAAATCAAAATGATCCTCATTTTCCACCTTATACCAGTAAGGATAACTAAGATCAAAACCTCAGGTGACAACACATGTTGTTGAAAATATGGAGAAAGAAGAACACTCCTCCTTTGCTGGTGAGAATGCAAATTGGCACAACCACAGTGGAAATGAATTTGGAGGCACCTCAGAAAATTATAAGTAGACTGACCTAAAGATCGAGAGAAACAACTCTTGGGAATATACCCCAAAGGTGCCCCATCATTCCACAGTGGCACATGTCCCACTATGTTCATAGCAGCCTTATTTGTGATAGACAGAAACTGGAAACAACCCAGATGTTCCTCAACAGATGAATAGATATAGAAAATGTGATTCATTTATCCCATGGAATACTACTCAGCTATTAAGAATGAGGACATGCTGAAATTTGCAGGCAAATGGATAAAACTAAAAAAAATACCATCCTGAATGAGGTAACTCAGTCCCAAAGGCACATGTATAGTATGTTCTCACTAATAAGTAGATATTAGCCAAAATAAAAAACTGTACAGAATATCTAAGATACAGTCTACAGAACTCAAAAAGGTCAACAAGCTGAAGGGCCCAAGTGAATATGCCACAGTTCTACTTGGGAGAGAGAAGAAAGCAACAATAAAGGGTAAGGGAGGGAGGGATAGTGGAGAGAAAGGGGATAGAGGTGTTGGGAGAGGGGAACATGATCTGATATTGGGTGGGGGGAAAGCACTGAAGCACTGTGGGCAAGTATTAAGAATGGAAACAAGAAATCTTGGGAAGAAGGAGGTTGAGAAGATCCTCTAGAATGTACCAGAGACCTTAGAAGTGAGAGACTCTCAGGACTCAAAGTGTGTGGGGGGGTGTTGAAAGGCCCTATAGTGGGGAGAGAGAACTTATTGAACCCACTTCCAGTAGAAAGACAGGACACCAAGGTCCAGTGACAGGCCCAAAGTGGGATCCAGCTCAAAGGGAGGCCCCAAGACCTGACACCATTACTGAGGCTCTGGGGCATACATAAAAAAAGGAGCTATTGTGTCTGCCCTTTGAAAGACCCAATGAATACCTGAAAGAGTCAGATGTAGATATATGCACCTGATCAATGAACAGAAGCTGCTGACCCCTCTGGTTGAATTATGGAAAAGCTGGAGGATGCTAAGGAGGAGGGCAACCCTGTATGAAGAGCAGCAGTCTCAATAAACCTGGACCCCTGAGATCTCTTAGACACTGGATCACCAACTAAGCAGTAAACAAGCTGAGATGAGGCCTCCAACACTTATACAGCAGAGGACTCCTGGGTCTGGGTTCAGTCAGAGAAGTTGCAACTAATCCTCAAGAATCTAGAGGGACCCAGGAAGTTTAGGTCTGGTGGGGTGTGTGAGGTGGGAACATCCTTGTGGAAAGAGGAAGGGGGCAAGAGGTGGGGAGGAGGTATGGGATGTGGAACCCTCAGGGCAGGAGGTGGGAAATGGGAGGGGAATAAAATCTGGAGTGTAAAAATCAATCAATTTTAAAAATGCTTGCTAAGTAAACCTTGGTAACCTCTGTTTGATCCCTGGACCTGAGAATTGTTCTTTGACTTTACAGGCTTTGACACACACATGCTCATGCATAAACACAAATCAGAAATGTACATACAAAAGTAAAGAAGAAATAAGAAAAGAAGTGTTGTTCTAAGAACATATTTTCCCAGCCCTGGTGGAGGCTGCAATCCTTTATACTTGATAAAAAAAAAATAAAAAGGTTCGCATAGTTTCTGTTTCAATTTTTTTTCAGACCCATGAAGGATTTGCTAAATATGACCTAGGCTGGAAAGTAGAGAGATAGCTTTTTCAAGACTCAGGCATTTCCATAATTGGAAGCTCCCTCTTGCAACTCTGTACAACTTCCCATGTGCGAGGGTTTTGCAGTGTTTTGAGATATGAGAGTGTTTTTTATGTCTGTGTTATAATATTACTTATCTTCAGATCATATTCACTATTCATAGTGAACTAAGATATCACCTTCATGATAGAAAAGAAGATGAATAATCCTCTCTTTATACTAATAAAATTTTCACGTATTATCATAAATTTTATACTTTAAGAGGGGCATCTTCCCTCCCTTTTTGTCTCTCATATATATATACATGTATATGTATATATATGTATATATATATAATGATCAGTATAATAAGTTTAAACTGAACAGCTTTTATATATAAAACTGTGAAAAAGGCACCTCAGATAATTGGAATTTCCCCAGGAATTTCGTGCTAGAAGAAGAAAAACACTAAAGAAGTCTGCTGCCCGCCAGAGAGAAATGTCTCCTGCATATATTTAAACAACTTGACAGACCACTTTGCAGGATGAAACAAAACCCAGATGATAAAGGCCAGAGCACACCTTGATCTGACTCATTATCAATGCAGATCTGCAAGTTTTTCTTAAATCTTAACCTCATGTGAGAATGAGGACTAAGGATTCGGGAGTCACCGGATCTGGGTTTTTCCACCTGTGCTAAGAGGGTACATTGAATGAAACTTCGTTGTCTAATTTTCAGTACCTTAAACGCAGACACCAGAAAATAATATATCAAGAGTCTAGGAAATTTTGCTTACCAGTTATTGCTTTGCTGTCCCTGTTTTCTGTACCATTTTACCTTTCATCCAATTCATGTAGCAGCAAATTCTTAATCTCATTACAATTTTGCTATAGGAGAAGCTCAGCAAACAATGAGGGAAGATTTTAATAGCACTAGATATGGAATAAAAACAGAAAAGGAAGGAAATGTTGACCTGTCTCTGAATTCTCATAAACAGGGTTAGTGATACTGAAAGACCAGGAATTAGAGAGATTTTCTAATAAGCAGACATGGAGGCAGATGGCTAGGGCATAAAGGTGGTGACTGTCTAAGAAACTGGCTTCTTTATCACTCTCCTCGCTTGAGATCAAAGTCTGGCAGCTTTTTTCTTCCCCCAGGAAAACCCCTGCTGATGGACCAGCTCCAGGAGGTCAAGACTCTTTCAGGTTATGTCATATCCCAGTTGCTGACCACTTAACTATACTATCTGTCAAACTGACCAATCATACAATAGAAGAGGAAGATTCTCCAGGGGGCTTAAAAACCCCTACCCTCAACAAGAAACTGAATGTTCTACTTTCCTGCTCCTGCCTCTGATTTGTAGAGGTTCTTTTCTCTGTGTGACTACTGCATGGGTGTGTTTGCTTACCTTCAATATAAGCCTTTCTTCAACTGTCAATTATATCTGTACTATTTGAGACAGATCTGTATCTACATGCTGTGTGCTTCAGATATTCCATGCCTTTTAATTGTTTAGTTGGAAGAGAAAATAGAGTCATTTCACAACCCCTAGATTCTATCAATACAGAATTGTGTATAGGTATCTCATCTGGATCTTGGCATCACTGAATCTTGCTGAGTGAATGTGATTCTATGCTATGGAATCTGAGCCCCAGGACTTCTGCCTTCTCTTTAAAGTGATAGATTTCTTACTATGGAAAGCAATAGTCTACTCCAGAAATTAACAATGAAGGAGTTTTACATGCTCCGAGGCTTGAATTTCTCTTTTCCTCCTCATGAACTACTGGAGAGGATGGTCATTGTACTCATTGATTGGAGCACTGAAGCTGAGGTCTAAACAGAGTTCTGCAGAACCTCTGGTGGATCCCAAACTGCAAATTAGTCCAGAGGAGGTAAGACTCCTCACACTGGAAATGTTGTTCCTGTTTCTTTTGCTCATCATCAGCAGCAGACTCTTGATGAACATTTTATTGTCCTGTACATAGTTAGAAAAAGTAGCTCTCTTATCTAGCTGTTCCTCTAAGGAACTGACTCTCAGTTCTTCAGTACTTTCCCCTAAAACAGACCCAAAAATCCTATTCATTAAAGAATTCCTACTATCAAAATGTTTCCACTCTCTTGAGTTGCAGATAAAGCACTTTCCACAGTGTATGTATAATCCTGAGTCCAGGCAGAAGATAGTACCCATCTTGTACTCTACTCAGTGTCTAAAAGTCAGAGTTTCTCCCCCTCCTATAGTCATTAATGATCTCATACCTTACTTTCTAACTATTATTTGGAAATCATTCTAAATTTGTTTGTAATATACAAACATATTTGAACAAAGACGCTTTTAATATTTACTCTTAAAATTTTCCTAGGTTATAAATTAGAAATAAAATAAATAAGTTCTCTTAGGAATCTGTTTTATAATTCAAGAAAATGTCTTATAGAGTATATTTTCTTTTACCAGTGATGGTCAGGCTCTAGTTAACTTCCTAATTTATTAAAATTCTCTTATTACAAAGACAAATAAGAGCTTCCCCAGTTCTGAATCACAGGAGTTAAAAGTTCAGCTCGGTTTTGTATTTAGAACCATGCCCCTGGTATTCAGATTGTTTCAGCAGGCTGTCATTTAATAAGACTGTTTTCATTTAGTATAGACAAACTCAATCCAAGCTGAATTTTCTTTCTGAAATCAGTATTTATTAACATCAACAATATGCAATAAACACACAGCTAAAACAGCATTACCTTTATTTATTCCCCTGTTACTTGTTAACATGTTGAAAAAAAACCTTCAAAATTATTCTAGTTTTCTAGTTAGGTTGCTATGATGCAATACCCTGATTTGTACATGGGGGATAAACTAGGAAAGAAAGCTTCATCTGGCTTACAATTCCAACCACAGACATAATTCCAGGGAAGTCAAGGTGGGAGCTCTATTAGCTGATCATATCACATACATAGTAAGTCAAAAGAGAACGAACATGTAGTTGCTTTCTTTCAAAGGATTTTCTCCTGCCTTATACAGTTCAGGACAGCTTGTACAGAGAAAGTTACTGCCCACATTCATGGAGGGCCTCCCTCCATCAATTAATAAGGAAGAGAATTCTTTACACACATGCTCCCAAGCCAACCTTATTCACACGCCCTTCTCAGGAAACATTGGGTTGTGTCAAGTTGCCACTTAAAACTATTGCTATAATTTGACTAGCTTCTCATTTCTAGACTAGCTTAATGTTCATAAGTAAAGGGAGAGTTATAATTTGTTATATTTGATGATATTTTATAGAGAATGTATAATATTGTTTTCAAAATTTGGGAACAATAATCACTTGCATATTGGTAACGACTTGGAGGGAATAAGTCAGAGAAGATGAAAGCCTGACTCTCTTTTGACAGGAATAAATGAGGAACCAACATAAGTAACTAATAATTAATATAGGGAACTAAAGAGGACTCCAAACTCTATGTGTACTAGTAACAGGGGACAGAGCACCGTAAGAGTTAAGGAAAGCATTCCGAAGTCAGGAAGAGCTTAGTTTTCCGTCTTGTCTTTGTAATTTGGGAACTGAGTTCTCAGAAAACTGTTTAGTTACTGCTAAACTTAATGTAGACATTTGACACATGGCAGAAGATCAGTGTCTACCAGATAGAATTCCTGTGACTATTGTTTCTCCTGCAAAAGTTAAATCACTTAGCAATGTACTGGATGTATGGAGAATTCTCAGTGAATTTGAATCACCAAGGAATAGTTATATGAGGAGTAGCTATGTTTGTTGGAACTCTTGGAAGCATGCTGGTGAGGAATGCTTCATTAGTGAGTAAAGAGTTCTATTAAGTCCATTTATTTCCATTCTGTTGAAAACAGTCTTCCTTGAGCGGCTTTCAACCAGACTACTTTACAAGAGGGGCAGCTGAAAGACAAAAGAGCTCAACTGATAAGCTTTTTATTTACCTTGCGCAGTTTAGATTTGAGCCAAAAATTGAAGATGACTTATTGTCAGCTTTATCTAAGAATGGGTCTTTCTCATCTTGAATAATTTATGTTAATTGGAAACTTTTATAACTCCTTCAAATCAAAAATCATATTGTTACTGAATAACTTTATGAATTTTTAAGTCAAAATATGATGACTTTTCTTTGGGAAAACTTATTAATTTTGCCCCTGAGTATTAATGCCTTCCAAAAAAGAAGATATATTCTTTGTTTTTTTCAGGTCAAACAAAACGTACAGTTGGAAATTTCAACTGTTTTTCCATCAAGGGAAATCAGTGGAAAATGTTTTGAAGCAAACCACTTCAAAAGGCTGCATGTCTGAGACCTATGAAGTTCAGCCTGGGCATTTGCCATGGTGATCTCACTGCTCATTTGCATTTCTTCATTTAGGTGGATTGAATTACAAAGAGTAACTAAAATAAAAATTATCAGCATGGCAGAGCAACTGCCCGACTGGTGACTGATTCTCTTTCATAGCTTTTAAATAAGATTTTATCAAATTTAGTGAAATTGGTCAACCCATATCTTATTTATAAAGAAAAGGAAAGGAAAGAAAGAAAAAAAAATGAGAGTCTGGATACCTAGTATTTCTTAGCGAGAAATACAGGGTAAAAGAATTCCCCTGACATACACCTATGCCTTTGTCATTTTTTTTTGTTAAAAGGAACAGAAAAAGAGAAACTGCAAGCTGAGAGGTCTTCATAGGCCTGGGGGATTAATACCTGCCCTGGTCTTTTCTGAACAAAGCAACACAATAAAGACCTGGTGCAGAGGTCAAGATAAAGACAGGAGATGTGTCTTCACATAGTCTCTTCAACTTTACCCGTATTTCATTATCTCTCAGCAGTAAGTGAAATAAGTCTTACAGAGATACACCGATTAAAATATATTCATGAACTATTCAGGCTTTAATTTTCTTTTGGGGGCATTTGAAAAAGCACAAACTAAGCAATATTTGTCCCTGCCTGCCAAGAACAATGCTAGGCACATGCATTATAAGTAGCATTCGGCTGTGAATAAATGAATGAAGAAACAAATTGATCCAGTCAGTCAGTCTCTATGTGTCTAGAATAGTAATTTTGCAGTACTGTTGCTTATCAGCCTGACCATATATGTGCACATCTGTCCACTCCACTAGCCACCCTCTGTTCAATTCCAATGGAGCAGAACATATATGAGAACTGAATCGACTAGAGCATGTCTACTTTTCCTACCTTAAATATAACAACTCCTTCCATTTCTGTACCCTGCACCCATTGAACCCAGGCTAAGTTACTGGATTTTCATGATTTTCTTTAAACCACGGTTAAACTTTAAGGGGAAAAGGTCAAAATTACTAACTTCACTTTAGAGACAGCCAAAAAAACAAATGTATAGTTCAATAGCTTCATCCATGCGCAGTAAAAGACCAAAAGAGGGAACATCCAACGTTCATAGTGGCCTATGTATTTAATAGTTTAATGTTTGTAAGTTAAAGGTTGAAATAGATTGTGAAGTAAGGCTTATTGTTTGAAAAGGGTTTTATGACTTTAGTTTGGAAGATATAGATCGAGCTTTCCATGATGGATTGTGATTGGAATGACTGTTCAGTCAACACATCCCGATACATATGAGGTAAAATTATTTAAGATGGATTTGTCATTTCTCAAAAGAACTTTCCACATTACCCTGGACCCCTGAGATCTCTCAGACACTGAGCCACCAACTAGGCAGCATACACTAGCTGCTATGAGGCCCCAGATACATCTACAGCAGAGGACTGTCTGGTCTGGCCTCAGTGAGAGAAGATGCACCTAACTCTTGAGAGACTTGAGGTCCCAGGGAATGGGGTGAGGGGTAGGGGATGGGGACATTCTCTTGGAGAGGGAGGAAGGAGGAATGGGATAAGGAACAGTCAGAGGACAGAAAGAGGGGGATAATGACCTGACAGTAAAGAAAAAACAATTAGAATAATGTTTTTAAAAAGCCTAAATTAGAAATAAAAAAGTTTCCCTTGACTCCTGTCTTTTCCTCTTTCTTCGTGTCATTATTTTCTTTGTTCTGTTAATAATACTAACACACACAATGAAGTTAGCTAAAGTGTTTTTTAAAACGTCTGGCAATTTATACCATCCTAGCTACAGGCAAGGATGATTTCCCTTTCTTAAACCAGAATGAGTATGACCACTTTCCCGTCATGCACTTCAAGTCAGAGGATGAGTTATGGCATAAGTGAATGAAGCATCTGTGGAAAGAAATGATTCGGGGCTGCATCCTTTGTTTCAATCCTCTTCCTCACAAGGGTTAACCAGAATGCATTATGGTTGCAGCTGGAAGATTCCTTCTGCATGTGCTTGAATATGAATTACTGGACTCTAAATGCAGTTCCTGATGTTCAGCCAGCTGTGTATGGACAAACAGAACACAGAGCTTCCTTGTGAGACTTAAATCTGAATCAGCGAGCTGAGATCAACGTGCACAATGAGACACTGCTAGAGACACTGCTCTTCACTTAAGTGATATTTCAAGGAATGAGTCTCATTGAAAAATAATGTAATTCATGCAGATGAACATTTTCTTTATAATCCAAGTTTAGAGTCCTTTCCTTAGCTTAGAGACTGGAATATACTCAGGTAATATCTGTGCTTCAAGCGTGCCACGTCATCCATTTTGGAAACCCAGTATCTTCTGAGAGGCTCTCACCAGCAAGTGGCGTAAAGACTCATGAGTCTCACGGTTTCAGAAGCATTGCTCCGGTCTTCCCATTATACAGCTATGGTTGTCAGCATCCAACTCACCTGTGGTGCAAAACACGGGCCTTCTTGGTTTTAACAAAGTTTCATTATTTAATATACGACAAAGTAACTGAAATTATGTCATAGTGACATAATTGACTCATGTTTTTTTCAGACAAAAATATAACTAATATTATACCCATAGCTCCGGTGACCCTGTAAATGAGTGATTTTGTGTGACACTGATATCAGCTTTCAGCTGATAGCTTTCTCTGTGTACTTAGCAGAATGAGAACTTGCATTAATTTTCATGTGGTATCTACAGAGAGTGTGCTGATGTTGTGGTTTACCCTGGAGTTATCTGTATTTTGATGCTAATTCCACTTCCCCAAGGACTGCTGCCTAGTCATGTACTCAGGACTTCACCAGAACCTTCTTCCCATTGAATTTGTAAAATACAGGTGAGGGGCAGGCACAGGTGCAGGATTGAAGGAGGCCTGTCATTTTAGGAGAAGGAAGGATGAGTGGGAGAGAAGTTTGAAGGAATAGGAGGAGTCTGGAATGGAGAGGAGAAAGAAAAAGGAGGGAGAGGGCAAGAAGCCATGGCAGGTGACATTAAGATTCTGCTCTGTGTATTTACAGGTTGTTATTAATGTTCCTAAAGAATGGACGGTAATGGGCTTTGTATGTTTAGGTGTGCAATTAAATCTTATCAATTGGGCCAAAGGTTATTATGTTGTGTATTCATTCATGTAGATATTTAAGTGTAAGGGAGTGTGGGGCGACTGGTCTGGGCCAACAAGGAGTTGGAATGTGTGCTTCTGGCAAGATATCCAGCAGACATCTTGGGGCAGTGCAATGTTGGACCTATTGGGGGATAAACGACGTCCATACTTTTTTATTTTTTATATTTTTACAACATGTTGAGGCTTGAAAATATCTACTCTGAGAGAAAAAAAACAGGCCCCTGTGTTCATGCAATAGGCTTTATAGATTAAATGCATTTCCCTAAGGAAGAACTGGAGAAGATCTTTAGTTGGTCTTCATTGTTGAGTCAACAGAACTTACAATCACCTAAGAGACAAATCTCTGGACCTGTCTCAATGTGTATGAGGGCATTTCTAGGCAACTCAACCTGAAAAAAGAAAAAACCTGCCCTGACTATGTTTCAATATCCCACAGAGTGGAGTCCAGAATTGAAGAAAACACAGACCTGAACATTTCCCTGTCTACACTTTTGTTAGGAAATAAAATGTCTAGCTGTCCTATGCTCCTGGCACTGTGAATTCTCTATCACAATAGTTTGCATGCTAAATAGGGATGTAAAATTAAGCCATTCATCCTTAAATTGCTTTTGGCAGGCATTTTGTTATGGTAAATGGAAAGATTAATATCTATACTTTTCAATAGTCTAGCATATACTATCCAGTTTTAATTTCCTTGGCATCATCCTGTCCAACTTGGTCACTGATCTTAAACAATACCTTTAATTGTAGTATGCAAAGTTAAGAGGATCATATAGGATATGTTTCTGTTTGAATTCTATTTCTTTAATTAATGATTTCTCTCACATGTGAGCAAAACCAAATTTCTAGGGGGATTTATTTATTTATTCATTTATTTGGGGACATAAGAATAATTCATTTCATTCTATGTAGGGATTTTTTTTTTTTTAGAAAATACATGGTTTTTCCCTGTCCTTTGAGAATTTAAAAAGGGAATCTTAAGATAATCCCCTGACACAACTCTGCCCTTCACAAAGCCTGTGTGGCCATCTTTATCTGCCAGATATTACCTACTCTGCAGCATTCTGTCCCAGCTGTGTTACTCCCTGATCACATTTTCCCTGTTCAATTGCAGAAGAGAATTTGAACTGCTGCACCCTGACCCAACCGTCCACCTATTTCTTTAAGAGCAATTTCTTGTATTTCAGTATCTTGTACAACCTAATATTATATTGATTTTATGAGCTCTTTCAATTTCTACTTCATACTCCTACTCTTTAAAACCCTGGTTTAAGGTCAGCAAATGCCTGCTGAGAATATCACTGGCCGATATAGTTAATCTTGGGATACCTGCTAACTAAGACTTCTCAGTCCAAGAAGTGTGTTTTTCAGATGTCTTGAACCTCTTACCTAAATGTTGTTCTGAAGTACAAGTGCTTTTTAGAAGAAAGTATCACATCAGAAAAAGGAAAAGAAATAAGAAATTAATAAAATTATACTACAGTTATTTTTTAAAAGAACATTGGGTTGTTTTACTATTAAATAATAAATAGTAATGCTATTTTAAAGTTAAAGGTACTATCAAAGTGGACCATGTGTATCAGACACTTCACTTTGGTAGTGTAATTAATAATACTGATATTTATTTCTAGTGAGAACTCTATAGTTAAGCATGAAGGGCAGCACAACTCTTCAAAACAGTTCATAGTTCAGTCTTCCAGCTTTCAATTTTCTCTAAATTGAACTCATGGCTTCATCTTGAAGGTCACAAAATACCTGAAGAATGTCAGGCAGTAAATTGCGTTTCTGATTTAAAAAAATAAAAAAGACAAAGGGCTAGTAGTTTTCATCCTTTTAAAATTAATTTTCAATTTTATAGATAAGTGCTTTTTGAAAATCCATTCTATTTGTTAGATAACGATACCTGTTAGAAATGTGACCAATCCAGGCGTTTGTGAAAATATCTTGACGTATCTGGGAAAAGTATCCTGGTCTGCCAGGAAGGAGAGAGTGTGGATTGGAAATAGGGGGAAGTGTTGAATAGTGTCTTCCCAACAGTAATAATAGTGTCTTCCCAACAGTAATGGCCTTTAGATAATGATAACGTGTCTTTGATTCTATAATTTCCCTTTTCAATGGTAAACAATCAGCTATGATTCAGACCAGAAAGACATTTCCAGACAAGTTTACTGTATAACATCAGTTAAAAATAGAAAATTGGGGTTAGAGAGTCATCTTAACAGTTAAGAACATGGGCTACTTTTCCACAGGCACAGGTTTGAGTCCTATAGTAAGAAACCTGCTCACAATTGTCTGTAAAACTACAATTTCATGTGACCTGAGACTGAATTCTGGCGACCATGGGAACCAGTCATAAATATGGTATACTACCCTACAAGAAAACAAACCACTTAAAAAATAAAATTAATGAAAAAATATGAATTTTCTAAAAAATGTTTTGAAATTGTTTTTGTGTCATGCATAGTGTTTAGAAGTAGTAGTTAACAAGGTCAGGTCTCTGGGTGAAATCTCACTCTTACCTTGTTTTTGTAAAAGTGCTATTGAAATAGTTACTCCAAATTGTTATATATGGTTATTTTTAATCTATAATGGTATATGTTGGTTCTTATATACAATCTGATCTATAAATCCTCAAATATTTGTCAAATAGCTTTTGTCCACACAGTTTGACATCCCTTCATAGAAGCTGAAGGACTTAATTAGCTCCATATTTTAATACCTCAGAGGATGCTTCGATGAAAGAAATAGCCCAGCAAATTAAAATCTAGAAAAAAAATTGGTGAAAAAAAGAGGCAATGTTATTTGGAGAAAAATAAGACTTTTTTGTGTTTTTTTTTTTTATTAACGAGTTATTTCTTATATACATTTCGAGTGTTATTCCCTTTCCCGGAAAAATAAGACTTTTATTTAATTAATAGTAGTAAATTTGAATCTATCAAAAACATAACTAACATGTAGTGCTATGAGGAACAGATATTCTATGAGAAAGTTGACGAGTTAATATTCTAAACTTCCAGTAGAAGTCTGACTACAGCTTGGCTTTGTGAAAAAAAAATTAGCTTTGCATCTTCTGTTGAATAGAATCCCAAAGATCTGCTAAATGAACAAGCAAGTTTCAGATCCAGTCAGAGTCATTCATGTCTATTTAAAACTTCACTAGCATTGCATACACACACACACACACACACACACACACACACACACACACACACACACACACACAATGAGGGGAGGAGAAGGAGAGGGAGGGATGGAGAGGGAGAGGATCTTTTCTGAAAACCTTAACTATCTTTGTAATTTTATGTGAAGGCATAAGGAAATTTCTGTATCATTGGACAAAATATCAGACAAAAGTTAACTGAAGGAAGAACAATGTATTTTGTCTCACAGTAGATATAGCACATGGTGGTGGGGGCTGAGAAGGTAAGGCAAGGCAATATGAACAAGAGATAGAATGTGGATCACGTTGCATCTAAAGAAAGAAAATAGATCTCAAGGGAAACAAAAGGATGACTGCTAGTGCTCAAGTGTTTTCCTAACTTTTATTTAGTCCAGGTCACAGCCCATAATTAAGCTGAGTCTCCCAGTTAACCTAATCTTGATCATTGGAAATGGTATGTCCACAGGCTAAGCTAATAGAGATGAAATGTCTCTGGGACTTGCACAGGATTGTTTTCATGGTAATTCTAAATCTTCTCAAGCTGATAAGCAATATTAACAATTCATCACAGAAAGAAAATAAAGTGAGGTCAATGTATTCTCATTGAAGCCTGAAGAACATTCTGTATGAATAAGACTAAGATTTTCTTCTTTTATGTGAAGTTGACAAAAACTTTTAAAAATGTTTACATTTGTTCATTTGATTAAAGGAAACTCATGTCATGTTACTTTTAATATGTAAAAAAAAATGAGAAACCAAGGTTTCAGTTGAATATACACTTGAGAAAATAGGATGTCAAACCAGGTTTTATAAGCAACTTCTTGAATTTGCCTTTGTTTTGTCTATTTTCTTTACAAGTTAAAATATATTTTAGATCACCTATTTTTAATTTTCTTATTTTCTAGACCATAAAATTTTCTGTGCTATTTTGCATTATTACTGCCTTCTCAACAACATTTGTCATTGAAGATGTGTTATTTGTAACATTGAGATTTATAAATGAAATATTATCAACATTAATTATTATTTTTTTAAAGGATTCATTTTTTAAAAAGATTTATTTATTCATTTACTATATATAAGTACACTGTAGTTGTCTTCAGATACACCAGAAGAGGGCATCGGATCTCTTTACAGATGGTTGTGAGCCACCATGTGGTTGCTGGGAATTGAACTCAGGACCTCTGGAAGAGCAGTCGGGTGCTCTTAACCACTGAGCCATCTCTCCAGCCCCAACATTAATTATTATTAATAATCAAAATATATGCTTTTTTCTTTAGTGACTCCAAAGCTTCACAGAACATATATAGTATAGTAATGCCACTAAGATCACATTTATAGTGTAATTTGCATATACCAAGTAGTAACCTGTTTCATATTGAGCTTCCAAAGAGAGGTGCAATCTTTCTGTATAGATGATATTCAGATATTTTTGGGGGGAAGCATGACATTTAAAAAAGTGAAAATATAAGTGTAGCTTTATCCAAATTAATATTCATATAAAACTTCATCAGTGTTTCTTTGCTTAAAATCTTGATGGTAAAATTCTGAATTTTAAAATCAAAATATAGTTGTGGCTACACACTTTAACACATTATGAATGATTTACTTTATCTTTTATACATTCCAGTAGTATTTGTTATTTTAAATCAGACATTTAGGTACTAAGAAAAATACTTAGATTCATTCTGGTTTTTCAGATAAGCTGAATTTACTCATACAAATATAATGTAAACATCAAAGAAACTTTATTTTTGCTACAACAGAGCAACAGAGCCGTAATGTGTTTGGTGCCAAGTACACTGAGTATGGGGGTAAACTAACACATGCATCAGCGTTTGATGGATGAGTCAGCACCTGCAGTCACCTTAGTGGGTGATTTGACAACAGCAGTTACTTTTCTTTGAGCATCACACCCCTGACTCAGCAGCTCTGCTTTCAGAAATGCATGCTAAGATACAGCTACACAGCGAGAGTGCAAAGGATGCTTCTTCTCCTGATACTGATCTTGTGGGGGAAAGAAACCAGTCCTGCTCAATAGTCATTTTTTCCTGTTACCCAAATTGTCACTGACTGTTTCTTTTGGTGAACGGATACACAAGTTATCACCATTTCTGCATGTCATGAGTGGATCTTAAATCCAGTCAGCTATTGATTCGTTACTACCTCTTCATTTGTGCTGATTTAGTTGTTTTAAGGAAGATTGAAATATGCAGAAAAACTCATCAAACTTGTTCCATATACTGGCTGACCAGAGTCAAACTCAAATAACTTCCTAAAAATAAAGAAATTCAATTTATATAGCAACTGTTTTAGTTAATGAAGATGATAATCAACTGCAATTCATAGCAAAGCAAAATTGAGAATGGCAGTACTTGAATGGAGTGGAAAGAGTAATTGTGAGGTTGGGGTAGTAATTTCCGGCCGTGGCAAGAATTTCCGTGAGTTCCTCCCTTTGTCTTTATGAACTATTTGATATGTTTCCATATTCAAGTCTCAATGATATAACAAAGTAATAATGGGATGATACAAGACACTTAAAGTGATTATGCAATCAACTGAAATTTATAAGTTAAGTAAAATCATCTTCTTTGACATCTGAATTCCTTGCTGATTGGAGATAAATCTAGAGAGGGATTTATTTGAATACTCAACTTACAGTTGCTATGTAATTGCACTCATTATTTATTCCTTATTGTGTGTAGTCTATATTTGAACAAATCCTCTACAGCCTACCTAAACTATGCTGATTCAAAATCAAGGCAAGTAATTACTAAAACTATCAGATGTGGCTATTTTGAAGGTGACACACTTAAATTGTTTCAAAGAAAACCATCTAACCGTTACTTCCTTAATGAAATATTAGAAAGAAAATAAATGCCATAAACAAATTCTATTCAGATATAGATATACGTAAAACTACAAATGAGTAAATGACTATCTACCATGCAAATCTTCACATAAATCTTTGTGAAGCAAAGTATCACCCTTTGGAAGGCAGATATGCTGTATATATAAGAATGAAAGTGAACATACACAATTACATGCTAATAACTGAAGCATCACCAGTGGACTCTATTTACTCCTGAAGTGGAAACTTGAGGGTTCTTTGGAAAGTTAGTTAGATGGTGTTTTGCTGGGGCACACATGTGAAGGAGTGTTTTCGTGAAGTGAACACAGGTAAAAGACTAAGGCAGACTTGTGAAGAAACAGTACACTGAAGCAGACAGAGGAGAGAGTAGGCTCTGCTAAAGCAAACATGTGAATGGACACGTGATTAAGGATTCTTTGCTAACAAGACACATGTATTGATCCACCTTACGTTGTGTAGTTGAGTTCCATTCGTAGGGACTCTGCAGACTCAGACCAATTGGGAGCGCTTGCTGAGGTAAGGCAGATGCTGAGGCAAAAGCTGTGCTGAGGCGAGGCACGTGGAGGACACGTGATGCTTGGAGAGTAGATATAGGACACCACAGACTGATGGAGACAGAGGTTAGCTTTCTGGTACAACTAGCTGTGCAGCACTTGTCATCATCTTCACTGATCTTAGCTTCCCTGAGAGAAGCACAGGTGAGAAATTTCCTGATGTCTCTCCAGGTCCTTCTTATTGATTCAAGCTGAGGCTGAGGCTTGGCTATCTCTGCTTGGTCCTGTCATCACTATTGCTAACTTTACTTTGCCAAGGACTGCTGTTATATCTGTGACGTGTCTGTGAGTGGATGGAGCTGCTGCCGCCTGTGAACTGTACTACTGATTTGCAGACAACACAGATGGGAGTTACTTCAAAGAACCTTTCTAAACAGTCCACTTCTCCTGTATTCTTTCTTTTCCACTACCTCTGGTGGGTGTGGGCTACAAGGGAGGTTAAAGCATATAAGAACTATCATTAACAATAGGATTTTTTAAAAAAAATTAAATGTACATCCTCAGATTTTTAATATTCAGATTTACTACATGTATTATAGTTACAAATAATTACGATCCATCAAACATGAGACTTGTGGTTCAGTAAACCATTATACATATTTTACTAAAGTGCATGCTTCCAAAATAAAATTTGCTGTGGTGTCATCTTGGAATGCTAGGATTGACATAGCATTTACTTAAAACTCTACACCAGTCTCCTCCTTCCTTCTTGGCATCCTCCTCTTGAATTGCCTTCAGGTACTGAGTAGAAGTTCTTTGATCTCAGATGTGAATGTGACCCTGATTTCGTTATGTCAAAAAAAAAATCAACAAATTCTTTTCATGTTCCAGTTAAATCACTTGGGTGAATTTGTGTAATTTCCAAAGAGTCCTAATAATACTAAGTTGGTTAAATCCAAAGATACTAAATCTAGAGATTCAGTCAATGGAAGATAAAAATACATTAGGAAAAAGTTATATCTATATTGGACATGAACTTAAGGTTTTATTCGTTATTTCTTAAGAAGTATAGTTTTCTAAGAAAAATAGTTTACATAATATTTATACATTACATTTGGTAATTTAGAGTCAGTTTAAAATACATGGAAAGACGTGTGTCTATTATTTGCAGATATTATCTTATTTTTATAAGACACTTAAACATTAGAATTTGGTTTCCATTGATCTTGAGGGGGGACAACAATGATGATTAATACAAAAGGAAATGCATGAAGAACAAATGTTATCACATCAAAGTACTACATGCAAGTTACAGTTAAAAGTGCAAGTGTGAGCCTGGGTACAGCTAAATGGTAGCAATGTTTGTCTAGCATGCCTGAGGCTGTTTAATCATCAGGGCTGCAAACACAATATGCATGCTTTACCCATACTAATTTCCTTAACTTCACAGTAAAACATATATTAAATTCTGCTTTCATTATTCTTTTTACACAGATGACATGCAGACATTAAAATAATTTTTTCTCAGTCAACAGATCAGTTTACAGTGTGGCTCCAACTAGGCATAATGTAGTCTCTTCTCTCTATCTTACATATTGATATAGTTAAATCAAGTTTCTTAGGTAAACTAACATTTTTTTTCAGTTTCTAACTCTGTTTAGCCTTTCATCATTTTTCTTGTGTATTTACTTAAATAGAATGATTTAAAATTTTTGCAAACCGTATAGAAGGCTGTTTTCATCCACACTTCATTTCTTCAGACCAGGAAATGGAAACTAAGAGCTGCTGAGTAACTTGTTCAGAACTATACTAGTAGTGAATAGAGATGCATTATTTGTTTGCAGTCTGGACGTCTTGATTGTCAAGCCTCAGTTTATAATCTCTACTTCTCTCTTGCCTTTGTTTTGTTTGAGGACTTTGGTTTCTTGGAACATTACTTTCTTTTCTTGAAACTATGTGGCATTAGCCACCTCTCAAACCAGGCCCTTTAAGTTATATTTCAAACAGTTGAGTTTTCCAATCCACATATACTGTAGCTTTAAGATACATGTACCTACGAAAGCTTTGAAATCTTCATTTGGGATACAGGATCTGAAATGTAGAGCATCTCTATGACAGAACATAAAAGCATTCACTCGCCTTCCATTCGTTAACAAGTAGAACCTTTGAGATACAATAAACGTCAAAGAAGCTGTTATTTCCTACAAGATGATCCCTGTCTAGAAGTACTTTAGCTTTCTCTCCATGCACCAGGATCACTATTAGAAAAGCCAATTATTCTACACATACTTAAGTCTATTTAATGATTTTTTTATTTCAGATTTGACACAAGCCAGAATCTTAAAAAAAACCCCAATGTTCTTTTTTTAAGTTTTGAAAGAAAATTAAAATTCTCCCCCTCTTTGAGATATTTCAAGTAACCTCAGGTTCCTTGAATTCACTATATAGACCAAGATGGCTTCAAACTCAAACAGATATATCATCCTTCACCTCCTAATGATGAGTTAAAGACATTGCTACCATTATCATCCTTTAAAACCATGTTTGAATCATTCCTGTCCAGTACTGGGAGGGTATTATTAATTTCTAATCTCCAATCTGTTTAGTATAGACTGCCAATATTCTATTTTATTAATTTTACTTTATGTGAGGTACCGAGCCAACAGTTAGGTACAATGGGCTGAAAGATGTACACAGAGATAAGAGTGTTTCAGGGAAAGAAAGAGACACATCATTTCCAACAAAGACATTTGATTTGTTAGTAACAGAAATCTACTGAATCATGGGGTGGTTTTATGGAAGGCTACAATCTACCTCATCAGGGCACCCAGCAGGAAGCCTAGCCAGAAATCAAATGTGTTCATGTTCATTACAAAGGGGCTATGAACTAAAATTACATTATCCACAGTAAGAGACAGCATTATATCCTATTTTTCCTCTCTCTATAAATCTCTATTATTCCTATCTCATTGTTACATTCTTTTCTCTACTTTGGAGTGTATCTGACTTTTGCTTTTTTTTTTTTTTTTTTTTTGGTTCTTTTTTTCGGAGCTGGGGACCGAACCCAGGGCCTTGCGCTTCCTAGGCAAGCGCTCTGCCACTGAGCCAGATCCCCAACCCTGTATCTGACTTTTTTTTTTTTTTTGATTTTTTTTTTTTTTATTAACTTGAGTATTTCTTATATACATTTCGAGTGTTATTCCCTTTCCCGGTTTCCGGGCAAACATCCCCCTCCCCCCTCCCCTTCCTTATGGGTGTTCCCCTCCCAACCCTCCCCCCATTGCCGCCCTCCCCCCATAGACTAGTTCACTGGGGGTTCAGTCTTATCTGACTTTTATATGGTTTTTCCAAGCTCTGGTTTCAAATTTCCCAAAAGTATTAGATTATTTTTCTCTGTTTTGAAGTCGTGGAAAGTAGGAATGTACCTCACTACAGCCTTGAGGACATCCATGGTACAATTATTATAAGGTACTTGATGAGAGCTCAGCTCTCATTTAGTGGGAGTCACTTGTAGAGCAATGTGAAATGATATCATAAACGGATTCCATAGTACTTGAGCCTGGGGCTGGAGAATTGTTTCAATCAGGACATTATTTGATGTACACAATCTTGTAAAAAAAAGAACATGGTAATAATTGTTCAAAAGATACAGACAAACAGGTAATAGGACAATTATCACATATGACATTACTTTTGTTTATATACATATTAAAAGATAATAACATCTTATACCCATAACAGCAATGTGATTATATGACATGTTATTCAAGATGATATGCCAAAGTGATGCCCTGAGTTTTATAATTGTAACATTTAAAGTGATCTTGAACGAAGACATAAATATCTATTTTTATTCAGTGCTTAATTTATGCTACATGAAATTTATGAGATAATTCTTACAATAATGTAAGATAGACATTTGATTTCTCTATCTCAACTCAAAAGGGAAAATAGCCCACAGAGAGCTTAAAGACTTGCCAGGATCATACATCTAACAAGTTGATACATACAGAAGATCAATTTTTAACTGCAAAGTAGTCTTAACCAGCACACATTGATTTATGTACACAGTTCTTGGGAATGGAAGAATGTTGTTCTTTATAATACATATTAATATGTCCTCTGAAAGAATAAAATGATGATTAACTTCAGGAGTGTTTAAAGAACACAAATTAGCTATTTTTAGCTAAACATGGCTTTTAGGAAGAAAATGAGTACAAAACTGACAAGTATATTGAATTTTGTGTCTGGTGTGTCGAGTAAACTACAATGAAAGACATGAGAGGTTCATAGGGCAGATTACAAGGGATGTGCATTGTTCTGTCAAAATCTATAGTTTTTGGCTTGCCTTTTTATTTTAGTTCTATCCTCCACAACTCCTGCCTAATGTCAGGGTACACACAGGCAAATTCCTTTAATCATCTTTTAGAAAAAGTTTGTTTCCACAATAAAATATTTTGTGGCTTACAATTAATTACAGATTAAATACCATCATCTATACACTCCACACTCAACAGCTTCATCCTCTGTCTTTCTTGCGTTCCTTCTAGTCGTTAAGAATAATTAGCATCTTTTATTTATCAGTGAGTGAAAATCTGTAGCTATGAAATCTGTTACTCTCTACATAAAAAATAAAAAGCTATAAAATTAGTGAGCAATAAGCTTAAATATTTCTTTGTTTTTCTTTTAATCAATCTAGTGTCTCCATTTCTGAAAGATAAACATACTAACGATAAAATAAGAACTTACAGAAAAATATGTTTTTAAATTTCCCTACATGAATGCAGGACAATAGTTTTTGATGCTTTATCTACAGCAAATCTAAATTCATTCTTCTCATAAAATGCAATCTCTCTGTGTAGTATGCATTTATGCTCCCTATTTCTTTCAAAACTTCACCATTCCTTTCTGGACTTACTTACTTGGGTGTCTTATAGATCTTTCAGCTGTAATTTCACACTTCCACACCTGCCCAGTACTCACAGGACAACTCATTCAAAGCTTCTTCTAGATTAAGTCATTTTCACAATTAAATCTTTGCTATGGTTTAAAGTGGATGGAACTAGAAAGTATCATCCTGAGGTAACACAGTCTCAAAAGAACATCCATGGTATGTCCTCACTGATAAGTAGGTATTAAGAAAAAAAGATGTGAATACTGATGATACAACTTGCAAACCATATGAAGGTCAAGAAGAAGGAAGACCAAAGTGTGGAGGCTTTAGTCCTATTTAGAAAGAGTAACAAAATAATCATGAGAGGTAGAGGGTAGGAGGGATTTTGGAGGAAAAGAGGAGAGGGAGAGGAAACAAATGAGGGCAGAGTCAGGTGTGGGAGGAAGCAAAGGAGATGTATAGAGGGTTAGAAAATTGAACATAGGTGTGTAGAAATGGGGGGTAAAGAACTGGGGGGTGGCCACCAGTAAATCCAAGACACCAGGAAAGCTAGAGGCTCCCAGGACCCAACAGGGATGACATTAGCTGAAATATCCAACAAAAGGGAGAGAGAACCTGAAGAGACCATATCCAGAGTTTAGGCATGACCCCCAGTTGAGGGATGGGGCCACCTACCCTTCTTAAAATTTTAACCTAGAATTGTTCCTGTTAAAAGAAAATACAGGGACAAAGAGTGGAGTAGAGACTGAAGGAAAGGCCAGAGACTGCCCCACCTGGGAATCCATCCCACAGCCACCAAACCCAGTCATTATTGCTAATGCCAAGAAGTACTTTTCGACAAGAGCCTGATATGGATGTCTCCTGAGAGGCTCTGCTAGAGTCTTACCTGTACAGATGCAGAGGCTTGCACTCAACCATTGGACTGAGCACAGGACCTCCAGTGAAGGAGTTTGGGACTAGATTGAAGGAGCTGAAGAGGTTTGCAAGCCCACTGGAAGAACAAAAAAAATCAAATAACCAGAACCCCCAGTGCTCGTAGAGTAAACCACCAACCAGAATCCCCACTGCTCGTAGAGTAAACCACCAACCAGAAAGTATACATGGGGGGACCCATGGCTCCAGCTACATATATAGCAGATGGTGACCTTATCTGGTGTCAATGGAAGAGGAGGCCCTTGGTCCTGTGAAGTCTTGATGCGTCAGCATAGGGGAATGCTGGAGCAGTGAGGCAGGTGTGGGGGAGCACCCTCATAGAAGTGGTTGGGGGAGCACTGTCATAGAAACAGGGGGATGGGATAGGGTTTTCAGAGGAGAAACCAGGTAGAGGGATAATATTCAAAATGTAAAAAGTTAAAATAACCAATAAGAATTTTAAAAAAATGAAAGCGATTGTAGATAAATGTGCTGAGGCTTTACTGCTTAATAAACAATTTTTATTTTTTATTTTTTATTTTCAGTGAGGCCAATTCCAGTCACTAATTTAAATTTTTTCTGCCTCCTTGCAAAGTAATAAGACAGCAGAGAAAAGGTGACATGTAGAAAGTTGCTGTAGAATGATTCAGATCAAGAACAGACCATGCATGGTGTCCCACAGGAAAATTATGAAGCTGTGATATAGTTATGTGGTTATAGAAAGATCAGGGATAGAAAGTGGGTAAAAGGAGAGATGGGTTAAAGGAGGCCCATTGGATTATGCACAGAAATTTAATAATAGTTAATAAAGGAGGTGGGAGCAAGGGAATGTTAGAGGGTTAAGTTAGCAAATGTAAGAAGGTTAGGTTTTATTTTGAGCTGTTACAGTGCTGTGTGAAGGTAAAAACAAAATTGATTAGAGGGATGTGATCATCACTGGACTTGAAAAATGAAAATGACACTGATGTGGATTAAAAAGCTAAGGCTTCAGGCAAGGAAACTAACCAAGTAGGAGATGATGGAGCACAGGATTGTGGAGCATGTAAGAGAATATTTAAGCAGTCGAATCATATAAAGGAATCTATTTTAACTCATGGATCTTTTATTACTGAAGTAAAACAAATCATTTTCAGAAAGGTAATTTTTGGTGGAGACTTTATACTTATAAAAAAGAAGTGAAAAATTCATGTCATATATTAAAATAGAAAACTATATTTTATTTTTCAAGATGCAAAAGGGGATGATGTTTAATACCCATTTTCCTAAGAAAAATAAAGTCATTAGGTCAGAGCTTGAGGGTTTGGGTTAAGTCAGATGTGTTTAATATACAATGAAAATGACATTTCATAAATAAGCCAATATCCAGGGTGGATTCTGAAAAAAGCAAAAAGGTTTGGTTTCATTGTCATTTTGGACGGTATCCTTTGCATCTGTCTTTGAAGATTTAAGAAGATTCCATCTCACAACACTCAGAATGGCTAAGATAAAAAATCATGTGACAACAGATGCCGGCAAGGATGTGGAGAAAAGGAACACTCCTCCATTTTTGGTGGGATTGCAAACTGGTACAACTACTCTGGAAATCAGTACAGAGGTCCCTCAGAAAATTTGACATTGTACTACGTGAGGACCCAGCTATACCTCTTCTGTACAATCACCCAAAAGATGCTCCAATATACAACAAAGACACAAGTTCCACTATGTTCACAGCAGCCTTATTTTATAATAGCCAGAAGCTGGAGAGAATCCAGATGTCCTTCATCAGAGGAATGGATACAGAAAATGTGGTGCATTACACAATGGAGTACTACTCAGCTATCAAAAACAATGACTTCATGAAATTCATAGGCAAATGGATGGAACTAGAAAATATCATAGTGAGTGAGGTAACCCAATCACAGAAAGACACACATGGTATATACTCATTGGTAAGTGAATATTAGCCCAAAAGGTCAGATTAACCAAGATTCAATTCACAGACTACATGAAACTCAAGAAGAAAAATGACCAAAGTTCGGATGCTTCAGTCCTTCTTAGAAGGAGGAACAAAAATGTTCATAAGAGGAAATATGGAGACAACGTTTGGAGCAGAGACGGAAAGAAAGGCCATTGAGAGACTGCCCCACATGGCGATCCAGCCAATATATATACACCCAGCAAAACTAGATAATATTGCTAATGTCAAGAAGTGCGTGCTGACAGGAGCCTGATGCAGCTGTCCACTGAGAGGCTCTGCCAGAACATGACAAATAGAAAAGCAGATGCTTGCATCCAACCATTGAATTAAGAATGAGTTAGAGAAAGGATTGAAGGAGGTGAAAGGTTTTGCAACCCCATAAGAACAACAACAAGCAACCAGAGCTCCCAGGGACTAAACTACCATCCAAAGAGTACACGTGGACAGATCCATTGCTCCAGCTGCCTGTGTAGCAGAGTGTGGCCTTATTGGAAACCAATGGGAGGAGAAAGCCTTGGTTCTACCAAGGCTGGTCCCCCAGTGTAGGAGAATGTCAGGGGGAGGTAAGGAAGGGGGGTTGGTTGAGGAGGAGGAACACCCTTACAGAAGAAGGGGAGAGGGATGGGATAGAGAGCTTATGGCTGGGAAACTGGGAAAGGGAATAACATTTGAAATGTATAATAATATATAATCTGATCGTGCTTTTCCCTTCCTCCAACTCCTCCCAGATTTCCCACCTTCTCACCCTCTCTACTCCATGTCTTATGCCCACCTGTGTGTCATCACAAACAGAACAAAACAAAAACAAAACAGAAATTAATAGGAATGCAATGTATCTCCTTCATACTGTAAATATGTGTTTAATTTTACAGGAAATTGACAGTTTCCAATGTGGTTGACCTATATCACCTCTCCTTCAGTCCTGTACTAGAATTGTCAGCTCTAGATTAAGCAAATTGGGTAGATTTAGAAAATATAGTAATAATTGGAAAAATAGAGTTTATATGGATTATGAAAATGTCAAAACTATTACTTAATATACAGACATGGCTTAGATATCATTCTGGTCCCATTTCACAGAAAAAAAACCTACATCTGTTATGAATTCTAATTAGACTTCCCAAATATAAAATAAGTGCTCAGTCCCTCTTGCTGTCTGTCCAGGGCTTATGACCTACCGAATGCATAGTCTGTTTTAATTTAAAAATAATTTCCAAGATCTTATGAGAATATTTTCTTCATTCTAGTTTCTAACCACAGGTTTGTCTAAAGGAATATTCAGGGAGAAGGCTGGATTTCACCAACAAATTCTATTGTCTTCTATTTTCACATTTGACAGCTCAAAACAATTATCTAGAATATGTTGCTTTGGCAATAAATGATACGTTTAGTTAGATTGCAATTTCCAATAAAAGTTTTATTTTAAAAATATTTACTTAATTTATTCTTCAAGTTAATGTTCCTTATGGTGGAAAGGTTTCTTAATAAGAGTCTTATTCGTTATTCTCATTTAAGTTTTATTTTCTTTACCAACTGAGGCCACTTTTAGGAGGGAAAGATCACATTTTTTTATTGGCACCTAATGTATTTTTTAATTGGATATTTTTATTTACATTTTAAATGTTATCCCCTTTCCCGGTTTCCAGTCCATACCCCCCCCATCTCACAACCCTTCTTCTATGAGTGAGTTCCCACACCCACCCACCCCTTCCTGCCTCCTACCCTGACATTACCCTACTCTGGGGGTTCCACCCTTGGCAGGGCCAAGGACTTCTCTTCTCATTGATGTCCAACAAGGCCATCCTCTGCTACATATGCAGCTGGAGCCATGGGTCTATCCATGTGTACTCTTTGGTTGGTTGTAATTCCTGCAACTCTGGGGTGTCTGGTTGGTTCATATTGTTATTCTTCCTATGAAGTTGTAAACCCCTCCAGCCCCTTCAGTCCTTTCTCTAACTCCTCAATTGTGGATCCCGTTCTCAGTCAAATGGGTGCAGATGCTTGCAGCTGTATTTGTTATGCTCTGGCAAAGTCTCTCAGGCAACAGCTATATCAAGCTCCTGTCAGCATGCACGTCTTGGCATTCCCAATAGCTTCTGGTTGGGTTAGTCTCTGGTAGGCATTTCCTTCATTCTCTGCTCCACATTTGATCTTCATATTTCCTCTTGTGCATATTTTGTTCCTCTTTTTAAGGAGGACTGAAGTATCCACACTTTTGTTTTCCTTCTTCTGGAGCTTCATTTGGTCTGTAATTGGATCTTAGTATTCAAAGCTTTTGGGCTAATATGCATTTATTGGTGAGTGCATACCATGTGTGTTCCATTGTGATTGGGTTACCTTGATCAGGATGATATTTTCTAGTTTCATCCATTTGCTTATGAATTTAATGAAGTCATTGTTTTTAATAGCTGAGTAGTACTCCAATGCTTAAATGTACCACGTTTTCTGTATCCATTCCTCTGTTGAAGGACATCTGACTTCTTACCAGCTTCTGGCTATTATAAATAAGACTGCTATGAACGTAGTGGAGCATGTGTATTTGTTATTCACTGGAGCAGCTTTGGGTATATGCCCAGGAGTGGTATAACTGGGTGGTGAGTTAGTACAATGTCCAAAATTCTGAGGAACATCCAGACTGATTTCTTGAGTGGTTGTACCAGTCTGCAATCCCACCAACAATGGAAGAGTGTTCCTTTTTTTCCATATCCTCATCAGCATCTGTTGTCACTTGAGTTTTGATCTTAGCCATTCTCACTGGTATGAGGTAGAATCTCAGAGTTGCTTTTATTTGCATGTCCTGAAGACTAAGGAACTTGAACATTTCTTTAGGTACTTCTCAGCCATTCAATATGCCTCAGCTCTGTACCCGATTTTTAATAGGGTTATTTGATTCTCTTCAGTCTAACTTCTTGAGTTCTTTGTACATATCAGATTTTAGCCCTCTATCGGATGTAGGATTGATAAAGATCTTTTTCCCAATCTCTTGGGTGCTGTTTTGTCCTATTAACAGTGTCCTTTGTCTTATAGAAGCTTTGCAGTTTTATGAGGTCCCCTTTGCCGATTCTTGATCTTAGAGCATAAGCCATTGGTGTTTTGTTCAGGAAATTTTCCCCGGTGTCCATGTGTTCGAGACTCTTCCCCACCTTTTCTTCTATTAGTTTGAGTGTATCTGGTTTGATGTGGAAGTCCTTGATCAACTTGGCTTGAACATTATATAGGATAATAGGAATGAATCCATTTGCATTCTACTACTTGGTGACTGCCATTTGAATTAGGATCATTTGTTGAAAATGCTATCCTTCTGCCACTGGATGCTTTTTCCTCCTTTGTCAAGGATCAAGTGACCATAGGTGTATGGGTTCATTTCTGGGTCTTCAATTCTATCCCATTGACCTGCCTGTCACTGTTCCAATACCATACAGTTTCATGACTATTGCTCTGTGATACTTCTTGAAGTCAGGAATGGTGATTCCCCCAGAAGTTCTTTTATTTTTGAGGATAGTTTTCGCTAGCCTGGGTGTTTTGTTATTCCAAATGAATTTTCAAATTGCTCTTTCTAAACCTATTAAGAATTGAGTTGGAATTTTGATGGTGATTGCATTGACTCTATAGATTTCTTTTGGCAATGTAAACATTTTTACAATGTTTATCCTGCTAGTATATGAGAATGGGAGATCTTTCCATCTTCTGAGATCTTGTTAAATTTCTTTCTTCAGACACATGAAGTTCATGTCATACAGATCTTTCAATTGTTTGGTTAGAGTCACAGCGAGGTATTTTTTATTATTTGTGACTTTTGTGAAGGGTGCCATTTCCCAGATTTCTTTCTTAGCTTGTTTAATCCTTTGGTTACAGGAATGTTTCTGATTTGTTTGAGTTATTTTATAGTCAGACACTCTGCTGAAGTTGTTTCTCAGGTTAAAATAGTTCTCTGGTGGAATTTTGGGGTCACATATTTGTACTATCTTATCATCTACTAACAGTGATATTTTGACTTCTTTTACAATTTGTATCCTTTTGACTTCCTTTTCTTGTCTGATTTCTCTGGCTAGGACTTTGAGAACTATATTGAATAGGTAGGGAGAGAGTGGGTAGTCTTGTCTAGTCCCTTATTTTAGTGGGATTGCTTCAAGTTTCTCTCCATTTTGTTTGATGTTGGCTACTGGTTTGCTGTATACTGTTTTTTACTATTTTTAGGTGTGGGCCTTGAATTTCCTGATCTTTCCAAGACTTTTAACATGAAGGGGTATAGAATTTTGTGAAATGATTTCTCATCATCTAATGTGTTTTTTTTTAATTTTTATTTGAGTTTGTTTATATTGTGGATTACATTGATCAATTTTCTTATATTGAACCATCCCTGAACCCCAGGGAAGAAGCCTGCTTGATCATGATGGATGATCGTTTGATGTGTTCCTGTAATCAGTTTTCAAGAATTTTATTGAGTATTTTTGCTTCGATATTAATAAGGGAAATTGGTCTGAAGTTCTCCATTAGGTCTTTATGTGGCTTAGGTATCAGGATAATTGTGGCTTCATAGAAGAAATGGGACAGACTTCCTTCTGTTTCTTTTTTGTGGAAGAGTTTGAACAGTATTGATATTGGGTCTTCTATGAAAATCTGATAGAATTCTGCACTATACCCATCTATTTCTGGGTTTTATTTTGGGGGGGGACTTTTAATAACTGCTTCTATTTTTATTAGCTATGGAACTGTTTAGCTGGGTTATCTGATCCAGGTTTGACTTAGTACCAGGTATTTGTTTAGAAAATTGTCCATTTCACCCAGATTTCCCAATTTGTTGAATATAGGCTTTTGTAGTAGGATCTGATGAATTTTTTAATTTCCTTAGATTCTGTTGTTTTCTCTCCCTTTTCATTTCTGATTTTGTTAATTTGGATACTAGGTCTGTTCCTGCTGATAAGTCTAAGGGTTTATTTATCTTGTTTATTTTCCTAAAAGAACAGCTCCTAGTTTTATTGATTCTTTGTATAGTTCTTTTGTTTCTACTTGGTTGACTTCAGGCCTGAGTTTGATTATTTCCTGCCTTCTACTCCTCTTGGGTGCATTTGATTCTTTTTCTTCTAGAGCATTCAGGTATGCTGTCAAGCTCCCAGTGTATGCTCTATCCAGCATCTTTTTTGAGGCACTCACAGCTATGAGTTTTCCACTTAGAACTGATTTCATTGTGTCCCATAAGTTTGGGTACATTTTGCTTTCATTTTCATTAAATTCTAAAAATTCTTTAATTTCTTTCTTTCTATCTTTCTTCCTTGATCAAGTTATCATTGAGTACAGTGTTGTTCAATTTCCATGTATATGTGGCCTTTCTGTCAATTTTTTTGCTGTTGTTATTGAAGACCAGCTTTAGTTAGTGGTGATCTCATAAGTTGCATGGGATTATTTCATTCTTTTTGTACCTGTTGAGGTCTCTTTTGTGACTGACTTTGTGGTCAATTTTCAAAAGGTATCATGAGGTGCTGAGGAGATGGTATATTCTTTTGTTTTATGATGAAATGTTCTATAACTATCTGTTAAATCCATTTGGCTCATAACTTCTGTTAATTTCTCTGTTTCTCTGTTTAGTTTCTGTTTCCATGAATGTTCATTGCTGAGAGTGGGTTGTTGAAGTCTCACTTATTGTGTGAGGTGCAGTGTGTGCTTTGAGCTTTAGTAAGGTTGCTTTTATGAACATAGGTGGCCTTTCATTTGGCACACAGATATTCTGGATAGAACTAATAGATTTTTCCTTTGATGAGTGTGAAGTGTCCTCCTTATCTTTTATGATAACTTTATTTTTAAATTTAAATTTTTTTCTCCATCTTTATTAACTTGGGTATTGTTTATTGACATTTCAATTGTTATTCCCTTTCCGGGTTTCCAGGCCAACATCCCCCTAACCTCTCCCCCTCCCTTTCTATATGGGTGTTCCCCTCCCCATCCTCCCCCCATTACCGCCCTCCCCTCAACAAGGGCTTCCCCTTCCACTGGTGCTCTTACTAGGCTATTCATTGCTACCTATGCGGTTTGAGCCCAGGGTCAGTCCATGTATAGTCTTTGGGTAGTGGCTTAGTCCCTGGAAGCTCTGGTTGCTTGGCATTGTTGTTCATATGGAGTCTCAAGCCCCTTAAAGCTCTTTCAGTCCTTTCTCTGATTCCTTCAACGGGGGGTCCCATTCTCAGTTCAGTGGTTTGCTGATGGCATTAGCCTATGTATTTGCTGTATTCTGGCTGTGTCTCTTAGGAGAGATCTACATCCAGTTCCTGTCAGCCTGCAGTTATTTGCTTCATCCATCTTATCTAGTTTGGTGACTGTAGATGTATGGGCCACATGTGGGGCAGGCTCTAAATGGGTGTTGCTTCTGCCTCTGTTCTACATGTTGCTTCCCTATTTCCTCTCAAGGGTATTCTTGTTCCCCTTTTAAAGAAGGAGTGAAGCATTCACATTTTGGTCATCCTTCTTGAGTTTCATGTGTTCTGTACATCTAGGGTAATTTGAGTATTTGGGCTAATATCCACTTATCAATGAGTGTATACCATGTGTGTTTTTCTGTGATTGGGTTACCTCACTCAGGATGATATTTTCCAGTTCCAACCATTTGTCTGTAAATTTCATAAAGTCATTGTTTTTGATAGCTGAGTAATATTCCATTGTGTAGATGTACCATATTTTCTGTATCCATTCCTCTGTTGAAGGGCATCTGGGTTCTTTCCAGCTTCTGGCTATTATAAATAAGGCTGCTATGAACATAGTGGAGCATGTGTCTTTGTTATATGTTGGGGCATCTTTTGGGTATATGCCCAAAAGTGGTATAGCTGGGTCCTCAGGTAATTCAATGTCCAATTTTCTGAGGAACCTCCAGACTGATTTCCAGAATGGTTTTACCAGTCTGCAATCCCACCAACAATGGAGGAGTATTCCTCTTTCTCCACATCCTTGCCAGCATTATGTTAACTTTTGGTTGAAAATGTTGGACCCTCCTGGGCTCCCTCAATGTGTGCCCCCTGCTGGACTTTTGCTGATACATGTGGAAACTTTCATTTTTAAGAAAACATCTTGCCCTTTGCTGTTTGTCCGATGGGCGGTAACACTGTTGAGTCAGTTCCTGTTTTTACCCTAAGAACATAAACTTGTTTTTTCCACCGGCTTCCGGGGTTTTTCCATCCTATGACCTTTGTGTATATATTCTGTGAACCTCAGTAAAGCTTTGACATTCTCATAGCATGAATGACCCAAGTCTGTGTCTTCTGTTAAATACCCCAGGCCTATACCTGTCCTATATTATGGCAGCATGCTGTCAAGTGGAGGTTCCACTGAGGTTGGGAAAGTGAGGAGTCCCTGACAAGATCATTCTTGGAAGCCAACTGGCAAAGTGAAAGGAGTGTATTGGGTGAGTGGCCCAGTTTTGAACTGAAAGTGAGATTTGTTCACAGTAAGTAAAGAATTGTGCCATGAAAACCTCGCGTTCCACATTACAGATAACAGATCAGAGGGTAGCTCTGTTCAAACAGCAGGGAACAGAGATAAAGGTAAAAACAGCTAAAGAATTTATTAAAACTTTTGGAAAGACTAGTCCCTGGTTTGTTCATTCCGGAGGACTTAATATTCCTGATTGGGAACATGTTAAGACAGATTTGCAAAACACACTGCAGAGAGATGGCCCTGAGAACATTCCTGTTGCCACGTTCTCTTTGTGGAGATTGGTTAAGGATGCTGTCTTGAGTACTGATGCTAAATAAAAGAACAAATGTCAGAGATAGAAAGCTTTAAAGAAGAGGGAGCTTTTGTTCTTCCTGCCTATGAACCCTATCCTTTCTTGGTGAGTGTTATGGAAACAAGGCTCCAAGGAGAGAGGTAATTTTTCCTGAGCTTCCCCTAGACAGAGAGTGGTGTATCCAGTTGCTGAAGTCTCAGACCCCAACAATGAAGGTCAATTTATTAGACAAGATGTTCTTCTAAGTTTTAAGTAGTTGCTCTGTTTGCCCTTGCTCCCTTCACTTACAATTATGTAGTACAGTGCCGTCTGAGAGAGATTGTCTCATATGAAGAGGAGAATGTTGGGAGCAGAGCAGCCAGACAGCTCCAGGAGATGCTGCTACAGGATGGGGGAGAGACATCTTACATGATATGAGAGCAGTGGTTACTACTCAACCCCAACCAGTATAGAGGATGCTGCATGAACAGGAATTTGACCCTGGTAACAGATTGGGGAGTTACCTACAGGTGTACCCTCAACCTGTGTCTGATGGGTACTAGTTGTTCAAGCCCATGCAGATGGGTTGGGATTTGGAGGTTTGTCATAGGGGACACTGCTAAGTTGCTTCCTATCCTGTGTGGGTGGAGTGCTGGCCCCTTTTCTCTGAAAAATTGGAGGCAATACATAAACTTGTACAAGAACAGTTACAGGCAGGACACATTGTTTCCTCCATTTCCCTCTGGAATGTTTCTTTGTGGCCCTCTTATATACCTGGATGCTGTTTCTCTGACGTTAAGACAGGGGGTAGATTTTAATTTCACTACCTCTTGGAATACATCTATCACCTTTGAAGGTTCCCATAAATTTGAAAATAGTAGGTTTAGTAAAAATTTTAATATCTCTTCCTGCACCTGTGTAATTCCTTCATTTTTCTTTGTGGTTTGGAATGATGCTAATGTTGAAGATAGTCTTGACTATTCTTTGCAGGAATGCCATTTATGTGAAGCCCCTGGGGACCAGAGCATTCTGCCCTGGTTGTGTGGATCCCAAGCATGGGTCTATTGCCTGTCGATCATTCAGGAAAGGGTCAACTGATCCTGAACTGTCTTAAGAGAGACTTTGGAATCATCACTGCTATTATTACAGCCATTGCCACTGTGGCCACTGAAGCTGCAGTGTCTGGGATTGCCCTCTCCCAATCTATTGTTAAGGCAACACAGTAGATAAACTTAAAGGTGAAGTTGCTGCAATTTTGAATTCTAAATTGAAATCAGCAGATAGTACTCTTACTGGAACAGCTTGATCTCATATGGCCTCCTGTTCTCCTATTTTCACACATGTTTGTGTGACTCCAGCTAGAGTTCTAAACCTTATAGAGTTATGGCCCTTGATGCTGCAGTAGTTGGCCTTTTACTTCTTTGTCACACACATAGACAACATTCCCAGTCCCAGGCAGCAACTAAGCCATTGTTGCTCTCCTTGGCAGGAGACAATCCCTCTGCCCAAATCTGGCTCAGCCTTTACAAGAAGTAGTTAGCCTATGACAGGCAACCCTTAGTGATCAGCACCTGCCTAAGACAGGGGCTCTGAGACTGGCAGAGACTCCAAAGACAGATAAGGGTGTTAGTTTTCCCAGAGTGAACAAAGGCAAGTGCTACTTTAAAAAATAAAAAGGGGGACCTGTTGGATCCTCCTGGGCTCCTACTGAGCCTTGCTGACACATGTGGAAACTTTTGTTTTTAAGAAAAGAACATCTTGGCCTTTGCTGTTTGGCTGACATATGGTAACACTGTTGAGTCAGTTCCTGTTTTTATCCTGAGAACAGGAACTTACTTTTGTCATTTCTGTGTTCCTGTTTTTATCCTGAAAATTTAGACTTGTTTATCCACTGTGCTTCCAGGTTTTTCTGCCCTCTGGACTTGGTGTACATATTCTGTGAACCTCAGTAAAGCTTTGGCATTCTCGTAGCCCAAATGACCAGAGTCTGTGTCTTCTGTTAAATCCCCCAGGCTTATTCCTCGGTACCATGGCGGCAGGGTGCATCATGAAAGTAGATTTTATTCAATGTTTCAATGGCCACTTCATCTTGTTACTTGAGACCATTTGCTTGAAAAGTGTTTTCCAACCTTTACACTGAGGTAGTTTCTGTCTTTATCACTGAGGTGTGTTTCCTGTATGCAGCAAAATGTTGGGTCCTCTTTTCCTATCCAATCTGTTAGTCTATGTCTTTTTATCAGGGAATTGAGTCCAGTGATGTTAAGAGATATTAAAGAAATAGCAATTGTTATTTCCTGTTATTTTTGTTGTTAGAGGTGGAATTAAGTTTTTATGGCTATCTTCTTCTGTTTTTTTTTTTTTTTTTTTTTTTTTTTTTTTTTTTTTGCAAAAAGATTACTTTCTTGCCTCTTCTAGCATATAGTTTCCCTCCTTGTGTTGGAGTTTTCCATCTATTATCCTTTGTAGGGCTGGATTTGTGTGAAGATATTGTGTAAATTTTGCTTTGTCATGGAATGTCTTGGCTTCTCCATCTATGTTAATTGAGAGTTTTGCTGGATATAGTAGTCTGGACTGGCATTTTTGTTTTCTTATGGTCTGTATGATGTCTGCTCAGGATCTTCTTGCTTTCATTGTCTCTGGTGAGCAGTCTGGTATAATTCTGATAGGTCTGCCTTTAAATGTTACTAGACCTTTTTTCCCTTACTGCTTTTAATATTCTGTCTTTGTTTTGTGCATTCTGTGCTTTGAGTATTATGTGATGGAGGAAATTTCTTTTCTGGTCCAATCTATTTGTAGTTTTGTAGGCTTCTTATATGTTTATGGACATTTCTTTCTTTAGGTTAGGGAAGTTTTCTTCTATAATTTTGTTGACGATATGTATTGGCCCTTAAAGTTGGAAATCGTTGCTCTCTTCTATACCTATTATCCTTAGGTTTGGTTTTCTCATTGTGTCCTGGATTTCCTGGATGTTTTGGGTGAGGAACTTTTTGTTTTTTACATTTTCTTTAACAGTTGTGTCAATAGTTTCTATCGTATCTTCTGCCCCTAAGATTCTCTCTTATATCTCTTTTATTCTGTTGGTGATACTTTATTTATGACTCCTGATCTCTTTCCTAGGTTTTCTATCTCCAGGGTTGTCTCCCTGTGTTTTCTTTATTGTTTCTATTTCCATTTTTAGATCTTGGATGGTTTTGTTCAATTCCTCCACATGTTTGGTTTTGTTTTCCTGTAATTATTTAAGGGATCTACATGTTTCCTCTTTAAGAGCTTCTACTTGTCTACCTGTATTGTCTTGTATTTTTTAAGGGAGTTATTTATGTTTTTCTTAAAGTCTTCTATCATTATCATGAGATGTAACTTAAGTTCAAACCTTGCTTCTCCAATGTTTTATGATATCTAGATTTTGCTTTAGTAGATGAACTGGATTCTGATGATGCTAAGTTATCTTAGTTTCTGTTGCTTGGTTTGGTACGCATGCTCCTTGCCATCTGTTTTCCTCTGGTGTTAGCTGGTCTTACTCTCACTGACTGTGGCTTGACCCTCCTGTAAGCCTGTGTTGTAAGCACACCTGGAAACTGGCCTCCTCCCAGAGGCATCTGAGTACTGCGATCTGTGTCACAGCTTCAGTATTAGGCAAAGGCAGTAATCAGAGGGATTCTGTTCCAGACTGGCCCTTAGTTCCTGTTTGCAGAGTGGTCCGGTCAGGTTCATCTTTGGCCAAGAATGTGAGCAATATTGGTTGTCTCAACTGTGCTTTCAGGATTGTCTGCACTTCTGAGAGCCCTGCTCTCTCCATGAGGATCTAGGTACAAAGCTGTGTTACAGGTTCAGCTCCCAGTGCAGGCAGAAACTGGAAGAATCCTGTCCCAGACTGCTCCTCAGTTTCTGTGTCCTATGGGATCCAACAGGATCTCTTGGAGCAGAAGTGGTAGTCTTACCTCTGATCTCAGGTATGTCAGTGCTCCTGGAGACTGTTGTCCTCCCAGCAGGATATTGCTACAGGGAGTTGTGTTACAGTGTCAGCTCCAGGCACAGGCAGAATTCCGAAGGATCCATTCCAGTCTGGTCCTCGGTTCCTGTTTCCAGAGGGCTCCAGGTGGGTTCCCCTTGGGCCAGGAATATAAACAGAACTGGAGAGCTCCCCTGTGCACTTAGAATTATTTGCACTTCTGAGAGTACCTCTCTCTCCCTCATGCCATCTGGGTACAGAAAAATGTGGCACTGGCCAGTTCCAGACAGAAACACAAAATATCCTGTCTCAGACTGTTTCTGGGTTTCTGTGTCCCTTGGAGCAGAAGTGATTGTCTTACCTCTGCTCTCAGGTGTGTCAGTGCTCCTTGAGAATGGATTTCAGATCTGGGAGCTGTTAGAAACCAGGTGGATCCTCCCAGACTGCTCCTAGGTTCTTGTGTCCAGAGGCCTCAGGTGGGTTCCTCTTGGGCAAGGAATGTGAGCAGAAGTATTGGTCTCTCTGTGCTCTCAGGAATGTTTGCATGTCTGAGAGTCAAACTTTCTCCCCATGGGTACAGAGAGATCTGCTCTCAGGTATGTCAGTGTTCCTGGAGATCAGCTTTCAGCTCCAGGTACAGACAGAAACCAGAAGGATCCTATCCCTGACTGCTCCAAGGTTCCTGTCAACTAATTTTTTTATTTAGTATTTTATTAATTCTTTGAGAATTTCATAAAACGTATGATATGTTCATCAATTCACTTCATGCTCTTAGCTCTCTTTCCAACGTCATGTCCTCCTTTTTAAAAATAAACTACATTGTCTAATTTGTGCTTCCATATTCTTTTGGATGTGGGAAAAATCCAACAGAGCTTCATTAACTTACTAGAAGTCATACCATTAAAGAAAACAATCTCTTCCTTTTAAATTTCCAACATCTTACTAAAACATGGCTACTCACTAAGGATAGTATTTTCAAAATATCAGTCTGTACATCTTGGATAATGGTTTTCTCCAAAGTGGATGAACTCATTTGCAATTTGTGTCCTACAAGTAATTCATATCCTCTGAAAGATTCTATAGTTAGGCTCCTCCTCCTCCTCCTCCTCCTCCTCCTCCTCCTCCTCCTCTTCCTCCTCTTTGTCTCTCTGTCTCTCTCTCCCTCTCTGTCTCTCTCTGCCTCTCTGTTTCTCTCTGTCTCTCTTCTGAGAAATGGGACAGTTGGGAGTCTTAATATCTCCGATATGAAGAACAAAATTTCTATTCCATTGATAGCCTCATTTCTAGCCAATGTGTACACTTACTATTGGAACTGTTATACAAATGTACGAGAGATTAGAAGGAATAACTGGTTGATTATCTATTTGTTTGTTGGAAGTTTCCTCCTCAGAATAGCTTGTAAATATCATGCATTGGTGGTAGATCAGTTAGAGCCAAAAATACTAAACACTCTAACATACTTGGAATCTTTATTAGCATGCTTATTTGTACATTTGGTAAATTTGGTTTGTCTGTGTATAATCAGATACAGAGCATTAAAATAAAATGCCAATTAAATTTGGCAATGATCAAAGTTGTTTAAAACAATTTACATCTGCATTTCTAAGTGCTTATGCAAGCAAATTCAGGAGACTCACATACAATCCAAATTATATAAATGTTTCACAAAAACATCTCAAGAAGAAGGAAAATATGAGCTCCATATAATTTTGAATCTGCTGTTTAAATCAATCAACAGATTGAAGTGCTAAAAGATTCCTTTTTGCAATACCCAAAATCACACTGAATATAAATACAAGATAGAGTTTAAAATTCATGCATGTTATAACATGATATAATAGTGAATATTGAGTTAAGGAAACTTTATAATAATTATCACAAAAACGTCCCTATAAAAACTTCAAACTCAATTGCAATTACTGGATAGATGTACAGAATTTTGCTTTGATCTTCATCACGATATTTAATTGTCTTCAAATGTTTCTAAATTATTAACTATTTTTAAACTCTGGAGTTTTGACATCCCTATGGACTAAAAGTAAAGTTTTGTTTTAAAAGTTGAAAATAGATTTGTTTTCATTTTTTAGTAAGTATTTCTAGAAAATATCCTCTAGCTTTTGAAAACTTGCATTTTTAATTAGTATAACACTCAACAAGTACTATATGTGTATTGCTTCAAAGAATCTTTTAGTCTAACTATCATCTAAATTAGGAGTATTTTGTAATTCTTACCAATACAACAGGTCTTTATAAAATGCCTGATAAATTTTCTGGGTGTTGGGACTTTTACATTTGTTAAATGAAGAGACTAATTTCTACCTTCAGGTAATTTACTTCCTTATATATATAGAAATAGCAATAATAAATAATAGAAATCTACAACATAATAAATGAGCAGGAAATGGGATATGTTGATTGGGATATTGAAATATTAGGTAGAAAATTTAATAGGAAACCAGGAAAGTTCTCAGATAAAAAGAAGCAGGAACTAGATCAGGAACTGAAAATTGATAGAAATATTATCACTAAACTTATGTAACAAGGGTATTCTAGAAATCCATATGTCTGAGAGCCTTAATTGAGTGTATCAGGATGGGTGGTGAGCCTAACCACTGAGTAGACCATGAGGCCTCAGTTTTACACAAAGGACTACACCAAATCAATAATTCTGAGTATAGAAGGTATCCTCTCCCTAGAAGAGAGTTGGGGGACATTGTTATTAAGGTAGCAATCCTCATGACCAGATGGCTTTCTGAGCTAGGCACAAAAGAGGAACTCCCTTTCCTAGCGGGGCTTCCCTGTCTCTGGTTGCCTTTGTCTGGAGAGTGTCCTTGACCACAGGTGGTTGTCCTTGTCTGGTCTTGTCTGAAAAATGACCATGTACAGAGCTCTCTGCAAGGCTGCACAACCTAGCCCCACTCTGGATTCCTGCCTGAATGATAATTAAATGCTACTCTAACCAATACTATAACCAATCAGCCCTTCCTGCTCTTCTGATGCCATGACTAATTAACCCTTTCACCTTAAAAAAAGCCCTTATATACCCTATCCCTGAAACATTAAAGTAGACTCCTCTGGCTGCAGTGCTCTTCAGATGTCATTCCATTCATATTCACTGGCATCTGAACCCTATTATTCACCTTTGCTCCCCTTTACCCCTCAAGCTGGTTGCCATCAGCCTCAAGGGAGAAAGAGGAAGGTTCACAGAAAAGCACCTCAATTTGTTATCTAATACCAAATGGTCAGCCACAAAAATATACATACAAGTGACATTATACAGATTGGGCACTTTAGGAAACATATATGTATAAAAGTATTATGCCAGCCATGTTGGTATAGCCCTTTAATCTTAGCATGCTGGAGACAGAGGTGGCAAATTTCTGTGAGTTCAAGGCCAGCCTGATCTATATAGTGAGTTCCAAGATAGCTAGGGCTTTATAGAAAGAACCTGTCTCAAAAAGTACACATACATTAACAACAATTAATGCAAGATGTGGATGTGCATTTGATAGAGTCGTATGGGAAAGTTTGGAAGGAGGGCAAGTAAGGAAGAAATAATGTGATTATACTATAATCTCAAAAATAAGTACTTTGAAAAGTTATGAAGAGATAGCTCATGTGTACTTTGGCTTCTATGCGATAGAAAAAAGCTGGAGGGTCATTTGCTCCTGTTTGAAGACTGAGTAGAGTGATACACATTTTCAGGCAAGTGTGTGTGTGTGTGTGTGTGTGTGTGTGTGTGTGTGCATGCGTGCGTGTGTGCACGTAAGAGGAGGCCAAAGGATGAATTAGTGTCCTTCTTAGTTGTTCAGGACCTTATATTTTGAGGCAGAATTTTACTGAGCCTAGTGTTTCTTGAGTCAGCTAGGCTGGCTAGCCAACAGCTCCAGGAATCTTCCTGTATTCACAACTCCAGGAGCAAGATGTCAGATACACACGTATGTACTTGGCTTGTAGTGGGAGCTGAGCTGAAACTTGGCTCCTATGTTTATGGCTAGCACTTCAGCAACTGAAACATCTCCCCGGCCCGTAATAATTTTGTAAAGTATTGCAACATGTTTCTTGATTTGATGTGTAGTAAAAAGAACACAAAATATAAAATTTACAGACTGAGAATTTGAACTTAGTATTTCTTGGGGACAAAAATAGAAAAAAACCTGGCTATTGATGAAGATCGGTGTCAGGATTGTAAATTATAATTTTCCCATGTTGTCTGTCAACTTTGGTAATCAGAATGTAAGAAGGAATCCAAACCTATAGAAAGGAACTGGCTTCAAATAGTGTAGAAGTGAGAGAAGTGTTTTGAAAGGGGATCCTGAACAGGTACGTATATGAGAATAGAAGAAATACAAATGGAAACGCTTATAAAAGACTGACTAATTACCCAGCTGTCCATATTACTGGAAGAAGGCAAAAAAAAAAGATGGGAAGTAAGCATATCCATGTTTTATGGTATCTTGAGTTTGTGGAAATTCTAAGCATGTTCATTATTTCAGAGTCGAAACATTGTCATCAGATGAAAGAAAAAATTGGTAATTTATCAGAGAGAACATCATAAAGGATTGTTACTTTTCAGAGAGGAAGAATGTAAAAAGATGGGCTTATAGTATGATCACATTAATAACCCTATCTGCAATACATTATAAAGAAATGCTAGTCTTTGCCTAATATAATGAAAAATATTTTATTTGGGACTCTATCACTTTATTGTGCAGAAAATAACATTTTCCATGGTGCAAAATGATTTTTATCATTATTTAAGTGAAATGGCAAAATTTAATTTGCTTCTTTTTTTTAATGATTTACGTATTGGGAATTGTGATGAGTTAAAAAATTATAACTAAATTGAATTTTAGAAGAAAGTTTGAAGATATTACCATAAAGACCAACAATTCAGCTACAAATCAATAAAACATTAACTATCGAGTCCCTAAATTATGCTAGAGAAAAAGATATTTACAAAGAAAACTTCACAAACATTAAAACCATTTCAGGAATAATAGCTACTTTTTAATTTTTAGATTTATAATCCTATTAGGTTTTACAAATGTAAATTATACAGATTAACATTGATAACTTTGTCAGTAACTATAATATCAAAAAGGATGAAATTTAAATATGTGAATTTGTTCATTTTATATGGATGTTGAAAATTATTTTTGAGAGGAAAGATTGAATCAACAACTCCATGTCACCATTTCCTTTGTCTTTCATCTTTATCCCTGTCTATATCCACAGGAATCCTGACCAAAACATCCTGTGACCTAAAAAACAGAAGGACAGCCAGCTTCCTTTCTTTAGGCATAGCATGGCTTCCATTTGGATGAACCTGCTGTCTAATGTCTCTTCTTTATAGTTAGGAGCATAAAACCACTGCTTTTGTCTGTCTTTTGAAGTTGAACTTTACATTAAACTTTTCAAAAAATATTTCTAGGCTTGTGCAGGTTTTATGGTGACTCTTGGACTAGTTATAAATATTGATCTCTTTTGTAATTGTACAGGAAGTATAGTTTTAACAATGAAAACACATTTAGAATCACATGAAATAGTTTTTTTCCAAGCAAGCACAGTGTCATACTATCATTTAAAAATCAACTTAGTATTGTTTTTCTCTGCTTTATAAGCACTTTCAGATTACACAAAGGTGTGATTTTCCCAAAGTTTCAAGTATAGAAATGGAATTGAATTTGGCCTTTCCACTGTTCTGTTTGAGAGAATTAATTGCTTGTTTTATTTTGTTGACCTGACAAGAGGAGGTAGGATATATATATATGTGTGTGTGTGTGTGTGTGTGTGTGTGTGTGTGTGTGTTGATAAAAAAGAAATAGATAAAGATGAAAGCATTTTAAAGAACTTTTCTTAGCTGGTGATGGTGGTTCATGCCTTCAATATCAGCAATCCACAGGCAGAGGAGAGCAGATCTCTGAGTTCAAAGCCAGCCTGGTCTACAGAGTGAGTTCCAAGACAACCTGAGCTACACAAGGAAACCCTGTCTTGAAAATACCAAACCAACCTAACAACCAAGCAAACACAAACAAACAAACTTCCAGTTCTCATAGAGCTGCAACGTTAAAAACCTTGGAGGAAACTGTTTAAGAGGAGTAATGGGAGCTTATGCTACAAAACATAGCTACAAGCCCAGTAATTATTCTGAGGAATTCACCAAAGTCATCACTTTCTGAGCAGTTACCTGGTATTTTGCACATAACCTCTTTCTCAGTGATTTTTGTAACTGTAAAGACATCATTGAATTCCTCAAATATTTTGCCTTGTGTTTGTATAAAAAGTTCACCTTAGTGGTTTAAGGGTGAAGTCAGTTGTATACAATCAATTTTAATGGGATTTGAGAAACCCTAAATTTTACTCATGAAATACACAAGGCACAAGTTTTTTCCAATTCATGAACTATGAGGCTGAAGCTAAGGATTATTTTATACATTTCCTGTGACCGTATGCTTCATGTTAGGTGTTTTCTAGCTCCCATGTCTTAGAAGCCTGGGTGAGAGTTCAGTATAGGAAGGTGTTCCTAAGGGGGAGAGCAGTGTCAGCCATGGTACAGAGACAGCTAAGTGACTAGCTTATGAGACTAGTCACAGATCCAAAGTCATTAGATATGTAGTTTTGGATTATTATGGAAAATGTTCTAGTCAAAATATCAATGCTAAGAAATTTATATCTTATGAACCACATGGAGCAAAGTAGCATCTCTATAAATCTTCTTTCCTAGAAGAAATGTTTTCTGATAGAAAAATAAATAATTCAACATCATACCTATTTCTTAGAGGAAGGGAATATTGAAATCTGCAGACCCAGAAAACTAGTTTTTTTTGTTTTTCTTTTTCCTTTTTTTTTTTTTGGTTTTGTTTTTGTTTGTTGGGTTTGGTTTGGTTGGTTGGTTTTAAAGGTCTTATTTTGAAATTTTGCAAAGTTGGTGGAGAACAGTGATAAAAACTGGGAAGTATAGCCGGGTAGGTGTTTGTTGACATGTTTCATGTGCAGATGGAGGAGAAGCCATTATTAACTCTGACCTCTTTAGGGGATTAGTAAAGAAATTGGCAAAATCATTTGGCAGAGAATAAAAAAGACTTACATTCGAGTGATTTCTTTTTCTTTTTTCTTCTTTTTTCCTTCATGCCGTGCCCTCTAACACCTCTGTTTCCTCCTCCTTATTCTTCTACCTGCTCCTTTCTACCTTTCTTTTGATGGAGATGCACTATGTAATCCAGACTGAAATATTGTTCTGGAAATTGTGATTTTCCTGCTTTAGAATTCAAAGTGCGGGGATCACAGTCTATGCCACTACCTTTAGTTTGAAAATACCTATTAAAAAATAACTAATTTCAGCTATATTGTTGTTTTGTGAGTGTCTATGAAGAGGTAAGTGGAAATAGAGGTTGTCACTCAGGATAGCGCCCTGGGAAGACAAAGTGAATTACATGCTGTCACAAGTGTAAGTTCAAAGCCAAAGAAGCAAATCAGATATGCAGCTGGATTGTGTACACAAATAGATAGAACTCCAAGGATCATTGATTTAATGGGTAGGTAGAAGAAAAAGAAAAAAAAAGTGTTCAAAAAGTACAAGTTAGCAAGAAATGTGGACAGAATGCAGTAGGCAATGGGAGGAAGAAGAGAGCTTTAGAAGGGCAATCTTCCATCCTGCCAAGACATGTAATCAAGTACAATGGAGATTAAAAACCAGCCATCAATCTTGGATAGTTTCATATGCAAAACAAAAGGATTCCTATTGCCTCAAGTCAAGACCCTCATTGTGACATGCATAGAAAATGCAAGATAAAATGTAAGTAGCCACCCAAGGATAAGGTAGTCATAATTAATAAGGCATGATTAAATAAAACCACATCAGAAGATTTAAGAAAGAAATATATTCAAAATTAATACTTTTGTAATCAAATCTCCTTTATGAAAAACAATTTCCTAATTAAAATTTGTTCCATGTGATTCTAGTAGTTATTCTAACTCAAGATTCATTGGCTGACTCTAGGGAACTGAGCTTCTAGATAAAATGACATCTAACTGGCACATTGTCTTTGGCCTCCTTGTCTTAATGAACTCATAAGTCACCACAGTTATGCCATAAGCCTGGTGTCATTTGCCACAACCGGAGTCCTGCTATTCACTCTATGTTGATATCAGTGGTTATCGTTATTAGAGGGGACTGTAAGCTAAAGGGAAGTCACAATGGATAAGATGATTTTATGGAGATGGGAGAAAGAATCAGCAGGAGGGTGTGGAGCCTGGAAAAGAGGTAGGTACACACTTATTCAGATAGGATACAAAAGGTGAGTGGTGTGTCATTATCAACCAATAGAAAAGAAGGGATATAATGACAGCCAAATAGGGCTTAGAACACATCTTCAGAATGATAAAGTATTATTTAACTAAATCACCTCCTCTAAGCAGTCATCTCCTTAGTAATTGAAAAGTATCCCTTTGAAATAAGTTAGAGCATAAGCCTATTTTTGTGGGAAAGGGAGATGGATGGGGGGGAACACCCTTATAGAAGGGGAGGGGATAGGATAGGATAAGGGGCTTATGTCTGGGAAACTGGGAAAGGGAATAACATTTGAAATGTAAATTAAAAAACTCTCCAATAAAAAAAATAATAAAAAACCTTTAATGACCTAATCGAGGGGAAAAAAGAATAAAGATATACTTACAATGTAGTTCAGTAAGTACAGGTAACTTTTATCAAATCCTGTGTACTATATCCATACTTTGTACTACATTTTCCAAACCATACATAACATACATACATACATACACACACACACACACACACACACACACACACACACACACACACACACAACTTATAATATTGGGAATTTGAAACTCTTTTCTTTGATTTTGTAAAAATGATAAACTAATAGTTTCAAGATGAGCTGATGTGAACTCTACTTTTAGATCACAAAGTTATCGAAACTAATTACAGATAAAGAAAGGGCATGCAGATCAAGTGCTAATCTAAATATCATGTCTGAGCCCACAGAGCAGAGAGGAGCTCGTGTCGACGTTAAATGTAAGTTCACTGCTGAAAAAACATAAATGCCAGATGTGGACAGCAGACAGATTTTGTATTTGTTTCATATTGTAAAGAACTAGAGAGTGGGGTTATGGTCACTGTGTCTAACATGTGTGGTGCCCTAGATTCAGTTCCTGTTATTAGAGAAAAAGAATCCTGAATTTACACATAGAGCTATACATTAGTTGAAAAATTGTTGAGGTTAATAAAGCAAGGTCCTTTGAACTAAAGGACAAATTTGGATGTGTAGTGCTGCCCTCATTCTTTTTAGATATTTCTATTTGCACTCAAAATTGCATCTTGGATGTTTGTGATTTCTTAATATCAGTGTTAGAGAAATAGTCAGTTTTGAAATATAGTTAGGACCTTCATCATGAGGACTGTTTTGGGTTTTTTTTAATGTTTCTATCTAAAAAAATGGGGGAGAGTCAGTTCACCTGCTGGTGGAGCAGGCAATATGAGAAATGAAAGTGGGTAGGGAAATTAAGCCAGCGATTCTTTTAGTTTGTGAGAGACAAATAGGCTAGTTGAGCAGAAGAAAAATAGAAATCTCCCCATTCCAGGGGTCAACTAAAACCCCTAATGGCATCTTCAAGAATCCATTTTCAAACCTCAAAATTTCCCACAAATGGAGGAGAGAGAAAAGACAACAGGATGCTTATAGCAGCTACTTGTGATAATGGCTGCAGGTGATCTATGGTGCTCTGACTTGTTTCATTAGCTTAGATATCTGCTGAGGATTGGAACGACCAGAAGACTTTCTCTAAAAGGACTGCAGAGTGGAAAACTGCTATGAGACACCAGGAAAAATGAATGTGCCCCCCTACTCTAAAGCGACTGCCAATCACTGTCTGAATCCATCTCCAAGGGTGGTAAAACAAATTGTGGGTGGCATAAAGGAGAGAAGGCAGGTGACTGATAAACCTCTCCTTTCTTAATTAAATCTTAAAAATAAACTATATTTGCACAGAATGTTTTTATTTTTATAATCAAATTTATTATTGTTTAACATGATCATTTTAGTCTTTCAAGTTATGCTCTAAGGTTAAAAATGAATGTAAATGGAACAAATCAACTTCATTTAAAAAAATATAAGAAAAAATGGGACTCCATAAGCTTCTACTGGTACAAATTATTATGAAATTCTTTAGGTTTTCTTTGTTACAGGCAATATATATATGTGTGATATATATATATATACATCTATATATGTAATTTATATATGTAATTTATATATATGTAATATATATATATATATATGCAGACAGAACACACACACACACACACACACAAAGTAGTAGGCTTTATAATATAGGTTCATAGACAATATAATATACCACAACTTGCTGTTGGTGCTACTCCCTCACCAGCTTGTCTTTCTATCATTAACTGTGGCAATCTTTGTTCTGTTTCTAGAGATGATTGTGAAGGTTGATGTCTTTATGCAGGTGAAGGCATTCAAGATAAAATGAGGTCTGTCACTGGATGAGAAGGAAGGGAGGTGGGAACAGAGGTTTTAGAAGGGAGGGAGAAGATAGGAGGCCGGAGTGAAGGGGGAGGAGCTGAGTGAACATGATGGCAGATGTTATGATTCTTCTCTACTCATAAATACAGGTTGTTAATGACTATTTTTAGGGGATGGATGTGTACAGGATCTTCTGTTGTCTAGATGGGCAAATTATATCTTATCTATTGGATCATATGATATTGTGTGGTATGTTCTTTCATGTGGCCCCTTAATTGAGTTCAAAAGAGTGTATGGTGACTAGACAAACCAGGCCTGCCATGGAATTGGGAGGTGTACGCTGGCATGGTGGCCACCCACCAAAAGAGCTGTGAGTGAGGGCGGGGAGACACAGAGTGCTGTATTGGAATGGCTTGTGGACCAACTAGGTCACAGAATACTTGGGAACACACGGGAACTGTCCCACTTTTTTTTACTTTTCTTTTCTTTATTTTTACAGCAACATGATTGCATGCTCTTCTTCAATGCTGTGGTCTAAGCAGACATTATAATTACAGAAGATATAAAATCCTTTTCATTCTAGATAATTTTTATAACACACACACACACACACACACACACACACACACACACTAATAAGATAGTTCCTTACGCTAGGAACAGAGATATTATGTTAGAGTAGATAGGCTTCTGTTTACTTACAGTATTCTGTTCTTTGGTTGCTTGAATGAATACTTTATCATACAATGGATAATGCATAATAGCAGATTTAGAACAGGAATTGGTAGATGTGAGACAAAGGGTTAACTGACCGTCTTGTCCTGTGTTAGTGGGCGTGGACATTTAGTAGGTGAATATTCATTATCAAAGTCTCAAATAAATTCTAGCTATGAGTTATGCTTTGGTGGACCTAATATGCCATGTGCATAGACAGGATCACCTAGTCACCAAGCAGTATGGTAAAAGACAAGATGGGTGAAAACAGCAGCTGTGGTGTACCCCTGACATTGGTATGGGATCAACAAATTATACATACATACACACACACACACACACACACACACACACACACACACACATATATATATATATATATATATATATATATATATATATATATATATGGGGCATATATATGATTAAATAGTCATTCAATCAGAAAAACAACCAATCAATCACAAAAGAAAACAAACAAAAACGAACAAGAGAAGGTAAATAAAGTTAAAACACCTAAATTGGCATATTGTCTGGATGAAATGTGAAAATGTGGTTAATTGACATACCAATAGGAAGTGTTTGTGTGTTTTTCCAGTGTTGAGGACACTGATATTGCCAGATTGCATAAATTGTTTGGGATCTAGAGAAAATACATTGCTCAAAGAGAAGAGGTACTGACAAAACAGTGAGTATACATGATTTTTCTAAAGTTAGTTGGAAAAAAAAATGGCACAGGGCCAAATTGAAAATTGTTTTGTTTATTCATTTACTTTTGGAACAAGAGTAACCCTGTTCATATGTAAAAGAAAAATATCACATTTTTAAATGATGCTGGAGAGATATGCAGAGGCAGAAATATGATGCAGTCACAGTAACAGAGAATATGGATGAAGTTAAAAATATGTTTCATAAATAATGAGGAAGTCAACGTTTGTGGTATTAGTGTTAATTTTCTATTAATTAGAATTCATTTTCTATTAATTAATGTGTGAACTAATAGGCAATATCTTCTGAAGAATTTGCAATTGTAGGCTTTAATAGAAGAGGGTAGGTATTAATTTCTCAGGGCCTATACCACAAAAACCCCAGTGTCAGTGAATTAAACAATAGAAATTTATTCTGCAAAATATGATTAGAAATCCAAATGCATGCTGTAAAAGGGGCTGTACTGCCAATGAAGGTGTTGGAAAGAGGGAGGCCTCCTTCCCTGCCTCCCCTTACTAATGTCTCCTGGCTTTCTTTGGCCACATAACACATCTCTTCCTCCACTTTCCTATACTATTCTTTCCCTCTTCCTGCTTGCCTCATGCAGATATTTACCAGTTAATTTAGACAACCCAGGCAATCCAGATTGACCAGTGCCAAGATCCTTAACCTAATGATAAATAAGAAACTCTTGTAGCAAAATATCCACATGCACAGGTTCCCATGTTCAGGGCAGGGACATGTGTCTTTACTGAAGATCCAATTAAAACTGAAACAAAATCTGATAGTTTATATTTTAAGATCACTGAAATGAATATATTATGAATGAATACATTACATCTTATTATGTATGAGATACTGAGTAAATTAAATATCATAACTCAATTACTGCACAAAATATACAGATCAAAACAACACTTTGCGTGCCGTGAATATGTATAATTATTATATACTAAATAAAACAAAATACAAATGACATTTTCAAATCTTCTTTCTTATATTATGAAGAACTCAAGAAATTAGATAGCAACAAAGCAAACTGCCCAGTTAGTAAATGTATAGAGGTAAAAATGCTGAGAAGCATTTAAAGAAATATTTAATATCCTAGGTCATCAGGGAAATGCAAATCTAAATTATCCTGAAAATACATATTATCCTCCATGAGAATGGTTGAGATGCTAGTAAGGATGTGGAGCAAAGGATGTATTGCTGGTAGGAAACTTGTACAATTAGTTTGGACATCAATTTGTTGGTTTCTCAGAAAACCAGAGATAGTTCTACCTCAAGACTCACCTATACCACTCTTGGCCATATCCTTAAAAGTTTCTTCAGCATTCCACCAAGACACTTGTTCAACTATGTTCATAGCAGTTTTATTTGCAATAGCCAGAAGTTGGAAGCAACCATGATGTCCCTCAATGGAAGAATGGATAAAGAAAATATGCTACACTCACACGGTGGAGTATTTTTCATCTACTAAAAACAAAGACATTATGCAGGCAAATGGATGGAACTAGAAAAGATAAAATTGAGTGATGTAATTCAGAACCAGAAAGACAAATATGGTATGTACTCACTTATAAGTTGATATTAGACATAAAGTGCAGTATAATTATATTACAAATCCACAGACCCAAAGACGCTAAGTAACAAGGAGAGGCTATGAGAGGATGCTTCAATTTCATTGAGAAGGGGAAATAAAGTAGACACCTGGGGTGGATGGATAGATGGAGGGCACTGTGTAGAAGAGGGAATAAATTAAGTGTGGGGAGGGAACCTGGAGAGAGGACTGGAATCATGACTGTATGGGGGGTTATCTCTGGGACAAGCTAGAAGTCTACGAGAATGGGAACTCCCAGGAATCTCTGTGGTGATCCTAGATAAGACTCCTAGCAATACAGAATGTGGACCATAGAACATTAACCTACTGTAACCCGTTGATACTTTCAATGGAAAGATGGCATACCAACCCAGCCACAAAACCTTGGACACACAATTTTCCTCCCTATAAGAAGTGCAGGGATAAAAAGGAAGAAGAAAGTGAGGGAATGGCTAACCAATGACTGGCTCAACTTGAGTCCCACGCCCTAAGAGAGAGCTCACCCATGACACTACTGTTATTTTGCTCTACTTGCAGACAGGAGTTCTAGCATAACAGTCGTCTGAGTGGCTTCACCCAGCAGCAGTTCTGAACCCATAGTCAAACAGGAGAACTTCAGGAAATCTTGTGGGTGGTGGGCATCGAAAGCGCCAGAGACTGAACCACCCACCAGAGAGCATTAATGCGATGGACTTAAACCCTCTGCACATATGCGGCAGATCTGCCGCTTGGTCCTCTTGTAGAACTTCTAACAGAAGGCTTAGGAGCTGACTCTGACTCTGTTGCCTACCTTTGGATCCCTTTCCTCTAAGTGGACACCGTTGTCCAAGCTCAGTAGAAGAGGATTCACCTAGCCCTACTACAAGTTGGTATGCCACGACAGGTCAATATCCACGGAATTTCTCCCCTTCAAAGAGTAGAAAGGGAAGCAGCGTAGGAAGAGAGGAAGCGAGAGGGAGGAGGGAGTCAGAGGAAGCTTCGATTGAAATGGAAAGTAAATGAATATATCGGTTAATGAAAAAAAGAGCAACTAAGGAGACAATCGGCGTTTTAACACTTAAATGGATAAATAGCCTCATTAAAAGTTCCAAAGAGTCACTTTATGGGGATAAAAAGCTCTCAGAAAATCCCTTGAAATCATAAAGCGGCAGGGAGATGCCGGAGCATTGGTGTCAGAGCAGGGAAGGTCTGGAACTAATTATCAAAGGCTTATAGCACAAGGAGGGATATAAGGTTAAATAAAGGTTGTCAGGGAGGTCACCTTTGACATGCAGTAGCACATCTACGACCAGGGAGAAATGGTAAGTGAGTTTAGAAGTAAGAAACCTAAATGTACCTGGAATGGTTAATAGCATTTGGATGTCATACCTTGCTTATGAACACAACTTTAAGGGATATTGCTTTCTTAGTTCTACACACTCACTCACACACACATGCACACATGAACATATCTGCACGCACATGAATATATATATATATATGTGCACAGAAGAACGAAGAAGGAAGATAGAGAGGAGATAAGGAGGAGCAGAAAGCATATCCCTGAGTAAAAAGAACACACAAGTGTAACAGTCGTCTGAGCTTCAAGGGTTAGCACAGAACACTAGTGAGTAGGAAAGTAGCCTGGGTCAAAAGTTCGCAAACAATATCTTTATATGTGCACTTTTAAAAATTCAGTGTTAGAATTCACAGGAAATTTAGAAAGACATTACACATTCAAATATTAGTAACTTTTAGAGGGAAAATTATCAGAGTTTTTATTTATTAATCTCAAAACAGTGTTGCATAAGATACCTTTCAAGAAATGCTTTATAAACCATTTTGATTGTGAGTGGACTATAGAATGTTTACACAAACCTAGATGATATAACTGTCTCATTTGACACACATCATACACACACACACACACACACACACAAACACATATATACATATATTTACATATACAAATTTATATATTCAAATTACACACATATGAGATAGGCAAGGCTGTCTCATCTAGGATGACAGATTCTTTTACTTTAAATATTTAATATGTAGAAGGAATACACTCTGAAACAATAAAAAAGTACAGGATAATAAGTATGTAAGCCAGGAACACAATCATCTCATATTATTGTTTGATTATTGTACATGAATAAATGTGATATAATTTTTCACATTGCTCAACAGAGTAATTCTTTTTGTTTTTATTATTTTATTCTAGTATCACCATACTGACATAAATCTGTTTTACTTCAGCCTTCCCAAATCTACATCACTAGTTGACAGATTTTTTTGCTACATTAAAACATAGGAAACCACCATCTTTGTTGAGCAGTAAATTTAAGAATTTGGAATACCTATGTGCCTTAGGGCACTAGGCCAAGGAGTTAGCTGAAAATAAAAAGTCCACTCAAAAGTGGAAAGTGTGATATAGACAGGGATAATGGACAAAATGTTTACACTCCATAAAACTAATTACAATGAAAGAAGGCAACTTAAATGCCTTCTAACTACAATTATAACCATATTACATACAGGATATTTTTAATTCTCACCATAAGAATTTGCAAAAGGGAATAATACCAAGTCATGAAACGTCACATGACAAACAAATGGAGACACCAGGACTTGGACCTGTGCAGTGTAGCTCAGGCAGACAGACACTCCTTCAACCTACACAAACTTCCAGAGTACAAAAATAATGAGAAGGGTTTGAAATACAAATCAATCAGTCATCAAAACCAGAATTCTCAGTACTGAGACAAAATGCAAACCTTCTCTCAGAGCAAAATACACCTTTTGCAATGAAAACCAACATGGCGAATGACCCCACTCTACACATTAGAGTGTATTTCTGCTTGTTTGCTTGCTTGGATTGGCCTTTTCCTCCTGTTACCTGGTTAGTCAACAATGAACAATGTATTTTCATTTTTTTCGAGAGTCTCTAGAGCTCCTCTCGTTACTATGAAAGGTAATTAGAAAAAGCTACTTAAGCTCCAACGCTATTCTCTTCAACAATCCTCCCAATTAATCAGTACTCACACACAAACACAAGCATTATGCCATAATTACCCAAGAAAATGAGCATGATTCAAAATAGAGGAGAATTCACATAAACAATCTGCAGAGTTTCCCAACACTGAACCGTGTGTGTATTTAATCCAATTATATTATATACAGTTGATTCCTTAGAATGTTGCCATGCCCATATAACAGTCATTTATTAAAAGTAGTGGAATCTTCCCAATTATTTTGCGGTAAGTATGATGGAAGATCTATGCTACAATACTATTATTGTGCAGCTAAATTTTCATTATTCATTAGTGTGGATAAGTAGGGTTTCCAGCAATTAAGGAAGAGAAAAAATATACTTTTATAGTGTACTATTAAAAGTTGGAACGTTTGGGTGGGCTGAGTTCATAAGATGTCAGTGTGTGCAAAATGCAACGAAAATGTGTGAAACTTCACAGTAGAAGGTAAGGCATGGTCACATCCTGAGAGCAGCAATTCATTTACATTATGACAAGCAAAACCCAATGTGAAGATGTGTGCATATGATGATAATGATTGCTCTCCCAGGATTCTTTCCACAATATCATGAAACACAACATTGTAGGATCAATCACGCAAAATGATATAAAATGAAAATTCAAAGTTTATAAAAATATCACCAAAAGTTCGTCAATGAATTTCTCTAGAAAATGCTTTCAATGTTGAACATTATGGCTTGACTGAAGAAACTTTCTCCAGCTACAGAAAAGTTTTCAGCTGTTGGGGTAGTATATTATGTTTGTCTTTAATTAAACTAAGCACAAAATTGCTCTTTTATGAGGGAATTTTATAGTGCATTAAAGCAGAAGGAGAAACAGTAACTTGTCTGATTCAATCATCTGACTGACAGTGGACTTTCAATTTGCACACAAATGAACTCTCTTTTTCCAAGTTTTAAATCTCGTATCTGTTATAAATAGTGGCACAACTGGTATGGGATAACTGAACAGTCTCTGATTTGATGAGAGGTCTGCTCCATTAAGAGTGAATACCTAGTACTGTAAACTCAGTTAAAAAATATAGTTGGGTCCATCTAAGGGAATTTTGTGATTGTGATGTAACTACATTGACATAGCAACAAACTGGCTTCTGAAAATTATGCTTATAGACTGACAATACTATCGGACTTGATCAAAGCATGTTCTCTTCACAATATATGACCCTGAATGAAAGTAACATGGCTGCCCTTGGTGGTGAGAATACATGCTAAACCTGACAGTGATTGTACTCTATCTATGGCCTGGAGAATGATGCAGAAAAGGGGATGAGAAGAACTTAAATTGATAAGACAAGGACCGAAGTGCTGGGACATGACACAGCATTGCAGTCATGACCGCACAACGGCTAAAATTGCTTCCACCAGACCAGCACAAAGAATGAACTGCCAATCAGTCATGGAAAGGGCTAGACACATCTGGCTCTGCATTTCCCTGCAAAACAATTGACTACTGATGGATTTTGGGTTATTGTCAGCCATTGTCTCTCTTATATGTACCTAATAGATGAGCCCACAGCCTTCACTGGCCAAATTCCAAACCCACAATCACATAGATGACCCTTGTAAAATTTCTGAGATCATCAGACCAAACATGAGTGTAAGAAAGGTGCTTCTATGGAAGTGGGAAGCTAGATGGGATAAGAGGGAGATGTGTGGAATTGGTAGACAAAAATAGCACAATGCATTCTACACATGTGTGAAATTGTCAAAAACAAATTTAATAAAGATTATACACCAAAATACATTTTTTAAGAAAAAGCTACTTTCAAAATATGATCTTAACTTTAGAAAATCATATAGAGCATCATATTAAAAATAGAAAAACATTTGCAAAACACTTATCAGAGTTCTTCGCGCTTCCAAAGTTTCTGGAGCATTTTGTCTGAATGTGAATGTCATAACCAAAATGTGAGAATATTGAATCCCATATTCACAGGCTATACAGCAAATTGTGAGAGAACAGAAACATGTCTTTAAATTTCACAACTGCCAAGCTCCACATACTCTACAAGGTTGAGAATAACGTGATGAATAATGTGTTCCATTATATAATTTGCGGATCTAAGACAGCCTGAACTATATTGTTAATCACATTTGTATTCTCAAACACATTACAGAAAAAAATAAAGACACTAAATTTTCAGAGTACTAAAATAAGAGCTGTTGTTTTCCTTCAAAATTATGATATTATACTTGTGTTGGCGCTAAATGGTGAGTTCATTTCACTTCAGGTTTTCTGTGTTTGGAGGTATGAAAACATCTCTGACATTTTACTCTGAATAAATTTACTTTTGAAGTGTTGATTCTTATATTACCTTTATATTTTTTGACTCCTAGTTAAATATGTCATGTATAGTTAATGATAATAAAAAACTAAAGTTACAAAATATGATTCTTTTTTTCCTTCTTTTTGAGCTTAATATGAGGCTCCCTGGAAAAAAATCCTAGCAATACTTCTGTCTTTTTGTTTCCTTAATTATACCATAACACAGTTACTGATGAAGCTAATTAAACTCCCAAATAACCTCTTTCTCAGTGGAAACTGTTGCCCGGTAAAAGATGACCAAATATGTATGAAGTTAGATCACTAATTATTATTTCTTAACTTTAATATTATTGTACAGAGTTTTTGATGTTCCATACATAATTTTTTAAATATTTTCTTTAGCGAAGTGCCCTGATCTGGCAGTTGCTAAAAATAGAAATTCCACCAAAATGCCCATATCACATACTTCTGGAATAAGCACTTCTGAAAAATCAACTCTATTTTTTTCTGACCTCTGAAGTGCCAAATGCTCCATATGCTTCCTTAAAATTTACTTTATTAAAAGTTAATAATTTTCTTATTTATGACAGCTTGGCATTTTAAAAATTTTGTTACACATTTAAGTTCATTCACAAGTATCGGCTTTCAACTTATCAAGTTTAATGAAAACTGTTTTTAAAACAATTAACAAACAATTTTTAGATAAGGTCAGGTGTTTTGTTAGACAATTAATTCCAAATGGGAAAAAAACCCTACCAGATTGGACTGTGTGATTCACTAGCACTTTCATAGCCCACACTGAAGGTGAAACAAAACTAATCTTTCCTGTTACGATGCCTACTCAACAAATATACATAGAATCTTGATTTTATGAAAATTTCTTTTATATTCTTGGTATCAACATGCAACTAGCACATATATTTTTTTAAAAAAACTGCATGAATAATACATATCAAGAACATAAAAAATTGTATTATTATCTAAGATATACTTTACTATAGCAAAAACTGTAGACAAATGCAGATAATTTGGATTTCTCAACATGTGTATTTTCATGACACTCAGACAAAGCTTAACTATCAAACTAGCATCTGCTGCATCATTAAAAAATCTGGCAAAAATCTTATTGATGAATATGTGCATGTGAATATACAGATACCCTTTGTATATTTAAAAATAGGTACAGATATGCCAGCTACCTATTTATGCATTAATAAACACAGCTTGACTCAGCTTTGTTTGATTTCAGTTTTGTTTTTATTTTTCATAATTATATACATATATATATACATATATATGCATGGTACTCAAAAGGTATATATTATATACATATTGTATGTACGTGTACAGAAACATATGGAATGAGAATAATAAGAACCACTTATGGTAGCAAATGCTTGGGTTAGAATGAATTGAGAAATCTAGTGTCGTCCTTTATCTTTCGGATAAGGAATTGGAGTTTGGAGTTGCCTGTTTGAATTATCAGGATTGTTGTAAACAGAGCTTCACCACTGACTGACACATTTAGAATCCCTACTATGTACAATATAGTTGACATGAGGCTTTCTCCCAGTTGTTTTAAGCATAGAAAATTGTATGAGAGGATGACAATGATTTTTCTCTTTTATTAATTATTTACTTATATTTCAAATGTTGTCCCCCTTCCCAGTTCCTCCTCCAGGAGCCCACCACACACCCCCTCCCTTTGCCCCTAAGAGGGTAACAATGTCTTTTAAGTTTCTTTGCTTATTTAAAAGGCCTGTCTTTTAGACTAAATTCCTGTTGACTGCATTCTCTTGAAACAAGGGAAACTTAATCGGGTTATTAAGAGATAGCAAGGCATTGCAGAGGTTGCCCAGAAAGCTTTAGGCATATGCTAGCTAACCATATGGCATCCCTTAGTACAGCATTAAAAGATACAGAATATTTTATACTCAATAGGCAATGGGTAGTGTCATTTTGCACAGAACTTTGATGTGAAATGAAGTAGGTTTGAAAAATCAGTTGAAATTTCTCAGGTTAATTTAAGTTGGCTCTGCTGACCTTCTGTACAGCATGCATAGGAATATTCTTCAATTTTACAAACTGATAGTAGTTCCTTCATTACCTCTATTGGTTCCATTTGAATATCCTTTCAGATGATTCTCTTTTAACTAAACTTAAAATGTATGAGTTATTTGATTATGGTTTATAACCTTTCATCTCATTAAAGTTTCTGCCACGGGATTGTAGCCATTGCACTGACTTAAATTGTATACTTTTATGCATGTGTATGTGTACCTATATCTATATCTACATCTACATATGCATCTACATCTATTCACATCTATGTATCTATCCATACCTATCTATGTGCATGTAGGTATCATATATCTATGTAAGCATATATATATGTATATATATGGTGCCATTAGGAAGGAGAGGAAGGTATCTTTAGAATGTGGGATTTTGAGCACAGAAACTATGATTTCCACTCATTTCTATAAAGAAGATATTGGCCCCTCAAATACCTCCTGTCTTTTCAGTTTACTGTGATCCATTATGTATAGCCATGTGCTTCCTGACATGATATCCTCCTTCTCCAAAGGCCCAAAAGAATTGAATAAATTTCTCATGGGCTAATTCCTTTGAGACATGTGAACAAAAACAAGCTACTTTTCGTTATAAGGTATTTTTCAAGATATTTTGTCAAATCATTAGAAATGTAAAACCAAAATAGATGAAAGTCATGACTTGGTTAAAGTTTACTTGATATAGTTCTGCAGAGCCCGCTCCTGTCTCCATCAATTATGCTGGTAAATTACAGCCATCTTTTGCACATACTTGCTACTCCAGGTTAAAAGCTCTCATCCTTTCAGATCATTGCTGCTCAAAAAGGAAGTTTCTGCTACTGATCAATTTGTTACCATTTCTCATTTGTTTCTCAGAAAGTGAACCAAAGATCTGGAATACAGTATGAATATCATATGAATATCTTGAAATACATATTTACCAAATGAAAAATAGACCAATCTTTCATTTAAAACTAATGATGTAAGTAAGGATTGGTCTCTAAGAAAACGAAACGGCAAATTTTACTAATCTCACAGTACTCAAATTCTGTCCTGTCTCCAAAGCATGAAGGAGACCAACCTCTGAATTATAAGGAGGGTTGTCAGGGACAGTTGCAGCTTCAAAACAATCTAGAAGCCAAATAACAGGGGAGGCTTAATTTCCCACTCTGAGTAGGGTGACATTTGATTATAAACCTAAGTTCTTGTTATAACCCTCATAAATACACCCAGTAGCAGAACTCAAAATAACATCACAGCATCCTTTCCTGTGGTAATAGCCACTTCCACCTAAATACCACATCCATTGATCCATGTTTGTGTTTCTGCTTTCTGGAAAAACTAAACGGGACACAAACAAAATTATAAACTATAATCCAACAGACATTGTCGTTGCTCATTACTAAATACAAAAGTCAAATACTGAACTACTGTAATCTCTTACATAATGAAATATGATGAATCACTTTATAATGACTTGGATGCTGCTAACAACTATGAAATTAACCATCCTAGGATTTCCTTTTTCAATTTAAAGGCAGTGAAATTGCTCATTTACATGTTGACTTGCACTCATTTTTAAACTGCCAGATCTAATTCCTCTGTACACAGTAATTAATGACAGACTCAGTTTACTTAGCCATTAAATATAAAGGAACTGCTGCTGCTCTCTTTTCTAGATTTTTTGGATACTAATGACTGAAGTAAACTTACTGTGCAAAATATTTCTAAATGTTGAAATATTTATGTCTTTTCTTGCAATAATTATTATCCCCATGGGGCAGGTATCATGCTTATTAATAAATCCTCACAGTCTCCTTAAGTAAGTGTGCTTAAATAAAGAATTGAATCACCTGACATTTAAACCAGACTTTCTTGCTGTAAGACAAAAAGTAACAACAGCCTCTAGGCATTTTATTTCAACCTTGCTTCTGTACTATAGTGAAGACACAATTATTTAATGAGTTAAGTAAAAAAAACATTATTTAGTTCTTTGCTACATTGGTATATACTGATTTTTAACATTTGGAATATCAATATCATATTAGTTAGGAGAGAAATTGCTACAAACATAGCATGAAATGATTTAGTGCAATTTTCTGTTGCATTTGTTTTTTGAGGTACTGTGTGTTTTGACAACTACTCTACTTTTTATGTTTTATTTACTTTTACCTAAGGAGAAATTAAACCAAAATCAAACACTGTGTTATTTGAAAGTTTTACATTTTTATGAAATTGAAAATTTTAAATTTTAATGGGTCATAAAATAATCTAAAGACCTGTTTCTATCATAAAAATCATCAATGGACCATTGATAAGTTAAAGACATTAGAAAAGGAAAATATGGATTACTTCATAATACTCCAAAAGCAAACATGAGAAACAAAATGGTCCAGAGTCAACTGTATTCATTTCAGGCAGTAGAATAATAGATTTCCCATAATCACACACACTTAATCATGAGTTTCCCCTGCTCTTTCCAGCCATACTCATAATGCTTCTGTGATTTGTTTATTTTTATTCCATGGATATGGTTGTTTTGGCTGTATGTACTTATGTGCACTGCATGCCAGCCTGATATTCACACAAAGCAAGAAAAGGGTACTGGATCACCTGGAACTAAAGCCAAGAATGTTTGTGAGATGGCCAGTGGGTGCTGGTGCCCAAGACCCATCTTCTGTGAGAACAAGTACTCTTTACCACTGAGACATCACTCATAAATTTAATGAGTTCACTTAACACATGGATACTTGTATGGACTAAATTTGCTGTTGTGTTGGCATTGTGATAAAACCTCAAGAGGCTGGAGGCCCAAGGGAGTGGGGAGATTTGGTGGGGTGGGACAGACAAGCTTAGAGAGTGAAGGGAACCTTTTGAAAACAGAAAGCTGATGAAGATGTAATAGAACAAGGGAACCATATTTGAGGCATAGCTTGTAGCTAGTTATGGCAGCTTTGGTCACACAGCAATGGATCTAAACTCAAGAATAGAAGGGGTTACAGGGTTTGCATTGATTTTACTTAGTCAGAGCTAGGAAAATATGTTGAAGTTTTGTCTTTTACTATATATTGTAATTCTGAGTGTGGGGATTGAGGGCAAGACCTTGAGTCTGAAAGTGAGCTCTGTAACCATACCCCAAGTTATTTCTGATCAGAAAATAAAGAGGGGAAAGAAACAGGAGTGAAACCCCAAGGGATAGCAGAAAAAAATGCTTTGGTCCAGGATTTCCTTACTATGACATTTTGGAAGAGTAATGCCGATCCTGTGGTGTTGGAAATAGTTAATATGCTTTTTTGTTTTGATTTTGTGGGAGATTTAGTTAGGTATTGGCATGAATCTCAGAAGAGAATTTGAACTTTGGACTTAACATTGTTGAGACTGTGAGAGACTATGGGGAATTTTGAAGTTGGACTAAATGTATTTTGCCTTTTATTATAGCTACAAGCCTATAGGGGAAAGGGAGGGGAAGGTGAATGAATACATTTGGCACCATAAACACATGTGTTTGACTGCTTGGCACACGGGGAATGGCACTAAGAGAAGGTATAGCCTTGTTTGCATAGGTGTGGTCTTGTGACAGAAAATATATCACTGTGCAGTATGTCTTAAGGTCTATATCTTCAACTATTCTTATAGAAAGGAAATTGGATGTTTATACTCAGTAAAGACATATCTAGAATCTTGGGGGAAAGAACAATTCATATTTAGCACCCAATATCTTGTTAATTAAGGTGGAATAATTATCTATGAGCTAAAGAAGGAAAACAAAGTCAAAACAAAAATCACTCATATTTGAAGGTATACATATTGACATTTAAAACACAACCACGTGCTGTTGATGGTGTAGAATCCAAACCACCAATCAAGAACAAAATGAAGAATAAAACATGATCATGCATGAACTGAAATGAGAGAAATCTTGTTCTTCAAAAAATAGAGCAAACACTACTACAACAAAGGCCTCTCTTTTAAAGCACAGCTATTAAAGCAATTACAGAATGCAATGACATAGTAAAGTTTCAAGTGCTTAGCAAGAAATGTTTTTCTGACTCAAGGGTAGAAATCATAGTCTGCTATTAGTACTCAGGGTAGGTAGAATACGAGTGAGGATAGGTCCTAAAATACAAAGGAATCTACAACAGAGGAAACAGTTGAGTTACAGGAAACACAAAATTAAGGAACATAAATAAAGAAATCCAAGTATAAGTCAAGCAGGTGAGGAAGGGAGGAGTCCATCCGAAATCATAAAATGTAGAAGCTTTTTAGGCAGAAACATTTGCCAGCCACATAATGATTTTCTCTTAAAATAGCTATAAGAAAAAATGCCTGCAACGAAACAACATCCAGGGGGAAAGCAGCGGGAAGTGGAAAATTTTCACCTCACTGTGGGATTTATATGAACTGCCACAGAGAAAGCCTACAGAGCCATGAAGGGCTCCAATAGACAACACTTCTGAAATGGGTTCAGAATTAACTCACAACTGGAAGGAACTGAAGTTCATACTCAGACTAGAGAGATAGACCACTTTCTCTTACAACCAACCAGAGGGATAAGTTTTGAAAAATACTGTACATTTGTAGACATCAATTTTCTGCCTACAGAAATGATAATTCGAGAATGGCTATTTTCAAGATACTATCTGGAAAAATCTTGTGCCAGTGTTACAATTAGAAAATTATTATTTAACCCTTACTTATGAACAAAGCTTATT